>NW_027266341.1:40148151-40806355 GCF_022045235.1 Haliotis cracherodii
TTTTACACTTGTATACCTATCCTGCATTACGACGTATAAGTACCCTCCCTTCGCTATGCTGCCTCCCCACGAAGTTTCAGATGTTGCATTTCAAGCAGTTATGTGTCTAGAAGTGATGTCATAACTTCTGGTTCACGTGCCGACTGTGCGAGGGTGCTGCCTCTAATGGTTGGAACAACTCACACTGTTCGTCTTTCTGTCGGAAAACAGCAGTACATGCATTAAGGAGTAATGCAGGATAAGTATACAAATGTAAAATATATTTAGATTTTACTAAGTTTATAGTATTATTAGTTATTAAGTATTCATTCTTTTTGCTTTTATTTCATCTCATAGCTGTGCAACATATGAAGAAGGGCATGAATTATGAGTTTATGACTGTAAAATACTTACTCAATGCCTTGAATTGTCACATAAGTCGACCATGTCGTATCACACTGTGCATACAATGTTTGAATGTATCCTTGTTTGTTTCAGTTGAAAGATTTTTTGTTGCTGTACAACAAATTAACAGAGCAGTGTTTTGAGAGATGTGTATACAACCTGAACAATGTTGGTGTGTCCAAGGCAGAGGTGGGTGTCAAGCTATGGACAAGAGTTAACAAGCCATTACCAGTTGAAGTGAATGAAGTTTACCAAACATTTGGTAATGTCTGTTGTAGCAGTCTCACACCACCCTGGATAATGAGTTATTTTTCTGATGCACATTTTTGCAAGTGCCCAATTAGCACCCCTTCTGATTGATCAATGTACACAAGACGTGTATATAATATGTGTGTTATATATGCATCCTTGATTATGGGCAATTCAGTTCTGGAAAATATAAGAATATATCTGTGGTGTACGCACAGACTTTTCTTTTGTATCATTACAGGCTGTCAGTATAAACCACGAAATTTACGATCTTTCAATTATTTCCAAAATTTTATTCTAATAAGTGCCCCCTATTTCTAATTTTGAGAGCGCCCTGGGAGCTTATTAAATCGAATACGGTAATTCATTTTAGTCAATCTGTCTACAATTCAGTCTCCTTTGCAGGCAGTACTTATATTGACTGAAAATTTTAGTCAATATGTGCATTGCCTGAGTGAATCAGTCAATATACACCTGACCTTCAACTCTGAGAAATGACCAAATATGTACAACAATGTTGTAAAAACAGCGTGTTCACTGAGAGCAGTATGTAGGATTTCAGGGATCATATATACATACATAAATGTCTCATGCAAGTATTCAGAAACAATCTGACAATCTGCATTTTGTTTTTATGTTTTCTGTTGTAATTAATAAGACATGCAGATAAATACAGTTGTTGTGCATAATTTTGGGTCATTCATGGAGCCAGATAGGAGGGAAACTTTGACAGTTTGTTTTGTATTTACTAAATCATCATAATGTATAGTCAAACACGGTTGTGTCGAAGTTGAAGGGACTTACGTAAAAACTTCAAGTTATCCAAGGCTTGCCAAAACCAAAACTGATGAATAAAGAAGGAATACGCAGGGACCAAGCTTTTACTTTGAGACAAGCGTTAGTTTGACACATCAAAGTCGACACAACCATGTCAAACTGTATCTTTTTCTAATTCCCTCATTCTTTCTATACTACTCTTCCAATGCATATGCTCACAAAATGGAGCCAATGTATGCAAAGAAGAAATGAATAGGTCTCTAGAAATAGGAGAAAATGCTACACGTATAAAATTATAATTTCTCATTTTTTTTCTAAAATGTATGCATAATTCAGGGATATATGTATCACAGCGGAGTGCGAAACATATGTGATGTAATAGGCGTATCATGGTACATAGATAGATACAGGAATATCCTAGTGCTTATGTGCATAATGACAAGCTGTACAGAGAATAATGAGCAGAGAAAAAACAATGCACTGGCTGATTCACAAGATATGTCCGACTGATGACAAGATGTGCAGATGATCAACTTCTTCATAACAGTTGTGGTATTTTGTGTGTGTAGATTCTATTTCTAACGCCATAATGAAGCAAGTTATGTATCCAACTTCCAACTGTTTCTCAAAGATGAACATAAATCCAGTGTTTATGTTTTAGACTGACTGTGTCGGTGTGTGTACAGACCGCTATGTCACCTACAACCAGAAGCTGATGATGAAGTTCATGGAGCACCAGAACTTGAGACAGCAGGCAGCAGCACGAGAAACGGAGGCAGCAGCCCAGCAGGGCGGAGTCGCTCCCAGCTCGGTGGGGGACACTCCCAACTCCTAAAAGGCCACAGTCTTGGCCTTCACCTCTAATACCTATTAACCATGGAGTAGAGGTTACAATACTACAGTACTACTAGATCGGGGACACAAGTGTTGTGGAGTGTTACAAGACCCAGCATGCAGCAGTCACTGGCTGTTGGTGCACGAACCTGGATAATCATGTGACTGTTCAGGATGGTAGCAAGGCTTGCAGGAGTGGCAGATTGAATATATAATGCACAAGTTATTTATCATAAAGAATGTTCAAGCCACCCTGAAAGTTGTCTTGTGTTTTATTCGGGGGGATGAAACTATTCAGTAATGCACTCACTGTCAGAATGATACTTGACACACATGATGGCTGATTGTACATACACACACCACGCACAGTGATATGAGGAACATCTTCAAAAGGCATTTGCTGTTTTGCTTTTCTTAGATGTTTGTCAATAGAGCTGAGTGCGTATCACGATACAGGCTGATGATGCCACTGGTATCACGCTACACCAACAAATAGGAAACACTATGAAATCACTGAAATATACCTCTAAAACCTCGGGATTCATACATTTACTTATTATTATCTCAAAAACAAAAACAATAACCCAACAGACACTACTATAAATCGGCATCATTCCGGACTATACTAGTACAAGCAGCCACACACATATACGTGCATGCACGTCGCTATATAAGTGCAATAATCTTGGACGCGATGTTAAACCCCATTTCACCTCACCCAACAGACACTTACTATTAACCAACAGACACATACTGTAACCCAACAGACAACAAAAACTTGTTAAAAAAAGAAGAAAGTTTCAGATGAAGGGATGGTTTAATAGTTTAGTAGCATGCACATCCTCCATTACCACATCCTTTGAAGTTGCGCTATGCTACTTCTGCCATTACGGGAGTTGACTTTATCTGTTCTGTTCTATTTATAGCATATGGTCTCACGGCGATTCAGGTATTGTCTGTACCTTAGTATCGATGATATCGTACATATCAGTGATCCATTAGAGCCCAATTTATCAATGAGTACAATCAATTCTGTTATATTCTAGCTAATCAATCTCAGTTTTATTCAGTCTTCCACTTACAAGTTAGCAGTCTTTACACATTTGTCTATAAAGTGATTGACCTCAATTGTAAGAATGGCTACAGAGTATATGAACAGCTATATTTTAAAAATCAAATCCTTTGAAAGCTCAAGGATAGGCATCATGTTTAAGAACAGTGGAGTGTCAGGAGGATGGCCTCCATACAGGGACATCTTTCATTTTCAAGGATCTATTTTTTTCCCCAGGAGAGTTCAATACCTTGGTACAGGAACAAATATGCCATATGTAATGGTTTCAGATGAATGTGGCTTGTATACTCTATTCTGTAACAGTGCGAGAATGTGGCTTGTATACTCTATTCTGTAACAGTGCTAGAATATGGCTTGTATCCTCTATTCTGTAACAGTGCTAGAATGTGGCTTGTATACTCTATTCTGTAACAGTGCGAGAATGTGGCTTGTATACTCTATTCTGTAACAGTGCGAGAATGTGGCTTGTATGCTCTATTCTGTAATAGTACTAAAATGTGGCTTGTATACTCTGTTCTGTAACAGTGCTAGAATGTGGCTTGTATACTCTATTCTGTAACAGTGCTAGAATGTGGCTTGTATCCTCTATTCCGTAACAGTGCTAGAATGTGGCTTGTATACTCTATTCTGTAACAGTGCTAGAATGTGGCTTGTATACTCTATTCTGTAACAGTGCTAGAATGTGGCTTGTATCCTCTATTCTGTAACAGTGCGAGAATGTGGCTTGTATACTCTATTCTGTAACAGTACTAGAATGTGGCTTGTATCCTCTATTCTGTAACAGTACTAGAATGTGGCTTGTATCCTCTATTCTGTAACAGTACTAGAATGTGGCTTGTATACTCTATTCTGTAACAGTGCGAGAATGTGGCTTGTATCCTCTATTCTGTAACAGTGCTAGAATGTGGCATGTAGCCTCTATTCTGTAACAGTGCTAGAATGTGGCTTGTATCTTCTATTCTGTAACAGTGCGAGAATGTGGCTTGTATCCTCTATTCTGTAACAGTGCTAGAGTGTGGCTTGTATCCTCTATTCTGTAACAGTGCGAGAATGTGGCTTGTATCCTCTATTCTGTAACAGTGCTAGAATGTGGCTTGTATCCTCTATTCTGTAACAGTGCTAGAATGTGGCTTGTATCCTCTATTCTGTAACAGTGCTAGAATGTGGCTTGTATCCTCTATTCTGTAACAGTGCTAGAATGTGGCTTGTATCCTCTATTCTGTAACAGTGCTAGAATGTGGCTTGTATCCTCTATTCTGTAACAGTGCTAGAATGTGGCTTGTATCCTCTATTCTGTAACAGTGCTAGAATGTGGCTTGTATACTCTATTCTGTAACAGTGCTAGAATATGGCTTGTATCCTCTATTCTGTATCAGTGCTAGAATGTGGCTTGTATACTCTATTCTGTAACAGTGCGAGAATGTGGCTTGTATACTCTATTCTGTAATAGTACTAGAATGTGGCTTGTATACTCTGTTCTGTAACAGTGCTAGAATGTGGCTTGTATACTCTATTCCGTAACAGTGCTAGAATGTGGCTTGTATACTCTATTCCGTAACAGTGCTAGAATGTGGCTTGTATCCTCTATTCCGTAACAGTGCTAGAATGTGGCTTGTATACTCTATTCTGTAACAGTGCTAGAATGTGGCTTGTATACTCTATTCTGTAACAGTGCGAGAATGTGGCTTGTATCCTCTATTCTGTAACAGTGCGAGAATGTGGCTTGTATACTCTATTCTGTAACAGTACTAGAATGTGGCTTGTATCCTCTATTCTGTAACAGTACTAGAATGTGGCTTGTATCCTCTATTCTGTAACAGTACTAGAATGTGGCTTGTATCCTCTCTTCTGTAACAGTGCTAGAATGTGGCTTGTATCCTCTGTTCTGTAACAGTGCTAGAATGTGGCTTGTATCCTCTGTTCTGTAACAGTGCTAGAATGTGGCTTGTATCCTCTATTCTGTAACAGTGCTAGAATGTGGCTTGTATCCTCTATTCTGTAACAGTGCTAGAATGTGGCATGTAGCCTCTATTCTGTAACAGTGCTAGAATGTGGCTTGTATACTCTATTCTGTAACAGTGCTAGAATGTGGCTTGTATCCTCTATTCTGTAACAGTGCTAGAATGTGGCTTGTATACTCTATTCTGTAACAGTGCTAGAATGTGGCATGTAGCCTCTATTCTGTAACAGTGCTAGAATGTGGCTTGTATACTCTATTCTGTAACAGTGCTAGAATGTGGCTTGTATCCTCTATTCTGTAACAGTGCGAGGATGTGGCTTGTATACTCTATTCTGTAACAGTGCTAGAAAGTGGCTTGTATCCTCTATTCTGTAACAGTACTAGAATGTGGCTTGTATCCTCTATTCTGTAACAGTACTAGAATGTGGCTTGTATCCTCTCTTCTGTAACAGTGCTAGAATGTGGCTTGTATCCTCTGTTCTGTAACAGTGCTAGAATGTGGCTTGTATCCTCTATTCTGTAACAGTGCTAGAATGTGGCTTGTATCCTCTATTCTGTAACAGTACTAGAATGTGGCTTGTATCCTCTATTCTGTAACAGTACTAGAATGTGGCTTGTGTCCTCTATTCTGTAACAGTGCTAGAATGTGGCTTGTATCCTCTATTCTGTAACAGTACTAGAATGTGGCTTGTATCCTCTATTCTGTAACAGTGCTAGAATGTGGCTTGTATCCTCTATTCTGTAACAGTGCGAGAATGTGGCTTGTATCCTCTCTTCTGTAACAGTGCTAGAATGTGGCTTGTATCCTCTATTCTGTAACAGTACTAGAATGTGGCTTGTATCCTCTCTTCTGTAACAGTACTAGAATGTGGCTTGTATCCTCTATTCTGTAATAGTACTAGAATGTGGCTTGTATCCTCTGTTCTGTAACAGTACTAGAATGTGGCTTATATCCTCTATTCTGTAACAGTGCTAATGTTTTAAAATACATTCAAAATGCTGACTCTCCAACACATGCCAGTGAATACCTTTCTATATCAAGCCTATGATATACTATATAAGCTGGACCAGTGAAGTTCTGGGGTAAAATAGGTCTTCAGCAACCCATGCTTGCTGTAAAAGGTGGCTATGCTTGTCATAAGAGGCGACCAAGGGGATCGGGTGGTCAGGCTGGCTGACTTGGATGATGCATGTCATGGTGAGATTGTTGAGTAGGTACTGAGTAGGACATGGGTACTCACAGGACTACCCCTAACTGTAGTTACACAAGTAATTGATTTTGCATTTCTTTCTGACTATTGAAAGTTTGAATAAAGATAAAGCTTCAGTCAACTTCAGTGTACGCATTACCAGATCATTTAATACATGTATCTAAATAGGGCTCTAGTAAAACCATTCCCAATTGGACATTTTGTACCAATACTTGAGATATACAGCGGTAGGGTCGGGTAATAGGGAATGTAACCAGGTAGTAAATTTTGTCTTGTCCCAGCCCCATGCTCATGATGTCACTCGCTGGATTGTCTGGTCCAGACTCGATTAATATTGCTGGGTTCGGTGTAGAACCAAAAATTTATATATAACCATGACCTGGCTGGTAGAAATAATTGGTTCGAATCCCAGTTGCCCCCAAATACACTTTAAAAAAACAAACGCACAGGTAGATTTTTAGTAAATTTATTGCACCTTTAAAAGTCGATATATTTAAGTTAATATCATAGATAGAAATTTGGCAGCACAATAGTCACATGTTCTTGTTGTACAAAGGCATAGAACACTGTTCATTGTTATGACACACAAGACCACATGATAGCGCTGAACTCAGTATCTCGTGTGACCGCCCCGGGCAGCAATCCTGTCTCTGCATCTCCTCGGCACTAAGTATACGAATTCTGTCACGCCATTCTCCTTGTAATGCTTTGGCCAGTTGTGGGAGTGTCTACGGTGTGTTCTGACGACGTGCACATCGATCGAGTTCATCAAAGAGGTGTTTGATTGGATTGAGATCTGGAGATCTTGATGGCCAGGGCAGGAAGTTGATGTTGGCATTATGAAGGTAGTCTACCTTGACACAAACTGGCGGTCAGTGATTGAAAGTAGGTGAGAATGAAGAATTTGATTCATGTAGCGATTTGCTGTCAAATTGCCCTGAACCACAACCAAGTCAGATCTCGTGGTGTAGGATATAACCCCCACACCATGACACTACCGCCCCCGAAATTGTCGAATTCACATACACAATGTGGGGCAAAACGCTCATTTTGACGACGATAAACACGTTAGTGAAGAAGAAAATGTGATTCAAAGCTAAACCACACTCTAACCAGTTTCTCAAATTCCAACTTGAAGGCTGAAAGGTATGGCACCAACGCAAGTGTCGCTGTCGATGGATCTGTTGCAAAATAGGGACGATAACTGGTCTTCTAGGTCAGATTCTGGCGAAGATGGTTCCTGAAAGTCTGGACCGATATCCTCCTCAAACCAGGGATGCGTCCTGCAGTTTCCGCAGCTGTGGCATTGCGATGACATAGGTGGAACAGTCAAATGTAGCTATCCTGTGCAGTGGTGGTAACTCTTGGTCGGCCGGTTCTCGGATGGTCTGCAGTGGAATTGATCTGTGTGTATCGGTCTCAAAGACGGCAAATGGTGCTGTGGTGGACGTTGAAGTGGCGTGCAACAGAAGACTGTGATACCCCTCTTTGAACAGCCCAATGGCGATGTTCTGATCGGCAGCGCTGAGTCTCGGCATTTTCGAATTTGAAAAATGTTGACAGTTGAATGACAAATTATTGGCGTATGGTTACCTTTTTATAGCCACTACCACGAGTAATGAATACCATAACATGCACGTGCATTTGCTTTACTGTTTTCCTCCATGACATTTTTGAACAAGTGTGAAAACAATGCTGTTTAATACATTGCAAATCGGCAATAGCTGCATTTCGACTCACCGTTTGTCGAATATCAGGCCAACAACATTTTCCAATTAACATATATCCAATTTATATACCAGATTTTTTGTGTAGTCAGGTTCAATGAACACCATACTATCTGTGCGTTTCTTTTTTGGAAGAGGGTATGTTCCTAGGTTTGTCAGCACCATACCTGTGTTTGTCGGTGTCACCAAAGTGGTAATCGTCTGAAACCTGCATCACTTAGGGCTTTCCTCCCACATCAAGCTGACACGCCATGATATAACTGGAATATTGTTAAGAGCGGCGTTGACCCAAAAGAATTCACATACTGAAGGTTTGTTTGTTTGTTGTTTAATGCTGCACTCAGCAATATTCCAGCTACACTCATTTAAGGTCATGGGGGACATTTGACCAATGGATTTAATTGATGTTCAGTCTGCAGATAATGGATGGTGGGGGTGACCTTTACCTTATTTATGAAGGCACTGGACATTCATTCTCAGCTAAATGGTAAATTACACAATTGTGCGTTAAACTTGGTTAATATCCTAGCTGAAAATATATTTTCTGTTACAAATCTTATAATGCAAGCTGAACGGATAAATGAATACACACGTTGATGTACTTCGTTCAGTTTGTATCTTCACCAGTCTATATTGTAGCTTATAAATTCGTTCTCAGCCTTGTCTCCGTGCTCAGTGTGTGACTTTTCGACTGAATAATTAAATATTAAGCACATGATATAACACGTTACTTTTTCTTTTCATGCATAATGATCATACATCATCATTACCAGCAGTTTTCAAGCAATGGTTCTGATAAAATATACTGAACAACAAAAGTTCCTGTGATATTGAATAAGATTTAATGCAAATTTGTGTTTTTTACCAAATCTGAAACAATTTCGGCTTGCAACAGATAAAAGACTCCTGTAAGTGTTCAAATGGTTTAACTTGCCATACTGACCTCAGAAAATGCGTGATTTCATATAAAAAAAACCACGAACATGCCAAAATGTCAATTTACATATCAATAGCGTGTGTGTCCACCTCTGGTTGCGAGGCAAGCAACACATCTTCGTCTCATGGAATGGACCAGGCGTCGCACAAAGTCCTGTGGGATATCTGTCCTCATCTGCTGGAGCATGTTTCGAAGTTCCTGGAGTGTCTGTGGAACACGTGGTTGACGTCGAAGGCGCCGATCCATCTCATCCCACATGTGCTCGATTGGTGAGAGATCAGGGGATCATGACGACGCAAAAAACGGTAGAACAACAGGGCCGATGACCTCGTCGCGGTAGTGCTGTCCATTGAGATTTCCCTCTATCACTATCAAACGGGCCCTCTCCCACCACATACCATAATGCTGCCGCCCCCGAACCGGTCTTCTTTCATGACACAATGATTGACGTAACGTTCACCTTGACGTCGGTACACTCAAATCCGTCCACCGATGTGGCTGAGGTGAAAACGAGACTCGTCAGTGAATAGAACTTGTCCCCCCTGCATGACCGTCCAGCGTAGACGCTGTCTGGACCACTGTAGACGTGCTTGGCGGTGATTTCCTGTCAAAATGGGACGCCTGGCGGGTCTTCTGGCGACAAGCCCTGCACATCTGAGGCGACGACGTACAGTTTGTGAAGATATTCGTCGAAGGCCAGGGATGCTTCTTGCAGTCACTGTTGCTGGCTGGAATCGATTTCGTAGGTGTGTTGTTCGAATCCAGTTGTCTTGTCGATTATTGGTTACGCGTGGCCTGCCACTCCGAGGATGGTCTCTGACTGCATTCGTCTGTTACCAACGTTGCCATAAACACCAAATGGTGTTTCTGTGGACGTTAAATTTTCTTGCAACATCACGTTGTCTCGATCCTGCTTCAAGCATACCAATAACTCGCAGACGCTCATTTTCGGACAGGCGGGGCATTTTGTAATGTCGAATAATTGCGTAATTTTGTTGTTTTTCTGAGTGGTTGTTGTCAGCACGATGCTAGACAATGCATATGGAATCCCGTTAACGCACATGTTTTTATTACCCATTCTTGGGTAGTGAAACGCATGGGGCTTGCATATAAGTAAACTTTTGCGTGGAATGCATGATTTTCTGTAGCAGTTGCGTTTTTGTGACTTGATTCCATACATGTACTACAATATTGAAAACCAAACTTTAAAATTGGTGTCACAGGAACTTTTGTTGTTGAGTATTATTCTATTGTCCCCGATTTTACCAACAGATACGTTGGTCACTTTTGTGTGAAGAAGTCACACACCAACTAAATAAACATTATAACACAATGTGTCAGATATGATTTGTTCAAGTGTAGTCTTAACACATTTTATCATCACAACATGAATCACAAAATCACAAAATCACAAAATTATACCAGCTGGGTACGATACTTTTCATCAGATACGTTAGCATGATTCATTGCCGCACACGCCTGATAAACTACAATACATCATGTTGTGTTTGTTACTTTCATAAAACAACGTGTCGCCTATAGGAAATGTCCATCCCGAACCTTGACATGAGTGTCGCAGCTAACAAAAAGCAAAGCAAAGTGAATGTGAATTGTTGGAGGGAAAGTACTTAAGAAGTACAGATGTGTGTCGGGTTTGAACAAGGCTACAGGCTTGTCAGGAAGAAGTTTATCTCGGACCACCTCTAATGTAATAGAGATTCGAGGAAGAGCCCGTCTCACTCTCGTAAGAGAGCAGATTAAGAGACTAGTTGTGTCATTCATGGAGAGAGATGATATCAGCGTATGTATGCCAGGCAAAGCAGATTCCAAGAGCCTAAATGGTGTCAAACATCAAACAAGAATAATGAATGATTATCTGTCTGAGGTGTATGCTAAGTTCAAGATTGAAAACCAGAATATGAAACTGTCATTTGCATCATTCTGTAGGCTACGGCCCAGATACCAACAGACATCAGAATATGGCCGTGAAACTCAAATGTATGAGAAGTGTTGGATTACAAGTTCCGAAAACACCGGATATGGCGTATGACAGTGTATCCGTGGACGCAATGGATCAGATGCTGGAAACCATTCATGAATGACGTAGAATATGATGAGTGGAAGCGTGTGGATGTTGAGGGAAAAAAGAAAATGAAGGTGGTGAAGACAACAAAGAATGTCACTGACTTCAAGAATTATATGCTACTTGAAAATGCTGAGTTCTGTGACCATGAGTCGAAGGATACACCCCAGATGGCCATATCATCATACAAATGGGCTTTGCTGAGAACTATACATGTTCCAGGATGGATGAAATCCCAAAGTGCATACTGGAACCCAACAAATGTCATGCTTCACACTGTAGTGGTAAACAACAAGTCGGACAAACTGGAACCCAACAAATGTCACGCTTCACCTGTAGTGGTAAACTACAAGTCGGACAAACTGGAACCCAACAAATGTCATGCTTCACCCTGTAGTGGTAAACTACAAGTCGGACAAACTGGAACCCAACAAATGTCACGCTTCACCCTGTAGTGGTATACTACAAGTCGGACAAACTGGAACACAAAAACTTTATCTATGTGTCTGAGGTCAATCAGCACAACTCGACTGAGGTACTCACAATCCTCAAACTGATGTTACCTGAACTGAAAACCACTTTCCCTTATGGGGGCACGTCCCTTGCGCCCTCTTGCGTCCCTTTGGCACGCAAGAAACCTATGATTGTGGGTTCAAATCCCGGTTCGCCCTAATTATGTGTCTAGGTTTGTCAGCACCATACCCGTGCTCGTGGGTTTCACCGCAGTGGTAAACGTCTAAGACCTGCATCACTTCGGGCTTTTCTCCCACATTAAGCTGACACACACTCACTCACTCACTCACTTTCTCTTATGCAACTCATGTTCACTTTTGCACTGATATCCCGTCATCACAGTACCGAAATCGGTACATGTTTGATGTCATTCTGAAGCATAAGGAGGTGTTTGGGCTTGAGGCACGTTGGAACTATTTTGAGTGTGGCCACGGGAAAGGTTCCTGTGATGGACTAGGAGGTGCATGTAAATGCCAGGCACCCGACGCAGTAAAACAAGGAAAAGCAACAATTCAAGATGCCCATGATTTTTATGAGTGGGCGAAACACAATAAAAAATCAATCCGATATATACTAGCCACATAAAGAAACTGTGCACGGAGAAAATATATTCTGGATTGAAATACAACACAGCAAGAACCAAATGATGCAGACGCTGTAGCAGCTGAATGATCGGACCATAAGAAAATGTCAACGGGACCTGAACAACATCTGTTACGATGACGTCAGAAGATCAAAATGGAGTAGGGGGTCAAACGACAAAGTCACAAAGTCAATAACGGGTATGACCACCCTGTGCGTGAATCACATCAATGCATCGGCGACGCATGGAGTCCGCCAAATGGGCATGGAAGGCCTGGAGAATGGCCTGCCATATCTTCCTCAAATCCTTTGCCAAGTCACGGACGTTATCTGGAGGTTGTGGAAGACGACGCAGACGGCGCTCCATTTCATCCCACACATGCTCTATTGGGGAGAGATCTGGAGAAATTGCAGGCCATGGCAGTAACATGACATTGTTATGGTGAAGGAAATCCATTGCGACCCTTGCCGTGTGAGGACGAGCGTTGCCCTGTTGAAATGTCAATCCCGGGCCATGGCGTTGCAGGAAAGGAATGACCACAGGCCTCAGAATCTGATCCCTGTAGCCAACACCGGTGAGATTGCCCTGAACAACCACCAAAGGGGTTCGGTGCCGTGCTGTTATCCCACCCCAAATCATCACAGAGCCACCTCCAAAACGATTCCTCTCCACAATACAGTTGCGTGCATAACCTTCTCCCAAACGCCGGTAGACACGTTGGCGCCCGTCACTGTGGGAAATGTTGAACCTCGATTCATCTGTAAAGACAACATTTCTCCACCATATTCGATGTTGGCGAACATGATTTCGACACCATCTTAGACGGTTGACTCGATGACGGTGTGTCAGGATGGAACGTATGGCAGGGCGTCGTGGTCGATCGAATCCCGTACTGACGTAAACGATTCCTGACAGTGTTGGGATGGATACGGCGCAGTCCAGGAATTGTCTGGGACGTCGTTACTGCCGTTTGGAACCTGTGTCGGAGATGTGTAACTCGAATCCATCAGTCCTGTCTTGGCGTCGTTACTCGGGGACGTTCTGAACGTGTCTGGTCGGCAACGTCATTTGTGTTCTGATAACGCCTCACCAATGCCGATATCGTGTAACGATGGCATTGGAAATGTGTTGCCACCTGTTGTTGCCTCATTCCCGCTCGGATCATTCCAATGGCTTCATGACGCTGTGCAGCTGTCAATCTTGGCATGATTTGCTTGTGATATGCTTGTGTCTGTGCCTGAGAAGTTTTGAATTTTTGAATGACCACAGATCATGCTTTCCAAAGTGACAGCGAATTTTGAGTTGCACATGCTGTGTACAGCTGCACAGGATGCACGTGCAGTAACACATTGCACGTCCATAGGCCCCCATCAATGACGTCATATCGCATGGCACGTGCATGAGCGTTTGAATGTCTCCAATAATTGCTGTGTTCAAACCTATCTTTCATATATGGACGGTGTGCCCTTATATCTATATTTTCTCCGTGCACAGTTTCTTTATGTGGCTAGTATAGATTCTACTCAACTGCTGAAGTAGAGAAGGCTGCGTAGGACATATCTACTCTAACGCAAAGGTTGTACATGGTACAATGAAGTTGCACGCAGTCATGCAGCAGAATGGGGTTCTTTTTTCAGGATCTGTATCATGCTACAGTACAGGTTGTCTGAGCGGCAATGACTTATGTGCTGGTTGGCGGCGTCAACCTGTTGACCAAACCATATCCCAGGAAAGGCATGTACTGCAGCCCACACAGGCTTCTGTATTCCCTGTACCTGCTGCAACTGCTGTGCCTGCTGCACCACATGTACCTGCTGCACCTGCTGTGCCTGCTGCACCTGCTGTGCCTGCTGCACCACATGTACCTGCTGCACCACACGTACCTGCTGTCCCAGTTGTTAGCAGATTTCTGGCTGCCATACATGATGATAACTGGTTCATTGGGAATGTTCTTGAAGTTGACATAGATGACGGCGATACCAAAATAACTTTCATAGAGAAAACACAAGACACAGGCAAGACTTGTACGTACAAGTGGCCATCTCGTCCTGATGAAATTTGTATAGAATTTGATGATGTGATCTGCTTTATTGATGAACCGGTCGCTATTGGCAAAACAAAGCGCCGGTACAACGTAGTTGCACATGACGTCGCCCGTATTGAGAAGGCATTCAAATGAACATTCACTTTTTTACAAATTTCCAAGATTTCAACCACAATGCCTCAAAAAGCATCAGATACGTTATGTTAGAGTTTGTGCTTAATGTCATATGGAGAAAATATGAACCTCATCTTTCATATAAATGTTTAAACTTCAGACGTTTTTGAGCCAAAGATCGGGCACTTTTGTTGTTGATTCAGGTTGCCATCAGATACGTCAGGTTTTGCAGTTGGAGATTATTGCTGTGTTCTCTGTAGACCAATTCTTGAAGGCCAGGGAATTGGTGAGTAGTTTGTTCGATATTTGTACAAATGTTTGTTATCAAGTTATTTTTGAAAAATGAACAACCTTTCATAGCCAATAAGTGTCTGTTATTATTTGCTAATATCTGTAGAAAATGTGTTTCTTGAACAGGTGTCCACGACACTGTCCTATTTTGAGACAAATGATCCTTAGGCAATGACTTTGTTTGAAAATAATATAATATGTAGTCCTATTCAAATGACAATACACCTTTTTGCAAGTTAATAAATACTGTGCTATATATTTTGATTGCAATGATAACATGCAGTCTAACGTATCTGACTATAGGACATTTGACATGATATGTTATTTCCGTTTTCATTAACAACAACTCTGATGTAATTGGGTCCCAATGATTGATTCTGAAAGTCTGAATACTGTTTTTTACTGAAAATAAGCTAAGTTTTTCAATATCAAGAAATATATTTATCAACATTTGATATGTGAAATATACCATTTAGCTGAGAATCAGTGTGGAAGTATTTCCTTACAGTTATCACGGTTAGAGCAATATCTCAAGACATACTCAACAGATTATATTCATATTAACTGAAAAAGTTATTTAGGAGATTCTGCAGACACCACTTGATTAAGCAGTTGATTAATATGGCCTTTGTATTTGATTCACTGATAAATTCCACATCTGGGTTTCCCAGATGGTCCATATTACTCAAAGCAGCGTAAAACCACTCACTCACTCATCTTGGCAACATTAGCAAGTCTTAATTGTGAGCAAGTATGCTTCTCCTAATATGTCCCATTAGCATTTATGCAAACGTGGCCATAGTTGCTCTTTTGTTGATACAAACTATGACCAAACAGACATATATTATAACCCAACCGACACATACAATAACTCAAAAGGAACATACTATAACCCAACAATCACATACTATAACCCTAAAGTCACATACTATAACCCAACAGTCACACACTATAACCCAAAAGGCACATACTATAACCCAACAGTCACACACTATAACCCAACTGACACATACAATAACTCAAAAGGAACATACTATAACCCAACAATCACACACTATAACCCAACAGGCACATACTGTAACCCAACAGGCACATACTGTAACCCAACAGGAACTTACTATAACCCAACAGGCACATACAGTAACCCAACAGTCACATACTATAACCCAACAGGCACATACTGTAACCCAACAGTCACATACTATAACCCAACAGTCACACACTATAACCCAACAGTCACACTCTATAACCCAACAGTCACACACTATAACCCAACAGACTCATACTATAACCCAACAGACACATACTGTAACCCAACAGACACATACTGTAACCCAACAGTCACACACTATAACCCAACAGTCATACTCTATAACCCAACAGACACATACTGTAACCCAACAGACACACACTGTAACCCAACAGTCACACACTATAACCCAACAGTCACATACTATAACCCAGCAGACACATACTGTAACCCAACCGACACATACTGTAACCCAACAGACACATACCGGTACTGTAACCCAACAGAAACATACTGTAACCCAACAGACACATACTGTAACACAACAGACACATACTATAACCCAACAGACACATACTATAACCCAACAGACACATACCGGTACTGTAACCCAACAGACTCATACTATAACCCAACAGACACATACTGTAACCCAACAGACACATACTGTAACACAACAGTCACACACTATAATCCAACAGACACTACAACCCAACAGTCACACACTATAACCCAACAGACACACACTGTAACCCAACAGTCACACACTATAACCCAACAGTCACATACTATAACCCAACAGACACATACTGTAACCCAACCGACACACACTGTAACCCAACAGACACATACTGTAACCCAACAGACACATACTGTAACCCAACAGACACATACTGTAACCCAACAGACACATACCGTAACCCAAAAGACACACACTATAACCCAACAGACATTATACCCCAATAAACACACACCATAGTAACTAGATAACAACAATTGATGACATGTTTATAAACTTTTAATAACAGTTGTAAATTGACGGATGGATATTACAGGAATACTGAAAAACTGATTTAAGTAAATGCATATAAAACAAAATGAGTAACAATGACTGGAAGCACCATGTCTTTCTCCAACCAACAAAATGTATTTGGAAGTCAGTGTTGAACAATGCACAACATGTAAAATAATGCACTCATGAGTACTGTACAGGTTGACACTGGTTAGAGGTGTTGATATCACAGTAGTGCACAAACTATAAAGTTGTAACAAAAGTTCCTAAAATCATTTATATATGTGAACATCTGTCATCACCAAACCTGCCTCATATCAACAAGTTGAGGTCATTGTTGTACAGGAAACAGTGTTCGTTGGTAAGATCAGCTAACCTGGAGTCCACCACCTTCAGTATGACCAGTGCTGGTTTCAACACTGGACTGTGGAAAATGGCGTTATTTCTCCCTGAATGCTTGAGGTGCAGTGATGACACGGTCATGTGACATATTTGATAAATAAGGTCAGGTGATCATGACGAGAGACAGAGCTGTCTGAATTTGTGGGTTCATATTCTTGAAACATGTACAGTTCTCACTGACACGTATCTACCACATTTGTTTCAGCTACAGTTACTTGGTGCATGAATCACAGGATTGTCCTTGATAATATTAGCGGTGTTTTTTCCCATTTAATCTCCATGCTGGTTACAGGTACAAACCTATGATACAACATATGGTGTCTCCACCCCATCTCTCATGTACAACACTCATCTTGCTAGCCTGTCTTGGTTACCATGCATGAAGACTGTTGGTACTTGCTGTGTGTCACTGTGGTTGGTTGTCTTTGATTCATGTACTAACCAACCATTCTAGTCTGTCTATCCAAATCTTTGTTACCATGCATCACCCAACTTGAAGATTATTGGCACAAGTAGAACACTTGTCAAGTCTGTGTATCCATATGAGAAAAGATGAACTGTTCATCAAATTATTCACTATGTGTTATCATAATAACTTGGTGTTCATTGTATGTAATCTGACATCTTAGTTCCTTGAAAAGCCACACTGGACAATAACTTGCATGCACTGTATACATGCTGAGAGATTCATCTGGTAATAACCATTGCATAGACTTCACTAAAGGGAACTGCCATGAAATGTTAGTGGGTAAGAGTATTCACATGTACAGAAATACATAAAGCTGAGACATTCATCAACCACAGGGAATATATAAAATGAATCATATTCCCGTTGATTGTTACTATCAACAAATGTATATATAAATAGAAGGATAAAACACCTACCTCCTTAAAAAGTTTTTCAGTTGTTTAACATGACCTGAGCAGTAGTGTACATCGGCACTCTGGAGGGATTTCCAAGATGGCGGCATGAGGATACCCCAGAAGGGTAAGTGCAACCATCTTGGACACAACGCCCTATCCAAGCACGATGATGTCATGTCCGGTCACATGACCGGATGTTTCAGCTTTTTGACAAGATCTTGAGGGAAGTGCCGAGATCTCACCGAAAGTGACAGAAAGTGACCAAAAATGATGGGATCTCACTGGAAGTGAAGGAATCTCGTTTGACGAGACGAGATATCTTGGGACGGGACAGAAATGAGTTGGGGCGCATGCGTAGAGGAGAGAAATGAAGAGGAAGGAGGTGGGGCGGGGCAGGTGATGTGAGGGGCGAGCTTGGGCTGGGTGAGGAGGGGCGGAGAGAAGGAGTGGCATGCTGGATGAAAGATGAAGAACAACAAAACAGACAAAGAAGAATCAGGTAGTTTCGGGCCTGTGCTTCAACCATTCTTTTGAGACGATTGGGGGTGGCCCTGAAAAGGGCCGTTGGAATGGTGGGAGTCTACTCACGTGGACAGATAGCCTTTGGTCTGACCCATGTGGTGTTGTTGTTGTTGTTGTTGTTGTGGGTTGCAGAAGGCATTCAAGAGGTCTTCCATGGGTTCCAACAACTGCAAGATATGCTGAAGTTGATTGGATACCTTGGTTACCTTGGCACTCAACAGTGTCAGTAGGAGATTATCTGCACCCTAGGATTTAGCTACTTTCATGGGAGGCTGGTCTGGCTGGTGGACTGCAGTTGGACCCAGTGCCTTACCAGTTGGAGCAGACCAGCTGAAAAACAGCTATGAAGTTCCGAACAAGTACCCAATGTTACGAACAACAGTTTACCCGAGCCTGGTTAGAACGTCAACCACCCGATGACCTACCTGAGACCAGTTTGATGCTGTGATGAATGACTTGAGAGACGATGTGGGAGACCACGAGGATGACCGATGACCATGTTGTTTTGGCTCTTGAACACCCAGCACTGGATTCAGAGATCCGTTCTGGCATATGTTTGAGCTCCATGGTGAAGACATCATGGCTATGGTAGAAGAAAATCAGCAAAGTTACAATGACTAGCTGGTGGATGAAGAAATGAAGATCGATTTACTTCATGTAGAAGATCAAGACTGAATAGGAGAGGGGCATGGACAACCAAGACATATAGCAGGGTTGACTACCTTCCTAGAAAAGAAAAAAATGTACAGGCCATGCAACGTGGGATCAATTTAGTCAGCGCTTGCCTCCATACTATCAGCGGAAGGTATTGTCCCAAGATGTACTGAATCATGTATTGTACTATCATGATCTCTATTATAATGTCATCATGACCATTCCCGTCTTTACAGGCTGTTTCCAGCACCATTCGACAGTCTATGACAAAAACATCCCAGCACCTGTTCCACCATTCACACCTGTCATCGATGCTGGGCCAAAGTTAACCTGAAAACAATCCACAGCATAGACAAACACATCTGTGGTATGGGTCAAGACTGCAAGAGTTTTAAAGAACCTGTGGGCCCTAACCACAAGTCATGTAAGTGATCACCGCAAGCACTGAGGCAATGAAGAAAAAGAACAAAAGCAGCTCAAGTTTTTTCTTCTATGACTTTGAGTGCCCCCAATACCAAGGTTCATGTTTCCAACTTGTGTGTGGTGCATCTGAGATGGAGAAAATGGCCTCTGACCAATTGTGTGAGGACCTTCTGAACAAAGAAGGTAGGGGCTACCTGTGTCAAAGAGTCTTTGAAGAATCTACTACCTTGAATGACATGGGGATTGGTTGATGAGTCGGGCAGAAAAGATGAAACTGAAGAAGAAATGTAAGACACTCCTGCAGTCAGGCACAGCACCCAAGCAACACTTAATCAGAAGAGGGCAAAGACATCTCACCTATGCTTCATGATGACATCTTGTTGATTTCTCACAACTACCATGGTTATGATGGACACCTGCTACTACAGTATTAGCTGAAGGGGCTGTCTTTGATCTGGATGAGGAATTGTTGGCCTACTGTCAGGGTGATGTGGACATTTATGGAACCCCTCAACGCATTCTACAGGGAGCTAATTGCATGCACACCAATATTTCTTAGGAACTCGAAACACCACCAAAACGTCTTTCTGTGATACAGTCAATATTATCACATGATCAATTTCATGAATGTGTGGAGTTTTGACAACATGTTTTGGTACATCTTCCCGAGGCAAGAGAGTTAACTGACTTTAAAAGTTGAGTTTCCACCCTTGCCGAACTAGGCTGGAATTACTGGGCTCGATCGTAGCGCCACCAGTGGCTATTACCAGCTATGTCCCTTCTGAGGCTCTCCTATGAACCAATCAGAATCCACCTCTCGGATCACTTCGTTTGCTTCAAACAAAATGGTGGCGCCCAGTCAGGACGATCTGATCGATAATCAAGATCTATATTGTGATAAAACGGGTCTTACATTGCGAAATGCATCAAATCATGTGAGCACCTTGAGTAAAAACATGATAAAATTTGGAAAATATCTGCTGACGAGTTGGCGGTGCACATGCTTTGCGAAGCCTGCAATCGATCGAAATCTGCACGACAGTTTACGAACCGGATTTCGATTTCGGTGCGCGATTTTGATTGGACTATGCATAAACTCATTAGTCCAGCCAAAAGGTAACACCATAATACCAGCCTAGTTTGGCAAGGGTGGAAACTGGACTTTTATAGTCAGTTAACTCTCTTGCCTTGGGAAGATGGTTTTGGTATGAATGCAGTGTTTTTGACAACATATTTTTGTCGCCTTGTTAAGATAACAGGAGTTTGGGGGGCTTGCCACCACACAACAGCTTGAATAAAATGCTTTCATAAGTGATTTATAATCCATAATCATCAAAGTTATTCAACCATGTTTGTTTGAAATGTGGCCAAAATTTATGTCACTGATGAGGTTGGTATGGAACTTCTATTTCCAAGTACTTTTTATTATGCCGTTGCCCTTTTTTAAAAATATTGGGATTGATAGGTTGAGTCATATTTAACCATACAGATGCAAGCGGAATCTTTTTTTCTGGTCATTTTCAGCTTTATTTTCCTCTCTTCAAAAGAGTAGGGCTTTCGTGTACTGCTTTAATACTAGCGTGTACCCATGCTTCACGTATGTATTGCATAATGAAAATGTCTGAGAAGTGAAAACAAGCATCACAGCATGGTCCTGTTAACATTGCTCTTTTGCACATGAAATTGAGCTTTTTTACCCCACTGATTACTCCACTGATTACTCCAAAACTTCAATTAGGGTTGGCATCTCTACACCATGCAAGTGCTGATGGCAGTCGGTACATGTCGGACAGAGACCGTGAAGATCTGGGGTAGAATAGGTCTTCAGCAACCCATGCTTGCTGTAAAAGGCGACTGTGCTTGTTGTAAAAGGCGACTAACTGGATCGGGTGGTCAGACACGCTGACTTGGTTGATGCATGTCATTGATTACAATTGTGTGGATCGATGCTCCTGATATCAATCATTGGATTGTCTGGTCCAGACTGATTATTTACACATTAAACAATAAGCAAACAAACCAAAAGATGAATGAATGCCATCAAGTTGTTGTGAGGCCAAATCAGATGAAACCTTTCAATATGTAGATGACTGCTCTCTCTAACCTTACATTTGTAAGTATGGTACCTTCCCAGTATGACATCCAGTCATCAAAGATCATCCTCCAGTGTCCGCACTGTTTTAGCTTCATGGCCTTATCCAATGTCAGGTATTGCCACCCTCTGACCTCCTCCCTACCACGTCCATGACAACATGTTATTCCCTCTGCGTTGCACTTGTGCTGAAGGACCGCTGGATGGTTCATAACCCTACAGTGATGAATACGTCGGGATGTATGTTGGCAAGGAGCTTCAGTATGCAGTTCAACAGTGTGGCTATCAGGTGCTTCACATCTACGAGGCTTGTCACTTTGACATGTTATCAACCTACTATCCTGTCACTCAAGGAAGCCTGTTTGCCAACTATGTGTACAACTTCTTCAAGATCAAACAAGAGGCAAGTGGTTACCCAAAGAGATGTGAAGACACAAATACCAACGTCAGTGACATTGGGATAGAGGGTATGACCTTAGATCCCTCTAATTCCACGAGAACCCTGGACTGCGTGCTTTAGCTAAAGCATGCCTCAACAACCACTAGGGAAAGTTTGATCAATGTCGAGGGTTTGGAAAAGCAGAGTACATCAGTACACTGCTGAGTTTCTTTGCGTGCGTGCGTGTGGCTGCTTGTATAAAGCCGGACTGATGCTGATTTATAGTGCTAGCTCACTGAGATACCATGCCGCAGTTTAACATAAATACCCCACTCAGACACAGTATAATGACTCCGAGCTGACCAGTACTTCTTTTAGCCTTTTAATGCTGAGCGCTAGACAGGGTAACAACAAGTACCATCTTTTAACTCCTTTTGTATGATGCGGCCAGGGATCTAACCCCCGACCTTCTGCTCTCCGGGTGGATGCTCAACCACTAGACCACGGAGACGGTCCAATTAACTCTGTCTCAACTATGCACCTCAGAGGGATATTTCATGATACATATCCTGCACACAATGTCGACTCAAGCACGCCTCAAGCTGTATTCATACCTGTAGCTCTTGGATCAAAGTGTGTTGTACTTTGATACAGACAGCATCATGTACATCCATCGACCACTGACCTGGAACCAACCCCAGGATGATACTTTGGGGTATCTCACCTATGAGCTTGGCGGGGGAAACAGCATCCATACCTTTGTCTCTGCAGGTCCCAAACTACTTTACAAACAACTTCACTCTCAATCAGATGGCACTAGACCAGCTGAAAAGTCCATGGATTTATCCTCAATTACTGGACCAGTTACCAAGTGAACTTTGACATGGTGAAGAACCATTTGTCAAAGCTTATCGCCTGGTCTGTATCACATACCGCTGGAGACACAGGCAGACTAAAGTCATTATCATCACCATGGGAAGTCTCGTTCAAGACAAGTACATGTTCTTCTATTTGAAACAGTCTCACTTTAGTCAACATGACCCTGTGGCCATGGACATTGATGGCATCATGTTTAATTGTACAGAACAGTAATACATGTATCACAAAGCATGCATGTTGGAGATCAAGGGACAGCCAACCATGTGTTATCCTCCTCCTGTAGAACAGAAACGTCTTGGGAAAACAGTCAAGCAGTTTGCAGTCAAGCAGCAATGTGACGGAGTGACCCCTCATGTCGTGAAGAAAGCCACTCAAGCCAACTTTACACAACATTCCATCTTACAATGTTACCCGATGTCCGATCCCAAGGTACTTGTTGAAGCTAGTCCTTATGATAGGTGATGGGGCATTGGCTTGGGAGTAGATCATCTATGTCTGACAGAATCAGCATGGAGAGGTCAGAATCTCCTTGGACAGATTCTCATGGAAGTGAGACATACCCTACTGTTACAATTAAGTGACGTTATCATGCTGCTGATCACGTTTGACTGTTGGACTCAACTACATCAAGAAGTGACCTCATACCAGACATATCCTTCATCATGCTTTTCACCCTGCTCTTCACGTACTGTGGCTACATACATTGAAGAAAGACGATTCTTAGAACTGTTTAGACAAGCTGTACAAGACGCTCTTCAGAAGCAACATGACCTCAACGTCATAGCGTGTGCACCTGTGACATCAAAGCTTATGCATGACCACCTATAAAACACAGGACTGGGCAATGCATGGTATTTAGATGCAGCTCTATCTTGGAACTTAGTACATTGTTTAACACTCCTCCGCTATTTGTTTAAATGCCCATTACATAGTACTGTTTAAAAACTGCAGGGATGCCGCTCAAATTGATCACTTGGCCTTTATTCGGGAAGCCTATGAGGATGCCACCTTGGCTCCGTATTCCTACTTGTTTTTGGACTTGAAATCCACCATGTTAAAAGAACATCTTGTATGCACCCATCTCTTTTGCAAACCAACCACCCATTGCCAAGTAAAAGCATTAATAGAGACCGCCATCTACCTCAGGGTTCAGTTGACGCCTTAATAGCTGTCATGGGGCGCAGACAGAAGCAGGTGAAGTCCACCCAGCTTCAATAGTTTGTCATTGCCATGAGAATTCTTCGAGGAGGACACGTTCCTTTGAAGACTGAGCTTACATCCTGGCGGATAAGACACCAAGATGTGTTGACCAGGATTGCGAATCCACATCCCTGTGTTGATGAACGTCTGAGTTATGCTACACAGTGGGAGCTGTGCCATAGCTGGTGTTTTGACACACATTTCACTGAACTGGCAGTCCTACCGGCAACAGCCCCCACCATGTCAGCCTGCACCACCGCGAAAAAAGGCAGCACCAAGTGCTATACTGAACAGAAAACGTGTATAGAAAAGAAAACAGATGATAATCGCAGCATAAACAGCAGCAGCAGCAACCTTGACACATATGGTGTTACGAAGCTGACCTCATCAGGGGTATTATCCCTACTCTCTCCACCTACATGACCATCCAGCCACACCCTTGTCAGTTGATGTTCAACAGCAGTACCATCAACAACAACAACCACAACAAACACCCATCATGTCTCGACGTTGACACACCACAAAAATGAGGTGAGGTGAAATTGGGTTTAACGTTGCATTCAAGATTATTGCCCTTATATAGTGCATGCTCTTGTGCATATGCTCGTTCTATTTTGGACTAATGCGGATTTAATAGTGCTAGCTCACTGAGGTAGCATGCCACAGTTTAACATGAGTACCCTACTCATACACAGCATACTGACTCCGAGCCGACCAGTCCTTGTTTTCACCCCCTCATTGCCGAGGGCCTGGCAGGGTAACAAGTACCCCGGACCAGTTGTACTCCATCACTAGACTTTGGTGGTGGTCCACACCAGAAAGAAACCATTTGTCATGTGTTCACCTCTACAGCCAGGAGACAAGCTATTTTGATACAAGCCCCATCCAATCTGATTCAAGCCATATATGAATGTGCAGTTAATCTGTATGCAGGCAACACCAACGCCAACATTTACAACAGCATGGCAAACTAATGCATACTTTGATGAAAAGGAAAGTCTCTGTGGCCAAGAAACGTAAGTTATTGTCTGCACTGGCATATGTGGTTGGTCCATTGTTGTCTGGATTGTTGTGTGGTGGGAGATAGAGGGAGCTCCCTTTGTTAGTTGAATAACCACCACCCACCATGAAGCATGCACGGAAAATTGCTCTGGTCCCTCAAGACATATGGCAGAGTCTGCAAGAGGAAAAACGCCAACAGCATTTGCTCAAGTCCAACCTGTTGGAACAGCGGAACGGTTGCACACACTTCATGACATAAATGCCTTAATCCAAGAAATTAGTGTTCCCTTTATGAACAGAGAACAGCAGTATAACACTTTACTGCAGCTGACCTTGAATGCCTTTTCAAGACAAAGTAGCACAACAAGCTCCTTTCAAACAACGGACCCCTGAGGCTGGATGATTTGGTTCAACAACATACTAAAACAGAACCCCCACATGGATGGTAAGTATTTAGCTTCCAGCAATGTGCCTCATGAACAGATTGACAACCCTAAACATTGGTCATGGATGATGAAAACCAAAGGACAACCAAACAGTAGTCTGGTGTCAACCACTGCAAAGAAGCGCTGCAGCCACCTATACGACAGTGAATTCAGTTTTGATAAAAGAGAGAACAGGGCAAGGGTCAGCATGAGATGAGCTAAGAGAAAGACAGGCAGCACTACCTCCACCGAGGGCTCATCTTCGCTCAAGCAGGTGTCTCCTACATAGACACCATGGCTCCAATACACCTGTTCTGATCCCAAACATCCTGCATGGTATGGAATGGATTGCATTGTGGCCAGCAGCAGGATGCCAAGCCAAAGATGCTGGTCCGTCCCCAAGGCCCACACGTCAGATTCGTCAATGGTTGAAAACCCAGGACGAGTATACACTGCACAGCCATGCCTAACGATCGTTTCCCAAGAACTGTTACTGTGTTGGGGCATTGATGACTAGCGTTTGACAAAGGTTATCTCCCAAACTCGACAACCAAATTGTTCCCCTGTTTCACAACATTAGTTGTGTCTCTGGACAACATGAAGAGTGAACATACACACCACACTACCATTTCCCATCCATGTGAATCCTCAGCAGTGGGGCGTGAGCGAACTTCATTTTCCAATGCCATGGTACAATGTGACTTACCCCTTCAACTGGTGTGTCCTGAAAGTGAACTCGGAAAAAAATGACCATGATTTATAACTCAGCTGCCCTTGATGCTATAATGACAGAAGAGGACCCAGGCCTAGCCAGAGTGACCACCTAAAAGATAATTATTCCAGAAGGGGTTTCTTCCTGATCATATTGCTTCAATAAACCTACACACACTTGATGCAGAAATATACAGGAGGTGTTAACAATGTGGATGGTAGAGGTCGTTACACAGTCACTGTGAACAACCCAAAAGACCAACTCTGATCTGACATACATGGAAAAACGCATTTGGACTTTCATGCTCGAACCCTAAAAGACCTGTAAGAATTTCAATGATGACCCCTGCAGAACAGCCAACCTGCCTGATCGTGATACAATAAAATCAGCATACCGCACCCGACTGATGTTACCAGCTCCCTTGGTACATTGTGGGACACCAGTTTGTCACACACCTCTATGCCACCGGTTTGGGCAGACAGCAGCGAGGGAAAGGCCTGGCAGTATACTGAGGATGAATCCATCAAATTGCCATGCAGGTGATGGAGATTGTGTATCGATTGGTGTCTCAACCGAAATGAGCTCAAAATCCCAGTTTCCATATTGCTGTCATAGAATGCAGTAACACCTATCCTCCCCACTTTATATAGTAGGGCTCAGACAATCAAAAAAGACATGATGTTATCACATGCTATCTGATGATGTCATCAGTGCATGCACTACCATGATGCCATTGGGTCCTATCTAAGCTGAGGATGCTTGAGGAAGGATATCAGTCTCACTGACTGTTGACAACATGGATGCAAGAACACCGACCAGTACACAAAACAGCAACCTTACCAACCAATTGTGGAAGGAAACAGTGTCTAAGATGCAGTCCGTCTCTCAGAAAGGTGTTTCGGGGCCTATTGAAATGCAAGGTAGGAAGCTGGAACAGACTGGCATTGATACAGCTGGAACAGCAGCAGCAGCAACACAAGCAGCAGCATCCCCCAAGAGAGAAACATCTGAAACCCAAACCAATTCGACATAGTTTAAGTATTCCCTCAGGATTGGGGGTGCAACATATGCACTCGGTGCTAAAAAGCAAATCGCTCCAACCTATTTGACTTTGTCCCGGTAGCCACCTTGTATGTCTGCATGTATTGTTTGGGAATAGTTAGAAAGACCCAACAAGAATTGCAAGACAGTGTGTGCAGGGGCCAATTTGTTTTCATAAGAATGGATCTTGTGTGCAGTTGTCAATAAAAACTATTTTTCCCTTCCCAGCCATTTCATGGTCTTCACCAATCATCTCAAGAGAATGCTTGAAACACAGGCTCGTAACTACCTACTTGATATTTGTCGGTTTTGTTTTTGTTTTTCTTCTTGTTCTTTTATCCACTACTTTTATCCCCCACCCCCCGCCTTCTTCCTCTTCCTCGCTCTCCTCGGCAAGTGCCCTAACCTATTATTCTGTCCTGCCTAGCGAGATCACGTCACATCCTGCGAGATCCCGTCACTTACGTGAAACCCTGTCACTTCCGATAGATCTTGTCACTTCATGCGAGATTCCGTCATTACCTGCGAGATCTCCTCAAGATGGCGACACATCTAGTCATCTGTTGTGACGCCAGTTTGACCGGATGGGGCGTGTTTGTCTGATTCTGTGTATCCCAGCATCCCCATCTTGGAAATCCCGTCAGAGTGAAGATGTACACTACTTGGGCTAAAATGAAAAAGATTCCATTGGCCATTGCATCTGATTACACAAGAGATATCCCTTCTTGCTGCAGGGCTGATATCAATGCTTTCCTCACAGCTAGACAATATTTATCACAAACATTATTGCATATGTGTCCTATAATAATATCACAGCCTTCTATGATGATCATGATCATTAGGGATTTAAGACTCGTAGATGCTGTTTTTCCTAACTGTTCCCCGTCTTTTCAGGAGCTTCTCAAGTTGTGGAAGATGGGAGTTGCTTGTCTTTGCTACTGCTCCTTCACCAGTATGTGGGAGGTTGTCAGTATTAGTATCCTGCGGTGACTTTGCACGGCTACATGTGGAATCAATTCTTGTGGAAGCCTTGCTTGAGTATTGGCAACCTCATCTGTGAAGAAATGCACATACATATAGTCTGGAAGTTAATTTAAGGTACCGACGTTTACTATAATATCTGAAAAACTATTGGACCTACTCCAGTCAAAGTTGGTTTGAGATTATTAAACAGTCATTCATAACTGGATATTACATTTAAAGACAATCGGTGCATGAATAAAAAATCTGTCTATTTAGCTATCACTATATTTCATCAACAACCAGACCTGTTTGGCACGGGTGGAAGGAGCAATTATTGTAACAGCCATCTGCATCATGCTACCCTTGCGTCACAGGGCCATATGACACAGTTGAACCAATCAACTCAACTCGAAAGGTTGCACGGGAATCACGCACGCACGAATACGGTGTAAGCATTTGATTTCATGATGTCTCAGCGCAAGCATCTTTCCGCTGATGCGATAGGTTTCGTTGTTAAAATATTTGAATACTTTAAGGCTGAAAGTGAAAGACGTTCGCCCTTCTTTGACATTTCAAAGTACATGAAAAGAACAATTCATGCGTTACAGCTTCCCAAACAAACCGTAGTTAAGATTTTGAATTCTCATAAAAACACATGCTCCCCTGCACATCCCTTAGGGGGCATCTCAAAACAGGATAGGAAATTAAAGTTAGATTCCTTTGATAAGAAAGTTGACAGGGACGTGATTCGGCGGTTAACACGAGAAAATGAATTTATTTCAACACGAAAACTAAAACAAATTCTCCTTACAGAGCATGACTTAGATATTTCCAAATGGACCATTTGTAAACACCTTTCCATATTTGGATATCAGTACAAAAAGATGAAAGGGTCGAAACTAGCAATGTGTGAATGACCAGATATCATTCGTTTGTATATCAATTATTTGCGCACTATTAAAAAGAAACGAGAAGAAGGCTATGAGCCTGTCTATTTGGATGAAACCTGGGTTAACGCCTGCCACACAGCGGCTTACTAATGGTCTCACCCAGATACCAGAGAGCCACAGCGCAAGATCCCCCCTGGTAAAGGGGAGCGCCTGATTGTCCTCCATGCAGGCTCCCACAGAGGTTTCCTCCCTGGGTGTGATCTAGTGTTCAGATCCAGATCTACAGATGGCAGAGACTACCATACCGAGATGAATAGTCAGGTTTTCACTGCGTATGTTGGGGAGCAGCTCCTCTTAGCACTGCCTGATAAATCCTTGGTGGTTATGGACAATGCTCCCTATCACAGTTGTTGAGATCCTATTAACTGTTGTCCAACCTCAAATTCCACCAAAGGTGAGATATATCAGTGGTTGGACAACAACCGCATTGCTCGGTCCACGAAAGCCAAAAAAACTGATTACTACCAACTGGTTCTTCAGAACAAACTCCCGCCCTCTTATTTGATTGACAACATGTTGAGAGAACATGGTCACGAAGTGGATAGACTTCCTCCTTACCATTGTGACTTGAATCCCATCGAACTAATCTGGGGTGATTTGAAACATATGGTCGCACGGCAAAATAAGACCTTCAAGCTTGCCGACGTCAAGCAGATTGTCTTGAAGGGGATGGGAGAATTACAGATGTACATTGGGCAAACTGTGTCCAACATGTTATCAAAGTTGAGGAAGAGTATTGGAAACAAGACCAGATACTGTCCAGCCTATTGTTGTTCATTTAGGTGACAGCACAGACTCCGAATCTGACGACGAGGGCATTTCGTGGGACCAAGAATAGTGCAATACATATACCCCTGTTTCACTACGACATGTAATAGCTCGAATTACCACGAATATGAATTCTTACATATTCGTACATATTCTTAATCATTTCTTAAGAATCTTAAATATATCTTATTTGATTCCCAAACATTCTTGTAGTTCATGGGATTCGTGAGAAATAATTTGTTTATCAAAGAATTTCTAGGAATCGTCTACGAATTTCAGGTTCGTGCTTTGTAGTACATGTCATAATCGGATCTTGTCCACTTTGTGCAATTCTTGGCTCAGAATTTGATTCTCTTTCACCCGAAACAGCCCCGAAAGTCTCGAATCATCTACGAAAATATTAAAATATTTTCTTCGAAAGCATAAAATAATGATTTGTCTAAATGAATAATTACGTATGATATATTACACCTAATAACATGATGCATGAAAAATAATAATGTGGCAAGGAATGATACAGTCAAGTCAATAACACTGACCTGAAAAAGAATGCAAAAATAATTGGATAAATATGATTAAATAACTGCTTGAGATGCCCAACGCTAACACCGTATTCGTGCATGCGTGACTCGTGCAACCTTTCGAGTTGAGTTGATTGGTTTAACCATGTCATATGGCCCTGTGACGCAGGGGTAGCATTATGCAGATGGCTGTTACAATGAATGCTCGTTCCACCCGTGACGAACAGGTCTGGTTGTTGATGAAATATAGTGATAGCTAAATAGACAGATTTTTTATTCATGCACCGATTGTCTTTAAATGTAATATCCAGTTATGTATGACTGTTTAATAATCTCATACCAACTTTGACTGGTGTAGGTCCAATAGTTTTTCAGATATTGTAGTAAACGTCGGTACCTTAAATGAACTTCCAGACTATAGGTTCCTGCAATGTATTGACTATGTCCCTAAGAAAGAGATTGAACAAGGTAATGTCTAAAGTAATGACTGAAAAAGAAGGAAAATGTTTGCTTTGGGCTTAATATGCAAATTCTAAATTGTAAAAAATAATTTACCAGTAAGTTGTTATATCACATGAGTCAAAAGTGAGCTTGTAACAATAAGGAATATGGAAAATAAGTGTTTGAAAGGGTAGTTTACAAATGAGTATTTTGTGATGTCTGGATGCTAGCCACTCAGCTAACCGAAGACTAGGAGGGCATGTATAATTTCTTTTGATGATAATCGATCTGGCAAATAAATGTCTATATATTAACAGTAAAAACAACTGGAAATGATATCTCATGACCGGTTTTGACTTGTAGAATCAAAACTTATTGGCACACACTGAAGTATTGATATTGCCTCTGACAATATATATTGACGGAAAAAAAGTAACCATGCTTCAGAAAAAGTTCAATAAAAATTAATTTTATTATGAAATTAAATAATGCATCTTTCAAAACAAATTCATGAAGACATTTCTGTGACTTTTAAGGTCGTGATTCACAATTTGCACATGCATGTTAATGCACGTAGCACAATTTGGATGTTTGCATGTTCAGTGGGAACATAATGTTTAATGTAAACAGCACATGTTTTTTAATGCGTTTAGCTATCAGGTGCTCAGTTAATTGTAAATAATGCTTACGCAATGCCACAGCTTGCTGAAAATCAATGTCTACATGATGTCACTATGGCGCAAATGAAATTGCCAGACATTTTATTTGTCATCAAAACACAATATTATCTTTTTGAAGATGTTTTCTGCAGTAGGGCTGCATAGCATTGCTGTACTGCCCTGACCATCTGTTTCTAAATCCCTCTCCCCAATAGACCATGCCTAGGATGATATAGAACAATGCCTACGACAGGACCAGAACCAGATGGTAACGCTAGCTCAGTTGGGCCAATCTTTCAATAATCTGGTGTCATCAATGCACCACCTGCATTATTAATTGAGTTGTTTCACCAACTCTTTTTTAGTGTGTGTCTCTCTGTCTCCTGTTACCAGGTAGGGGTTTTGTCAATGACTTTGTTATGATAAAACACTGATCAGATGATTGACCAAATATTATGTTGTTACTTTCAATAACAACATTTACACCACTTTAGGTGAAGCATAGTTAAATTTTTTCTTAGTATAAATCATAATCATTTCAAATATATGCTATGCTGACACATGTAAGAAACTAATATCTAGCATTTAATGACAATTGATATCAACATGCAATCATTGTACACCTGTCATGTAAACTCTTGTTTTCCCTCTATCCCTTATTCACTGAATGCATGCTATTAGAGATGGGGAGGATATGAGCCAAGTTGTTCAACGCCCGGTGTAAGGTGCCAAAATCTACCCCCTTCAGAGTATAATGTGGGAGTTCTACCCCGGGGTATAATCTGGGAGCTCCTCCCAGAATCTACCCTGGGTTATAGCTATAACCTAGGAGCTTTAAGAATCTACTGAAGCCCTGTTTGATTTAAGCATTTTTATTTCATGAATGTACTTGAAGTTTTCTTTTTGGGGATGCATCTAACTCAGTCTTGATCTCTCCTGGTCAATTGCTGTAACAACATTGTCATCTGAATAAGTTTACATAAATGCCTATTCAGTACACATCTAATTAGTTTTAAAACATTCATATCCCAGAATCTACCCCCAGGGGGTATAATCTGGGAGTTCCCAAAATCTATCCTGGTGTAGATAATACCAGTAATAAATTGTTAGAAAAATCCAAAAATTCAAAATGTTGTTTTATACATGCAAAGAAGAAATAAATATTGTTTAAACTAATAAAAAAAATATCTTACAAATCACATTGACTTTAACTCTTGTAGTCATCATCAATTTGTAAGTTCGAAAGTTGGTGTTGAGAATTGTGTGAGGAAATGTCTTACACTTATGTTATTGAATAAGCTTTAACATGCTTTGTGAATAGACCTACCTACTTTTGATTGCATATAAAACCATTTTGAAACCAATTATAAGTATGCACTTGTGTCTGTAAGTACCTTTGTTTGGGGAGGCATGTGTCACAGTATAAAGAATACATTCTGACTATAGAAGACAACACATCATTAAAACCATCTAATTATTTGTCCATTTACATTCTTATTCTTCTAAATATAGTCAGATGGGTGTTATAAATTTCCCAAAGCAATTGTCATTGTTTTAGTCAGAGTTTTTATATTATTATCAATAACAAATAGAGAAAACTAACATAAAATGTGAGGGCAATTTATTCTGAAAATCAATATCCATTGATTCCTTGAATTATTTCAAAGTCACTGGACATTTATTACAACGTCAAAGTGTTCATGGAGGTTGGTCAGATACACTGCACCAATGGACAGTTTCTCAAGTGTGAATGATGCTGGGTAGCATAGCCATTTCATCTCCTTTCCATAATGTGTATAGACAACAATGTCTGTTTGCAGAAGAGAAGCAGTGGCCATAATCTCTGCATCCGTTGCCCAGACACCATTTTCTGCCATTCTTGATGATTTGAAGTATTTCGTCACATTCTGCTGAAGGTAGTGTTCCAGCTTTTCCCCTTTCTCACTCATGTGTTGTACAACAGCATCTCTCAGGCGTAAGTGGGACGTCTCCTGACCAGTTAGGAAATAACTAATGGCACAGAAGAAGCAGTTGCCATCACCCTTGGTCTTGTGTTGTCTTTTTGGTGCCTCAAATTCTTTCTCTCTTCCAAAATAAACAGACTTAAATGAAGGTAAATGTAACTGTTTAGAAAGTTCTCTTCTTCTTTGAATGGCCATTGGCTGGAAGCTGTAATGTGGCCTCTTGGGAGTGTTGCTGGTTGTGGTGCTGGGGTTCTTGGACTTGATGGGACTGGTACGGCTAGTAGAACTCATAAACCTAGTGTGGTGTGGTACAGTAGGACTGACAGAGCGTTTTCAACTGGTGTGGCTGGTGCGACAGCTAGGACTGGTTGAACTGGTAGTCTTGGTAGATCTGGTGGTAGGCCTGGTGTAGCTGGAGCAACTAGCAGGACTGGTAGGGTTGGTGGGGAAGACGTCATGTGGAGTGTGTCTTTTCAAATTTGATCCATCGTATGCGTTGCGAAGCCCTTGGCCACTCTTCAAACTCTTCAACTTAACATGTCCCTTGCCAAACACTTGATGAACTTCATATGGTCCAAGGAACCTCGGCTCAAGCTTAGCTCCAATTCTGTTGATTCGGCGGCAATTCTTCAGGTAGACGCTTGTCCCTAGCTCCAACTCATGATGACTGTTGTGTAGCTTGTCATGTTGTTCCTTCTGAATCTTCTTGGCCTTTGTAATATTGTTGCTGACTTTTGATGTCATGTTTTGTCGCAGGTTCTGCATGGCTTTGAGAAAATCATCACTGATCACATCTTCTTTTTGCTTTGGAGAGTCCTTAATGTCCATCGGTAGTTTTGCCTTTCTGATGTACATGCATTCAAATGGTGTCATCTTGGTTGATGCATGTACAGATGTCTGGTGGGCAAACAGAACTCCAGGTGTAAAAACATCCCAGTTGTCTCCTTGGTCGTTGACAAGCTTTGAGAGGGTATTCTCAAGGGTCCTGTTGTCTTGCTCTCATTGTCCATTGGTCTGAGGATGGTATGGTGAACTGACCAGCTTGGTCATAAGATTGTCAATTATAGTGTTGATGAATTCTCTACCTTGATCACTGATCAAAATGTCAAAGCAGCCAAGTCTGCACACTGTCTTGTACAGGAAGTCAGCCACAGAATCTGCAGACTTATCGGAAAACGCATCTGCTTCAGTCCACTTGGAGAAGTGATCGGTGACAGCAACAATGTAGCAATTCCCTCGTTGTGTCATCTGAAATGGTCCCATCAAGCCTATACTGATCTGGCTCCAAACTTCTTCTGGCACAGGCATGGAGTGGAGTGGTGGGGCATCCGTTATTTTAGGATTGAACTTCACACATGTCTCACAGGCCTTGCAATAGGACTCGATGTCTTTCTTCATTCCTGAAAAAGGGACACATATTTTATTCTCAGACAAAAATCAACAAATCTAAAATGATACAAGAATATATGGTCACATGCACAATCTCACAAGCACACACAATAACATCTAAATCCAATTTAATTTTTTTCCATTTCAGGCGACCAGAACAGGTCTGTTTTGATTATGGGACCACCTCTGATACATAATTCAGGGTAGATTATAGGTGGAGCTCTAGAAAATACTTGGGTTTAACTTAATCATATTTAGGATATATGGAATTCCGATGCATTTAAAAAATATTGAAAAATAGGTCTGACACATTACTGAAAGTAATTACCTTTCCAGTAAAACTTTGCTGCAATTTTCTGATAGGTCGTCTCTGTAGCGAAGTGACCACCAGTGGTTGGGTGGTCATGACAGGCCTCCAGTTCTCCCTTAAGTCTTTGCTGTGGCAACACTTCCTTAACGTGGTGGAACAAGGTTCCATTCTGTGCAGTGTAAGGCTTGGCAACTTGTCTAAACTTGGACTTGGCATTGGTACGAAGATCACCCATGAGCTTGTAGATCTCTTCTGGATAGCTGTGGTCAGATTTGGTCAGGTACCTCAAGACGTCGTCATAAACTTGATCATCCATAATTCAAAGTGGATAAAATCTGTACCTTTGCATTTATATACATACATGTGTAAAACCTATTCAAATGAGTCACATTCTCATCTCACATGTGAGATTTCTTTAATTATGATTACTGTTTGGAACAACTGGTGCTCCTACCTTTGTCTTCTCAATTTGAATAACAGGATATGCATGTTTTAAAACTAATTAGATGTGTACTAAAAAGGCATTTATGTTAACTTAATCAGATGACAATCTTTTACAGCAATTAACCAGGAGAGATCAAGACTGAGTTAGATGCATCCCCCAAAAGAAAACTTCATGTACATTCATGAAATTAAAATGTTTAAATCAAACAGGGCTGCAGTAGATTCTGGGAGCTCCCAGGTTATACCTCGGGGTAGATTCTGGGAACTCCCAGAATATACCCCTGGGGGTTGATTCTGGGAAAGGGGGGTAGATTCTGGAAGGCCCCAGATTCTAACCGGGTATACTTTGAAGGGGGGGTATACTTTCAGACTTTACACCGGGTTCCATTTCCCACATGGGTACAATTAGTGAAGCCTAATTCTAGATGTGATACTGCTGGAGTACTGCAAACAGCGACGTAAAACCATAGGTATTTTCATGTAAAAAATCTGTAAAGCAAGTAAAAAAGAGTAAAGCTTTAAAACGCTATTAGAATAGACATGGAGGACATGCAAATTTGAAGCATCAATTACAAAAGTGAATGTCCGATGCAATTCCCTATTTTGACTTTGATAAGATATGTTGTTGTGATTTTTCAGGAGAACAGTTGACTTGTCTTTGCATGTGTTTGTGATGGGTGACACCGGTGGGGCAGCATATGATCAATTTTTGTGATTCATTAACACATGCATATGGCTTGGAAGGAATCATACAATGGACTCTGATTTTAGCGGAGATTTCTGCTGATTATGGAAAGTTTTTCTCACTTTCATTTATAGGTCCAGCAGTCAAGTGTATGAATGGAAGATCTGAGAAAAGATCCTGAACACAATTGTCTCATATACACTTCCAGTTCCAGTTGTTGAAATGGGTTCCATCACATTAATCAGGATGATGACCTGCAATCATCAATGAATGGGTTCTCAAATACTAGTACACCAATAGGGTCACCTCAGTATCATTCTACAGAAGATATGTGACTGCCATCAGATAGGTTCAAATAATATAATGCATCCTCTTGTATACAAGGTTCCTCCATGAGAAACCTGAAGGAACAGATACAAGAGTTTCTGAAACTATGCCAGGTTCCTCCATAGCAACCTAAAGGAACAGATACAAGAGTTTCTGAAACTATGCCAGGTTCCTTCATAAGCAACCTAAAGGAACAGATACAAGAGTTTCTGATACTATACAAGGTTCCTCCATAAGAAACCTGAAGGAACAGATACAAGAGTTTCTGATACTATACAAGGTTCCTCCATAGCAACCTAAAGGAACAGATACAAGAGTTTCTGAAACTATGCCAGGTTCCTCCATAGCAACCTAAAGGAACAGATACAAAAGTTTCTGAAACTATGCCAGGTTCCTCCATAGCAACCTAAAGGAACAGATACAAGAGTTTCTGAAACTATACCAGGTTCCTCCATAGCAACCTAAAGGAACAGATACAAAAATGTTTCAGTCACTAAGCAAGGTTCCTCCATGGCAACCTAAAGGAACAGATACGAGAGTTTCAGTCACTAAGCAAGCTTCCTCCATAGTAACCTAAAGGAACAGATACAAGAGTTTCTGAAACTATGCCAGGTTCCTCCATGAGCAACCTAAAGGAACAGATACAAGAGTTTCTGATACTATACAAGGTTCCTCCATAGCAACCTAAAGGAACAGATACAAGAGTTTCTGAAACTATGCCAGGTTCCTCATAAGCAACCTAAAGGAACAGATACAAGAGTTTCTGAAACTATGCCAGGTTCCTTCATAAGCAACCTAAAGGAACAGATACAAGAGTTTCTGAAACTATGCCAGGTTCCTCCATAGCAACCTAAAGGAACAGATACAAAAGTTTTAGTCACTAAGCAAGGTTCCTCCATGGCAACCTAAAGGAACAGATACAAGAGTTTCTGATACTATACAAGGTTCCTCCATAGCAACCTAAAGGAACAGATACAAGAGTTTCTGAAACTATGCCAGGTTCCTCCATAGCAACCTAAAGGAACAGATACAAGAGTTTCTGAAACTATGCCAGGTTCCTCATAAGCAACCTAAAGGAACAGATACAAGAGTTTCTGAAACTATGCCAGGTTCCTTCATAAGCAACCTAAAGGAACAGATACAAGAGTTTCTGAAACTATGCCAGGTTCCTTCATAAGCAACCTAAAGGAACAGATACAAGAGTTTCTGAAACTATGCCAGGTTCCTCCATAGCAACCTAAAGGAACAGATACAAGAGTTTCTGAAACTATGCCAGGTTCCTCATAAGCAACCTAAAGGAACAGATACAAGAGTTTCTGAAACTATGCCAGGTTCCTTCATAAGCAACCTAAAGGAACAGATACAAGAGTTTCTGAAACTATGCCAGGTTCCTCCATAGCAACCTAAAGGAACAGATACAAAAGTTTCAGTCACTAAGCAAGGTTCCTCCATGGCAACCTAAAGGAACAGATACAAGAGTTTCAGTCACTAAGCAAGCTTCCTCCATAGCAACCTAAATGAACAGATACAAGAGTTTCAGTCACTATGCCAGGTTCCTCCATAGCAACCTAAAGGAACAGATACAAAAGTTTCAGTCACTAAGCAAGGTTCCTCCATGGCAACCTAAAGGAACAGATACAAGAGTTTCTGAAACTATGCCAGGTTCCTCCATGAGCAACCTAAAGGGACAGGTACAAGAGTTTCAGTCACTAAGCAAGCTTCCTCCATAGCAACCTAAATGAACAGATACGAGAGTTTCAGTCACTAAGCAAGCTTCCTCCATAGCAACCTAAAGGAACAGATACGAGAGTTTCAGTCACTAAGCAAGCTTCCTCCATAGCAACCTAAAGGAACAGATACAAGAGTTTCTGAAACTATGCCAGGTTCCTCCATGAGCAACCTAAAGGAACAGATACAAGAGTTTCTGAAACTATGCCAGGTTCCTCCATAGCAACCTAAAGGAACAGATACAAGAGTTTCTGAAACTATGCCAGGTTCCTCCATGAGCAACCTAAAGGAACAGATACAAAAGTTTTAGTCACTAAGCAAGGTTCCTCATAAGCAACCTAAAGGAACAGATACAAGAGTTTCTGATACTATACAAGATTCCTCCATAGCGACCTAAAGGAACAGATACAAGAGTTTCTGAAACTATGCCAGGTTCCTCCATAGCAACCTAAAGGAACAGATACAAAAGTTTCAGTCACTAAGCAAGGTTCCTCCATGGCAACCTAAAGGAACAGATACAAGAGTTTCTGAAACTATGCCAGGTTCCTCCATGAGCAACCTAAAGGGACAGGTACAAGAGTTTCAGTCACTAAGCAAGCTTCCTCCATAGCAACCTAAATGAACAGATACGAGAGTTTCAGTCACTAAGCAAGCTTCCTCCATAGCAACCTAAAGGAACAGATACGAGAGTTTCATTCACTAAGCAGGGTTCCTTGCCATGCAATCAGCTCCACGGTTCAACTCAACAAAAAGATTAGGCCTTACAAAACCCATTCTAATACAGATCTGACATTTTTGTTTTTGTTTTTAGGTGGCACAACCACTTGCTTATCACTATGATGTCGCAGCTGGCAGAACTTGATTTTGGTTAGGGATAGGTCTCTGGGGGGAGGTTATATCTTAGCTGATTAGCTGGGGGGGGGACTAAATGGAGCTTTGTGAGTTTGTGTGTTTTTATAGGTTTAGAATTTTAGGGCCCAGTTGGCCTTTTTGGATTAGATAGATGCCTTGTGCTTTAAAGGTTTGTAATTCATTCAGTCAATCCAGATGGTTGGCACTGTAAATTATCTGTTGCATTAGTTTTGGGTGTTTTTTGTGTTTATGTTTTTTATTGTTCGGGCTTTAAATTATCTGTTGTATTAGTTTTGGGTGTTTTTTGTGTTTTTGTTTTTTATGGCCTGGAGCCCACTTAATGAGTCAGAAAGGATTAGGTGTTTTTGGTGTCTATTTATTTGAGCACTGTACAGGGCTGTTACTATCCCCATTAATTCAGCTGTGAAAATTGATTGATTAGTTGGGAGCCTTTAGGATTTTGTTTCTTTTTTGGGTTTATTGATATGGATGCCGAATCCTGTGCATTTTGAGCCCGGGTCAGAGGACCCGTCTGTGTAAATGTGGCACTAATTTGGTCATATTTTGTGAATGTATGCTAGTGTGGTGGATTGAGCGGTATTTGTATCAGTTTCTTTATTTAGTCTGGTGGAGAGAGATATGTCGATTTTGGGGTTTGGAGTTTGGGTATGAAGGTGTTATTTGGTGCTGTGATTAGTTTTTAATTATTTTGGTTGTGTATTTTTAGGTAATTCATTATGCGTTGAGAGATTGGTATTAATTGAGGGTTTTTTCGAGCTTTAGGTTGGTGTCTGGGGTTTATGCTGGTTTTAAGGAATCGTTGGATTTGTGGGTTTTGTTGGGTTGAAGCGAAGTAATTTATTGTAAGGTGTTCTCAGCGTAGATCCAGGGGTATTTCACCTGTTAGTGCTTGCAGTGATATGCGCAGTGTGCCTTGCTGAGTGCATGTAATATCTTAAGTGCTTGATATTGAATAGAGTTTAGTTAATTGCTTAATGAGGAGTTTAAGGTGTTGTATATTTGGCATCATTAGGTCTTTAGTGCATCTGTTTGTTAGATTTTTATTGTGAGCACCCCAGGTGAAGTGTTCATCAACGATTAGTCCAAGAAATTTGGTTTCTTTTTTTAACTGTATGGGTTTTTTGTTTAGTTGTAATTTGGGGGTCATTGCACGCATATTTCTGTGTTTGAATACTATCCCTGTAGTTTTTTCGGCATTTAGTGAGAAACCCCATATATTTGCCCATATTTGAATTTTATTTAATGCATTCTGCAGAAATGTTTTGGCCATATTTATGCTTCTGGTGTGGATCCAGAGGGCTCAATCATCCACGTATCTGGAAGTTTGAATTTTATTGGAGATTTCCCTCGAATAGGTCATTGATCATAATGTTGAAGAATGTTGGGCTTAGAATGCTACCTTGGGGTGTGCCATTTTCTAAGGGACACTGATCTGATAGCGTTTGGTCGACACCAACAGTTATTTTGTGATTAGTTATGAAGTCTTGGATATAGTTTATTATTTGGCCTGTTCTGCTTTTTTAGTTTTTGTATTAGCCTGTTATGCCATACCTTCGAAAGCTTTAGAGAAGTCTAGAAATATGCCTACTGTCTATTGTCGGTTTAGTTGGCCCGTTTTGATGTTTTGTTTTACTCGAGTGAGGTTGCCTGAGGTTGAGCGGCCTGGGGTGAATCCTCTTTGATCCTGGTTTATTATATTGTTTTGGTCTAGATAGTGTTGGAGTCTATTTTTAACCATTGCCTACATGATTTTACATAAGTTTGAGGTAAGGGAGATTGGTCTGTAAGAGATTGTAGAGTTTTAGTAGTGATTCCATAAGATTTTGGGGTAGCTGTTTAGTTATTAGGTATGAGGTTAGGTCTAGTCTGGGGGCTGTTCCATTTTTTCTATTATTTAGTACATGGAGTAGTTCCTCTAGTGTAAATTGCTGGTTAATTTCTAGGTTATGACCAGGCTTGTTCATACCATGTCACCAGTGATGTATCTAAACTGGCTCAGAGGTTGACATTTAGCCCCAAATGTCAATAAAATGTCCAACTTTATGTTCAAAAAAGTTTTAAAAAATGTTTTGGGGGTTTAAAATATGACATGTACTTCACAGGTAACAGAGCCTGTAAAGATGATGAGGCCTAATTGTGGCTTAGTTTGACAGTAGTGGATTCATGCCGTGTTGAAATACCTCTGAATGTAAGAAAATGATAATATTAAAAAATCTCCATTTGAACAAAACATGATTGGTTTCCCAATCTGCCTCCTTGGTCACACTTGAAGAATATTGGACTTATGAGCTGCCAGTATATATGTCTGTGACAAGTCTACCACAACAGTGGTTCAAAGCCACTAGCCAGCAGCTGCAGTTGCCATGGTTATGGCTGAAACATCCATCTTCCAGAAAAGGAAACCTGGGATGGCAGAGCTATCTGAACAGAGGTACTACTGTCCCTCAAAATACTTTACCTGTATTGAAATATAAATACAACAAAAATTAAAATTACATTTTTATTAGGATTCAGAGAATGGTCGTAAGTCAAACTTAGGTTCAAAGAATATCTCTTAAGTTCAAAGTTTTATCAATCATTTTACTTGTTGATATCTTTACTGTTAATGATTATGAAGCAGTAATTGTGACCAAACTCTTTTCTCCAGGAAGTATTGGTTTAGGAAAAGGTATAAGTCTAACCCAAGGGATACGTAATGGATACCGAGTAAGAATTGCACAAACTGTACACACATCACTTCACAGGCATCGTTTGATCCTGGAAGTAAGTTTGATAAATGTGCAAAGCATGCCGGCCTTCTGATTGGCTCAAACTGATGCATGCGCCAGTTTTGATTGATAGGTCCGGTATATGTATTCGAGGGAAACTGAAAAAGATTCATTCATTTAAACTGTCTGACATCAAGCAGTTTGTACATGCCCCTTATGCTGGAATCAGTGAATTAACCCAGAAGTACCCGTAAAAGATCATGTTTTGTTGAATAAAATAACAGTGGAGGTGCATCTGTCATCATCCCACAGAGACTCCGGGCACTCCAGTGGGGATGATGACGCTTGTGTTGAGATGCTCCTTTTCCTGTGTGTCACAAGTTTCATCAACCTTGTCACAGGAGTTATACCTGTCATTTGATTGATGTTACAGTCTATTTCTCAAATGTGTGTACATAACTGAATTTTTTCAAAGGATTTTTAAACATCAAGAGTAAGCAAAATGACATACATGTATTCAAATTGCATGAGGATAAACTGATTGCTAATTAAGGTGGCATGAAAGTGGCCCCCTACATATATGTGGACTTACTGCCCAGAACATTTGCCTATTGGAGCTTTACTCACAGATTACTGTTAGCTGTTTTGATGCTGGTCTGACCCGAAGATGGGATCGTGCAGCCTGTCCTCGCTGATCACGGATGTCTGGCAAATTCCAGTTTAATTGTGTGTTCGGTATCTTGTTAACAATGTCCTTGTAGCTGAAGTACGGCCCGTCTCTTGCTACATGAGCGGGAGTATGCGCTTCTGCCATTGAGGGTGATGCTTGGCACTGAGCAGTGTTTGGGCACATTCCTGGAAGTGGAAACATGTATTTTTAGATATGAACCCCTCAGGGGGTCTGAGGCAGAATAGGTCCCCAATACCCGGTGCTATTCATAACAGGTGAATCAGGAATAGGCGGTTACAAGGAGGGACCTGGCTGATTGTGGGGCACCATACACGACTGATGTGAGTTGTTCAGGACACTGATTATTGACAGGCAACAAATTAACTAATCTGAGAATATAATAGTACTTGAGTAATGTGATGATTACCTCTCTATTCACACGTTGAAGATTTACTTGCACCAATCAACATGACAGCAAAGTTTCCAACCTTGAGTAGCTTACTGTGCAAGGCTACGGAGAGTTTAGTAGAAACGTATGGTGTATGGTTAGTGAATTTTGTCTGAATTGATACCCTCTTCAAACAAGGTATATTTTGAATAAACAAGTGATAAATTATATGGAGATGTGTATTATTTAATCATTGCATTGCTTCATTACTTTGGTACAAATTCTTTGTCAATTCAAATTCTAACTCTTATGTGGGGAGTAGACTTCTGGTGAAGAATTGAGTGCTGGTGTCCCTGTATTTTCCCCCTCACCAGTAACAACATACATTCTCATTGTCGGCCCCTTACACATACAGTTGGCAATAGCTAGGTTAGACTATATATTCTAGATTACTTGATGTCAATAATATAACTTGTCAGCAGTGTCTATAGTGAGTGAGATGGATTTAATGCCGCTTTTAACAGTATTGCGGTGTGGGAGGAAAGCCCGATGTGAAGCAGGTCTCAGACTTTTACCACTTCAGTGAAACCCACAAGCACAGGTATGGTGCTGACAAACCTAGAAACATTATCGGGGCAAACCAGGATTCAAACCCACAATCTTAGGTTTCTGGCGTGCCCAAGGGATGTAACTCTGCACAGCGAATCACGGTGCCTTAGACGACAGGGCCACCCGTGCCCCCCAGCAGTGTCTATAATGGTTATTACACAAGTGTGCTTGGGGATGGTAAAAATCCTGTATTAGGAATACACATTGTATTTAGTAAGCCTTGGTGAGCTAAATACATAGTGTTTATTCCTAATACAGTATATTAACCACCCAAAAACAAACAAGCATGATAACCTCTCTATCATATAATGTCATTATTCAATATTCTGTGCAAACATTAACTATAATCATTGCAAGATATCCTGGAATGTAGGCATTTTTATCATCCAAAACTGGCTCCCACAGGATATATCGCTTGGATGAGATCAAGCAATATCTACACTGTAGATATCGCTGCAATCAAATTACATCACAGTGCTTTGAAGACCATTGAGACGTCACTGGTTACCATGACGTCACAATCAAATGACATCACTAATGGCTCTGCTACTGAAGCCGTTAGCAGTACTTTTTACACTGAAGACACCGCTTATTACTGTTTACAAATTGAAAAAGCTGGAGGAATGATGTTGGATGATCAGCGATATCTACAGTGTAGATATTGCTTGATCTCATCCAAGCGATATCTCCTGTGGGAGCCAGTTTTGGATGATAAACTTACTATATCAATAACATGATAGTTTTAATGAAATAGAAATTCAAATTGACAAAGAAAGTAATTTAGCAGGGGTAAGTGTATTCGGCGTCACAACAGTTGGGTTGCGACGGGTACTCGAGTACCCTATAATGGGTCGGGTAGCTTAGGACTAGAGTCCAATTTTCAGGACTCGAGTACCCGTTCAGGGGAGATAACTGTAATCGCCTTTCATAACTCGTAAGTCACTTCAAAATGGACGACAAAGCGGACAAACGTTCAAATGTTTTAGGTAAGCCATGCAGGCATTTAATAAAAAACATAATACCTTAGAATAGATCAACTGATGTTTGATGACATTTTATTCGCAAAAGCATTACAAACAAGTGGGACAACATTGAACTACGGGTACTCGAGTCCGGTTCGGGTATTGTCTCAGGGTACTCGAGTTCAGTTTTCGTACCCAGTCGCAACCCTACACAACAGTCATCATTTGTTTGTAAACATAATAGTCATTCGGTTGCGAGTTCCAACTCCAAGCATGGTTGTGGCCACCTATCACAGTGGGGAGTTTTGACTGGTGGCAACGATGATATAGAGAGCTCCGCGAACGGGCTATCGCTGCGAGGAGCTTGTCTAAAACCATTATGTTCAACACAGATGTAGGTGGACATTTGACTGAAGCACAAGCAATTTATCAATGACTTACGATCTGGAAAGTTGTCCGTCATCATCTGACCTCAGGTCATCACCATGGAGTAGCCAATCACTGGCCTGGAATTTGATCTCACACATATGTTTGATACCAGTTATCACAAATGGGTCTCTCACCCACAGGTGTGTAAGAAACCTTTTTCTTATACAGTGGCGTAACAACATATATGTATAGGCTAAACATCAAATTGTTTCTACTTGCCTCTTGCAGCAATCCATCAGTCTGTCTGCTAGAGTAACTGCCCTTTATCAAAGGGAAACTACTCTAACCCTACTCTACGAGATATCACGTTTGTTTATAGTCTACCCGTCCTGTCACAACTTTATAAAATGCAGACAAATGTACACACAACACACGACAAAACGAAACAAGATAACAATTCGGACATACTTTGTCCAAATCCAACTGTTTTTATTTGGGGAAAAGATTCCAAGCCGCAGAGGTCTACAAGCACAGGTCACAGACACTGATTTTCAGTGTAGTGGACTGTTCTTTTGATAATGATAGCAATTACCCCAGTAGTTTCTCCAGATTCCCGATCGAAAATTCTGAATCGATCGCTGAATGACAAGTGCGATGCCATGTTACTTTGTAAACACTGAGAGTAGTAATTGCATCTGTAGTTGCATACCACCCCAACTGATGTCGTTTTTTATTTCATACTTCAGTTTTCTGAAGTTGAAATGGGTGATATTTTCATTGCAGTGAACATAAAACTTTGACAGAACTATTGCCATACAAGAGTTACCTCCCCTTAAATTCTCTCCCTTTATCGTACATGTCTGGCCCGTTCACAACTTTTTTACGTTAGTTCCACATTGACAGGGCAAAGTATTGACAGCTGGTCATTTATGGAGTTCATATCACTTCTTGCCGTTTATTATTCTCTCGAAAATATTTCGTTATTACAGTAAATATCTTCTTTAACTGGTCAATCGAGACTCTTCGTTTTGCAAAGCACCATTTTTGTTACTTGACCAATGTATATTCTTTCGCTTCCAACAGCGGCAGCCTGATTCCCTGGGTATGCTGCGCTGGCACTACAATGACCCAGGCAATGACTGCACAATGGCGGCCTCCACTAGACGAATAAACATGGCGGACACGCCAAGTATTTACTATAGACAAACTCTAGAACGGGTGGTTAAAATGTGTTCTTAGCATTTTCATGAATGCTTTTGCAAAGTGTATGTCACAAGAATAACGTCCGTTGTTACTTTTAGTGAAGGAAAACATCATTTAAGCTGTTTCGGGACTCGAAAGTGGTGGTCACATCGGTGAAATGTAAACAATGACACATACCCCATTTTCAACAGTGATATGTGCGTTAATATTTCGTGTCAGCTCACTGTTATCACAAAATCGTATACATAATACATGAAATTAAACGACCACGTCAATGAAATACCATTGGCATCTTTATTTTAGCAAATTTGATTAAGTAAATGTCGCCGATTATGCCCTGTTTTCTCCCATTGTAAAATGGTGGTTTAGCGGAATTATTGAATGCCCAGTTTCCGTAATAATGTTGTTTAATGATAGGGTCTGTCATTGGTTCTGATATTTGGCCTCTGAATTTTATTCACATGAAAAGCCATTTATTTGGCATTTGTTTTCTTTTCACACAATGAAATTAATCATAAATATATCTAATAATAGTGGAAACATATATTGGATTAATTTCAATCTACAGTCTGTTCGACTCCAAATGAGAACAATGAATTGCAAAATAACTCGAAATCCAGAAAAGTGTATGAAACATCAATACGGTACTTGACCATGAATACCCTGTACCCAACAAAATCTGAATTTGGTTTATTTTAAGACCCATGACGGATGAAGTTCTTTAAGAAACTATCATGTAATTTTGTATAGAAATGTGTACATGACACGTAGGGTGGACGAACCGTGGAAGGCACAGCGCAAGCACGCATGTACTGCACGTTCTGTGGTAGGGAAAATGACAGAGCGTTAGAGGGGCCGCCTCATGATAATTTCAGTCGCAATCTGACTCGCTCATGCCATAGATCTCGTCGTCGGAACTGCTGCTGCCTGAACCGACTGCCACTATTATAGGTTGGACTGTTGCTGGCCGTAGTCCATCTCGTGACCAATAACGTGGCCTTATCTCGTCAACGACTTTGGCCACACAACGCCTCCATGTTTCTACTGTTACCCGACCAAGGGATTCCTTACGAGTTGGAGTCTTGCTTTCTGGATCCTGCACACTATGATACGGTGCATTGCCCATGACAATGAGAGACTTGGTAGGCAAAGCAGGGAGTAATTTATCTTTCACCCACTCCAGAAATACATTGCTGTTCATTTCTGTGTGGTAGTCCCTGTTGTCTTTGGCCTTGGCTCTAAAGACGAGGTCACAGTCTGGGAGAAAACCCTGACTAGCAGAACCAGCATGGAGAACTATGAGTCTTTCACCCTTTCCCATTTGTAACTTTCTACCAGACTCCTTACAGTCACCACTGGGTACCCACTGACTGCTGGCTGTGTGTGACGCATTTACCCATGTCTCATCTAAGAAGACGGGCTCATATCCTTCTTCACGTTTCTGCTTGATGGTACGAAGGTAATGATTTCGGAGACGAACAATGTCAGACCGTTCACACAACACAGCCCTATTTCCTCCTGTTATCTTTTTGTATTTGTAACCAAATGTATGCAACAGCTGCCATAGTTTGTACTTTGTAACACGTAAATCATGGTCAGTTTCAAGGTGTTTCTTCAAAATTCTTAGGGACAGGTACTTATTTTCTGTGTGCAGTTTAACAATTGCACGTCTGACTTGATCCCTCTGAAAACTGTCTAATTTATCAACCTTGCGTGGTTTTGACATGTTCCCTACCTCCTTGGTCTGACTATTTGTATCTCGTCGACTAACAACATTTTTAAGTTTCTGAGGGGACATACTAAGAGCTTTTGAAGCTCGTTTCAAGAATTTATTAATTGCATAAAAGGCTTTGCACTTTCTGCTTCACTTCTAAAGAAATCATACACATTCAATATCAACTGTTTAACATCTGCTGAGTAGCGCATCTTGTCATTGAATGAACACGGTCACTGTGTAGCACATGCAGACCGTGCTTGCGCTGTTCCTTCAACGGTTTGTCCCCCTACGTGTCATGTACACATTTCTATACAAAATTACATGATAGTTTCATAAAGTACTTCATCTGTCATGGGTCTTAAAATAAACCAAATTCAGATTTTGTTGGGTACAGGGTATTCATGGTCAAGTACCGTATTGATGTTTCATACACTTTTCTGGATTTTGAGTTATTTTGCAATTCATCGTTTTCATTTGGAGTCAAACGGACTGTAGTGTTTCTGAACTAGATCTATGTGTGTGCTTGTTAAAATGTTGGGTCTGAATGGGATAATAATAAAGAATATAATTAATTTGGTACTGTGGCATACACATCCATGAGAATTCTATATGATGCAATATAGCCACTGGGGAATCCTGTACAGAACAACATAAAGAAGTGTGCATACCATTATTATTGAAAAATAGTTATAATTATAATCATCATGTTAGATGAAATATCTGTGTACGAAATTATCTACAAATAAACTACTCAATGAAAGAAGTTAAGCTACATTATTGTTCAAGCAAAGGAAAAAAACCCAGTATGACCATGATGGTAATACATAACATTAAAAGTGCACAGAAATTGTAATATTTGAGGATGAAAGCTGGAGACGTGTACTTTCCACTATTTATTTGTGAACTGTTTAACTATGGTAATGATTACAGGTACCAATGGAACCTGTCTAGACTATGAGTACCATAGTTTTTTGGGCTTAAAGCCAGTATCAAAGCATATACTGACATCATTCAGAGCATGATAATCATGTAGATCTGACAGAAGTAATTAATCACATATATGTAATTTGAAGTCATCATTTATTCAGCCAGTGGATAAAATGATGCATTGCTTCACACTCTTATGCTTTAACAGTACTGCTTCCATACCTGGATCAACACACCATCAGTGATTTTGCTTTGAATTCAGGAGAATTTATACTGAACTTGTTGACCAATTTTGCATTGTAAATTACATACTAACAAGTTCCAAAACAGATAATGTTAATTTTTGTTTTTGCTTTTATTCAGGACATCATGTTTATCAGCTTTGCATGTTTTTTAGATTGTTCAATTTGCAGTAAAAAGAAAACAAGATGGAATTTTCTCAGATGTGTGTTCGTTCCTAAGAAAGCATTATTTGAATTTTGATAATAAATAATATGTATCATCATAACTTGGTGACAACCCCCACTCCCCACCCCAATATCATGTTTATGACAGTAGACAGATGGGTACATTATTAAATTGTAACAACTGCTTAGCTTTTTACCAAATATGTCTTTGACAAACTACAGCCCTTGAAAGTTTGTGTTTCACACATAGTTTCCTGTGGTTTTCTTGACAAAATCAGTGGCCTCTTTCAGGACAAACTGTTTGGGTGTCTGGATCTCATTTGTATCTAGTAGAATTTCATGGCATAGTGATTTTTCCATATCAGCTAGAAAACCTGCCAATGGTGTAATTTATAATAAAGTTTTCTGTAACCTCATGCTTAAGTGTCTTCAGTTGATTAATTGCCACACCATGACTACTGGTTCATTTTTATTTTTTTCATCATGTGAAAAAGAGAATACACATGGATGTGTATGCCACTGTGTCAAATTAATTCAATATAATGAATATATTCTTTTTTATTATGCCATTCACACCCAACATTTTTACAAGCACACACATAGTTAAAAAACACTAGATTAGAATTAATCAATTATTTTTCCAAAATTATTTGATCTATTTATGATTAATTTCATTATGTCATAAGAAAACAAATGCCAAACAAATGTCCTTTCATGTGAATAAAATTCAGAGGCCAAATGTCAGAACCAATGACAGACCCTATCATTAAATACCATTATTACGGATCAAAAGTGTTTGTTTTTTCTAGTTATTATACTGGGCGCTAGCTCCGCTAAACCAACCACTTTGCAATGGGAGAAAACAGGGCATAATCGGCGACATTTACTTCATCAAATTTGCTAAAATAAAGATGCCAATGGTATTTCCTTTGACGTGGTCGTTTAATTCCATGTATTATATATACGATTTCGTGATAACAGTGAGCTGACACGAAATATAAACGCACATAACACTGTTGAAAATGGAGTGTGTGTCATTGTTTACATTTCACTGATGTGACGACCACTTTCGAGTCTCGAAACAGCTTAAATAATGTTTTCCTTCACTAAAAATAACAACTGACGTTATTTTCGTGACATATACATTTCAAGAGCATTCATGAAAATGCTAAGAACAAATTTTAACCACCCGTTCTAGAGTTTGTCTATAGTAAATACATGGCGTGTCCGCCTAGTGGAGGCGGCCATTGTGCAGTCATTGCCTGGGTCACTGTAGCGCCAGCGCAGCATACCCAGGGAACCAGGCTGGGTTTTACATTTGTAATGAAATTTTCCGGTAGAAAACTTCTCAAAAAGTAGTTTATAAACAAGATATTTCATGTTTCGAGTGACAAGCCAAGTTGGCTTTATCATGCCGAGAAACCTACCCATTAAATGATAAAGCTTAATATTTTTTTGCAGTATTTTGACCTATTCTCTCAAAATGCACATTTGCCTGTGTCAAGTTCTCTACTTCTTTGAAAATGCAAGATTGAAAGTACTTTACTTTGTTAGTTTTCTCCTAATGATGACATCATATTTTCTTCAGTCTGTGTCAAAATAGTGAGAAATCATTTTGCTGACCTTTTTTTCTGATTAAGACAGCTTATACAGCATTTAATTGACTTACATAAGTTGAACTACATTATTTTGGACACATTGATTTTGGAGACCATTAACTGGATCCTATCATATGGAACATATTGCATTTTATCGAAGTAGATTTAACCAGCATGGTCTGCCAGTTTTGAAAAGAATTGTTCCTTCCAAACAAAACTTAATAAGTTAACAGGGCTGAATGGATACATATATTTCTCAGTGGATTGGTTATTAGAAGATAATCACTGCTTTCAAACAAAGGAGCCATGATTGAATAACCTTTATGAAACACTTAGTAACTTTAAAGCATTTCAAACTTGTAAAACCTTCCTCTGTACATCAATAACATCATGTTCAGAAAAAATGGCACCCTTTTCTTGCCTGTTTTGGGTCTTGTGCGTCGAGGGAATTGTGGCCTCACTGGTTTCCCAGCAGGAGGGGTTGGGGCCAGGAAGGCAGGGTCCCTTATAGGTGGCAGTACAGGGTGACTTGGAGGGGTGCTCCTGTAATCTGTTTCCCCATCACCAGGACTTGTGCCAGTCACTTTGTTTAGCTTCCTTGGTTGCAGCTTTGCTCTTCTCATTTTGACTGAAATACAATTGGAAAAATCATGGTGGATAGAACATTCATATTAGTTACTAGTTTTTATGATGATATATAAACCAAATATTACTTGACCTATGGATAGTAGTGTAATAGTTTCCAACACCCATGTACTGCAACCAATGCACTGCACTCCTTGACTCACTGTACACTTCACAATGAGGGACTGCTTGTATTGCCATGATCAACATTAGAAACAGAGAGTTCTTTAGCAGTTATTAACTACCTCTGTCAACCTTTCTGAAGATCATTACTTTTGCTACTTGTTAACTTCAACATGTTATCTCAACATAGAAGGACCTGCTTATAACCATCTTCTTTACTTTGTCTGACAGACTGACACCAAACTGTGCCACTGTGTTCAACTGGTCTGATGATGTGGATCATATGTATATTTGGTATTGTGGTGGGTATTGTAGCATGACTTTCTGTAGCACTCAATTCCAAGCAGTAGGCCTTAGCTCTTCAGTCAGACATAGGGCAGAGTACTGAACGGAGGGTCAGCTGCAGCTGCATGCAGCCATACCCTCAACAGAGCTGTGGAAGACTTGCAAAGTAACCGACACTAGAGCCTAAAGTTCCTACAGTTGAACATGCAACATTCCCACACCATGCCCTGTCTGCATCACCTACTGACTGGTTGAGTGGGGGACAAAATGTCAAGCTACACAACATAGGCCATACCTCTTCCCAAATGCATCAAATCTATTTTTAAAAAAAGCACAAATGTAATGGGCTTGTTTCAGAAGAAAAGTAACAATGTAATATATCACACTGGACAGAAACACTGGTCAACCTGCCATAAAATAACCGTGCACTTCAAGTAGGCTACCATAACCATTTTAACCTGAACAAAGATTATGGAGATAGAAACAAATAGAACTGAGCTGAATTCATGATTGTTTGATAGAATAGTACATACAACACCCCTGAACTAAAGAAAATCAATTTTGATAGTAACATTATTAGGGAATATACTTTATACACCAGACAATTTAATTAGATGTAGTTCTTAATTGAATCTGAAGGGACTCAGATAAACAACCAAAATCTTAGAATGTTGAAAATTCATGACTTCACTTGAAAATAGGGGTCATGAGGATATATATCTTCCTGTCAGTGACAGTGTGGGTAGCCTGGTCAAGACCCGGATTAGAAGTGGTCTTCAGCAACCCATGCTTGTCTTAGAGGCAACTAATGGGATTGGCTGGTCAGGCTTACAGACTTGGTTTATGCATGTCACTGTATCTCAATTGCATAGATTGATCCTCATGATGCCAATCACTGAATTTGTAGTCAGGACTTGATGCAGACCGCTGTCATATAGTTGGAATATTTCTGAGTTAAACAACAAACAAAACGAAAAACTATTCTATGAAAGTTTAGAAATGTTGCTGACATTTAGAATTTGATTTTGTTTTTAGGCTCGCCGCAGCTTTCAACACCAGTAAATCCCCGAAGCGACTGCAGGCAAACCACAAGATATTGTGAATGGACCGCACTGTCATGATCAGTCATGTACTGGTTTTGCACAATCAGGTGTCTGGCATGTCCAAGGGAAGAAACTCTACACAGCGATTTGGGACCACAGACGACTGTGCCACCATGCAGTGACCCCCTATTAATTTTGACCACAATATATAGATAGAACTGTATATCATAAATTGATAAAACACTTTCTTGGCCTAGTTCTCGGTAAATCCTTTTGTACCAAGGGTACATTTGTCTGGTGCCATACATACACGATACAGACATCAAAAGTCACTTGTTATACGTCATTTAATATATATTATAATATAGTATTATTATGTACAGATTGAAATAAAATAAATGCAGCAAAGGGGGTTTGGGTGATCATGGCACAGTCAGTCTGTTTAGGCTCAACATCTACGCAGTCTACGTCACGATATGGCTGAAATATTGCCGATGTGACGTAAAGCATAACCTCACTCACTCACTCTACGCAGTCTAGACAGCCAATGGGAAGCGCTGCCTACTCAAACCTACCCAGAACTGTGTCGTGAATGTGGAGACTCACCAACACCGCAGCCTTCTGCATTGCCTAGATTGTCAGAGGGGCTGTATTCCTGGTAGCAAATCCGGGTACTGTACCAATGTCAGTCAACAGATTGGGAAGTACCAAACCTAAGGCACCCAGAATGACACCGAGGATGCCATTTCGAAAGCAAGGTCGCATATTTGCCATGTTTTTCCTGAATCTTGTCAATCACATTACTGTCAAAGAGACAGAAAATACAATAATATAAATGATTTCATTGGATTTATCAAAAAGGACAAGATAAGGTTTGTTGGCCTGGATGCGTTTGAGGCTGTATACGGGCCTATTCCAAAGAATTTTGGGATTTATCATTTTCCATGACGTAGTAGTAGCAGCAGCAGATAGTAGTAGAAGTTGTAGTTTGTTTGTTTCTTGTTCAACGCCGCACTCAGCAATCTTCCAGTTATATATGACGACGGTCTGTATATAATCGAGTCTGGACCAGACAATCCAGCGATTGACATCATGAGCATCGATCTATGCAATTGGGATATGACATGCATCAACCAAGTCACCGATCCCGTTAGTCGCCTCTTACGACAGGCATAGTCGCCTTTTATGGCAAGCATGGGTTGCTGAAGACCTATTCTACCCCGGATCTTCACGGGTTGGCAGTAGTAGTTGTATGCATAATATATATGTATACGTTGCCGAAGACGCCTACCTTACAGACCTTAGTTAATGACAAAAACACGGGTACATCTTCCAGTTTGTAGGGCTCACGGTGCTTGTGGATGAAAATTGAAAATCCCTTTGTCTAAGATATGTCAGGACTTCCCTTGTACATGCACACGACGTCCGCAATGACATGGAGTGTCTATGACGTCATACGCAATTGTGACGAAGCAAGTTCGCAACAGCGATAGCGAGTTTGGTGCTGTGGTGGAGTTTTCAGTTGTTCATGTTTTCCCATGGGGTAAAAGAAATATACTATAAATTGATAATTATTGATTCAAACCACCGTGGTTCCTTTACTACACAGTGTAGTAAGCTGAGTGACTGCATGCAACAGGAAATAAATGAGGACTGGGACGACTCCAAATTTACTACCCGGGTACCCAACCCCCTATTATCTGACCCTATCCGGCTACCCGCTGTTAGTCTCAAGAGATGGGTACAAAATGTTCGACTGGGATTTGTTTGACCGGTGCCCTGGCAAAAAAGTATTTAGATACACTATAAAACGATACGGCCATACATGCACTGAAGTATACTGATGCTTTACCTTTATTGAAACATATTCAAAGTTGGAAGGAATGCGTGAATAGTCAGAAGGAAACATTTGTGACGTGTAGGGTAACCATGGATTTACACTAGATAGGTTTTGTCATTAAGCATTATGCCACGTGAGTAACCACGACCCACTCGATCCGACTCGCTCGTCCTCGCCCTATAATTAATGTATTAGGTGGTATTGTTTTTTTATTTGGAAATATGTAACTTCTTTTTTATCCGAACATCAAAGATGTACCGAGACGCGACAAGGACTGAGTAACTCAAGCGTGCATTCATAGAATTAAAAGAAGCGCCTGTAAAATCCATGACTCCTATGAATATATAACTAACTTCGTTTACATCATAGCCATAAATTCTGCATTTTGCTCTGCCAGCTATCTAACAGTCTTGGGGTAGATAGTATTATCCAGCCAACATCCTCTGAGCATGCACGAGACGGAAAGACATCAATTCTTAAACTTCGGAAAAACACTGTTGTTTAACTGTATAACGCTAACGTGGATACGCTGCAAACGGGAAAGGCGCAAACGAAGTTGCCGGTCATTGTTATGTTCACCGAACCACACACAATATTATCTCTTGGGGACGTTATCTAGAGCAGGGCAAAACACCTTTCCGGCCCCGACGTCCAGTGATACGCCCAGTTTTGCTTACATGCCCGTCAAGGACGCATAGCTTGAGTCCAGGTTTCATCTGGACAGCTCTGGTGGTCTTGCAATGGTCTACTGGCGTCAAGGAGAACGTTTCAGAGACTCTTGCGTTACCCAACGTCGTCAGTTTGTGGGTGGAACTATAATGGTATGGTTGGTTTGGTTTGCTTGGTTTGTTGTTTAACGCCGCACTCAGCAATATTCCAGCTATATGTCGGCGGTCTTTAAAAAATCGAGTGATTCAGACAATCCAGTGATTGATATCATGAGCATCGATCCACGCAATTGGGATCGATGACATGCATCAACCAAGTCAGCGAGCCTTACCACTCGATCCCGTTAGTCGCTTTTTACGACAAGCATATATAGTCACCTTTTACGGCAAGCATGGGTTGGTGAAGACATACATGTATTCTACCCCTGAATCTCATAATGGTATGGGTTGGCATCGCAACTCATGTGATAACACAACTCATCATTGGTCATGGCAATTTGAAAGGCGTACGCTACCGGGACGACATCGTTCGAGATCATGTTCAACCCTTTGTGCAAATGCAGGGACGTAACATCACCTTGCAGCAGGATAATGGCCGCCCACACATTGCAAGTGTTGTAACTTTTGTGACTTTTGAGGCAACATTACATAGATCTACTGCCATGGCCGGCGTTTTTTTCAGACCTCTCCCCCACAGAACACGTTTGTAGAACATGATTGTTGTAGAACATGTTAGTATATAAGTTTATAGTGTACATAGGTGACAAGGTAGACACACTTTTATGGATACAGAGTGTACACAGGTGCACATAGGTGTTGTGTACCTTGGAGTACCTTGGAGTCCAGATGTGTCGTTGTAATTAGCCCTCTTATATTGACATTCAAGGAATATTGTTTGCCTGGTATACAAACTCACCAGCTTCGTCCGTAAAAGGAATATCCTAGGAAGACAAGATCTAACAGATCTTCAAAGACGGACAAGTCGTCCAAGGATAAGGCGTCGCTTGGGAATGAGAGCGCTCAGTAGCAGTTTCTTATCGCATCCCACCAGTCAAGAAGGGGGTTAATCGTGGCTAAAACGTGAATTGTTCGCCCATCTCTGCATACACGCCCAAGGAGAAGAAAAATGTGGGTGACGCTAGCATTCCGTACGTAGGAAATCACCCGGATTGTAGGATAGGGGTCTTGCTGTCGAAGCCAGCTTCACGAACCTGATTCCACCAGTCCCGTTGAATATGGAGCACTTCATGTATTCTAAGACGCAATTAATGCATCGGCAATCACCGAGTCAGTAAATAACATCTTACGAATGTCTTCTAGTAAGAAGGATAGGAGGGCTGGTCAAAACGTTCTAAGCCTAACAAAGAAAACCAACAATTCTCCCTCCTTTCCAATACACTCCTCATATCGATAGTGAAGCTTTGTACTTCCAGTAAGGAAGAATTTTTCTGAAGCCACCCTCAAATACCCATTCACGTCAGCTTTGAGGTCATCGTTGTCATCATAGCGCTTTCCACGAAGGTGTTCTTTCAGTTTAGGAAACCGGTGGAAATCACTTGGTGCCAGGTCAATCACTTAGAGGGAGAGGAAGTTCTTCGAACCCACATTGTCACACAAAAGCCTTTGCAAGTCGAGAGGGGTTAGAAGATGCATTGTCATGAAGTAGTAGAACTCCAGCAGTCAGCTTTTCTCCCCGCTTTTCTTTGATAGAATCTTTCAAGCTGTGAAGCACATCAGCAAAGGCAACGGTAATCGTCTTTTGAACTAAGTAATGAACAAGGATCACACCCTTTGTATCCCAGAATACAGCGGCCATAACTTTCACAGCCTGGAATTTCTTTGGTGCCGGAGACGTCCAATGGTGCCATTCCATGGATTGACGTTTTGACTCGGGATCATAGTGGTAGACCCATGTTTCATCACACCTTGCCAATTTCTTGTTGAATTTGACGAAATCCTCAATTAGAATTACATTTTCTCTGGCAATGTCAGTTCTTTTATCCTAAAGATCAAAATTTAAAAACTTTGGCATACAACGAGCAGATATCTTATATCGTCTGTAAATGTTCATGAATAATAGTTTCAATAGTTCCATGGATTAGACCTGTGTCTTCCTCAAGTTTAGCAGTGGTAATACGTCTATCTGACAGTATAGGTTTTTCAATCTCCTTGATTGAATCTTCATCGATGGAAGTTGAGGGAAGAGGGAAGAGATAGTCTTCTGCTATTATTTCTCATGTAGACCTACCTATGGGCGGCCCTTCGGTAAAAAAATACAAAGTTGAAATAAAGGACAAAAAGTACGCAATAATAGTCAAATGTTACGAATAAAGAGTGAATGTTACAAATAAAGGTGATTGTTTACATACAAATAATGAATTCAAAATACAAAACCAAACCAATGAACAAATCGCAAACAAAAGACGTCGTATGTAAAGAAAGAACAATGATGTACTGAAGACCGTCGGTGCACATACAGGACACCAAACAGCTGGAGGACAACGTTGACAATAAAGAACGCCAGATAGCGCTGCAATTCGTGAAACTCTTTTTCTAGTTTAATCGGCTTGTGCCGCCGTTTATACGATAAATGCATGCCGCTCCTCGTTCACTCAGCTTGTTATGACATCGTCACCGGAAAAGAGGCTCATTTTGATAAATAGTATACTCTGTGTGATCCAACATCCGTCCAATTACTACATGTATTTAGAACACAACACTCAATGATCACTCATTTAACTCAAATAACCCTTAACAAGGAATGATCTATAGTAAACCAATTAATTGTTCATGCATGGTGCAACAGGAAGGTGTTATGATGCCGAGTTATATTTATCTGAAAAGTGAACATTGTGCAGTACCGCGCAGCACTGGGTTCACCTCAGACTATAATTCTACTCTAAGATGTAAAATTTTAAATTTCCTGTCTGATGGTGTGAATTTAATTGCAAATATTAAATCGATTTAAAAAAAATAATACACTGCTAAGTATTGTCCGAGATTTTGTCAGATATAGCAAATTTCGGTACACCGATAAAGGTACTGTGCGACAATTTGTCCATTTGTCGTTTCATATATCTAAACGACATGAATAATGACCGAGATGGTTGCTCTGAGAAGATGTTGTTGCAGTGGAACTAGTAGCCTACTATGTGACTGCCATGTATATATATCTATTATATCCTTCAGTGTGAAAGATTGAGCTTTCCGAAGCTGAGAAAAGTGATATTTTCATTGCAGTGAAGATAACATTGTCAAACAAGAGTGACCTCCCCTCAAATTGTCTCCCTTTGTCCCATGTGTTTAGCCCGTACACAGACAGTTGACTTCCTTTAAATGTTAGTTCCACATTTACAAGGCAAAACAATGACAGATGGTCTTTTATGGAGTAAATATCGCACCAAGATGTTTGTTGTTCTCTTGAAAATGTTTCGTTATACACTGTAAACTCGACAGTCGAGACTGTTTGTTTCGCAAAACGCTATTTTTGTTACTTGATCAGCGTGTCTTATTTCGTTTCCAACAGCGGTTTGGAAGTTTTTAAGTATATTTTTTGTTAAATTTACAGAATTTTCGTGTCCCGAAATAATTTTTGTTACTTTTGTTCATATATATGTTTTTAAGATTTTGCAAACACGAAACTACTTTTTTAGTCACAAATACAAGGGGTGGTGAAACGTCCCTGTGTGTTAGAGGGAGAATTTGCGTTTCAAGGTTTTACATGAAATAATAAAATTTCCGGTAAACAACGAAACAAACAGTATAATAAATAGGATATTCCATGTGTCGCCACTCATGAAAATATCTCCTTTTGCCCCGTCACTTGATGAGAGAAACGTGATATTTCACGAGACACATCGAATATCCATAGAAATATGACGTCATGGCGGGGCAAGCCGATTAAACAGATAAACTCGGCCACACCGCGGAGAGGTAGGGCCAGCATCCCCACCAGGCCAGCTTCCCCACCTCTTGTGTACAGATAAACTCGGCCAAACCGCGCAGTGGTAGGGCCAGCATCACCACCTCTTGTGTACAGATCAACTTGGCCCTACCGTTGAATCGTAGCGTCAACGTCCCATTTTGTGTACAGATCAACTCAGCCACACCGCGGAGTGGTAGGGCCAGCTTCCCACGTTGTGTACAGATAAACTCGGCTTCACTGTGGAGTGGTAGGGTCAGCGCCCCCACCTCTTGTGTACAGATCAACTTTACCACACCGCGGAGTGACAGGGCCAGTTACCAATGTTGTGTACAGATCAACTCGACCACACCACGGAGTGGTAGGGTCAGCGTCCGATGTTGTGTACAGATCAACTCGACCACACCACGGAGTGGTAGGGTCAGCGTCCCCACCTCTTGTGTACAGATAAACTCGGCCACACCACAGAGTGGTATAGTCAGCTTCCCATGTTGTGTACATGGCTAAACTCGGTCAGCGTCCACACCTTTTGTGTACAGATCAACTCGGCCACACCGTAGAGTGGTAGGGCCAGCATCACCACCTCTTGTGTACTGATCAACTCGACCACACCGCGGAGTGGCAGGGCCAGCATCCCATGTTGTGTACAGATCAACTCGACCACACCACGGAGTGGTAGGGTCAGCGTCCCCATCTCTTGTGTACAGATCAACTCTGCCACACCACAGAGTGGTATAGTCAGCTTCCCATCTCGTGTACCGATCAACTCGGCCACACAGCAGAGTGGCAGGACCAGCTTCCCATGTTGTGTACATGGCTAAACTCGGTCAGCGTCCACACCTTTTGTGTACAGATCAACTCGGCCACACCACGGAGTGGCAGGGCCAGTTCCCTATGTTGTGTACAAATCAAGTTGGCCACTCCGCAGAGTGGTAGGGCCATCATCCCCACCTCTTGTTTACAGATCAAATTGGCCACACAGCGGAGTGACAGGGCCAGTTTCCCATGTTGTGTACAGATCAACTTGGCCACACCGGAGTGGTAGGGTCAGCGTCCCCACCTCTTGTGTACCGATCAATTCGGCCACAACGCGGAGTGGCAGGACCAGCTTCCCATGTTTTGTACAGATCAACTCGGCCACACCACAGAGCGGTAGGGCCATCATCCCCACCTCTTCTTAACAGATCAACTTGGCCACACCGCGGAGTGCTAGGGTCAGCATCCCCAACTCTTGTGTACAGATCAACTTGGCCACACCGCTGAGTGGTAGGGTCATCTTCCCATGTTGTGTACAAGTCAACTCGGCCACACCGCGGAGTGGCAGGACCAGCATCCCCACCTCTTGTGTACCGATCAACTTGGCCCTACCGTGGAATGGTAGCGTCAACGTCCCATGTTGTGTATAGATGAATTCGGTCAGCGTTCGCACCTTTTGTGTACAGATCAACTTGGCCACACCGCTGAGTGGTAGGGTCATCTTCCCATGTTGTGTACAGATCAACTCGGCCACACCGCGGAGTGACAGGACCAGCATCCCCCACCTCTTGTGTACCGATCAACTTGGCCACACCGCTGAGTGGTAGGGTCATCTTCCCATGTTGTGTAGAGATCAACTCGGCTACACCACGGAGTGGTAGGGCCAGCTCTTGTATACCGATCAACTTTGCCACCCCGCAGTGTGGTAGGGTCAGCATCCCAACCTCTTGTGTACAGATCAATTCAGCCACACCACGAAGTGGTTTGGTCAGCATCCGATGTTAATTGTGTACAGATAAACTCGGCTACACCGCGGAGTAGTAGGGAAAGCTTCCTCGTTGTGTACAGATAAACTCGGCTACACCGTGGAGTGGTTGGGGTACCTGAACTACCGCCCCCATCTTTTCTGCAGCTCAACCCGGCAATAACCATCGTGCCGCTTGTGTCAATATTACCTCGGCCCACCGCCTTCATTATAAACCCTCTGGCTGTTTGTGAAACTCGATGGAGTTTTTGAAATTGTGGTAACACCTCGTCTGAGGTATTACAACGATTGTAACACCTCGCAAGAGTGCTTACAATCATTATAACTTCCGTTCAGATTGTAACATGTAATGAAATGTAAAATCAAATGACAAATATTTCTTCATATTCCCGAGGATCGAACTCGCAACCTTCATATCTGCAGTCCATTGAGTGTACCACAAGGCTACAGAGGTGTCGATAAGCTGACTGCTTTTGAGAATGTCCCTTTCAAGATCCGTACGCCAGCAACAGGCTGTACAATGAATGAGCGTCAGTCAAAGCAAAACGTGTAATAGTCTCAGCCTACGAGACGCACGTGCAGATTTCGCACCGTTGCGAAACCCACGTGCTGAGGTCACCAGTTTCATTGAACCGAGTTCACGACTGCAGGCGATATTTCATCTCCGATTCAGGTTATACATTTGAGAGTTTTTATTACAGTTATTTCATTAAAACGTTGTCTATGCGATGAGTCGGTTTATAAGTTGGACAAACCATGTCTCCTCGAGATTACTAGACATGGTTTCTCCTACACATAACAACCGTCCCAGCCCTTGTGAACAGATCGACTCGGCTTATAAAGGGTCGAGCGTTTTTTAACGGAGCATATAATATAAAAAATAATAATATAATAGTAAATTATATGTCAAATGTAAATATAAAAATCAATTACAAGCGAGGATCTACGATCCATAATAAACACAGAAACGTGACTTAGAGACGACGGGGTGGATATGCTGGGAACGCTCAATCTTTCTCGAGAAAAATGTTTATTGCTTTACATCTAAATCACCTATATATAATGCTGTTTAATTCAGGATCCAAGTGACGTCATGGTTAATGTTGTTTGTAATGATACACAGGGTTATAGTCTCCACGCCTACGTCTAACTGACAGCAGAGTGTCTTGAACACATTTATACTGTTTGTCGAAATGAATATAGAGCTACATTCTCAATGTTAAATTGTTTACTTTTCTATTGCGGGTAACCAGATGCGCGGTGGAAACAGGTCGAACCCCTTAAACGATATGAACAAACCTAACGGGGAAAAGCCATGTGCGCAGTTTCTACCGACACATGACTGACTGATTTACTTTTTACAATTTGAGAATTTACACAGATTTAAAGACTTAATATATAGACTTAATGTAATCTGGTTTGCACCCGGATGTGTAACGGCTGACATGTGCAGGCTTTCTGTGTGCGGTGAAAAGGCAAGCTGCATGGCTGCAGTGGTAGAAATCTCTGACAGTACGGGACAAGTTATATTTACGGAGTTTCGAAATGTGCCTGGATTCACGGTAAAACCTGTTGAATTTGTCCTTGTTTAAGTGGCATCATTGAACCGTTATCAGTGTTGCTGTCATTCTTAGCCAGTTGACTTTGCATTGAATTCTTTGAATATGACATTAGCAAGACGATAGATATTCTGCAGCATTTATCAGACATATAAACAGAAGCAATATGTAACCGACATTTCTTTTATTCAAATTGACAGAATCACATATAAAAAATACTGTTATAAAAACAATACACGCTCAATTATACAATTCACAACCATGAAATAGAAACTTGCATCACAATCATAAAACGCGTTTCACGGAGCATCTTCCCGAGGCAAGGGAATTATCTGACTATGAAAGTCTAGTTTACACCCACTTGGCTGGAATTTCCAGGGTCGATGGAAGCGCCACCAGTGGCTATTACGAGTTATGTCCCTTCTCTGTCTCTCCTACCGACCAATCAGATTCCACCTATTATATTACTTGCATTTGCTTCAATCAAAATGGCGGCGTCTAGTCAAGACGATCTAATCGATAATCAAGATCTATATTGTGCTAAAACGGGTCTCACATCGCGAAGTGCATCAAATTACTTCACCACATTGATTAAAAACATGAAACGATTTGGATTTGGTATCAAGTTGGTATCTGACCGATCTAAATATATTATTTAAGTGTAAATACATAACTTTCGTTCTTTGACAGAACAAACTGAAACCGGTTGCAAAATCTGGTTGCGCATGAATATTGATATATACCAAAATATTGGCATTGTTGACACGTTTATGCATACGCAATAACAACATGTGTCTGCAGTTTTGTTTGCAAACATAACACCGCCGATGTTCGAGATCCTCTTGGAAAAGATTCTTCAACTTATGGTAATTCAAGCGCCATGTTGTTAGTACGCACGATACATACAAGAAAATTTGAAAAATCACATTAGCGCCGCGCTTTGAATATTTGACCAACAGTCGGTCACTCGCACTGCCGACACACACACATCAAAATGGTTCGGTTTCCTTAATCTATCAGATGAATTGATGTCATGTCCGTACCATTTTGGAAAAGGGAAATCAGAGTGTTCACCAAAGACTTAAAAAGTTAAAAGCAACCTGGAATTCATTGTTTGTGGGGGGTGGGGTGGTATGGGGCAGACAATATTTTTTCAACAGCCTAAAAGATATTTTGTTCGATGCACTCGGCTATGGGTGAGTTTGTACTTGTCATGCAAAAATACTCATCCCCCATTTGTGTAGCGCTAAAACGTTACCAGGGTGTGGATACTGATGAATGTATGATGTGCTCTTCTTTAACACATAACAATTTGAATGTCTGGTTCTTCACACATGTACGACTATCATTATGTGTCACATAGTACAAACACTGCAAACGCCAACATGCAGCACATTGATATCCAACATAGAAATCTAGCTTTACGTAATAGGATTAGACATTACATTGGGTAAATATGTAGACACTTATCTATTTCATATTCAGGTCAGTTTCCCCTAACAAATCACGTGTCGCCAGAATGTACTGGGATCCAGTCTGACGTCACCAATCATGTCGTAGTCAAGTCTGGCACGAGGTGTTAAATATTGCCAGGCACAGTTCAGGCATGACGTGTGTCGAAGAAGGGAGACCTGCAGTATATGCAATCGTGTGTACGACCCATGCCTCTTCACAATAACACGTGATTTTTTCATGAATTGTGTTGGTGTTATAAAAAATCACGATAGAAGCACGATAGCTTTTATAAACGGCAATAAAACTGAATATATTTCTGCTACTTTCTAAAAGGACCCTCACATATCTGTCCATCTCACCAAGGTGTGTCACGCCTTCGAGAGGGCTATTCCTGCTGACTCGAATATATAGCGACTGACGTCTATGACGATTCCACTCGTGTATTTGACCATGTCAAGGTCCAGTTCAGGGAATGTATCAGTCCAGTGAAGAGTGAAAGTGTCATTCTTCCAACTGAAGGGGGCTCCCGGCTTATTCTGCATCAACCCCGACTGGTAGTTTGGCTGCCACGTAGGATGGCAGTTATGGTTCAAACACTTCACTTGCAAACGTCTATTCAACCAAACCAAAGCAGGGTTTTTCTCCACAATCTTATATGAGAGGTAATGATCGTTATACCAATAATTATTGCTCTTGTGTTTTTGCAAAATTGTTCTTAGATTTTGTAAATATTTTGAGTTTCTTTTAGCAATGAGAACCCCGTGGTTAATGGAATCTGGCCAATGCCCGTAAAGATGCCAGTCAGGGGAAGCCATTGCGTCATAACCAAAATACGTGTCTGGAATCTTCTGTGTCCAGAGAGCAGAAAAATCTACATATACACCACCATATTTGAGAAGAATGGCCACTTTCATAATCCCCACAGCTAGTTTTGGCGTCATGACAGCCTTGTCATATACTGATTCTGGGTATTCTCTGTACACGTATATGAAGCGAGGGTCTTCCTTGAGCTTGACCCACCACTTGCCCGTGGGCTTCTCCACGCCATGAATGTACACTTTGCTCAGTCCGGCCACGTAGATTGCACTCAACATGCTCAGATATCCAGTGAACTTGATGTTGCAATCAACACAGACGTAATGGCCGATTTTGGGAATTGGATTTTTCATACTGAAGAAGTGTTTGATGTTTACTACACCGTATGATACAACTCTTGACAACATGGCGAATTTGGATTTTTCTTCCCATATGTCTTTAGGGAATATATTCCTTTCTACCCGAACACATATCTTGTCCCCGACGACATCTGTGACATATCCTTCTTCTGAAACACAAGGTTTGATTCCGCCATGTTCGTGTATGCCTAGACTCAGCACTACAAGAAGCTCCTCGGGGGTAGTCGGGGGTTTGAACCCACCCTTCTTACCTATGATAATTCCATCAGCATATTCAGTTGGACTTGTAGCTACTACTCCTGCAACTAGTGGACTCGTCCGGAGATGTACAGGGAAGTCAATCCAAATGGAATCTTCTGGTATATAGATGCCCCCGAACTTATCTAGTATATCCAGTACGAGGATGTATCTCTCTGCAGTTCCAGTTCTGGGACACACTGAGTAGTTGAGAGGCCGTGGAAGTAGATGATCTATTTCCTGCAAGGTGTCATTAAACCACTGATAGTAACCTTCCTGGTCCACCACGGGAAGCTGTTCATAATGGAAAAACACTTTGTCTGGCCTCACTGCGCGATCAGCGCTCCTGATCGCCAGGTAGTGGCGGTACTCGAAATGACGTCTGCCACACCAAACATAATGCAAGATGGCGGGTACCAAGTCTGGCATAAGGTCATGGTCAAAGTCTAGCTCGTCATCTTTCTTTGGTGGTTCGGGGGGTTTAAAGGCCATGGGTTTTCGTGGATGGACGTCTTTGGCCAAAAACAATGGCTGATCTTGGTTGATTGTGTTCATGCCCATGACGTTGAAGTAGATGAGACAGAAGGCACCAAGGAATGTTCCTATCCACAATGCACATCGCCGTCTCTTACTACGTGACCTGGCTCTGTAGAACACTCGACACAGACGCATCTTCGTTGTACCTGCAAAATAAAACAAAATGGAGAATTTACCTCTCATGTAACATATTAATGATACATATACTTGTGAAGATCACTCAAGGGGCAGGCAGACATGCATACGTGTTCTTATTTTTAAAGAAACAAAGATCATACACACATACACAGGGGCAAATATATACAGATGATTAGAGGAATAAATATATACATATATGTAGAGACGGGCTAAGTGTATTAATATCTATATGAGGCAGAGCTACATGTATTCACATATATGTAGGGACGGGGTCAATGTATGCATATATATCTGAGGCAGACCTGCATTATTACCTAGAGACAGGGTTAAAAGCATACATATCTATCTGAGGCAGGAATACACCTATTCACATATATGTAGAGACAGGATTAAATACATATATCACATATCTATCTGAGTCAGAGCTACATGTATTCACATATATAACTTATGGAGACAGGGTTAAATGCATACATATATATCTGAGAAAGAGCTTCATGTATTCACATATGTTATCTATAAAGACGGGGTAAATGTATACATATCTATCTGAGGCAGAGCCACGTGTATTCACATATGTTATCTATAAAGACGGGGTAAATGTATACATATCTATCTGAGGCAGAGCCAAATATATTCACATAGTTTGTGCACAAAAATATGGGAACAGATATGAGCAAATGCATGTTGTTTGACGCTGCAACCGGCATCATAACAGTTATTTATATGACGGCATATACAGAACTGCTACAACTAAGGATGGGGGTAGGTGTAAATGGATATATCCAGAGGTTTGGGTACTTTCACGAGACAGGTTTTCATTTGCTTCAAACTTCAAGCTTCCTCCATGCATCTATACTACATATAGCAGCGGCAGTACAAATATGGTCCCTAGGGATGGTAAATGTTACAATGACCTCCTTAACAGAAACCACGTGCATTCACCCCACGCATCGGGAACACAATGCGGTCTGCCCAGGTGTGTTTATGGACAATCAGCGATTGAGGCAAGGTTCATCTTTAGACCGTCATCTATTGGCGTACTTGAGTCGCGTCCGTGTGACCGGGTCGGATTCTTCCAGTGTGGTAAACACTTTATATTATAACCTTTAGATGATTGTGTTTTGAAAGCTGTATGTAGAAAGTTATTATAAAGGATTAAATAGCATATTATTGTCAGATTAGGTCTACTCCGTCTGGCCATGGATGACTACCCGTCCCCGTGTGTGCAGAAGCAGTGCCTGTTCAGCATAGAGGTGAATGTTTTTGTCATTTGTCCCTTTAACTGTATTATGCATACAGATCAGGACCGCGTGGGTAGTGTCACCACGAGTTGAGAGCTGGGGATATAAAAACAAACATCAAAATAGACAAATGAGCAGATATCACTGGTCTAAATGGGGTACCGGTTCTTGTTCCCACGATACGCATGGAATAAACGTGTCAGAACATATACAGCACCGGCATTGTCAGTGATTTACAACTGGAATCAGCCTTGAATATGTGCCCCTCGGTGATCTATAGGAATTATGACATACCTACACCTGGGTTCAAGTGTCTGGCAACCTTGTAGAAAGCCATCTTACACTCAACACGTCCAATAGGGACGTCTCACCTGTACAGGCAATTTGAAATCTTTGTAACATAACATTACAGATAGTAGAATTAATTTATTTTGCCCTAATGCTCGTTATAAACAGAAAAGGGTGTTTCTCGGCCCTGATCTGCTCAGTGCATTGTCTGGTAGAAATACCATTTAACATAAAAAATGAAGGTAATAATTAAGACACCCCTCTCAACATGTGATAGCCGGGTGTATTCCGTGTGACATGTGAGTGCACAACCCTGCTATGTCAAGGCTGTCTGTCACACATGCCGTCTACGAACAATGCCATCATTCTACTGACACGACCAACAGAACAGAAATTCGTCTAAATCTGTACATAGATTGATATATTGTAAACAGAAATACCAACCTGGAAACAGCAAAGAAGCAAACTTAGCATTTGAAGAGTGAGTTGGGTTTAGTGAGTGAGTGAGTATGGTTTTACGCCGCTTTTAGCAATATTCCAGCAATACCACGGCGAAACCTAGAAACATAATCACGACGAGTCGATCCCACAATCACCGGTCTCTGGTGTTGGGGAACAATTTTCGTATGTTGACAGAAATAAAAGTACACCTAGTGTCTACACTCCATAGAGATACCCATGTAACTACCACCCTGTCTACACTCCATAGAGATACACATGTAACTACCTCCCTGTCCACATCCCCTAGAGATACCCATGTAACTACATCCCTGTCAACACTCCATAGAGATACCCATGTAACTACCACCCTGTCTACACTCCCTAGAGATACCCATGTAACTACTACCCTGTCCACATTCCATAGAGATACACATGTAACTACTACCCTGTCCACATTCCATAGAGATACACGTGTAACTATCATCATGTCCACACTCCCTAGAGATACACATGTAACTACCTCCCTGTATACACTCCCTAGAGATACACATGTAACTACATTCCTGTCCACGCTCCATAGAGATACACACGTAACTATCATCATGTCCACACTCCCTAGAGATACATATGTAACTACCTCCATGTCCACACTCCCTAGAGATACACATGTAACTACCTCCCTGTCCACACTCCCTAGAGATACACATGTAACTACCTCCCAGTCCACACTCCCTAGAGATACACATGTAACTACTACCCTGTTCACACTCCGAAGAGATACACATGTAACTACATTCCTGTCCACACTCCCCAGAGATACACATGTAACTATCATCATGTCCACACTCCCTAGAGATACACATGTAACTACCTCCCTGTATACACTCCCTAGAGATACACATGTAACTACCTACATGTCCACACTCCCTAGAGATACCCATGTAACTACCTCCATGTCCACACTCCCCAGAGATACACATGTAACTACCTCCCTGTCCACACTCCATAGAGATACACATGTAACTATCTTCATGTCCACACTCCCTAGAGATACACATGTAACTACCTCCCTGTCCACACGCTTCTGTCTGTTATGTTACATGATGGCCTATAACGTGGTATACAACATATATTTGTAGATAATAAGGGTGAATTTGGCAGTCAGCGTTATGCAAACTGCACTGTTGCGGCCTGGAGGATCCGTGGGATGCATGTCAACAAGTGTATGTTGTAAATTGTAGTTATGCTTGTAAATTCAATTAGTCCAACAGAGGAGCATGGTTGAGGATAATGTCAAACTGTCAAACTTTCAGTGAAGCTATTATAACGAGGTTCCTGTTGTTTCTATTTTGGTTTCACCGCCGCTTTGTGGTACAGTTATATCACTTGATGTGGGAGAATGCGGCGTGGTCTTTGACGTTTACCACTCTGGTGAAACCCACCAGCACTGGAGTGATGCTGATACTACAGGGAACACAATCACATACACAGGTTTAGGCACCCCTCAGGGAGCAACTGTACACATTGATTTTGTTTGTTTTTTAGTTTGTTGAATGCCGCATGCAGCAATATTCCACCTATATGACAGCGGTCTGCATATAATCGAGTCTGGATAATCCAGTGATTGGCATCATGAGCATCGATCTTTGCAATGTGGATACGATGACATGCATCAACCAAGTCAACATGTCTGACCACCCGATCCCGTTAGTCGCCTCTTACGACAAGCATAGTCGCCTTTAACGGCAATGGGTTGTCGAAGCCGTGACATATTCTAACCCGGATCTTCACGGACACCTAGTGCACATTGAATTGCGGCGCGTTTGACGAACGGAAACGACAAGTATCAAGTGAAAACAGTGTTTGAAATGGTCCGTGGGATATATTTTTAGCAAATATAAACTCAAAACATCCGAAGCATATATCAGGAAAAGAAATTATATTAATACAGAGATTAACAAACAGCTACAACTAGGATCGAAACGCTAATTTCGTGAAAGCAATCTCAATTCAGATAGTAACTAATCATAGTAAGAATGTTGTTTGTATGCTATCATACTGTAGCAACAATGTTACTTGTATGCGATCATAGCAGTCTTGTTTGTATGCGATCATATCACAGTAACAATGTTACTTGTATGCGATAATAGCAACAATGTTGTGTGTATACAATCATATCATAGTAACAATGTTACTTGTATGCCATCATATTATGGTAACAATGTTGTTTGTATGCGATCATAGTAACAATGTTACTTGTATGCGATCATATTACGGTAACAATGTTGTTTGTATGCGATCATAATATAGTAAGTGTTACTTATATGCGATCATTTATGGTAACAATGTTGTTTGTACGCTATCATATCATAGTAACAATGTTACTTGTATGCGATCATATTATGGTAACAATGTTGTTTGTATGCGATCATAGTAACAATGTTACTTGTATGCGATCATAGAAACAAGGCTGTTTGTATGTGATCATAGTATAGTAACAATGTTACTTGTATGTGATCATAGTGACGATGCTACTTGTATGCGATCAAAGTGACGATTTACTTGAATGCGATCATAGTAACATTTACTTGTATGCGATTATTTCCTTAGAAACGTAATACATGTACTATCATTCTAAACATCATGCCAGCACCTCTCCTTCACAAGCTGTGTATAACTACTGATTCCCTGGCTTTCTGACCTCTTTGCGTGCTTACGAATGTCTATGAAACCTCGTCCATATGAGATGTGATATTGCTTGTCGCTACCCCAGTGTCAGTACTTACAGATAGTTTCTCCCTCCTCCATTGCGCAGCTGACCCAAGTGTCGAGTTGAGGCCACCCGAGTCTATCCCAGTGTCTCCGGCATTCCCAATAACAAAGCTACGTCCGTCAATGTCAATGATCCACACAAAGCATCACTCACGACGCTTGACTTTGTTAAGACTAGTGACAAACAGCTTGGCCAGCAAGCCACTATCTCATTACTGTGTAATGTTAAATGACAAATCTATTCAAAGTGATATAACTAGGATCATTGCTTCATTATCCCCTTCTTTGATCAAAGTGACACCCCACGCCAGCCAATCACACCTTGCCCTGGCCGCCGGGAAGGTAACGAAGACAACGGGGCACAGTGTAGGGTCAGACAACAGGCGTGTCTTTCTGACGGGTTAAATCACAGCTCACGCTACATCATTAGGAAGCTTTTTTGCACAAATTTGTTGATCTTAAAAAACCTTTCATATCGTGAAAATTGTGATTTCCAAGAAACACAAATCCCACTTGAATATGCCAGCACGCCTGGACCAACATGGGTGTCCAGTGTGAGAAGGCGTACCTGACGATGCATACACTCGTGGGAATAGTGGAACAAAACTTTATACCGTCGACATAAGAGCAGCGAAAATAAGTTAACCGCGCCTTCACCATATTATTGATAGGTGAAAAACTGTTCATACGTAATATGATGTCATCTCTATAACGACTGGCTTGTTTTAGTATTTTGATTCAAATATATTTTATTGACTATCAACAAGATTGGAAAATAGCCCAATACGCTAGCTGGATTCTTCCCTTTTCAACAGTACAGAATGACCAAAACTGGTATATCAATGCATGCAACCAACAGTACAGAATGATCAAAACTGGTATATCAATACATGCAACCAACAGTGCAGAATGCTCAATACTGGTATATCAATGCATGCAACCAACAGTACAGAATGATCAAAACTGGTATATCAATGCATGCAACCAACAGTGCAGAATGCTCAATACTGGTATATCAATGCATGCAACCAACAGTACAGCATGCTCAATACTGGTATATCAATGCAGGCAACCAACAGTACAGCATGCTCAATACTGGTATAGCAATGCATGCAACCAACAGTACAGCATGCTCAATACTGGTATAGCAATGCATGCAACCAACAGTGCAGAATGCTCAATACTGGTATATCAATGCATGCAACCAACAGTGCAGAATGCTCAATACTGGTATATCAATGCATGCAACCAACAGTACAGCATGCACAATACTGGTATATCAATGCAGGCAACCAACAGTACAGCATGCTCAATACTGGTATAGCAATGCATGCAACCAACAGTACAGCATGCTCAATACTGGTATAGCAATGCATGCAACCAACAGTACAGCATGCTCAATACTGGTATATCAATGCATGCAATAACAGTAAAGCATGCTCAATACTGGTATATCAATACATGCAACAACTGTACAGAATGATCAATAATGGTTTATCAATATAATACATGCAAACAGTAATATGTACAACAAACATAGAGACAAAGGCATGAATTACTTAAATCTTTTAGTCGACACAATACAATTATGTACAACTTTAAAATTCATTAGACACTGTCACCTGAGTTTGGATCAATGTGTATGCCACATGTTATAGTAATCTACGGGATATAATGTAATTATGACATTCGAGGAAGTAATGTTAAAGACTTTTCTCAATGATAGATATGATTTTCAATAGGATTGCCTTGAATAAGGAAGCTTTAAGATAACTACATGCGTGCGCGAGTCTTGTCTGTAAAATATTTGTTTTCCGAACCCAGTCAGAGGTTTATTACTGGTCTCATTTCAGTTTGAATACATTTATAAGCAAATGTTGCTTTAAAACTAAGTTGGGAACACCTGTAGCATCCCGTGCTGCTTCTAACTGTACCATTTCTAGTTTATTATTGTATTCTATAGAGAAACCATTCCAGACTTCAGATGTGTGTTTTCAAATAGGACCTAAACACAAAGGCTAATGTTATTGGGACGTACAAAATCCTTGAAAATTGGTCAGATACGTTTACTGCCGTGGACTGAATTATATCTCACGGAGAAAAAAATGTTCGATGGTACCGTTATAGTAAGGAGCACGAGTCCTATCAAAAGCGCCCCTGCGATATATATATGAGTCTTGTCTCACGAGGGAGCTCAGAGGCAATCGCACAGTCAGTGAAGCGAGTGTGTCCATCTTGTGCATAGATGCAGGCAGGACAATCCCGCCTCATTGAAGAAAAGACTGGGCAATGGATTCCATATACTGGTTGTAGCAATTAAGCCTAGTGGTTAAAAGCCTTGACCTGTTGCGCTGAAAACCGGGGTTTGATTTCCCCCACACCTGTACTATTTGAAGTATATTTTTGGCGTGCCATGCCCTTATATAGCTAAACTATTGTCAAATCTGACGTAGAACAATATTCATTCACAGTATAAAGTAAATTTTCGCCGTATGCAACACCTCATTGAATATATTTAAAGCAGTGTCTGCTATCTTACTATGTCAGTCAATATGACGTCAGACGAGTCATTATAAAAAAATGACAGAAATTGAAGATTGACAAAAAGATATAATCCAGTCTCTTAAAATGACAACTTTATGTTCTTATATGCTTTTTAAAAAAACAGCTATAAAGTGTGCAACCTTACAAACCTTTGGCACAATAATAAAATTATCCTATGGCAGAGACGGCAAATGTCTTTCCCGTTACAGTGTTAAAATTGTTTCAGATTCAGTAAAAGAAGATTGTTTGATTGGAAAATAAACTTTCAGAATCAAAACAAGTAACGATGTTCAGTTTTAGACGAAAAAGGAAATAATATAGTTGCACAATGTGAAAATTAGACTTCCAATATCAATTCACATAATTTTTGTTAGGATCTGTAACGCATATATCTGAATGGTGACCAGTTTAAATCTAACACATGTTGTCTTGCATTGTATAACCGCGAACCTTGCCCTTACTTTAACCCCCATGACGTTATGCCAAACTTGAACACAGGGGTCAGTTTTAATGCTAGTAAAGTGCCAAATTCCAGGACCGTCATGAATGCCATACTTACGAGTCGAGTAACTATTTTGCCCTGAAAACTAATCATTTTGAAAAAGGAGACCATAATTCCCCCCGCCGACAAAGAGAGGTGTCGTGCTCGGCGCTACCCAGCTATGGACGTGATCCGTATGCTTCACAGCATCTGTTACAAGTGTCAGTAGTTCTAACGGTGGCGATGGGTTGATACGATGGATGTCTTTCAGGTAGGTGGGTCGAAACGCACTCAAATAATGCTGAGAGTAGTTAACGTGTATAGCTCGGATGTTGCACAGTTGACTGAGTGAGAACGAAGCCGTCCCAGGGCAGATAACGGCCGTGTAGCTCTGCCACCAGATGCGGGTCACTTATACTCAGTTTGCACCTACATTCTCATGGGTGTGTCTCATGGCTGTGTAGGCCGAATACACAGGTGGCTTAACAGGTTAATGAATATATAAACTCACACACCGTCAGCTGTAGTATGTCTCGAACTGTTACAATAAAACAATAAAACAACTGTCACAAATATCTTATTTGTTTGAAAGTTTTATATTCGTCGATTTTCTCGGTCATAACCTGTTTAAAGTAACTTATGATGACCATTATAGTGTTCAACCGACCATATCGTCTTGTGTCAGTGAGGGACACGCCTGGGTGGTCGCCGAGACGACTGCACACACAGTGAGACTAGGTAGAGAGAGGACTGTAGATAATCACTGTCCCATGTACCTGTATCAAGCGTCGTATTGTCGTATGGGGCTGCCTTACACAAACAATACACCCGGGGAGTGCACACTTAGTAAATGAGGATATTGATCGATGTTGACTTCAATATCTCTGACACGATTTTCTGTTTTGAACATCAAACATCACAGCAATTTAGACGAAGCAACATAACCATATCACTGAAAGGATTTTAATACGAAATTCGTTTAAACGTTACTATTAGTTGGTAATGGTTTGAATCGACAGTCTCATTATCACACCGAAATAAGCGTCCATATTTTGGAATAAAGACACTAAGAAATCCATGTTTATCTCTAGGTCTAACTCGTTTACTTGCAGTCGTTCGTGACATTACATGGAGATGAGAACAGTGATGAGACTCGCGGACCAGTGACGCGGACCACAACGACGCCTTATCTCTAATGTAGTGAACACATGGGAAACATTCCTGCAGCTAATTTGTTAGTCGATATTGTAAGAATGTTTGTACAGTTCTCTCCATTGTCTGTACATCTACACACACTGTGCGTCCACGAGCAAGCAGAAACATTTAGCACACTCGCATGGGGTCGACACCTGACGCTCGAGATTGTCCGTTATCATTGCATATTACAGTTACTTCTTGCTTGGAACCTATTGCCGTACGGTGATATCATATCGTGAAGACAGATCCGAGGTCTAAATGACGTTTTATAAGATGAGAATAGTCACGCGAAGTACTCACCGCTATAGAGATTTTCCCCGCAGCCACAGCAAACACTGCAGGAGATAATACATCTCCCGAGCCAACTACAACCCTGCCTACCAACGGCAGCCGCTGTGATTGTTAAGAGCGACACAGTCATCAAACCGAGCCGTCGTGCCCCTCCCTTTTTTCAATCACAAATGTGTGTAACTGTGCTAAAGTTTGTTGAATGACTAGAGCTGCGAATGACAATCTTGGCAGAAGAACATAAACTATCATTACCACTAACAGTAAACGAAATGGCCCTTAGATGTCTAAGGATGGAAAAAAAAAATCCGCGAATGAACCCAACGTCATGCCACACAAGCACACTGACTCTACTTACCCTGTCTGTATAACACACCAACTCTATTTACCCTGCACTGTTTGTATAACACACCGACTCTATTTACCCTGCACTGTTTGTATAACACACCGACTCTATTTACCCTGCACTGTTTGTATAACACACCGACTCTATTTACCCTGTACTGTGTGTATAACACACCGACTCTATTTACCCTGCACTGTGTGTATAACACACCGACTCTATTTACCCTGCACTGTGTGTATAAACAACGACTCTATTACCCCAGCACTGTGTGTATAACACACCGACTCTATTTACCCTGCACTGTGTGTAGAACACACCGACTCTATTTACCCTGCACTGTGTGTATAACACACCGACTCTATTTACCCTGCACTGTGTGTAGAACACACCGACACTATTTACCCTGCACTGTGTGTATAACACACCGACTCTATTTACCCTGCACTGTGTGTATAAACAACGACTCTATTACCAGCACTGTGTGTATAACACACCGACTCTATGTACCCTGCACTGTGTGTAGAACACACCGACTCTATTCACCCTGCACTGTGTGTAGAACACACCGACTCTATGTACCCTGCACTGTGTGTATAACACACCGACTCTATTTACCTTGCACTGTGTGTATAACACACCGACTCTATTTACCTTGCACTGTGTGTATAACACATCGACTCTATTTACCCTGCATTGTGTGTATAACACACCCACTCTATGTACCCTGCACTGTGTGTAGAACACACTGACTCTATTCACCCTGCACCGTGTGTATAACACACCGACTCTATTTACCCTGCACTGTGTGTATAACACACCGACTCTATTTACCCTGCACTGTGTATAACACACCGACTCTATGTACCCTGCACTGTCTGTATAACACATCGACTCTAGGAGGGTACATACAGTCGGTGTGATACACACAGGGGAGGGTACACACAGTCGGTGTGATACATAGGAGAAGGTACATACAGTCGGTGTGATACACACAGGGGAGAGTACATACAGTCGGTGTGATACACACAGGGGAGGGTACACACAGTCGGTGTGATACATAGGAGAAGGTACATACAGTCGGTGTGATACACACAGGGGAGAGTACATACAGTCGGTGTGATACACACAGGGGAGGGTACATACAGTCGGTGTGATACACACAGGGGAGGGTACATACAGTCGGTGTGATACACACAGGGGAAGGTACATACAGTCGGTGTGATACACACAGGGGAGGGTACTTACAGTCGGTGTGATACACACAGGGGAAGGTACATACAGTCGGTGTGATACACACAGGGGAAGGTACATACAGTCGGTGTGATACACACAGGGGAAGGTACATACAGTCGGTGTGATACACACGGGAAAGTACATACAGTCGGTGTGATACACACAGGGGAGGGTACGTACAGTCGGTGTGATACATACATGGGGATGGTACATACAGTGGGTGTGATATACACAGGGGAAGGTACATACAGTCGGTTGGATATACACAGGGGAAGGTACATACAGTTGGTGTGATACACGTAGGGGAAGGTACATACAGTGGGTGTGATACACGTAGGGTAAGGTACATACAGTCGGTGTGATACACACAGGGGATGGTACATACAGTCGGCGTGATACATAGGAGAAGGTACATACAGTCGGTGTGATACACACAGGGGAGGGTACATACAGTCGGTGTGATACACACAGGGGAGGGTACAAACAGTCGGTGTGGTACACACAGGTGAAGGTACTTGCAGTCGGTGTGATACACACAGGGGAGGGTACAAACAGTCGGTGTGATACACACAGGTGAGGGTACAAACAGTCGGTGTGATACACACAGGTGAAGGTACTTGCAGTCGGTGTGATACACACAGGGGAGGGTACACACAGTCGGTGTGATACACACAGGTGAAGGTACATACAGTCGGTGTGATACACACAGGGGAGGGTACTACAGTCGGTGTGATACACACAGAGGAGGGTACATACAGTCGGTTCTGGATGCTACATGGAACGGAGTTTTTGCTAGTTATCAATCAGGAATGATTATCCAGCTGAACACAAGGTTTATAAACACTTTGATATACTTTATGTACCTTGACCTACCGTCTTACGGAACTGACATGCGTGATTGGCGTCACCAGAAACAAGATAGTTCTGTCGCCCTCAGCTTTCATTTGTTGTGAAAGTAATCTATATTGGTGCTAATGGTTGTACTGAAATATACTTTAGGGCACTTGCACATCCAATACAAAAGGTCTCGGAAGCCCGTTGTCATTGTCGGCGTGGCACAATGACCGGTATCGTGTGACAAAAGGCTCTCTGACAGTGGCGTCACTTGGAAGGGGACCACATATTCGAATAAAGAACTTTTACATTTTCCATACACTGACGTGAAATCATAAACTGTCTGACAAATTGATTTGTTCGTGATGTCCTCAAATGACGCACTTAAGGTATGTACCCGCCCTTTCTATGTTGAAACTTATGTAGACCATTCAGAGAGAGAGGAAGACAACTTGTACTTTTTCACATGCACAGCTTTTACGCAATGGGAGCTAGCCTCAAAAGTAAGAGGCTCAGAATATAATCTTTGGTGTGTGGATGCATTCTTAGATGTCCGACCATCATGAAACAAATTGGCGCGATTCCATAAAAAAATCTTCAGGCCAAGAATCAGCAGCACTGAAAGTACATTAACGACTCAAACTTTTTCACATGCATGACTTTTACGACATTGGAGCTGGCCTCAAAAGTATCAGTCTCAGAATAACAATTTTGAACTCCACTGCATAATTTGCATATTACAGAAAAGTTGTAATGTTATTAACCTAAAACCATGTGAATAACATAAATATAATTTTGCTTCGTGTCAATAGTGTCAGGTACCGGGTCATGCCCCCGCCCCATCAATAACGATTTTATTGCTAACCTAATTACTGCATCAGGATCTTTTACTTCAGAAACATAAAGTAAAGTACCACATTGCTAACAACGTCACATATGGAGACACGCCTAACATATAGGAATGTAAACCGTTGTAATAGACGTTGGAACAACACAATAGTTACTGTTTAGCTGATGTCAATATAATTGTTTTGTTCGCCAGGAAAACGTTTGCGTCTGTGTTGGAGGCGGCACAGTATACTCCATTGTGCGCGTGTGCACGAGACAGCTAAGACGAAATGACACTAGTCTAGTCATTACAGCACGGACTGCATTGTTGCTTCAGCGGCGTCCTCTTGTGGAAACTGTGCAAAAGTCTTTTCTTTCAGTCATGTTTTAGTTGATAAGGTTTCGACAGGACTCAATGTGGCCCTGTGTGTGAGGACATGTTGGGTACTACATTGTTGACTGATACAAGTGGGCGTGAAGATTAGAACCACAAGGCATCCTGATCTGACTCCCTCTGTACCATGGTGCTAAGAATGTGCTGCTGACATTCACCAACTAACACTGTCTCCCTCGGCTGATACTTCAAACCAACGATGTCTCACAAACCGACACTACCAACCAACACTGTCTCACTCAACCGACACTTCAAACCAACACTGTCTCACTCAACCGAAACTTCAAACCAACACTGTCTCACACAGCCGACACTTCAAACCAACACTGTCTCACACAACCGACACTACCAACCAACACTGTCTCACTCAACCGACACTTCAAACCAACACTGTCTCACAAAACCGACATTCACCAACCAAAACCGCTCACTCATCCGACATGCACCAACTAACACTGTCTCATTCTACAAACACTTCAAACCAACACTGTCTCACTCAACCAACACTACCAACCAACACTGTCTCACTCAACCTTTACTTCAAACCAACACTGTCTCACACAGCCAACACTTCAAACCAACACTGTCTCACACAACCGACACTACCAACCAACACTGTCTCACTCAACCGACACTTCAAACCAACACATTCTCACTCAACCGACACTTCAAACCAACACTGGCTCACACAACAAACACTTCAAACCAACACTCTCTCACACAGCCGACACTTCAAAACAACACTGTCTCACTCAACCGACACTACCAACCAACACTGTCTCACCCAACCTTCACTTCAAACCAACACTGTCTCACACAACCGACACTTCGAACCAACATTGTCTCACTCAACCGACACTTCGAACCAACACTGTCTCACTCAACCGACACTTCGAACCAACACTGTCTCACTCAACCGGCACTTCAAACCAACACTGTCTCACACAGCCGACACTTCAAACCAACACTCTCTCACATAGCCGACACTACCAACCAACACTGTCTCACTCAACCAACACTACCAACCAACACTGTCTCACTCAACCGACACTTCAAACCAACACTGTCTCACACAACTGACACTTCAAACCAACACTGTCTCACACAACCGATATTCACCAACCAACACTGTCTCACACAACCGACATTCACTAACCAACGCTATCTCACACAACCGACACTTCAAACCAACACTGTCTCACAAAACCGACATTCACCAACCAAAACTGTCTCACTCATCCGACATGCACCAACTAAAACTGTCTCACTCAAGAAACACTTCGAACCAACACTGTCTCACACAACCGACATTCACTAACCAACACTGTCTCACACAACCGACACTTCAAACCAAAACTGTCTCACTCATCCGACATTCACCAACCAACACAGTCTCACTCAAGAAACACTTCGACCCAACACTGTCTCACTCAACCGACACTACCAACCAACACTGTCTCACACAGCCGACACTACCAACCAACACTGTCTCACTCAACCGACATTCACCAACCAGCACGGTTTCACTCAGCCGACACCTAACCACACAGATCATTCTATATGTAGTGTTAGAGTTCACAATACATGCCACGCTGTTTTATATGCAAAGAGCGGCTTCCTATACTCCCAAGTCTCGAATGGTCCTTGGCTTAAAATCGATAAATAATGCAAAACATGTACTTGATCCTCACAGTTCACCTATAATCCGACTCATAGAGTATGTGAATGCTGTATTGAAGTACATAAGGATCACACTGTCACTGAAAGATTGTGCGGTGGGTTGGAACCTCGGCCGTTGAATATTGTTGCAATAAAGAGATGGGTTTGCAATATGAACCACATGCTTTACAGTTATCTTTTCTCTGCTGGCTGATAATTTCCATACCAACAACTATTATATACCCACTTTTGGACAAGCCTGTCAACGGCTGTCAAGTTATCGACGACTTTAGAGCGCGCGCACACACACTCACGCGCGAGTATACCCATATCTTGTTTACTGTCAGATAACTGTTATTGGTATACTTTCCTTATATATAAGAATTTTCATTATCAGTGATAAGTACATTGAAGCTATAATGTTGGATGAACAGAAATACATTGTCACTACAAAGGCAAAAATATGCACAATATTATCTCTAATGAAAAATATATGCGTGTGACCCGCTTCTGTCGCTAAACAGAATACACTACAGAGATGTTTACCTGGATAGGTAACAGAAGAGATGCATTTGCTTAAAACAGGTAACATGCGTGGACATGTATCATTGCAGGGACATTTACCTGGATAGATAATGTTACAAGGACATTTACCTGGACAGATAACGTTACAGGGACATTTACCTGGACAGATAACGTTAAAGGGACATTTACCTGGACAGATAACGTTAAAGGGACATTTACCTGGACAGATAATGTTACAGGGACATTTACCTGGACAGATAACGTTACAGGGACATTTACCTGGACAGATAACGTTAAAGGGACATTTACCTGAACAGATAACGTTACAGGGACATTTACCTGAACAGATAACGTTACAGGGACGTTTACCTGTACAGAAATCGTTACAGGGACATTTAGCTGGACAGATAACGTTACAGGGACATTTACCTGGACAGATAACGTTGCAGGACCATTGACCTGTACAAAAATCGTTACAGGGACATTTACCTGGATAGATAACGTTACAGGGACATTTACCTGTACTGATAGCGTTACAGGGACATTTACCTGTACTGATAACGTTAAAGGGACATTTACCTGGACATATAACGATAAAGGGACATTAACCTGTACTGATAGCGTTACAGGGACAATTACCTGGACAGATAACGTTGCAGGGACGTTAACCTGGACAGATAACGTTACAGGGACATTTACCTGGACAGATAACGTTACAAGGACATTTACCTGGATAGATAACGTTACAGGGCCATTTACCTGGACAGAAAACAGTACATGGATATTTACCTGGACAGATAACGTTACAGGGACATTTACCTGGACAGATAACGTTACAGGGACATTTACCTGGACAGATAACAGTACATGGACATTGACCTGGACAGATAACGTTAAAGGGACATTTACCTGGCCAGATAACGTTAAAGGGACATTTACCTGGCCAGATAACGTTACAGGGACATTTACCTGGACAGATAACGTTACAGGGACATTTACCTGGACAGATAACGTAAAAGGGACATTTACCTGGACTGATAACGTTACTAGGGCATTTACCTGAACAGATAACAGTACATGTACATTGACCTGTACAGAAATCGTTACAGGGACATTTAGCTGGACAGATAACGTTACATGGACATTTAGCTGGACAGATAACGTTACAGGGACATTTACCTGGACAGATAACATTACAGGGACATTTACTTGGACAGATAATGTTAAATGGACATTTACCTGGACAGATAACGTTACATGGACATTTAGCTGGACAGATAACGTTACAGGGACATTTACCTGGACAGATAACATTACAAGGACATTTTCATGGACAGATAATGTTAAAGGGACATTTACCTGGACAGATAACGTTAAATGGACATTTACCTGGACAGATAACGTTAAAGGGACATTTACCTGGACAGATAACGTTACAGGGACATTGACCTGGACAGATAACGTTGCAAGGACATTTACCTGAACAGATAACGTTTCTGGGACATTTACCTGCCGAATAGCGCTACGTGAATTTTTACTTGTACAGATATCGTAACAGGGACTTCTGTATAACGTAGCATACATATTTACGAACAAGAGGTCTTTGTTATGCTCTTGATTTATAACTGCAACGTGTATATAGTAGTTTCACAATTCGTAATTTCCTAAAAAAATTACTAGCGTGTGGCCCAGTCTAAATCATTTAACAGACACCGTCGCGATTGACATGACCTGCCAGACATCTCACAAGTTTTACGTGCTTAATTCCAGTTTTATGAGTTTCCTATTGTTGTGTTGAAATGTGTGGTTCAATTCATTTTCGAACCAAAACAATGTGAAAACTATATCCGTTATAAAAATGTTACTAAAATATGAATAAAGTGAAAACTGTTTGTGTATGCACCCTGACTGCACAACAAATGACGCCCGGCGGACACACACCGGGAGTTGGGATTGAAAGACATCGGGACTCATCTCGCAACAATAAGGAAATCCGATTAATGATCGAGCTTATATGAATAAATGCATACCAAAATGAAAAAGATAATACAAAATATAATAAGCCAATTTTCTGTTTTGAATTTAGGTAATGAAAAACGAGTCAACATAAAAGAATACAGGGTAGATTTCAGTAAGTACCAGGCCATATCTTAATGTACTCAAGAAATAAGCCAGGACACTTTCATAGCATAACGTTACACATATGACATGATGCGTTCATTAACACACATTCTGTTTCACATTACTTGGTAGGTTTATTGACAGACATACTGTTTCACGTGACATGATGCTTTCATTAAAACATAGACTGTTTTACGTAACCTGGTGGTTCATTAACACGTAGGTTATTTCTCATTATCTGGTGTGTTTTTTTAGCGCAAGTAATGTTTCACATTAACTGGTAGGTTCATTTATACATAAACTGTTCCACATTATCAGATGGGTTTATTGATGCACATACTGATTGGGGGTTGCGGTGGGTTGGGAGCATTAACACATAGCTTGTTTTCACATTTGGGTACATCAACAAACATGCTGTCACGTACATCAACACACATACTGTTTACCGTGAAATGATGGTACATCAACACACATACTGTTTACCGTGACATGATGGTACATCAACACACATACTGTTTCACGTGACATGATGGTACATCAACACAATTACTGTTTACCGTGACATGATGGTACTTCAACACACATACTGTTTACCGTGACATGATAGTAACATCAACACACATACTGTTTCACGTGACATGATGGTACTTCAACACACATACTGTTTCACGTGACATGATGGTACATCAACACACATACTGTTTCACGTGACATGATGGTACATCAACACAATTACTGTTTACCGTGACATGATGGTACATCAACACACATACTGTTTCACGTGACATGATGGTACATCAACACACATACTGTTTCACGTGACATGATAGTAACATCAACACACATACTGTTTCACGTGACATGATGGTACATCAACACACACACTGTTTACCGTGACATGATAGTAACATCAACACACATACTGTTTCACGTGACATGATGGTACATCAACACACATACTGTTTCACGTGACATGATGGTACATCAACACACACACTGTTTACCGTGACATGATGGTACATCAACACACATACTGTTTCACGTGACATGATGGTACATCAACACACATACTGTTTACCATGACATGATGGTACATCAACACACATACTGTTTACCGTGACATGATGGTACATCAACACACATACTGTTTCACGTGACATGATGGTACATCAACACACACACTGTTTACCGTGACATGATAGTAACATCAACACACATACTGTTTCACGTGACATGATGGTACATCAACACACATACTGTTTCACGTGACATGATAGTAACATCAACACACATACTGTTTCACGTGACATGATGGTACATCAACACACATACTGTTTCACGTGACATGATAGTAACATCAACACACATACTGTTTCACGTGACATGATGGTACATCAACACACATACTGTTTACCGTGACATGATGGTACATCAACACACATACTGTTTACCGTGACATGATGGTACATCAACACACATACTGTTTACCGTGACATGATGGTACATCAACACACATACTGTTTACCGTGACATGATGGTACATCAACACACATACTGTTTCACGTGACATGATGGTACATCAACACAATTACTGTTTACCGTGACATGATGGTACTTCAATACACATACTGTTTACCGTGACATGATGGTACATCAACACACATACTGTTTACCGTGACATGATGGTACATCAACACACATACTGTTTACCGTGACATGATGGTACATCAACACACATACTGTTTCACGTGACATGATGGTACATCAACACACATACTGTTTCACGTGACATGATGGTACATCAACACAATTACTGTTTACCGTGACATGATGGTACTTCAACACACATACTGTTTACCGTGACATGATGGTACATCAACACACATACTGTTTACCATGACATGATGGTACATCAACACACATACTGTTTACCGTGACATGATGGTACATCAACACACATACTGTTTCACGTGACATGATGCATTCACGAGCAATTAGATTCTCTTTTCGCACATGTTACATGTATTTCAATGGAAGAGAGAGGCTGATTATATACCATATGTAGATATATGCAGGAGGGTATGCGTCATGTTATCGTGCACAGTTAGTTGGCTGTATGTTCCGATATATAAAACATTTTGGAAGATATTTTAGTAAAATAGTACATTCTTAATAGAATCACGTGATCCTCAAAATTCCGTAAAGAAAATGTTACATTAACTGAGCATTACTGTAATAAGCGCAACACGAAACCAGAATAACAATGGTATTTAAAATGTTCGTTTCCGCTAATGATTTGCAAAGATATAGTTGTGTTGAGTGACAACGCCACACATATATAATATAATCGTCATGAAGGCACTTTACAAGTAAATCTGACCAAATGAAGCAGAAGAGAAAACTCGCATTTAGTCACTTGAGGCTTGAAAGGTTGTACCAACTGAACTATATATAACAGTTTACCGGCAAATGCAGGATGAATTGAATAACATAACATAACAACCCTTAACCAACAACACGATACGTTGGGAATTGTACGATTTCACGTTTTAAATATTCAATACAAGAGCACCACCTCGCATCACTGTTGTACTTCGCATATGGAAAAAGGAACTATTGTATCTTTCATACAAGACTGAGATACATCTGCAGGCAAATGAATTATGATTTATATAGAAATGGTACAACAGAACACCCAAACTGAGCGTGTTCAAATCATTATCTCATGGAATGTACATAATTTAGCCATCAACGTGAAATTATGTTTAACACCTTAATGAGATATTGTTCGTGACATACCTGTTGATATAAACGTAGTGTCGTACAGCAATGCAGATCACGTTGTTACAGATACTGTAGCTGTGTTTAATGCAGTCCAACACTACATTGCATCCAGTGCATTTATGTCCTCCTTCAAACAACCCTTGTCACCCTCTCTCTTCCTATCAAACATTATATATTGCTTCTACAGCGTTATATATATATATATAATTTACAAATGTGTAAATACCAGGGAGAGGGCAATCTAAGTGTGAAGAACTTGTATCCAAGTCCCGTTCAATTTGGTGCTCAATGTATATTGAGTGAGTTTATAATGACAACTTAAAAAACTGCTATGTCGTTATTTTCTCATATTTTCCAAGTTCAATGTAACCTACAATAAATAGTTACGTATTAATTCCATCAGCTTTGGCATTGGCACGTCATGAATTATATTCTATGGTTTCGTTATTAGGTAACATAAGACAACCTTAAAAGCCAGAAGACATCTTCTGCAGTTATAACCAGATAAGTGTAACACTAACTACCCGGTCACGTATTAATATTATTATAAGAATCTAGAATAAACAAACGTCCGTAATACATACATGTCTCATGCGTGATGCTATTTATAGTAACAGGATACGGCGATTTCCCAGCATGCCAAGTACGAGCATGCGCAATTACGATTCAGGTCAGCCATCTTGTGCAGGGGTCATAATAATGACAAGCAATTTTTGATTCCGTACGTACGAGCGAATAGTTAAAATCAAGTGTGCCCTTTCTCTCAGGCGCACAGCAGTATGGCTCCTAAAACTCGCAAGAAGCGAACGTCAAGCAGGATATCCAGGCAGGATACCGTGCGCGGTGAAGCCACAAGTATTGGCGATGTTCCAGACGGTTCGCCTTCAACAAACATGGCCGCGCCCGATGTCGGGGTGCCTCGGCGACGATATAGTACGACGATCCCTCTCAGTGCAGTGGACAGCCGCCCATATGAGATGTTTCCACGGAATTGGACTACGGGACGTATCTGTGCATACATCGAGGAAATATTGGATATTAAGCCTCCCGGGGGGTTGACACGTGCGCAATATCAAACCTTTTACACAGAAAACCTCTCAGACCGTAACAAAAGGATGGACAGACAAAGGTCAGCATTGTCGGACGGGTCGTCAGCCAGAGCCAGCACAGTGGCAGTTCATGAGGAAACGGTGCCCCCTCATTCGATTGTTAACGAGGCACACACTGACACAACAATCGCCCAGCTTGTGGACACCGTGAACAAGTTACAGCAGACTGTGGCCACGCTGAGTTCTCAAATGGATGCCAGGAATCAGCCTGCTACGGTGCCACGCACTTCACATTGGCAGACCACCTTTGCAGGACCGGGTCAACCACATGACAATCCGGCCGCTATCCATGCGACGTCACAGCCGTTTAGTTTATTTACTGCCATACGGGAATCGACCAACACAGGATCAACTACTCCACGTCTGTTCACCAGTGAGCCTCAAGCGCAGCACTTACCAGACGTAGCTCTTGTTTCTCCCTCTCTCCGGAAGAGCATTCAGGAAGGTAAGGATGTGAACCTTGCTTTACTACTCATTCCGGATGAAATAACGTCAAATGCTAGAACCATTCAGGTAGACAATGTAAACATGCAACTCAAAAGTCCTCATGACTCCAGATTGCAGTTGCCCTTGACATTTGACATGTTCATCACAGCCTTTGGAAAGTACAAAGCCATCATGTGTTTACGCTGGCCACAGAGACGAGCCGAACTTGACGCGTATCAGCGCCTGATCGTTGATATGCACAACCAATATCAAAATCAACTCTTTTATCAATATCACAAACGTTTCTCGGCTAAAGCGGCAGCTTATCTTGAGCAACATAATTGCAAAATACCATGGGGAGAGATTGACGATGCCATCTATAGAGCTGTCTTTACAGGACGCAGAATCACCGCTTGCCAGTTGTGTGATGACATTGGTCATTCGACGCAGTTCTGTTCTATGGTTGATGCCAAGTCCATACATCACCAACCAGGAGAGACTTTTAACCATACTCCCACGACTAGGGACAGAGAACTCAACACAGAACGCAGAGGCATGGATCGCCGGGGAAGGGAAGTGCTCATACACAAAGGTATCCCATTGTGCAACAACTTTAATGCTGAGAAATGTGTTCACGGGAATTGTAGATTTAGACATTTGTGTTCTGTATGTCGAAAGCCACACCCTGCTTTCGAATGTTGGCATAACACAGGAGAGACTCAATTCCCAGCAGGCAAGTCGATACCTGTCCAGAATTCTTCCTCGGCCAAAAAGCACCGACAGTGACTACAGGCAACCCCATCCCCTGTTGACTTGGATAGACTGTCTCAACGGTTGTCTGATCACCCAGACCGTGCCTTCGTTCAGACGTTGCTGCATGGTTTTAAATTTGGTTTTGACACGGGCATTACATGTCCACCTACTCACACTACTGTCTGCAAGAATCTGTTATCAGCTCGAAACAATCCTGAAGCAGTAGCCACCATTATTCAAGATGAACTATTCAAAGGCTATTTGATAGGTCCATTTACGCAGTCTCCTTTCCCTCACCACAGGGTTAATCCAATAGGCATTGTGGAAGGAAAATATTCCAAAAAGAAGCGATTAATTGTCGACCTCTCGGCTCCACATGATGATGTGGAAAACCCAAGTTTGAACTCATTAATTGATAAAGAACAATTCTCCCTCAACTATGTGAAAGTGGACGACGCTATCCAACTTATCAAAGGCATGGGACAACATGCTTACCTATGTAAGGTGGACATAACAGATGCATTCAAAATGCTTCCAATTCACCCTTCTTTATATCACTTACATGGCATATCATGGGATCATCAGCTTTATTATTACACTCGCTTGGTCTTCGGATGTCGGTCCAGTCCAAAACTGTTTGATGGCCTGTCTGCAGCAGTGTGTTGGATTGCCACTCATGTGTATGACATTGTCAATATATTGCATCTTTTGGATGATTTTTTGACTGTGGATAAGGATTTGGAACAAGGCATCAGCACCATGAACAAACTAGAATGCCTATTCTCGGAACTGAATATCCCCCTGTCCCCCCATAAAACGGTCGGACCGGTCACATGTTTGGAATACTTGGGGATTATTTTGGACACTGATAGAATGGAAGCGCGTCTACCTACTGAGAAAGTGTCAAGAATCGTCTCTATCATGGCAACTATTCAAGGTGCCAAGAAAGTCACAAAGCAGTTACTGCTCAGCATTATTGGTCATCTAAATTTTGCTATGCGGATTATTCCAGCGGGTAGGGCATTCATCAGTTACCTCCTTCAACTGGCCCACTCTGTGAAACACCTACGACATCGGGTCACTTTGAACAAACAATGTCGTCTAGATTTTGATATGTGGAGAACATTCTTACGCGATTGGAATTGCCGGTCGTTTTTCTTGGAAGACCTAATCGCAGCCCCCCAATTTGACCTGTACACAGATGCTGCTGCATCAGTTGGTTTCGGAGCTTACTTCCAGGGTAAATGGTTCGCTGCTCCATGGCCGGTTGACTTACTGCAAGCTACCACAGAGGACATGTCCATTGCCTTACTCGAACTTTACCCTATCGTTATGGCGGCTGCAATCTGGGGGAAGCTATGGACTAACAAGAGTATCAGATTTCATTGTGACAATATGGCTACTGTTGACATCCTTTGCAAATGTCGGTCTAAATCTCCATTCATCATGTGTTTGATAAGGAAATTTGTATTGACAGCTGCCAAATATAATTTTGTATTCAGCGCCCAACATATACCTGGAAGAGTTAACCATATTGGTGATGCTTTATCTCGCTTCCAGATGACCAAGTTCCGTCAACTAGCTCCCACTGCCGAACCTGCTCCAGAACCATGTCTACATCTATGTCAGCTCACCTTACCGCCAGTCCAGACTTAGATGTTTTGTGGTCGCAAGCTGTGTCAAAAGCCACCAGGGCGGTATACAGAGCAGGGGTTCAAGCCTTTTTAACCTTCATGGCTATGTGCGGGTTTGTGTGGCAGCCCCGTGTGTTACCTCCATTATCGGAAGATTCATTGTTATTGTTTGTAGCCCACTGCCATCAGCGACTACATTTACGTTATACGACCATCAAGAGTTATCTGTGTGGAGTGAGATTCACTTATCTGAGGCATAATGTGCCAAATCCATGGTGTTCTAGGAATCTGCTACGAGTAGAAACAATCATGAAAGCTATCAAGAAAGAACAAGGTGTGAACCCAAGTGTGCGATTACCAATTACTGTTGACATTTTACAGCAGATTTGGATCACCCTAGAGAAAGGACTATTTTCACCGTTCACAGACTTATTGATGAAGACTGTGTGTTCAGTCGCCTTTTTTGGCTTTCTACGTTGTGGAGAATTTACATGTGACCATTTTGATGCAAAATTTCATTTGTCTCTAAGCTCTGTCGTGTTTAGACCAGATTGTACATCGTTTGATTTGACACTTAAATCGTCTAAGACAGATCCTTTTCGCAGGGGTATAACATTGTCCATCCATGCAGTGCCAACATCTTATTGTCCGGTGCGTTGTCTACAGGAATTTATTCATCATAGGAGGGCCATGGGAGCTGCTCAGCATGATCCTTTATTTGTTAATGAGCAGAATATACCTCTTACCAGGTCTTTCTTTATTCAAAAATTAAAACACACATTGTCCATGACAGGATATGACCAAGAGAAATACAACGGTCACTCATTTCGTATTGGTGCGGCTACCTCAGCTTCCACGGCTAATATTCCAGACCACCTGATCAAGACTCTAGGCCGGTGGTCATCAGACTGTTATGTTCGATATATTAGGGTGCCCAAATCATCCATAGCACAGGCTCAGCGTGCAATGGCACAAAATAGGGGTAACTGCTTGTCCTAGATGTATATTTAATGCCTTTGGGGATTCTCAGTCAATTCTTTACTTCGATTTTGGGTATATTTACCCCTGCAGTCATTAGGATGGGATGCATTGGATGCATGTTGTCAAAACACAGGTCAGGCTTGACCTCCATCATGTCCATGGTATTTAGCATCTAATACGTTTCTATCTGTAGTGTAGAATGATAGATGTGTAGTTAATTGTCGAAACCTTAGTATTCTATGTATCACTCTCGACAATTGATCCCAACAGCTTGGGCCTGACCGATGCTCAGTCAGGTACACATAAGTCAGGTACATGTAGTCGATTCTCCTGTGTTTATACCCAATGCTTGGGAAGTTGTGAAAGGCGAATCGATCCCTAGCTGGGCATGACTGATGCTCAGTCATGTACATGTACCAATAGCTTTCTAGTCACATGTTTACAGTGAGAATCCCCTTACGCCAAACTTGTTAGATATGTGTTATATTGAACGTGTTTCAGGTATTAAATCATTGTTGCAACTTTCGTGTTGAATTGTCATTATAAATTGGTGCTCAATGTATATTGAGTGAGTTTATAATGACAACTTAAAAAACTGCTATGTCGTTATTTTCTCATATTTTCCAAGTTCAATGTAACCTACAATAAATAGTTACGTATTAATTCCATCAGCTTTGGCATTGGCACGTCATGAATTATATTCTATGGTTTCGTTATTAGGTAACATAAGACAACCTTAAAAGCCAGAAGACATCTTCTGCAGTTATAACCAGATAAGTGTAACACTAACTACCCGGTCACGTATTAATATTATTATAAGAATCTAGAATAAACAAACGTCCGTAATACATACATGTCTCATGCGTGATGCTATTTATAGTAACAGGATACGGCGATTTCCCAGCATGCCAAGTACGAGCATGCGCAATTACGATTCAGGTCAGCCATCTTGTGCAGGGGTCATAATAATGACAAGCAATCCCACCTCCATCCCCAACTACCGTCCATGTTTTTCCTTGTTGCACTCTTATTTTTTTGTTTGTTTCTGGATTCTCACTGTTATATTAAAATTTTTTGTATTAGCAATCGGGGTATATCTACCCCTGCAGTCATTGGGTATATTTACCCCTGCAGTCATTAGGATGGGATGCATTGGATGCATGTTGTCAAAACACAGGTCAGGCTTGACCTCCATCATGTCCATGGTATTTAGCATCTAATACGTTTCTATCTGTAGTGTAGAATGATAGATGTGTAGTTAATTGTCGAAACCTTAGTATTCTATGTATCACTCTCGACAATTGATCCCAACAGCTTGGGCCTGACCGATGCTCAGTCAGGTACACATAAGTCAGGTACATGTAGTCGATTCTCCTGTGTTTATACCCAATGCTTGGGAAGTTGTGAAAGGCGAATCGATCCCTAGCTGGGCATGACTGATGCTCAGTCATGTACATGTACCAATAGCTTTCTAGTCACATGTTTACAGTGAGAATCCCCTTACGCCAAACTTGTTAGATATGTGTTATATTGAACGTGTTTCAGGTATTAAATCATTGTTGCAACTTTCGTGTTGAATTGTCATTATAAATCTTGTGAATAAATAAGATTCACATTTTGATCTTTCAACAAAGTCGACGAGTTGTTCACTGTCTGGCATGTAATTAGTAAGAAGGCCGTCATTATGCACTGCCACTTCTGTTACCTGTGGGTGGAAGGCGGAACAACGCTAAACATTCTGAGAGACGGCGCTTTATGTCCACGCGGAGTACAGGCACATTGTATCATGATATCTATCAAGACGTTTTCACTTACGAAAACGCGTCATGGAAACGCCCGTAACTGTTAATGAAGCAATGAGCTGTGATAACCAGATTTATTAGAATACAACTTCTGGAATCTAAATTGGGTGTTTATAAATAAGATTTATTATGAACAGATGCAACCTATGGTACCCACTAGGCACCCAGGCCGACAAGTGCAGCTGCCTGGCACAGATGTACAGATGTACAGATGTACAGTAGGACGAAGTATGTGAACTTCAGTTATCCGAAACCACGTGCACCTAGTTTTCCCTACAGTTTCCAAAGAGACAATGTGAAATCCCAAGACCAGACCATGTCACAATAACAACATTATAACTATGAGGAAAATAATATGAAATATCATCTTGAAATTTGTAAAAATCGTAGGATTCAGGATGAAAAGAAAATAGTTTTTCTATAATAGGAAATACTCTCTCCCACAGATAATGATAAAGGTGAATGATAAGTGTAACTATTGATGAAATTAATTGGGCGTTGATCGCGGGGGATAATATTTAAATAAATATTTATGAACTGAATATACACATTGTTATTAACAACGGACGTTTCCCTGACGAACTTCAGTTTGGTTTTAGAACCATTAGTAGAGCTGAACGTGTAATATTCTTGGATAATGAACACGTAGACAAAGCTTCTCAGACAACAAAACAGATTCCCCCAGTACAAGGTAATGCAGTCTTATGACAATACTATTCCACTAAGCTAGCAACTCGAAATACTTCGCGCTTATTCTATAACACGTGCCTCTTCATTTCCTCAATCATAAGAAATCTCTGCTAAAAGCATAGTCCTTAGTACGATTTCCACTACATATCATAAGCATGTGAATCATTATCAATAGTGATGATACCGGGTGTTCGCTAAAGGTATCCTGTCCCACCGGTGGCACCTGCCACAAACACAGCAAAAGGGAGGTCAATTGTACACGCGCAATTTGGTACAATTCAAAATAGGGAATTAAATCAGACATAATTTAGGTCACTGACGCATCAAATTTGGAAAATGTCGTCCACCCGTGTACCATGAACATTTTGAAAGTCTTATCAAGGCCTTGTAACTCTGAGATGATGAAGAGATCTTCAGCTATGTATTTTGTGTTGATGAATCTGTTGTTGAGTTTGGTCGGTTATATCTCATTAGTTAAACACCCATTAGTAAGACACCCAGGTCTCAGACAGTGAGGTGGGGGATTAATGACAAGACCAACGGCTGTAATGGAACAGTCCTAATAAGAGCGCTCTATTCAGAGCGGTGGACTGTGATCACAGTTTATGTGCAGATATGTGCACTTGTAAGTGATAGTTTGTTACCTATGATCCCAGATTATGTTATTCCCTTTCTCAAGAAACAACCTGCTTCAGGCGACAACTTAATCTTAGTCTTTCTTCATGTGTGAATATGCTTGGATTATGTGTTCAGATATGTACACTTTTAAATAATAGCTTGTTACATGTGACTGTCTTGATCACAAACTTTGTGCTTCTTGTACGTTGTATTTATGGATTAATGTCTTGTTATAAATATGCATCAAGCAACATGGTAAAAATACCAATAGAATCTTTCAAAACACATAACCTTTTTTCTTTTTCTTCAGCCCCGGCTTTAATTTTCATTAATTGGGGTAGTCCATTATTACCATGAGGTAACAGTAAGTTGAGCTGCTGTTCACACTACCAAACATTGTGTTATTTCAAGCTATCTAAGGGGCGGAAAATTTGAAGTCTACAATTTCATAGTGTTTGAAATAAGGTGTACATTAATAACTCCGATGGAGGATACGTGTGCAGCTTTCTAAAGGCACATTTCAAATTAAACACGTGGAAAGAATGTTAAAACTTTCGCACTGTTCACTAAAATATAATAACTGTACAGATGTAGGTGATTTAGAACAGAACAATGAAATTAGCAGTATAACAAAGCATTTTTATATAATAAAAGACCATACGTAAGATCCGCCGACGTCAGGGGGAGTTAAGTATCCTGCCCGGATGGGTCTAATGCTCAGAGGGGATACGCTTAATGTTTGCTGTATACATAAAACACAAAAAGGAGATTTCTGTGCACTTTGGAAACATATTATCAAAATATAGATATTTTGGATAAATGAAGTTCTAAAGAAACCTATTGAAGTGGTTTGCACTACAACAAAGGCCCTGCACGTCGTGGAGCTTTTGTCCTCAAAGGCTTTTTAGAAATGGTGACAATGCATTTCTCCAATCACACAGATCAGTTTTTGACTCAGATTTGGCAGGATTAGGACACAATCACTTACATCATCACAAAATAGAAACAGGTAACTACTGACCCATTAGACTCCCTTTTTTATTTTTTTTATTAACAAAACGCAGCCATTAGGAAAGAATGTTCCAGAAAGGTTACCAAGCCTGCATTTTCCCCTCTGCCAAGTGTTGAAGATGTCGTTGATGCCATATAGGCGACAGTCATGTCAATTTTTTGTGTGTCCTTTATTCTGCTAGTGGCGTTTGGCAAATGCCACTCTATCCAGATACAAAACACAGGTCGGCCTTCACTACACCAAATGATGTTTTTGAATAGATTCACATTTTAATTACCTCATTTCGTCATTCCTCAGGTTTGGCCTCCTATACCGCAAATTTGTAGCAAACTTTTCTGGCATCGCCTCCCATCTATACAGCCTTCTGAAAAAGGATGCGTCTTTCGAATGGCCCAACAATTGCCAACAGGCAATCGAAAATCTAAAGCAAGCCTTTAAAGAAGACCCCATCCTTGCATATCCTGCCCAAACAAACCCTTCAACCTCACAATTGATGCATCATAAACTACAATATGGTACACAATAGGCCAATTTGATTGCAAGGGCATAACTTGTAATGATGTTGATAAGTCATGTCCTTGGATAATACAAGAATCTTGCTTGACATTGGTCCTGTTCTGTTTTTAGGAACAAACAAAGTTGGTTGATAACGGATTTTTTTGCTCGTCGGGTTAGGTTACTGCAATAAACTATTTTTATTTAAGTATACATTTATGTTGTATTTTTTGTCCAAGAAAGGGTAAACGGTGCAATCAGTGACTTGCTAGATATGGCCTGTTGGAATGGAAGATTTGAATGATTATTCATAAACACATTGTCTCGCATGGGGATGTCTCTGTCAAAGATTTTGGCTTTGCTCATGTCAAGTTGTCCAAGGTACTGTCAATTTGAAGAAAACTGCACACTGGGTCGAACAACTCATCAGTCAACTCCTCACGATTATACCAGTATAGTTCCCCTCATCAGTTTCAGATCTCAACATCTGACATATTTCCTATAACTGCTACATGCCACAGTGTAAAGAGCTTCTGGCCATATATGCTCGTTTTCACAAAAGTGGCTGGGAAGATAGTAAGTTAAAAATTCGAATCAATAACAACACAAAGAGCGACGAACATACTCACAAGGATACCCATTGTTGATAGAGGCCGGACATACCTCGCGATATGGAGGAAGATACGTCAGGGGAATATGTCACGTGGTATGTGAAGATAATAAATTGTTATTCACATGTTTATCTCTTTATTCCTGACACGAACAATGCATGTCACCCATAACACAGTTGAATAAAGGTTAAAGTCGAAATGAATGCATCCATGGAATACTTCAAAAACCTGTGTACTGAGTCCCCTGCATCTGCAATGGCACACTGCATCAGCCGTCACGTGCTGGCCTGAGTAGCTTGCTTACTTTGCCTCTGTGCCACGGGTAGAAGGGCGATGAAACCAGTGCTTATAGCATGGAGCAGGCTACATACTGAATGTGCCTCACGCAGGACATCTAGCAGTATTCAAGTACCAAACACACATACAGCAATGTACTGAAGCTACTAACTGCAGTGTCCTCCTAATGCCTGTATATTGGTCAACTACACAATGTAACTATAACATACATGCATACATGTATCAGCTATGTTTCGTTTCTAAATGAGCAGGGAAAAGTTCCTGTGCGTCATTGACTATCATGGGAAATAATAAATAAACACAAACAAAGGACGATTTGGCAACATAGCGATACATTGATGTCCATAAAGCATGAATTCAACACATATCCTGTGTACATTCATCTCAGCCTGAAAGTAGCGTAGGGTCGATTGTCAGTTCACAAATCAGTATCGGGTATGTCTACCATTTGCAGTGACACAGAGCTAACAGCTGTGCCACATTGAAGACACAAGATCGGCGTAAACGACGTTTCATTTCATACTACACATGTTCGATGAGCGATAGTTCTGGTGAAACGGCGGGCCTAGTGAATTGGCCTTTAATACATCTTACAGCGCCAATAGAATATTGTAGATGTGTATCATTATATTAGCGCCGTGAGATGTAAATTTACTCGCTGTTGATCCTCGTGACATGACGGTCAACTTCCCCTCTTGTTCTGCGCATGCCTACGGTAGACAGTTGCGGTCTGAGTGTTTTAGTAGTGCCGTTTCCATGTTTTCGACAGCGTGCTCTCAGATTTATGATGCTGTTTCTTAGTTTTTTGTTACGCTTTCATTGTTTTCTGCTGCCGAATCGCGGTGTATTGTGGACATGTGACAATTTTTTGTTGCAGTCAGTCAGGTTTCATAGGCAGGCCTGAGTCTGAAACCGATTCCGCAGGTGAACCCGGATATGATTATGTTGACGTTATCCGTGAACGTCCAGAACGTGGTCGGTCCGTGATGTTGCTAGTGTGTTGGTACCGACCACCTCCCCCCCCCGTGACTGTATGGAGTTACAACTAGCAACACGGGCCCACGCACTCCAACTGCACGCAGCCGCTTATTTGTAAGCACGCAATGACGGGGATGCACAATATGAGGGTCATCATGGGTAATCAGGACAAAGTCTTTGTACCTGTGATGAATCATGCATTGAAAACACACTACTCGACTTCGAAGTAAACCCATGGCAATTCTATTTTAAAGTTTTACTACTACTACTACTACTACTACTACTACTACTTATGCTTAATTTTGCAAAGTTTTGTTCAGTGAAGTACATGAAGTGCCTGTCTGAGTTGTATCAGCCAGGAAACGCTCACTAGCATAGGACGTTGTGTGCCGAATGTTATTTGCAAATGGATCGCAGCAGGAATATAGAGAGTCAAGTGTCCACTTAAGATTTCCAACATACACTGCCTACGCAAGAGCATGATGACTGGTCTCTGAATGGAACACGTTCCCAAACACATTAATAATTTATTATTGTACTATAATATGGCCAGTTTAATTTGTAAACGATTCGTTCCTGGAATTTATTTGATAACAGACAATATTTCACAGCTCATGAAGTGAACATTAAACACATCTTATATCATCTAAAACTTGATACCAATAGAGAGGAAAGAGTTTTACCAACTCTTCTCGAGATATGTATTGATCTAAAATGCACATGTTGGGTCCGGGACTTTGACACAAAGCTTGCATGCCGAGGTTTGTTTATCTGGCGACTGCATGCCCAAGTAGGAGTACCTCAACTAACCCAAACTCTTACTACCCATATATAACGTATACTCTCAACCACATCTGTATTTGAATAAGGTGGTTACCTTCAGTCAAGAAATGGAAGTAGACATGCCCCCTAAATACTGTCGCCAGTTTTATGCTTAAACTAACATATCAAAATCGCAATATAACATTGAATGAAGCTAACACACAGGTCATCAATAAGATAGTTTTGTAATAATCAGATTATTACCCACGTCAATGTGTTCGTGGTGTGTCAAATGAATTACTATGGACATCGAGCTGTTTGCTTAGTGCAAAAACACATGCAGGAAGTCTGAGTGAGTGAGTTGAGTTTAACGCCGCTTTGAACAGTATTCCAGTTACACACGGCGTGTCAGCTTAATGTGGAGGAAAGCCTGAAGTGATGGAGGTCTGAGGCGTTTACCTCGGGTATGGGTCTGACAAACCTCAAACATAATCACAGCGAACCAGGACTCGAACCCACAATCATAGGTTTCTGGCGTGCCCGAGGAACGCAACTCTGCACAGCGAAAAGCGGCGACTTTGACGACTTTGTCTGTCAATCAGTAATCAAAACACCTGGTCCAGGGACATGTTAATAACGTTATGGAAACCGCACGACTAGGTCCTCTCTTGTGGATACTGTTGTGCTTGCCCATTCGGATATTCAGGGTATGGCGAAAACGTTCATGCACAAAAGAAACATGGCAGGTGAAGCAGGACATGAAATCACTCGAAACACGCCATTTGATAAAATTGACTTGTCAGCTAACAGGGTGTGGGTACATTCCACCAGTAGGTTTAAAATAGAATGGACACGGGCCACTGGACATGCTTCTGAAAGCTAGCAACACTTATAGTGCACGTATAGGAAGGTAAATATAGGTATCGACGCACCTTCCGTTGAAAAACACAGGGGGTGATGAAATAGACAAGTCACAATTAATACTGTACAAGTATTAATACTTTATCGCTTGCTGTGAATATTATCATCACGTGTTGCAAAGAGTACCAATGATTTTAATTCCACTCAATCATATACACTTCGGTCAACACAGTTCCCACGTTACCAAGTGTAAATCTCTCAGCAGTAGATTACCTATGTAAAACGACACAAAGGGCTTTTAGACACGAAAATAGTAGTTGACGAGGTACAAGGAAGTCAAAAGTATCGTATTTCCGCACAGCACATTCAGTCTTGCACGTATTTGAATTTGGGTATATTCACATTTCGACATGCACATGACTCCAACTTCATGTATTTTTAAAGATGGCGGGTAACGGGCAGTGGTTGGTAACTGAGAGTGGCGGGTAACGGGCAGTGGTTGGTAACTGAGAGTGGCGGGTAGCGGGCAGTGGTTAGTAACTGAGAGTGGCGGGTAGCGGGCAGTGGTTGGTAACTGAGAGTGGCGGGTAACGGGCAGTGGTTGGTAACTGAGAGTGGCGGGTAACGGGCAGTGGTTGGTAACTGAGAGTGGCAGGTAACGGGCAGTGGTTGGTAACTGAGAGTGGCGGGTAACGGGCAGTGGCTGGTAACTGAGAGTGGCGGGTAACGGGCAGTGGTTGGTAACTGAGAGTGGCGGGTAATGGGAAGTGGTTGGTAACTGAGAGTGGCGGGTAATGGGAAGTGGTTGGTAACTGAGAGTGGCGGGTAATGGGAAGTGGTTGGTAACTGAGAGTGGCGGGTAACCGGCAGTGGTTGGTAACTGAGAGTAGCGGGTTATGGGCAGTGGTCGGTGGATGAGATAATAGACTTTGGTTCTAGAATTGTCGATGACTATCAAGTGTTGTCACAGATATATATATTTTTGTGCAAAGTAGACACACCAGCCCTTGTTACCTCACCGTGGGTGAGGACAAACAAACAAACAAACAAACAGTGTATCTCTGTCATCACAAATTCTGCGTTCAAGTCGTCATAAGAAGCGGATTAATCTTTGTAATACGCTTTACAATAACTAAAAACTAATAACTATTTGAATATCTTAAAAAATTCAAAATCACCCCTAAAACGAAAAGTAACAGGCATGTTAGAGACGTCTACATATGGATTTAGTGAATAGCCGTACAGTGCGGCGATCATTGAATGGACGCACTCACGTCTCCCCGTAACACCTGTGCTTGACGCTACCGACAACAGTACACATAGATGCAGTGACATTTACATGTAGACAGGTATATGGATATACACACTGACAAATAGAAATAATCTGTTGTACAAATGTTGATGGGCACACCTATAGACACAAAAAGACGGCTGCAGCGATAGACACATATAGACGGTTGCAGCGATAGACACATATAGACGGTTGCAATGATATACACAGGTAGACAAGTACAGTGTTAGACACAGGTAGACGAATACAGTGTTCGACACATGTAGACGAGTACAGTGTTAGACACAGGTAGACGAATACAGTGTTAGAGACAGGTAGACGAGTACAGTGTTCGACACAGGTAGACGAATACAGAGTAAGACACAGGTAGACGAATACAGTGTAAGACACAGGTAGACGAATACAGTGTTCGACACATGTAGACGAGTACAGTGTAAGACACATGTAGACGAGTAGAGTGTTAGACACAGGTAGACGAATACAGTGTTCGACACAGGTAGACGACTACAGTGTTCGACACATGTAGACGACTACAGTGTTCAACACATGTAGACGAGTACAGTGTTAGACATATATAGACGGTTGCAATAATAGACACAGGTAGACAAGTACAGTGTTAGACACAGGTAGACGATTACAGTGTTAGACACAGGTAGACGAATACAGTGTTAGAGACAGGTAGACGAGTACAGTGTTCGACACAGGTAGACGAATACAGAGTAAGACACAGGTAGACGAATACAGTGTTAGACACAGGTAGACGAATACATTGCTCGACACATGTAGACGAGTACAGTGTTCGACACATGTAGACGAGTACAGTGTTCGACACAGGTAGACAACTACAGAGTAAGACACAGGTAGACGAATACAGTGTTAGACACAGGTAGACGAATACATTGTTCGACACATGTAGACGAGTACAGTGTTAGACACATGTAGACGAGTAGAGTGTTAGACACAGGTAGACGAATACAGTGTTCGACACAGGTAGACGAATACAGTGTTCGACACATGTAGACGACTACAGTGTTCGACACATGTAGACGAGTACAGTGTTAGACACTGGTAGACGAGTACAGTGTTAGACACAGGTAGACGAGTACAGTGTTCGACACATGTAGACGACTACAGTGTTCGACACAGGTAGACATGTACAGTGTTAGACACAGGTAGACGAGTACAGTGTTCGACTAATGTAGACGAGTACAGTGTTCGACACAGGTAGACATGTACAGTGTTCGACACAGGTAGACGAGTACAGTGTTCGACACATGTAGACGAGTTCAGTGTTCGACACAGGTAGACGAGTACAGTGTTAGACACTGGTAGACGAGTACAGTGTTAGACACAGGTAGACGAGTACAGTGTTCGACACAGGTAGACGAGTACAGTGTTCGACACATGTAGACGACTACAGTGTTCGACACAGGTAGACATGTTCAGTGTTAGACACAGGTAGACGAGTACAGTGTTCGACACAGGTAGACGAGTACAGTGTTAGACACAGGTAGACGAGTTCAGTGTTAGACACAGGTAGACGAGTACAGTGTTAGACACATGTAGACGAGTACAGTGTTCGACACATGTAGACGTGAACAGTGTTAGACACAGGTAGACGAACACAGTGATAGACACAGGTAGATGAGTACAGCGTTAGACACAGGTAGACGTGTACAGTGTTCGACACATGTAGACGACTACAGTGTTCGACACAGGTAGACATGTACAGTGTTAGACACAGGTAGACGAGTACAGTGTTAGACACAGGTAGACGAGTACAGTGTTCGACACAGGTAGACATGTACAGTGTTAGACACAGGTAGACGAGTACAGTGTTAGACACAGGTAGACGAGAACAGTGTTAGACACATGTAGACGAGTACAGTGTTCGACACATGTAGACGTGTACAGTGTTAGACACAGGTAGACGAGCACAGTGATAGACACAGGTAGATGAGTACAGTGTTCGACACAGGTAGACGTGTACAGTGTTAGACACAGGTGAGTACACTGACATAGAGATTACTACATAAGCAGATCTGTGAGATAGCTGTAAGATAGATGGTATCTGACGGACATGAGGGCAGTAATCTGGTTCTTACACCCCACGAGCATCACATTCCATTTCTCATGATCGCAGTGGCGCATCTGGCTTACTGTTTACTGCAGTAAGTAGTGTACTACTAAGTTCACTGACATACACTTTAGATGGGCACACTGTCACACACTATAGATGTGTACACTGACATACACTTTAGATGTGTACACTGACATACACTATAGATGTGTACACTGACATACACTATAGATGTGTACACTGACATACACTATAGATGTGTACACTGACATACACTATAGATGTGTACACTGACATACACTATAGATGCGTACACTGACATACACTATAGATGTGTACACTGACATACACTATAGATGCGTACACTGTCACACACTATAGATGTGTACACTGACATACACTATAGATGCGTACACTGACATACACTATAGATGTGTACACTGACATACACTATAGATGTGTACACTGACATACACTATAGATGCGTACACTGACATACACTATAGATGAGCACACTGACATACACTTTAGATGAGCACACTGACATACACTATAGATGCGTACACTGTCACACACTATAGATGCGTACACTGACATACACTATAGATGTGTACACTGACATACACTATAGATGTGTACACTGTCACACACTATAGATGTGTACACTGACATACACTATAGATGTGTACACTGACATACACTATAGATGTGTACACTGACATACACTATAGATGTGTACACTGACATACACTATAGATGTGTACACTGACATAAACTATAGATGTGTACACTGACATACACTATAGATGGGTACATACACTATAGATGTGTACACTGACATACACTATAGATGGGTACACTGACACACACTATAGATGTGTACACTGACATACACTATAGATGTGTACACTGACATACACTATAGATAGGTACACTGACACACACGTATAGATGGGTACAGTGACACACACGTATAGATAGGTACAGTGACACACACGTATAGATAGGTACACTGACACACACGTATAGATGGGTACAGTGACACACACGTATAGATAGGTACAGTGACACACACGTGTAGATGGGTACAGTGACACACACGTATAGATAGGTACAGTGACACACACGTATAGATGGGTACAGTGACACACACGTGTAGATGGGTACAGTGACACACACGTATAGATAGGTACAGTGACACACACGTATAGATAGGTACAGTGACACACACGTATAGATGGGTACAGTGACACACACGTATAGATAGGTATAGTGACACACACGTATAGATAGGTACAGTGACACACACGTATAGATGGGTACAGTGACACACACGTATAGATAGGTATAGTGACACACACGTATAGATAGGTACAGTGACACACACGTATAGATGGGTACAGTGACACACACGTATAGATGGGTACAGTGACACACACGTATAGATGGGTACAGTGACAAACACGTATAGATGGGTACAGTGACACACACGTATAGATGAGTACACTGACACAAACGTATAGATGGTACAGTGACACACACGTGTAGATGGGTACAGTGACACACACGTATAGATAGGTACAGTGACACACACGTATAGATGGGTACAGTGACACACACGTATAGATGGGTACAGTGACACACACGTATAGATAGGTACAGTGACACACACGTATAGATAGGTACAGTGACACACACGTATAGATGGGTACAGTGACACACACGTATAGATAGGTACAGTGACACACACGTATAGATAGGTACAGTGACACACACGTATAGATGGTACAGTGACACACACGTGTAGATGGGTACAGTGACACACACGTATAGATAGGTACAGTGACACACACGTATAGATGGGTACAGTGACACACACGTATAGATGGGTACAGTGACACACACGTATAGATGGGTACAGTGACACACACGTATAGATGGGTACAGTGACATACACTATAGATGGGTACACTGACACACGTATAGATGGTACACTGACACACACGTATAGATGGTACACTGACACATACGTATAGATGGGTACACTGACACACACATATAGATGGGTACGCTGACACACATATAGATAGTTACGCTGATATACACTATAGATGGGTACACAATGGATTTACAATAGATGGGTACACTGACATATACGTACCGACAGGTAGCTGTCGCGACTGATTCATTTAGACGGGTACACGGATGAAGACGTGTACACGGGTGGGTAAACTGAAAGACACGTATTGATAGATTCACAGACTGAAAGACACGTATTGATAGATTCACAGATAGACCTACGTAGATGGGTACATTTGCAGAAGGGCTAACAGACAAATACATGACATACCAAGACGAGTGCCCCAATCATAGATGAGCCTTTTCCCCCGCCTTACAGAATGTCACATTGTACTGTAAGCCAGTGTAAAAGTACAACTTACCCTTTGTATGTGGCTTCAAGTCTGTCTCAACACTGTCTTCGTCCACAGTTGAAAGCCTTCTGTCGTCTTCACTAAGAGATGACAGGCGTCTGCCAGCTCGAACAGACCTGTCCACAGGTCCAGTAACGACACTCATCTTCACCCAGACACTCAGTGTCAGAGAGACCTCAACTACACTACCCAGGAGGATAAGGAAATTAACCGTTAAATAACGCATTGAGGGCGCTCTTCGAATAGACCAAGGGAGGACAGTTATGCGGGAGTCGCCTACAGACGTGGGCCTATTCTCCAAATGTTTTGTCTGTTTTCTAACACTCTCCTCACGAAAGCCATATTTCCAGTAATGAATCAAATCCATACCTTGACCCTGCTCATAAATGTGTAAATTTTCTCGAGCATACTTAGCAATCTGTCATATTTCTGTGGCATAGCCTGGGGTAACGTTCTTATAATCTGACCCGTAAAAAACTATCGAATACATTGTATATACGCACTCAACTTTTAAGATACATGTACAATAAATAAATTGCCAGATGAAAATAGAGCTCTTCACATGTTAAGGATGCCCAATATATTTTCTGTACCTACACTGGTCGTAAAATGTTACTGTACAATTTCTTTACTGTGACCACAGTGTATATAATATATAATTGTATACGGTATAAAGTCATACCTTAGTTCATCTAAATGCTGAACGTCTAAAATTGTGCCACAACCAACCCACCCTCCCCCAAGTTAGGCCGTTACGCCGTGACAAACTGAAGTTCTTTACAAAGCTGAGTTAAACCAAACTCACTAAACTCTTGAATGTAGATTACATCTAAAAGTATAGCTTTCCGTCTACCGTCTTGTCTTCCACCAAAAGGTTACCAACCAGTAACCAATTATATTGAATTGAAAGATTATATATTATCGAAGTTAGAACGATTTGGACATTTACTGTTGGCACATGTCTCCAACAAATGGAAAATCAAGTGAATTGTTGTGTTCTTGTGGGTATGATGTGTCCAGACCAGTCCTTTCAAAATACCAGGGGGATATGATCTCATGAATGGTAACTCTAAAACGTACCCATATAATTCCCAATTCTCAAATTATTTTCGCATTACTGTGCAATTTCTCCATGCTTCGTCACAACAGAGCACTTTTAGTGTATCGAAACTTCTTTTCCATCATTTTCCTATTCTTGATTACCATTTATGAGGACATTTGCGATATGATGCTGCAAACTTTCCAGAAATATTCAGGTGAGCTACATATGTATACAATTTTGTACCTAAAGTCGCCTTAGACAAACAATATTGCTGCATCCAAATAACACAATGACAAAAGACAGTTGAAACATTCGTTCATGTGAAATGATTGTGTCGCATGCCTGTACACTGATACATCTGTAAATATGATTGTACTTAAACCATGAAGTTATATGATTCCATTCACCGGTACCCGGTTGGAATGGTTGAAGTGGATCTGTCCATCTTCTCAGAACGAAGTTCATGGGGGAAACAGAACAGAATATCTCTCTGGAAATAATGTGCAAAATAATAATATCTACATGTGTACAATACACCCCTGGTGTGCATGTCCTGTTAAAAGGCTAGTCGTGTTATGAACTGGCACTACCTACACGCGTGGAATAAAAGAGCGTACATGTGCAAATAGCACCTGATTAATGACATATTCGCAATCAAACCACTTCTCACTTCTCTCTAAACAGAGATCGTCATTTGGCCACGCGTTGGGTACCGTTATAGTATTCTCATATGCGAAGGGGAAATTTAACGTTCGATTGTGGAGATAAATAATCAATAATGCAAAATCAATAACTTTGATGATGATGATCATCACCGCTCGATGCTCGTTTTCTGTTAACTGAATAGGCAAAGAACAATGACACCTTTGTCAATCACAGAAACACAAAGTTGCGTCATAGCAATACACATGCCTGTTGTGTGTCTCCTTCTCCTGTCAGCCATTTTGTGATATATCTAAGGTTGTATTATAAGGTTTTTAGTTGTCCTTGATTAGCACTCATAGTCTGGTGAACTAATGAACCCTGGTTTTCAGAACATGTGGTATCCCCTGTTGACAAAATCGTAATAATCGAACGCACATATAGATAGGAGTGTGACCTACACGTAGGTTAGGGGCACGGGTAGCACAGTCGTCTAGTGGGCTGCAATTCGCTGTGCGGTGTTACAGCCCTTGAGAACGCCAGAAATTTATGATCGTGGGCTCGAGTCCTGGTTCAGCCCGATTCTGTGTCTAGGTTTGTCAGCACGACACACCTGCTCGTGGGTTACACCAAAGATAAAACGTCTAAGACCTGCATTAATTCGCGCTTTCCTCCCACATTATGCCGACGTCACTGATATTACTTGGATACTGTTAAAAGCGTCATTAAACTCAACTCACTCGCTCACTACATGTGGCGTCCGTGGCGTCCACCCTGACACCTGGCGGCATTTGCTTCAAAAACGAGAACTCAAGTGAGAGAATACATGCCCTGCATCGCCTCGTGCTGTCAGGGTTTTGTCAACTTTTATCACGACAGTCTAAAATAGTCTATCGGTAGGCTCCGGTTGAGAAACAATATATTGTTTATTGATAACAGCAACACATCTACAAGTCAACAGAAGAAACCCTGGCAACGCTATCAGACCATGGGTGTTGTACGTACACTTCCACCAGTTACCCGTGTGCCGGGGAGATACCCGGTTTCTGTATGAATTCGTCATCTGTTCACGCTTCGCTGTGTTTAGGGAGTGGCGTTTGGATTCTAACACGTTGTCACGATCGAATATGTTTGGTTAAAACACGGCAGTGTTGACACTCAAGTAGCTTAGGTTTGGACCCAAGAGGGTATATTAAGTGTGTGTGTGTGTGTGTGTGTGTGTCTATGTGTGTCATGTATGTGTATGTGAATGTTTGTATGTGTGGTGGGTATGTATATGAATGTGTCTGTACGTGTGTATGTCTCTGTGCATGTGTATATTAATATGTGTGTTTGTGTGTGTTGGTGTCCGTGTGTGTTTGAATATTAATTGATGTGTTTGTGCACACGCGCGCGCGTGCTTGCGTGCGTGTGTGTGTGTGTGTGTGACTACATACTAGAGGTGTGTTTTCGGGTATTGGCCAGGAAGTCTACATACTGTAGGTGTGTTTTCGGATATTGGCCAGGAAGTATACATACTTGAGGTGTGTTTTCGGGTATTGGTAAGGAAGTCTACATACTGTAGGTGTGTTTTCGGGTATTGGCCAGGAAGTCTACATACTGTAGGTGTGTTTTCGGGAATGGGCCAGGAAGTCTACATACTGTACGTGTGTTTTCGGGTATTGACCAGGAAGTATACATACTGGAGGTGTGTTTTCGGGTATTGGTAAGGAAGTCTACATACTGTAGGTGTGTTTTCGGGTATTGGCCAGGAAGTCTACATACTTTACGTGTGTTTTCGGGAATGGTCCAGGAAGTCTACATACTGTACGTGTGTTTTCGGGAATGGGCCAGGAAGTCTACATACTGGAGGTGTGTTTTCGGGAATTGGCCAGGAAGTCAACATACTGGAGGTGTGTTTTCGGGAATGGGCCAGGAAGTCTACATACTGGAGGTGTGTTTTCGGGAATTGGCCAGGAAGTCAACATACTGGAGGTGTGTTTTCGGGAATGGGCCAGGAAGTCTACATACTGGAGGTGTGTTTCGGGAATGGGCCAGGAAGTCTACATACTGGAGGTGTGTTTTCGGGTATTGACCAGGAAGTCTACATACTAGAGGTGTGTTTTCGGGTAGTGGCCAGGAAGTCTACACACTGTAGGTGTGTTTTCGGGTATTGACCAGGAAGTCTACACACTTGAGGTGTGTTTTCGGGTATTGGCCAGGAAGTATACATACTGTAGGTGTGTGGACAGGAAAATAGATAAATAGAAACAATTTAATCCATTTTTCGTGAATCTCTTTTCAAATTCAAAAGTTCAATTAAACATTAATGCCCCACTTCAACACCAACACATCAGGAAATAAAGTGTCTTATAAATATCGTAGTCTAAATTGTGCATGTAATGACGTCACATTCCACCTGTTTCGATACATCCGCTTAGGTTGGATCATTAGTGCTTTTGTTTATTAACATGTATACGTGAACTGAGTCAACTGAAGTTATATCTCATTTCTGACAACCCGGGTTGACAAGATTCAATTGCCCAAGCAATCCATCTACCTTTTGTTAACATGTATACGTGAACTGAGTCAACTGAAGTTATATCTCATTTCTGACAACCCGGGTTGACAAGATTCAATTGCCCAAGCAATCCATCTACCTTTTGTTTACTTGTTGTTTGTATTTTACTGATCACGATTCGGCGGTATTAACATCAAGCTATGTTATGGATGATACATGCCTCACTAAGGGAGTAACCCCATCACTGACGTTCTGAAATAGAGAGGAAAACGAAATGTGATATCTACCAGCTTTTGTGAATCCTCTTTACTATGGTTAAACGGGGTATCTTAAGCTGCTTAATAAAATGACAATGCTATACGGCAGCACAATATAGAACAAATGATATTTGATACTGCACAAGTACTAATGTAGTTTACTAAAACCCGATTAATTCTTTGAAAGGGTAATCGAGTTGTCTTCTTTTCGACAGATGCTACCATTACAAAACCATTGCGTCAATTGTATATTACTAAACTTGCAATATGAAGAAAGAACCCAGTTTCGTTTTATAAGGGAAGTAACTCTTCGAGGATTGTTTGAGGAATTTCAGGAAATGGAAACCACGTGCGCCCTTCGTTCCCTAATATTTTGAAATATCTTTTTCTTTTTGAATACACATGACCTATTCATCATAAACTCGTAGTGAGTATGGAAGATGTATTTAACATTGGTTATTTTTAGGTTAAAAACACTGAAAAACAAAACAGAAATAATGATGACCTTCCCTCGTGATGTGTACTGCAATATAGTTGCAAATTGTTTCAGGCGTTCATAAAATCAGAACATAGCCACAAAGAGTAAATATCATATTTGATTGATGCCTCAATAAAACCATTCCATGGTTGACAGAAACAATTAACTTGAAGAAAAGGTATTTTTTTGTACCTAGGAATTATGTGTAAAAAAAGTACACAATATCATAAATATAATTAGTGTTTTCCCAAACACTGAATATTTTATTCTGTCGAATCATGCATAAAACTTGTCTGGAAGAAATTAACGAATGCTAAGGTAGACTAGTAAAAGTAGTTTGTTTTAATGAAATCATAATCCAACAGACAATATGTAAACTCAGTTGTACTTGTCTTGAAAATACCCTATTTTACAAATGTCCATAAAGTGTTTTTTAAGATGCCTCAGACGATGCCGAGATCCATGTTTGATTTTCAATGATAACTGCATTTAATATTGTTAAATTTAAATTCATTCACAAGTGTAAGTAAATGTTATCCATGTGAACAGTCCTCAAAGAATCACTTGAAAATGTCCTCCCCCAACCCCACTCAAAGAAAAAGAAGGAAAAAGAAGAAGAAAAGCAACGCAAAAAACAAACGAAACAAACAACAGAACCCGCACCCACAAAGATGAAGTCAAAAAGACAAACTATTTTAAGAGCAACAAAATGTGACCTATTTAACGTAGCATAAAAGGTATTTATTTAATAAGAAAACTATCCAACTGTTTGTATATTAATTTCACACAGACACAGAAACGCAACAACACTGACAACAGAAATGTACTGTAGTCGGGATCATATACCGTTGCTGGTGAAACAGTGAGCCGCAGCCTATTTTGTGCGTATTTAAGCCCAGAGTCTAATAACGTGTTTTATCACCATTTAAGACAGATTCTTTCATCCAAAATTAAGCCCAGTGTTTAAATAAAGAATATATTCAAAAACTAATAAAAAATCAATTTCATCCATTTTTCGTGAATCTTTTTTCAAATTCAAAAGTACAATAAAAAACACAAAGTAATTCGCCACTTCAACACCAACACATCAGGACATAAAGTGTCTTATAAATATCGTAGTCTAAATTGTGCATGTAATGACGTCACATTCCACCTGTTTCGATACATCCGCTTAGGTTGGATCATTAGTGCTTTTGTTTATTAACATGTATACGTGAACTGAGTCAACTGAAGTTAAATCTCATTTCTGACAACCCGGGTTGACAAGATTCAATTGCCCAAGCAATCCATCTACCTTTTGTTAACATGTATACGTGAACTGAGTCAACTGAAGTTATATCTCATTTCTGACAACCCGGGTTGACAAGATTCAATTGCCCAAGCAATCCATCTACCTTTTGTTTACTTGTTGTTTGTATTTTACTGATCACGATTCGGCGGTATTAACATCAAGCTATGTTATGGATGATACATGCCTCACTAAGGGAGTAACCCCATCACTGACGTTCTGAAATAGAGAGGAAAACGAAATGTGATATCTACCAGCTTTTGTGAATCCCCTTTACTATGGTTAAACGGGGTATCTTAAGCTGCTTAATAAAATGACAATGCTATACGGCAGCACAATATAGAACAAATGATATTTGATACTGCACAAGTACTTATGTAGTTTACTAAAACCCGATTAATTCTTTGAAAGGGTAATCGAGTTGTCTTCTTTTCGACAGATGCTACCATTACAAAACCATTGCGTCAATTGTATATTACTAAACTTGCAATATGAAGAAAGAACCCAGTTTCGTTTTATAAGGGAAGTAACTCTTCGAGGATTGTTTGAGGAATTTCAGGAAATGGAAACCACGTGCGCCCTTCGTTCCCTAATATTTTGAAATATCTTTTTCTTTTTGAATACACATGACCTATTCATCATAAACTCGTAGTGAGTATGAACGATGTATTTAACATTGGTTATTTTTAGGTTAAAAACACTGAAAAACAAAACAGAAATAATGATGACCTTCCCTCGTGATGTGTACTGCAATAGAGTTGCAAATTGTTTCAGGCGTTCATAAAATCAGAACATAGCCACAAAGAGTAAATATCATATTTGATTGATGCCTCAATAAAACCATTCCATGGTTGACAGAAACAATTAACTTGAAGAAAAGGTATTTTTTTGTACCTAGGAATTATGTGTAAAAAAAGTACACAATATAAATATAATTAGTGTTTTCCCAAACACTGAATATTTTATTCTGTCGAATCATGCATAAAATTGTCTGGAAGAAATTAACGAATGCTAAGGTAGACTAGTAAAAGTAGTTTGTTTTAATGAAATCATAATCCAACAGACAATATGTAAACTCAGTTGTACTTGTCTTGAAAATACCCTATTTTACAAATGTCCATAAAGTGTTTTTTAAGATGCCTCAGACGATGCCGAGATCCATGTTTGATTTTCAATGATAACTGCATTTAATATTGTTAAATTTAAATTAATTCACAATTGTAAGTAAATGTTATCCATGTGAACAGTCCTCAAAGAATCACTTGAAAATGTCCTCCCCCAACCCCACTCAAAGAAAAAGAATGAAAAAGAAGAAGAAAAGCAACGCAAAAAACAAACGAAACAAACAACAGAACCCGCACCCACAAAGATGAAGTCAAAAAGACAAACTATTTTAAGAGCAACAAAATGTGACCTATTTAACGTAGCATAAAAGGTATTTATTTAATAAGAAAACTATCCAACTGTTTGTATATTAATTTCACACAGACACAGAAACGCAACAACACTGACAACAGAAATGTACTGTAGTCGGGATCATATACCGTTGCTGGTGAAACAGTGAGCCGCAGCCTATTTTGTGCGTATTTAAGCCCAGAGTCTAATAACGTGTTTTATCACCATTTAAGACAGATTCTTTCATCCAAAATTAAGCCCAGTGTTTAAATAAAGAATATATTCAAAAACTAATAAAAAAATCAATTTCATCCATTTTTCGTGAATCTTTTTTCAAATTCAAAAGTACAATAAAAAACACAAAGTAATTCGCCACTTCAACACCAACACATCAGGACATAAAGTGTCTTATAAATATCGTAGTCTAAATTGTGCATGTAATGACGTCACATTCCACCTGTTTCGATACATCCGCTTAGGTTGGATCATTAGTGCTTTTGTTTATTAACATGTATACGTGAACTGAGTCAACTGAAGTTAAATCTCATTTCTGACAACCCGGGTTGACAAGATTCAATTGCCCAAGCAATCCATCTACCTTTTGTTAACATGTATACGTGAACTGAGTCAACTGAAGTTATATCTCATTTCTGACAACCCGGGTTGACAAGATTCAATTGCCCAAGCAATCCATCTACCTTTTGTTTACTTGTTGTTTGTATTTTACTGATCACGATTCGGCGGTATTAACATCAAGCTATGTTATGGATGATACATGCCTCACTAAGGGAGTAACCCCATCACTGACGTTCTGAAATAGAGAGGAAAACGAAATGTGATATCTACCAGCTTTTGTGAATCCCCTTTACTATGGTTAAACGGGGTATCTTAAGCTGCTTCATAAAATGACAATGCTATACGGCAGCACAATATAGAACAAATGATATTTGATACTGCACAAGTACTTATGTAGTTTACTAAAACCCGATTAATTCTTTGAAAGGGTAATCGAGTTGTCTTCTTTTCGACAGATGCTACCATTACAAAACCATTGCGTCAATTGTATATTACTAAACTTGCAATATGAAGAAAGAACCCAGTTTCGTTTTATAAGGGAAGTAACTCTTCGAGGATTGTTTGAGGAATTTCAGGAAATGGAAACCACGTGCGCCCTTCGTTCCCTAATATTTTGAAATATCTTTTTCTTTTTGAATACACATGACCTATTCATCATAAACTCGTAGTGAGTATGGACGATGTATTTAACATTGGTTATTTTTAGGTTAAAAACACTGAAAAACAAAACAGAAATAATGATGACCTTCCCTCGTGATGTGTACTGCAATATAGTTGCAAATTGTTTCAGGCGTTCATAAAATCAGAACATAGCCACAAAGAGTAAATATCATATTTGATTGATGCCTCAATAAAACCATTCCATTGTTGACAGAAACAATTAACTTGAAGAAAAGGTATTTTTTTTGTATCTAGAAATTATGTGTAAAAAAAGTACACAATATCATAAATATAATTAGTGTTTTCCCAAACACTGAATATTTTATTCTGTCGAATCATGCATAAACTTGTCTGGAAGAAATTAACGAATGCTAAGGTAGACTAGTAAAAGTAGTTTGTTTTAATGAAATCATAATCCAACAGACAATATGTAAACTCAGTTGTACTTGTCTTGAAAATACCCTATTTTACAAATGTCCATAAAGTGTTTTTTAAGATGCCTCAGACGATGCCGAGATCCATGTTTGATTTTCAATGATAACTGCATTTAATATTGTTAAATTTAAATTCATTCACAAGTGTAAGTAAATGTTATCCATGTGAACAGTCCTCAAAGAATCACTTGAAAATGTCCTCCCCCCAACCCCACTCAAAGAAAAAGAATGAAAAAGAAGAAGAAAAGCAACGCAAAAAACAAACGAAACAAACAACAGAACCCGCACCCACAAAGATGAAGTCAAAAAGACAAACTATTTTAAGAGCAACAAAATGTGACCTATTTAACGTAGCATAAAAGGTATTTATTTAATAAGAAAACTATCCAACTGTTTGTATATTAATTTCACACAGACACAGAAACGCAACAACACTGACAACAGAAATGTACTGTAGTCGGGATCATATACCGTTGCTGGTGAAACAGTGAGCCGCAGCCTATTTTGTGCGTATTTAAGCCCAGAGTCTAATAACGTGTTTTATCACCATTTAAGACAGATTCTTTCATCCAAAATTAAGCCCAGTGTTTAAATAAGGAATATATTCAAAAACTAATAAAAAATCAATTTCATCCATTTTTCGTGAATCTCTTTTCAAATTCAAAAGTACAATAAAAAACACAAAGTAATTCGCCACTTCAACACCAACACATCAGGAAATAAAGTGTCTTTTAAATATCGTAGTCTAAATTGTGCATGTAATGACGTCACATTCCACCTGTTTCGATACATCCGCTTAGGTTGGATCATTAGTGCTTTTGTTTATTAACATGTATACGTGAACTGAGTCAACTGAAGTTAAATCTCATTTCTGACAACCCGGGTTGACAAGATTCAATTGCCCAAGCAATCCATCTACCTTTTGTTAACATACGTGAACTGAGTCAACTGAAGTTATATCTCATTTCTGACAACCCGGGTTGACAAGATTCAATTGCCCAAGCAATCCATCTACCTTTTGTTTACTTGTTGTTTGTATTTTACTGATCACGATTCGGCGGTATTAACATCAAGCTATGTTATGGATGATACATGCCTCACTAAGGGAGTAACCCCATCACTGACGTTCTGAAATAGAGAGGAAAACGAAATGTGATATCTACCAGCTTTTGTGAATCCCCTTTACTATGGTTAAACGGGGTATCTTAAGCTGCTTAATAAAATGACAATACTATACGGTAGCACAATATAGAATAAATGATATTTGATACTGCACAAGTACTTATGTAGTTTATAAAACCCGATTAATTCTTTGAAAGGGTAATCGAGTTGTCTTCTTTTCGTCAGATGCTACCGTTACAAAACCATTGCGTCAATTGTATATTACTAAACTTGCAATATGAAGAAAGAACCCAGTTTCGTTTTATAAGGGAAGTAACTCTTCGAGGATTGTTTGAGGAATTTCAGGAAATGGAAACCACGTGCGCTCTTCGTTCCCTAATATTTTGTTACTGTTTTAGCCCATGGCCTAATAACGGCTTTGATCACATTGTTAGACAGATTCTTTCATCCAAGGAGAGATGGCAATGAATTTTGCATTACTTGAGATATTTCCAAAGTCCACGACATGTTTTTTGTTAATTATAAAGTATCTTTTATCAACAATCGAAAGTTAAATTTCACATACACATACCTATCATTACCCAGTTAATTAAGTTCATTAATATGTTTTTATTTATGATTGGATCAATTAATCAATATATACTGAACAACAAATGTTCCTGTGACATTGAATAAGATTTAATGCAAAGTTATGTTTTTTACCAAATCTCATTTTTTTTTCGGTTTGCAACAGATAAAATACTCCTGTAAGTGTCCAAATGGTTTAATTTGCCATACTGACTTCAGAAAATGCGGGATTTCATAAAAAAACCCATGAACATGCCAAAATGTCAATTCACAAATCAATAGCGTGTGTGTCCACCTCTGGTTGCGACGTAATTTTGTTATTTTTCTGAGTGGTTGTTGTCAGCACGATGCTAAACAAAGCATATGGAATCCCGTTAACGCACATTCTACATTCTTTGGTAGTGAAATGCATGGGGCTTGCATAAAAGTAAACTTTTGCATGGAATGCATGCTTTTCTGAAGCAGTTGCGTTTTTGTGACTTGATTCCATACATGTACTACAATATTGAAAACCAAACTTTACTTGTTTGAAAAATACACTAAAATATTGGTGTCACAGGAACTTTCGTTGTTGAGTATCTATCGAAAACCGGACAAATGCAGTGACGGTCCATCGTGTAATTGTGTTCATGTTAATAGACTTAGCTACTGATCTTAGTGAGGTTGACCCAGACCCATTGAGTAAAGAACTGCGAAAGTAGATAGAGGGACATTATTCAGTAAGGGTACGATATATGGACGAACAACTTCCTTATTACAACTAGATGTCGTGATGTCGTCGCTTTCTTGATAACGGTGTTCGAACCTACAAGCCACACCTACACCGAAACGGCGCTCCTAAGTGTTGTAAAGAAGTGGTACATCCATATATCTTACATTTACTTAGTACTCCAACTTCTAATGCCTCTCCGAGAAGTGACATTATCCAGCAAGTCAAGTCATCAGAGGATTAATTATATTGAAATGAAATGAGTTCTACGAGAGAGAGGATACAAGTCAGCAATTTGTGACGTCTCAGATTTACAGAAGCCAATACATTGCCACCAGGACAGAGAAGAATATAATCCGACTGGATGTTGATGAGGTTCAGGAAAACGTGGATTATGTCACGAATGAAATCTGTGAGGTAGATCACAGAGGTAGAGGACTTAGAGAGACGGAGCAGGAAAAGCAACATCATAATCTGTGGGAAAAACTCTAGAAGTTATATAATCAGCCAAACTAACAAACTTTAGGGAAACTAATAATACTGATCCATTAACAATGAAGGATATGAAACGGGGGTCTAATCGTAATCGGTCTTAAGGTGAGCCCCAACCAGTTATTGCAAGATTATTTTCATTAGGAGGGTAAGATAAATGCGCTTGTTTACGTGAATGCTTAAAAAAGGTTATGGTATATGTTTCAAATGATTCGACGTGGATGCAGTGGCAAGAAATAGGAAAGTGTAAAGGCGAGAAAGCAAATAGATATTACGTCATTAATGCAGAGCCGTCTCCGTGTCCAGTGGTTGAGTGCCTGCCCGGAGAACGAAAGATCCGGGGTTTGACCACCGCCGCGTCATTCCAAAAATGTTAAAAGATGACACTTATTGTTACTCTGTCTGGCGCTTGGCATTAAGGGGACAAAAGAAGGACTGGTCGACTTGGAGTCTGTAGTTGATGTATTAGGTGGTGGTTTTAATGCAAGGACAGACAGGGAACGTAATGATGAAAAAGATTATTTTCTCGAGTACCTTGAGGGTATAAACATGGATTTGGGGGTTTCCTTAGGGCTATGTTTTGATGCGTTATTTTGCAGGTGTTATTGTTATAATTTTGGAAAGTGATTAGTCAATTTATGTACATATTTGAATGTTCAAATAATGAATAGGCGATGGGGCAGTGATTCGTCCTAACAGATTTTACTTTTACTATTTTTAATACTTTAAGTAGTACAGCAGCAAATGTAATTGATTATGTGATTGGTACTAGTGATACTCCTGAACATTGTACAACTTAGAATATAAACTGAGGGAAATTATACTGTGTTTGTTTTCAAAATTGTATGAAACTCATTCCTACAACAGTTAATAAAAGGGCATTAGTGGCTGGGTAATTTCGTGTAAGAATGACTTGGTGCAATGAAGACAGAGGTAAGAAATCAACTTGCAAGTACATGTTTGAAATGTTGCAAATTTATTCATTTTGAAAGTCAAGATGTCTCTGATATCCATCAGTAGTTGTTTATTATATATCATTAATGGCGATATATTAGGAATGATGAATGGTTATACTTCTATCGTTTATGATTCCATATCGCAAGTTATTGCATCTCATTTATTTTAAATAGTTTATCATTGCATCTTATGTATTTTTCAATTCTACATTTAATCTAATGGTGTTTAATAACTTGTTGAAATTCAACTGGGATTCTGTCCATTTGTATTTATGTGTGAATTGCTTAGTAACAGAACAAGCGACTCAGTAGTATACACGATTCAAATGTAGAAAAATATCGGTTTAAATGTAAACCTATTAACAAGTTTTGTAACATCTTTTGACATGTGAAAAAGACATGTTCTAGTGCTTCCACTTTTCTCTGACAAAGTGTACAATAGTTATTAGCACTCTTACCTATCTGAAACAAAGAGTTAGTGGTGATCGAGAGATGGCCTATAATATACTTCAAAGCATTTGAACATATGCCCATTTGATATATACTGAACCAAATTAAAAACTTCACAATCCTAAAATTTTAACATTTTGAGCAGTTATCATTGTGGGCCCTTATTGTGTATTTAAACAGTAATGGCCACGTATTGTCTTCAGATAACACCCGTTTTTGTGCAGGTGAATCGATCAAAATCATGTGCACAGCACTATAGTGGCAAAAGTGGTTTTTCACGTGCAACTGGTCACGTGGCCATAATACCGCACGTGTTTTCAGCCAACTTGTTAGCAGTCATTAACAAAAAAAGAAAAACACAAGAAAACAAAAGTCTTTCCGGCCATTTGTCATGCCACGCCTTTCAAATGTGCAACGTGAACGTGCCATCGGCATGTTGCAGACGGGAACGTCCGTAGCTGAAGTCGCAAGGACGATGGGTTGTAGTCGACGGACTGTTTATGATTTACAGACGCGTCTACAGCAAGCGGGTACCACCGCTGATCGCCCTCGGCCAGGTCGACCACGTGTGATGTCACATGCAGAAGATCGTCAGATTGTCTTACGTCACCTCCGTAACCGATTTTTGACGGCTACATCAACCAGAAATGAACTGTTTAGGGGTAGACTGAGTGCGCAAACTGTTCGAAACCGTCTGAGAACTGCTCACCTTCAAGCACAACGGCCATACTGCGGGCCGATTCTGACTCAATTACACAGACGTCAACGTCAATTGTGGGCACAGCGACACTTACGATGGACTCGCTACACGCTACTGAACTTGTGTGCCATCAGATTCTCGTGCTTGGGACTTATGATTTAAACTGTTGATGTTATTACCGAATACCAGAGACTTGGAACAAATTATGGTTACAACCGTTAATTAAAATCCTTCTTTGGACATTAATGATTAAAAATTACCTTCTCTGATACATTTGTCCGTTGTATATCATATATGGGATTACTTTTAAAAATGTGAAGTTTTTAATTTGACTCAGTATAGATTTACCTTATGTTATTTCCCATATATATTATAGACACTTTAGACCTTTGACAATGTGTTTACAAATAGCTTGAAAACAGATTTACAATCATATGTATCAGTTTGCATAGATAGATGTATTTAGATTGATTCTCCGCATTTTCACATAACGTGCTGTCCTTTGATATCCAAATGCCAAGTATATATTTAATGCCAAGTATATACCCTTTTAATTTTCATATAAAAAGCGACTACGTCTATAATATTTAAGCCTTCATTTTCGTGTTCGTTTATCACAATTTTGAGTATTATTCTGTTTCTTCCATCTGTCCAATTACATTATAGAATAGGTAGTTAATTCGTTTAATGAGTGAGTGAGTTGGGTTTTTAACGTCGCTTTTAATAGTAATCCAGTTATATCGTGGCGTGTCAGCTTAATGTAAGAGGAAAGCCCGAAGTAATGCAGGTCTCAGAGGTAAAGCACTTTGGTGAAACCCACGAGCACGGATATGGTACTGACAAACTTAGAAACATAATAGGGGCGAACCGGGATTCGAACCCACAATCATAGATTTCTGGCGTGCCAAAAGGGACGCAACTCTGCACAGCGAATCGCGGCGCCTTAGACGACTGGGCCACCTGTGCCCCATAAGTCGTTTAAATAAATCTTTAATGGGCTCTTGTAATGTTGTGCAAAGGTGTGTAAATACCAGTATGACTTGCGATTTAGGGTGGTTATACACACCCATGAAAGTGAGTTGTCTTCTATTCCATGAAAATAACTTTCGATAATAGTCTTTAAGAATTGACGACACAAATTTCCTACATTTCAGGCAACTGAAAATATTTTATGCCAGAAATAGGAAGGTTTTTTTTTTACCATCGCAAATGTCTATAGAGTAAAATTAGAGTGAAACAAATATTGTGATAATGGATTTTCTTGGTCTTTTACTTACAAACATATAAGAAAAGTTGATGATGCACATACATATATTTGAGAAAATGTGAAGCGGGATTAAACCAGGTAAAGGATGAGTGAATTAAAATTCTCATCGGCAGGTAAAGTATAAGCAATGGTTCTACTTGGAATGTGAGTTTATGAAAACATGATAGGTGTGCTACACTGAATAACTTCAGAGGACAGCACGATGAAGAGTAGTTATTTTGCAAAACCACAACCAGTCATAAATACAACTATAGCTGAAGATAGAAAAAGGTAACTCTTTCTTGATACAAATAGAAATTCTAGGAGAGCAGTATCTCATCTTCGAATGAATATTTAAAGAATAAAACCCAATGATGACTGAAAAACGGATACAATGTCCTCACAAGTAAATCACAGTTTTGATCTAGATGTTCGGGTAGTTATTGACATTCTAAGAATTAATAGTTACTCTATTAGTTACTCTTAAGTCTCAGAATTTTCTAAGCGAGTTAGGAGTAATCTTTAGAAAGGTCTGAGAATGTTTACAACAACAGAACCCGATCACCTCTCTGCCAAGTGCATATTACCTAACACGCATTTCATCCCACTTCAAACCTGGATTTTTATTTAATAATTACTCCCCGGCCCAAGACATGATCACCCAACATCGATCATCAGAAGACTGGAAACGACAACATTCAGAGGATTAAAACACATCTGCATCTTTAACAGAAAAAAACCCAGAAAGGTGAGAAACTTACTTACAACTATTGGATATATAACATACGCTTTCCGAGGTCACACCCGGGAAGATCGTCTTCGACATGACAACAAAGGTAGTGCAAACCGATATAAGGTGAAATGCGGGTTTTGGAATGTTGTTGGGTGGTCAGTTGACGTTAGGTCTGAAAATCATACACTGCGTTCAACTTGCTTACTGTCATTGATATTATTGGAGTGGTAGTAACACATCGCTTCTGCAAACGAAGCAAACATTAATGGTTATTCAAACACAATATGACTTTGCTCAATGCAAATGCTAAGTGTGGATCTAGTGGAGTCGGTTTATTAATAAAAATAATTTAGTAGATATTAACGTTGCGCATTGGGACAATTTGTATGAAGGTATTTCATGGTTGACATTATCCACAAAGAAATGCCTGACTGTAACTTACCAGCCTGTGTTTGTTATCTGTCCCCTAAAATCTGTTCTGAAACTAGACCACTCTATTCTTACCTGGACAACAGAGCTGTCTATAATTATTATTTTCGTTTTGATACATACAAATGTTTCAACTCGTTTCTATGTGGGCCCCTACTCATACACCACACATTAGAGTCTCACATGTGTCATTCCAAAGCCTAGAAGTGTATCATGTCACCATGCTTTCTTCACGCTGTGTCTTTTCGGCTCTGATCGTGTTCGTGACGATACCGTATTACCACATGACAGCATTGAGAATATTACCATAACTAAATGTGTCACTTCTAAGGTGCCGAATAACTTTCTGTCATCAGGGTCATGTTGAGAGACCTGTGAAGATCCGGGGTTGAATAGGTCTTCAGCAACCCATTCTTGCCGTAAAAGACAACTATGCTTGTCGTAAGAGGCGACTAACGTGATTGGATGGACAGGCTCACTGACTTGATTGATGCATGTCATCGTTAATGCATGTCATCATGTCACCAGTTGCGTGGATTGATGCTCATTATATCAATCACTGGATTGTCTGGTCCGGACTCGATTATTTACACACCGCCGTCATATAGCTGGAACATTGCGGCGTAAAACAATACACAAACATGTTTAGAAACTCTAAGTGTGGCAATAAACAATTTATCAAACTCGACAAAAGAGCAACATGATGTAGACTCAACCAAAGAGCAACATGATGTAGACCCATCCAAAGAGATACATGATGTAGACTAAACCAAAGAGCAACATGATGTAGACTCAACCAAAGAGCAACATGATGTAGACTCAACCAAAGACCAACATGATGTAGACTCAACCAAAGAGAAGCATGATGTAGGCTCAACCAAAGACCAACATTATGTAGATTCAACCAAAGAGCAACATGATGTAGACTCAACCAAAGAGAAACATGATGTAGGCTCAACCAAAGAGCAACATTATGTGGACTCAACCAAAGAGCAACATGATGTAGATTCAACCAAAGAGCAACATGATGTAGACTCAACCAAAGAGCAACATGATGTAGACTCAACCAAGAGAAACATGATGTAGACTCAACCAAAGACCAACATGATGTAGACTCAACCAAAGAGCAGCATGATGTAGATTCAACCAAAGAGCAACATGATGTAGACTCAACCAAAGAGCAACTTGATGTAGATTCAACCAAAGAGCAACATGATGTAGACTCAACCAAAGAGCAACATGATGTAGACTCAACCAAAGAGAAACATGATGTAGACTCAACCAAAGAGCAACATGATGTAGACTCAACCAAAGAGCAACATGATAAAGACTCAACTAAAGAGAAGCATGATGTAGACTCATCCAAAGAGCAACATGATATAGATTCATCCAAAGGGCAACACGATGTAGACTCAACCAAAGAGATACAATGTCATGGTTTAGCCAGAGCCTATGACATATTCACAGCTAAATTAAACTTCGCACCAGAACACCTAGATTATGGCCGTATAAGCAAAAGCCATGGCATGTTTGTCAAACAGAGCGCTGGGCCTACTTGTAACAAAATATAAAGTACTGGGTGGTATGCAATATCAATTCATGGTCTGGGCTACTGTTGAATATGGTGTTGCAATTTGGGGCACGTATAACTTTTCTTGTATTAATGTTGTTCATAATCGTGCCATGCGTTTCCTTTTAGGCTTACGCAAGTAGGCGCCGAATAACGGTGTTATCGGTGATGTGGGTTGGCCGTCTTCCGGTGTTAATCAGTGGAGAAGTGTGTCGAGATTTTATAGACGCTTATGTAGATTTGATTGTAACAGGGCAAATGCCAATTTTTTTATTTGGAGTAATGATTGAGTAATGAAGAAAAAACGCAACTGGAATTATTGAGTTCATGTCAAACTTTGTGATCTTAATTTAGCTCATTTTACAAACATAAACGTTGGTTATAATATTCCTTATGTTGTATCACAAATCACTGATGTTATTTTTGATGATAATGTATATATATTGAATCATGAAGTCGCAAGCAGGCAGTAAAACCGGAAGAGGTGTTAACAAACTAAGAACCTGTTCTACTTTGAGATATGAATTTGGTTGTAAATTTTGTGTAAATTGTAACATGTCTCGTCCATATAGAAGGACACCGGCCCTTTTTCGATGTGATGTAGCTCCCTTAAGAGTTGAAACTGGAAGATATGATGGATGTCCTTTATGTGAAAGATTCTGTTTTTACTGTAAAGCTTTTATTGAAGATTAATGTCACGTTTTACTGTAATGTCCATTGTAGGTTTTGAAAGGTTTAACCTTTTAACAAGGGTACGAAATTTGAAGAAGGTTTTGTGTCCTAATATATAACGATAAAGATAAGGTTAGTTTAATACTGTAATACTCTGAAATGTATTTTTTAACTGCCAAAACCTGCTATAATGTCTTAAAAAAACGTGCTGACAATTTGTATATAACTACGTAATATATATTATATTGTAATTGTTTACGGTTTTATCTAATTCCCTTAGTTCATAGTTTGTTTTGTAGTATGCATAATAGTCTATCGTAATTCCGCATGGAATGGCTCAACTTATATTTAAGATTGTATGTGTATATATGTATGTATCAAATGTTGAGATGAGACTTTATAAAATATCTGTCTGTCTGTCAGGTGAAACAGGTACGTGCCTATCAGAACAGAAATACAACTTAAATGGTAAGTCATCATGTCTTGTGATAATTTACCTCAAAGTATATTTTTTGTATTGACCAAGTGTGTTATCACCTGTTCGTTTACCTGAATTCTCTGAAGGGATAGTTTGTTGGTTTTGTTACTGTTCATAATATGATGTTTACCCATACCATCTCCCCTTCAAGTCGTGTATGCATTACTCAACAACAACAGCACATGTCAGTTTGACTGCAGCTCTTTATTGTATATAAGGGGCGGTCGGGTAGCCTAGTGGTTTACGCTTTCTCTCGCCACGCCGAAGACCCGGGTTCGATTCCCGACATGGGTACAATGTGTGAAGACCATTTCTGGTGCCCCCGCCGTGATATTGCTGGAATATTACTAACAGCGGCGTAAAACCTTACTCACTTTATTGTATATCCTTTCTCATTCTTCGATTCTCTTATAGGGGTCGCTTCGCGCAGCGCAGCGAGAATAGCGCCGAACACAAGTCAAATCAGTCGAAATTATAGTCCATAATAAGCAAATTTTGAATCCGCGAAGAAAATGACGATCCATATTTCAATACTTTCAAAGTTGGAGTGTTGTTTTCCTTTAACAGTGGAACCAGTTTAATGATATAGTTAAACGAACATATACATAATGTACCACATTTACAAAGGAAATACGCTTGCGACAGACTGGTGTTTTAAAACGGACGCTTTGAGACTGTACACAGTATACATCGTTAAAGGGAGGCTACTCAGTGACGTCTATTACACATATTGTCAAAAATTGAAAAGCACGTGCTTCGCCAGTCTTTATAAATAAGGGTAAATAAATAAGTCAACATGGACTGTTTATAGCTGTTATTAAACAGTTATTGTGTTAGTTCATAGACACTTGGAGCAAACTCGCTGTTCCGAAGTGGTTGTTTTAATGAATGACAAGTGGTGTCGAAAATGACCCAATCGCATAACATTTACAAACTGTTCGCAGCATTCGTAAAATCTGGACATCCACACTTCTCGTGATTCATTTAAGTAAGATGCTTCACAGCTATACTCTTGATTCACATTTAATTATTTGCATCATTTCATTTGTAACCACCAGTATCACAGTCATGTTATCATTTTCAATATAAATATATTTTTAAGATAAACAGTTTAAATAAATAGTATGCATGATACTAAGGTGATCAGTTTCCCACTCGGAATAATTATTACAGATTTACATATTTAAAAACCATGGTAGAAAATATATTTTAAAGAACGTCTGCTAAATTTTGATGTACCAGTTGCACATGGGAAATTATTAAAGTGTGCAATGTAGAGGCTACCGTGAAGGAGACAGCGAGGTTCCCCCGACAACGTTCCGACATGCATATGTACAGGTGCTATCTCGATATATACATGTTGTGGAGGTAATGCGTCGTCCAGGGTAAGTACACATAGTCGCAGAAACTGTTTCTCTAGGCAGTTATGTTTTATATTGAGGTCGCTATATTGACAGCAAAACTATACCGAAGCATCTGTTCAAAATACCACCCCTTTCCTCTCCCCCTCTCCCTCCAAAACAGCAATCTTCCATCTAAACTGTTTCTTTAGTCTGTTTCATCGATAACTCCACAGTATTTGTTGAAGCTTGTTGGTGCTCAAATCTAGCTAATCCGTGTGAATGAGTGGAAATTGGGAGGGTAAACATTTGGTGAAAAAAGAAAATACAGTTACACAGTTTAGTTCATAATGTTGGAATACCAATGTTAAACTGTGTGGTGTTTTGTATGCGTGGACAGTATCCATAATAAAATCTCACATTAGATAAACCAAACACAGACACACAACATGGGCGTCGGAGATACGCTTTTGGATGGTTTTGACTCACCTTGCAGAGTGTTGGCATGGAATATGTTCATGCAAGAATCAGCTGGATGTTGACATGTATTATCATGACTTGCTGTCTACACTGTGTGACACTTTACGGTATGATGTATAGAGAAAATCTAAGACACAATGGATCTCAGAAACTTCCTTAAATTTCTAATAGTAAAACAATGTACTGACATATACCGATACACACGATAGTGCGCGTGCGTGCGTGCGTGTGTGTGTGTGTGCGTGAGTGTGTGTGTGTCTCTCTCTCTCTCTCTCTCTCTCTCTCTCTCTCTCTCTCTCTCTCTCTCTACAGGAGCCCCACTGTAGGCTGCTTCAGTTCTCACACTTGTCTCAACCAATCATTTAGCACCTACAAAGAAATCCCCAATCAACCATTCACAATCCCACGGACGAACAGTTAGCTGAATGTGTATAATTCACGCTTTGCGCGTGTATTTTGTGACACGACCTTTCTAGACTATCGTTTACAAAAAACTGTTATCTTTCGATTTTAATCATTTAAGTCGCCTGACCAAGTCTTTGACTACAAGGAGTTTGCTATTGTGAAGCCGGACCACCCTGGGGTAGTCGAGGGGAGAGGCGTGAGATGCATACATCCCGCCCCCCGGGGCCGAAGAACATCCACACTGTTTCTCCATAGTAGTAGTGTAGTTGTTGTAGCAGTGCATGTATCTGAGCCCACATTAAGCAGTGCATGTGTCTGAGCCCACATCAAGCAGTGCATGTATCTGAGCCCACATCAAGCAGTGCATGCATCTGAGCCCACATCAAGCAGTGCATGTATCTGCATGAGCCAACATCAAGCAGTGCATGTATCTGAACCCACACTAAGCAGTGCATGTATCTGAGCCCACATCAAGCAGTGCATGTATCTGAGCCCACATTAAGCAGTGCATGTATCTGAGCCCACATCAAGCAGTGCTCAGACATATATCTGAGCCCACATCAAGCAGTGCATATTTCTGAGCCCACATCAAGCAGTGCATGTATCTGAGCCCACATTAAGCAGTGCTCAGACATATATCTGAGCCCACTTCAAGCAGTGCATGTATCTGAGCCCACATCAAGCAGTGCATGTATCTGAGCCCACATCAAGCAGTGCATGTATCTGAGACCACATCAAGCAGTGCATGCATCTGAGCCCACATCAAGCAGTGCATGTATCTGAGCCCACATCAAGCAGTGCATGTATCTGAGCCCACATCAAGCAGTGCATGTATCTGAGCCCACACTAAGCAGTGCATGTATCTGAGCCCACATTAAGCAGTGCATGTGTCTGAGCCCACATCAAGCAGTGCATGTATCTGAGCCCACACTAAGCAGTGCATGTATCTGAGCCCACATCAAGCAGTGCATGTATCTGAGCCCACATCAAGCAGTGCATGTATCTGAGCCCACACTAAGCAGTGCATGTATCTGAGCCCACATTAAGCAGTGCATGTGTCTGAGCCCACATCAAGCAGTGCATGTATCTGAGCCCACATCAAGCAGTGCATGTATCTGAGCCCACATTAAGCAGTGCTCAGACATATATCTGAGCCCACTTCAAGCAGTGCATGTATCTGAGCCCACATTAAGCAGTGCATGTGTCTGAGCCCACATCAAGCAGTGCATGTATCTGAGCCCACATCAAGCAGTGCATGCATCTGAGCCCACATCAAGCAGTGCATGTATCTGCATGAGCCAACATCAAGCAGTGCATGTATCTGAACCCACACTAAGCAGTGCATGTATCTGAGCCCACATCAAGCAGTGCATGTATCTGAGCCCACATTAAGCAGTGCATGTATCTGAGCCCACATCAAGCAGTGCTCAGACATATATCTGAGCCCACATCAAGCAGTGCATATTTCTGAGCCCACATCAAGCAGTGCATGTATCTGAGCCCACATTAAGCAGTGCTCAGACATATATCTGAGCCCACTTCAAGCAGTGCATGTATCTGAGCCCACATCAAGCAGTGCATGTATCTGAGCCCACATCAAGCAGTGCATGTATCTGAGACCACATCAAGCAGTGCATGCATCTGAGCCCACATCAAGCAGTGCATGTATCTGAGCCCACATCAAGCAGTGCATGTATCTGAGCCCACATCAAGCAGTGCATGTATCTGAGCCCACACTAAGCAGTGCATGTATCTGAGCCCACATTAAGCAGTGCATGTGTCTGAGCCCACATCAAGCAGTGCATGTATCTGAGCCCACACTAAGCAGTGCATGTATCTGAGCCCACATCAAGCAGTGCATGTATCTGAGCCCACATCAAGCAGTGCATGTATCTGAGCCCACACTAAGCAGTGCATGTATCTGAGCCCACATTAAGCAGTGCATGTGTCTGAGCCCACATCAAGCAGTGCATGTATCTGAGCCCACATCAAGCAGAGCATGTATCTGAGCCCACATCAAGCAGTGCATGTATCTGAACCCACACTAAGCAGTGCATGTATCTGAGCCCACACTAAGCAGTGCATGTATCTGAGCCCACATTAAGCAGTGCATGTGTCTGAGCCCACATCAAGCAGTGCATGTATCTGAGCCCACACTAAGCAGTGCATGTTTCTGAGCCCACATTAAGCAGTGCATGTATCTGAGCCCACATCAAGCAGTGCTCAGACATATATCTGAGCCCACATCAAGCAGTGCATGTTTCCGAGCCCACATCAAGCAGTGCATGTATCTGAGCCCACATCAAGCAGTGCATGTATCTGAGCCCACATCAAGGAGTGCTCAGACATATATCTGAGCCCACATCAAGCAGTGCATGTATCTGAGCCCACATCAAGGAGTGCTCAGACATATATCTGAGCCCACATCAAGCAGTGCATGTATCTGAGCCCACATCAAGCAGTGCATGTATCTGAGCCCACATCAAGCAGTGCATGTTTCTGAGCCCACATCAAGCAGTGCATGTATCTGAGCCCACATCAAGCAGTGCATGTATCTGAGCCCACATCAAGCAGTGCTCAGACATATATCTGAGCCCACATCAAGCAGTGCATGTTTCTGAGCCCACATCAAGCAGTGCATGTATCTGAGCCCACATTAAGCAGTGCATGTATCTGAGCCCACATCAAGCAGTGCTCAGACATATATCTGAGCCCACATCAAGCAGTGCATGTTTCTGAGCCCACATCAAGCAGTGCATGTATCTGAGCCCACATTAAGCAGTGCATGTATCTGAGCCCACATCAAGCAGTGCTCAGACATATATCTGAGCCCACATCAAGCAGTGCATGTTTCTGAGCCCACATCAAGCAGTGCATGTATCTGAGCCCACATCAAGCAGTGCATGTATCTGAGACCACATCAAGCAGTGCATGTATCTGAGCCCACACTAAGCAGTGCATGTATCTGAGCCCACATCAAGGAGTGCTCAGACATATATCTGAGCCCACATCAAGCAGTGCATGTATCTGAGCCCACATCAAGCAGTGCATGTATCTGAGCCCACATCAAGCAGTGCATGTATCTGAGACCACATCAAGCAGTGCATGTATCTGAGCCCACATCAAGCAGTGCATGTATCTGAGCCCACATCAAGCAGTGCTCAGACATATATCTGAGCCCACATCAAGCAGTGCATGTTTCTGAGCCCACATCAAGCAGTGCATGTATCTGAGCCCACATCAAGCAGTGCATGTATCTGAGCCCACATCAAGCAGTGCTCAGACATATATCTGAGCCCACATCAAGCAGTGCATGTTTCTGAGCCCACATCAAGCAGTGCATGTATCTGAGCCCACATTAAGCAGTGCATGTATCTGAGCCCACATCAAGCAGTGCTCAGACATATATCTGAGCCCACATCAAGCAGTGCATGTTTCTGAGCCCACATCAAGCAGTGCATGTATCTGAGCCCACATCAAGCAGTGCATGTATCTGAGCCCACATCAAGCAGTGCATGTATCTGAGCCCACATCAAGCAGTGCATGTATCTGAGCCCACATCAAGGAGTGCTCAGACATATATCTGAGCCCACATCAAGCAGTGCATGTATCTGAGCCCACATCAAGCAGAGCATGTATCTGAGCTCACATCGAAATAACGAACGCTTCCAGTTTCACTGATTCGCATTGGCGGTACACTGTTTGAAAATGATGCATGCTTTTTAATTAGGAACATCACTCAAATATTTTGGGAAAGGGGAATAGCGTATTTACTTAAATAGTAACTGAAATGTGTACATCTGAATAAAATTCTTCTGTATAAAGAATGTGAAGGACACCTTAATAGATTCTTTTTCATCCCACCCCACGAGAGCAGCAAAATTCTGTTGCAACACGACGCCAGCAACAGTGAACTCCTCCAAGCTGTCACCGTGGCAAACTGTCGCGTCCCTCAATACACCCGCGATAAACTACAGTACTGGCGATTGTGTCTAGGAAGTAGCAGTTTTAAAAGCACATTGGACCACAAGGTCTTGTGTCTTTGCTTAAATATTTCTAGAACAGTTAATGTCACGAGTGTCAGAAATACACAAGGCCGAACACTCCTTACAGCACCACTCGTATTCTATTCTAATGTTAAATCTAAAACGTGATACCTACCTTGTCTTGGGTGATTATTCTATCGACCCCCATACACGATACCTCCCAATTCTTTATTGTTATTACATAATATCGACCGATAGCGGTCGACTCGCCACTTTTAAACCCTCTGGGGAGAAATGACAGACATCAGATCCGCACAGATTGGGGTCGTGTTGGAAAGCAGAACTCTGATTGGTCGATATTGTAGTTACCACCTTAAATACATTTCACCATTCGCCCCAACACAACACTTCAACCCACCTTCACCTCCCCCACCCCCAACCAAGAAACTCCCTCCACCCCAACACACCCCTTCATTCCAGGCTCTCCCTTCACCCAACCTTCAAGCCCAGCATCACCCCAACACAGCCCTTCACCCCATCTCCCCTTCACAACAAACCAACTTCACACAACACCTTCCTACACCCCAGAACCTCCCTTCACCCCAGCACCTCCCTTCACCCCAACACGCCCCTTAACTCCAGCTTCTCCCTTCACCCCAACACCTCCCTTCACCGCAGCACCTCCCTTGCCCCCACCTCCATCCAACCTTCACCCCACACCTCCTTCACCCCACACCCCCTTCACCCAACAACTCCCTTCTCCCCAGCACCTCCCTTCTCCCCAACACTTCCCTTCTCTGCAACACCTCCCTTCTCCCCAACACCTCCCTTCTCCACAACACCTCCCTTCTCCCCAACACCTCCCTTCTCCCCAACACCTCCCTTCTCTGCAACACCTCCCTTCTCCCCAACACCTCCCTTCACCCCAACACCTCCCTTCACCCCACACCTCCCTTCACCGCAGCACCTCCCTTGCCCCCACCTCCATCCAACCTTCACCCCACACCTCCTTCACCCCACACCCCCTTCACCCAACAACTCCCTTCTCCCCAGCACCTCCCTTCTCCCCAACACTTCCCTTCTCTGCAACACCTCCCTTCTCCCCAACACCTCCCTTCTCCGCAACACCTCCCTTCTCCCCAACACCTCCCTTCTCCCCAACACCTCCCTTCTCCCCAACACCTCCCTTCACCCCAACACCTCCCTTCACGCCACACCTCCCTTCACCGCAGCACCTCCCTTGCCCCCACCTCCATCCAACCTTCACCCCACACCTCCTTCACCCCACACCCCCTTCACCCAACAACTCCCTTCTCCCCAGCACCTCCCTTCTCCCCAACACTTCCCTTCTCTGCAACACCTCCCTTCTCCCCAACACCTCCCTTCACCCAACAACTCCCTTCTCCCCAACACCTCCCTTCTCCCCAACACCTCCCTTCTCCGCAACACCTCCCTTCTCCCCAACACCTCCCTTCTCTGCAGCACCTCCCTTCTCCGCAACACCTCCCTTCTCCCCAACACCTCCCTTCTCTGCAGCACCTCCCTTCTCCCCAACACCTCCCTTCTCCCCAACACCTCCCTTCTCTGCAGCACCTCCCTTCTCTACAACACCTCCCTTCTCCCCAACACCTCCCTTCTCTGCAACACCTCCCTTCTCCCCAGCACCTCCCTTCTCTACAACACCTCCCTTCTCCCCAACACCTCCCTTCTCCCCAGCACCTCCCTTCTCCCCAACACCTCCCTTCTCCCCAACAACTCCCTTCTACCCAACACCTCCCTTCTCTGCAACACCTCCCTTCTCCCCAACACCTCCCTTCTCTGCAACACCTCCCTTCTCCCCAACACCTCCCTTCTCCCCAACACCTCCCTTCTCCCCAACAACTCCCTTCTCTGAAGCACCTCCCTTCTCCCCAACACCTCCCTTCTCCCCAACAACTCCCTTCTCTGCAGCACCTCCCTTCACCCAGCAGCTCCCTTCTCTGCAACACCTCCCTTCTCCCCAACACCTCCCTTCTCCCCAACAACTCCCTTCTCTGAAGCACCTCCCTTCTCCCCAACAACTCCCTTCTCTGCAGCACCTCCCTTCACCCAGCAGCTCCCTTCTCTGCAACACCTCCCTTCTCCCCAGAACCTCCCTTCACCCCAACACCTCCCTTCTCCCCAACACCTCCCTTCTCCCCAACACCTCCCTTCTCTGCAGCACCTCCCTTCTCCCCAACACTTCCCTTCTCCCTAACACCTCCCTTCTCTGCAGCACCTCCCTTCTCCCCAACACTTCCCTTCTCCCAAACACTTTCCTTCTCTGCCACACCTCCCTTCTCCCTAAAACTTCCCTTCTTTGCAACACCTCCCTTCTCCCTAACACTTCCCTTCTCCCCAACACTTCCCTTCTCCCTAACACCTCCCTTCTCTGCAGCACCTCCCTTCTCCCCAACACTTCCCTTCTCCCAAACACTTCCCTTCTCTGCCACACCTCCCTTCTCCCTAAAACTTCCCTTCTTTGCAACACCTCCCTTCTCCCTAACACTTCCCTTCTCTACAACACCTCCCTTCTCTACAGCACCTCCCTTCTCCCCAGCACCTCCCTTCTCTGGAGCACTTCCCTTCTCTGCCACACCTCCCTTCTCCCCAACAACTCCCTTCTCTGCCACACCGCCCTTCTCCCCAACACTTCCCTTCTCTGCCACACCTCCCTTCTCTGCAACACCTCCCTTCTCTGCAACACCACCCTTCTCTGCCACACCTCCCTTCTCCCCAACACCTCCCTTCTCCCCAACACCTCCCTTCTCTGCAACACCTCCCTTCTCCCCAACACCTCCCTTCTCCCCAACAACTCCCTTCTCCCCAACACCTCCCTTCTCTGCAACACCTCCCTTCTCCCCAACACCTCCCTTCTCTGCAACACCCCCCTTCTCCCCAACACCTCCCTTCTCCCCAACACCTCCCTTCTCCCCAACAACTCCCTTCTCCCCAGCACCTCCCTTCTCCCCAGCACCTCCCTTCTCCCCAACAACTCCCTTCTCTGCAGCACCTCCCTTCACCCAGCAGCTCCCTTTTCTGCAACACCTCCCTTCTCCCCAACACCTCCCTTCTCCCCAACAACTCCCTTCTCTGAAGCACCTCCCTTCTCCCCAACACCTCCCTTCTCCCCAACAACTCCCTTCTCTGCAGCACCTCCCTTCACCCAGCAGCTCCCTTCTCTGCAACACCTCCTTTCTCTACAGCACCTCCCTTCTCTGCAGCACCTCCCTTCACCCAGCACCTCCCTTCTCTGCAACACCTCCCTTCTCTGCAACACCTCCCTTCTTCCCAACACCTCCCTTTGCAACACCTCCCTTCTCTGCAGCACCTCCCTTCTCTGCAACACCTCCCTTCTCTGCAACACCTCCCTTCTCTGCAACACCTCCCTTCTCCCCAACACCTCCCTTCTCTGCAACACCCCCCTTCTCTGCAACACCTCCCTTCTTCCCAACACCTCCCTTCTCTGCAACACCTCCCTTCTCTGCAACACCTCCCTTCTCTGCAACACCTCCCTTCTTCCCAACACCTCCCTTCTCTGCAACACCTCCCTTCTCTGCAGCCCCTCCTTTCTCCCCAACACTTCCCTTCTCTGCAACACCTCCCTTCTCCCCAACACCTCCCTTCTCTGCAACACCTCCCTTCTCCCCAACACCTCCCTTCTCTACAACACCTCCCTTCTCTACAGCACCTCCCTTCTCTGCAGCACCTCCCTTCTCTGCAACACCTCCCTTCTCCCCAACACCTCCCTTCTCCCGAACACCTCCCTTCTCTGAAGCACCTCCCTTCAGCCCAGAACCTCCTTTCACCCCACACCCCCTTCACCACAGAACCTCCCTTCACTCCAGCACCTCCCTTCAAATAGTAGTCAGTATCTCAATCGGTGAAGCAATTTTTGGAATAAAGAGGGCCTCTCAATGTATCCTCGGTTTATCCTCGGTGTTCCACCATCAGCCCTTCAGCCTAGAACCTCCCTTCACCCAACTCCTCCCTTCACCCCAACACCCCACTTTAGCCCAGAACCCCCCTTCACCCCAGCACCTCCCTTCACCCAACATCTTCCTTTCCTGTCAATAGCACCTCCCCACAGAAGTTAAAGTTACGATGTGTGTTTTTTCCTATGCAGAAATTAAAAATAAGTAGTAGTCAGTATCTCAATCGGTGAAGCAAATTCTGGAATAAAGGAGGCCTCTCAATGTATCCTTGGTGTTCCACCATCAGACTAGATGTGAATTCCTGTCTTCCATAACAGACGCAAGTTCCCCAGGTATTTTGTCAAGGAAGGTTGTAAAATCGTCTTGTTTCCTTGTCAGATATATATTGCCGTCACGGAGGACAGACCCCTGTCTGTCTGAACGCGGTGTACGTGACATCTATAAGCCGCTGTTGTGACATGTATGTTCCCAGCGCTGTACCACTTGTCATCCCTTGGTTCTCTCAATTGTGTGTACAGTTATATATCTGAGCAAGCCTATCACCGTGACAAAAATAATCATTAGCTACTGAGATATTTTTCTAATAATGTGTATAAGAATAAAAAAAATGTTTACCAACTATGAGTGTTTCACATTTCTTCAATTTGTGCATATCATATATATTTCACAGTATGACTTGGGTGTGGGTAGTTGTAATTGTCAGGTTCGGTCGTAAACAATCGAGACCATCGGTTTTCGCCCACGTTCCCGAAATCGTTTTGATTTTTTTTGTAGCTGTGTTAGATAAGAATATTTATTATTACATACATGTCTTGTGTATTTTACAGTTATAGTTAGCTCAAGTAGTCCCGCGATCTGCTGGTGCTTAATAAGGTTGTGTAGTTCATTTAGAGATTGTTTCATGCTTTAAATCCAGTAAAGTAAAAATACTTATTCCAAAATTATTACGTAAACACCTTCCTGGACATGTCTTTGGGTAGATAACATCCATCTAAATTACTGTCACATCTTATATTTTGTGTTTAATCGCATTCTTCTCGCTCTAACACGTTCCAAATCAGTTGCAGAAATCAACGTAAGTTGTAGTTTTTGGCCCAGAGGGTTTTTAGAAATTGTATAATGCTTCCATAGACGTATATTACAGTTCTTATAGTAATTACCTTGCAGCATTATTGGCTCTGTCTTTGCGCATAAAAATTGTTCTTTTTAAGTAGATTAATTAAACAAAAGCTAGAATTTGTAGACAATAATAATCTAATTGTCAAAATTGACAAGTCATAACTAACAAAAACAACAAGTACAGATTTCCAATGATTATTTGTTATAGTTTTCTTTTAAATCACTACTTTGAGAGTCACGGTTGGGATGGGACATCAAGCATCCCGACGATCACATCCCCCACCCCACCACGATACATTAGTGAATCAGTAGTTTGAGAGGTAATGGTTTCGAGGGTTGATTGTATGTTGTTAATGTGTGACATGTTTCGACAACATACCATGTCTTGAACTGGTGTTCTATTCTTCACTTCGTAAGTTCGTGCATGTTTCTGTGTCAGCAGAAGAAAATCCCATCAACAACTCATCAACCTTCCATCTCACATGTAGTAAAGTGTACAACCAGCCGGATGCTGTGCGAGTATCTGTAGCATGTCATTACCACAGTGTCGGAATACCACGCCGCTCTTGCATATTAACATGTGCCTCTGTGATCCCATGCGTTGCCATCGTCACCGACACGGCACGGGCGGGGTGTGTGGCGGTACACCCGGTAACTTGAGTTACTTGCTGGATCCATGTTAAGGATATGTCCCTATTTCTTCAACACGCATAAATATTCGTAACTAGCTGTGCACTGAGGTCAGGGCGTGCGGCTCCAGTGAAATGTTGTGTGAGTGTGATATATCACTGACCCCTCCGCTGACATGCCTGCCCCACTGGGGTGGTCACTTGCTGGTCAGAGCAGCCGTCTTCAAAGACCCAACTGGACTAGTCCAACTATACTATACACATCCATGTCAAGTCGTATGTTCGGGGTGATCATCCCTTCCTCAGATCCGGTAGAAATATCCACTTGAGTTGATTATCACTACTTCGTTTATGTCTAACCTGCCTGTTGTCATGGGTTTGGCACAAACAGCATGGCCAGTGAGATGAAGTCTGTCGTGTGTCTTTTTTAAACGATTCCTATATGTTAACAATTTCATCATCTACCCTTACTATTTGTCTGTTTGTAGTGTGTAGGTGTCCTGTTTTGTTTAGTCAACGGTTGACATTGAGTGAACGAGGTGAGAGTAGACCAAACGTTCAATGGATTACATCTAAGTTGGAACTGTAATATGAGATCACAAGATTGTCTGGTTTGTTTACAGGCCGCCGTTGCACGACATGAGTACTGCTTTACGGCGTCAGGCAAGACATACTTACTTTACAGTGCAAATTGTGTGAATGGCCCTTTACGCCAAATGTAATCTGTTTCGGATGATAATCTAGACTGGTTATTCTCTTGTATTGACAATTCATATTTCTTTTGAAAGGGTCTACAACGCATTTAGACTTCTCGTGGCGTATTTTGTCGACACCACATACATAACTTTTGTTCAACAAACATGTCACATGACACTCGTGTCTTCAGGCATTCAAGGAAATATTACTTGAGATGTAGCTTGCCGGCCACCTTCATTTAGATGAAGAAGATTCAAAGCTTCATTAAGGATACCGTTAATATTCATGTTCTAACAAAGTTAATATTTACAATTGAGTTATTTCATCTGTTACTAAATGAGGCACATTGGCGACTGGTATACGAAGGGCTCTCGACCAATTCCATCTCATCCAAACCAGGGAACTCTAATCAGGAACTGAATAGAGGCATGCGCACAAGGACTGGTAAAAAGTCAAGTTAGCGAGGGACATGCCGCTGCTCTGTCGTACTTAGTGCTTCAGCTATTCCCAACGTGCATCAAAGGAACAAAAGTGAAACATGAAAGTATGTTTAAGTAGCTTGAAACTGGACACCACCTTTGATGGCCAGTGGCCTGATCAACCCCTGTCCACTCTATCAGATGGGCTGTCAGCCATGTATCGATCCCTGCGGCTTCAAAGACACTGACCACTGCTGGCCAGTCGAACAACAGGAGTTTCCTCATTAGCAGTATTCAGCAGTTCGGAGCTGCATTGTCACACCCGTGACCGTGTACCGGGGCAGATCGCTGCACAAATCTCTCTTGTTTCTCTTCAGGTACATTAATTTATCAAAGTGTCACATATACACTTTATTCAGATGTAGTGTAGGCCATAGGCCCATGATACAATGGTTACAGTGTGGTGATGGGACTTGGAGATCCCATAGCTTAGATTCATAGCTTTTAGAAAATACATGGCTAGTTTCTTAACAGTAAATGGGTTGGTGGATGACATTAAAATATTGTACTTACGTCTTATCGGGAACTCATAATAATTCGAGGATACATATTCTGACCTCAAAACTTGATAACAATCACAAATTAAAATAAAGTGATACTCATCTTCGATATAATCATGTTTACAAACAGTACAAACTCCTTCTTCTCTGGGTTCCTTATTATGTCTACCTGATTCAATTCATAGATGATGAGAACTACATCTGAAACGAGCCATAATATTTCTAAATTTATCACATGATAGCCTTGTAATATACATTTCAACACCAAATGTTTGCTTATACAAAGAATAATAATAATATGATTTCGAACTTTCATGTATAGCTGAATGCCAGTCTTGTTGGTACGAAAATTTTAGTCTCACAAAAAAATCCTTTATAAACAGAGGTATATTTGCAACACACTGTTGATCCCATATAAAACCAAATCCTGTTGACACAATAATGCGTCTAATTTTGGAAACCCAGTTTACTTTACCATTACCTACAGCCTGTAGTTGCATATTATTGCATTTCTTTACACATCTGTATGCACCAATATTTAACAACTCTTTTATAAGCATAAATGTATAGAGGATATTGGCCACATTCACCTCTTATAACGTGATTTGAGGTGGAGACCTTAACACCTAAAGAGCGCTTACAAGCCATCATGTAGATACTTTCAATATCATTACAAATTTCAGGACTCAGACCCCATATTTCTGCTCCATATAGCAAAATTGGGCTAGTTTTGGTGTCAAATATTTTAAAAAATAAATAAAAGGGTATGGGCTTATGGTTGGACAGAGATTTCAGTATGCCACGTAATACTTTCTTAGCTTGTAGTGCTGCATCCTTAACATGTTTATCCCATGATAAAGTAAAAGATAAATCTAAATATGTGTACGAGGTTACACACTCACGACGTGAATGCGTCGTTAAACCCAATTCTCCTTCATTCATTTACTATGTTGTTACACATCATTTTAAGTCTGATATCTCATTTTCGATTGTTCTTGATATTATCATTGATACGTTGAAAATGTATATGCTAAAATTGAATCTGTAATAAAACTTTTTTCTTCGAAACAACATGGGAAAAGATCCATTTCACATTCACTGATATGAAGTAATCATGTTTTACTAAAGTCATGAGGAAATTAAAAATCACTTATTTTGGCGATCAGTGATCTTGTGATCTTCATTTTCATAATTTCACCCAGTGCTATATGAAATCAAGTACTTGAGAAAAACCCATGGCTTCCATGAGACACGCTGAAATCCGATATTTCTAGTTCATATAATATGGTATATTTATAGTCATATCGTGAAAGTTAACGACGTCTTGTCACACGTGTATATCTACAACTATTTTAGAATAATGAAAAATACACGAAGTATAAAACAAAAGACGGGTCCCTGGTTAAGAGAAAATAATTGAACTAATTACCACCAATACAGTTTAATACAAACAGTAAAAAATATTTATGATGATAAGCACTATATGGTTTTACAGACACGTGAATATACTAACTGTGTGCATAACAGACAAGTCAGCTGGATACCATCTTAACAGTATCACCTGTAGAGGAAAAAATCCTCATTGTCTCATCCCTCACTGGGCAATGAAAAGAAACAGCGACTTAACATGTGCTAAGAACCTTTTACAAATGTGCTTGAAATTTAATTTAAGAAGGAAAGCGTATGGAGTTCAGTTTTTGGTTTAAATGTATTGTTATGTACAATAGAAGTTGTATTCGACATATGCAACCCTGTGACGGTCACGTCACGTGGTTACGCACGATGTAATGACATGTCATGGAATCATCATAACATCATTAAGTGTTGTTCATAATGCAGCTGGCTATTGGTGACATGATGGCTATCAATCCAAGTAGCTGAAACGAACTTGAGATTAATTATGGAATTGAACTCGACTTGACCAGTGGTAAAACATGTTCCGACAGCCGCCGCCCGGCACGGCCAGATTCAGTCCTGGCCTGATCCCAGATGTAGCAATGCCAATATTTCATCCGATTCGACGTGACAAAAAGATGTTACGCTAGCAATGTGTGATCCTGGCCATAGATGTCGGCGATTAGGGTGGAGGTCTATAATGCTAGCAATCTAGCAAGCGCCAATTATAATATGATCGATTATACAGTCTAACAATCCATCAACTTGGAGGAAAAGCCCCCGTCAGCGTTGTTTACCTATCTCGTTTTCACCTGTGCTTTTTCTAGGTGTTTGTATTTGTCCAGTCCCCAAAGGCCAGGATAGCAAGCTTATTGTGGCAAATTGTTATTCACTTGTCCCCCTCATTGCTAAAAGGAAAAGAATGTCAGTTTCCAGCTAGATTGACATACAAACGGACACCACAATGCTATGGGAATACAAACCATGGTCCATTGCCAATTGGGGTGAAATTGATCCGAAACTATTGTCTGCAGTGTTTACTTTCGGCCGGTTGGTTTTGCAAATGACTGCCTTTTATCTGTGTGCAGGTTTTAAAACCTGCTGTCGAGGACACTTGAACATTCAAATGCAAACGTCATTTGTCCCCATTAGTTCAAAGGTTTACCCGTACTATTTGCTCTTGAATTTGGTTAAAATGTCCTGGGAGATTTTTCCTTGCTGGTAAGACAGCTTTTACCCCAATCTTTGTAAGTAATTCCCGACCATACCCCACCACCACTCAAAGTCTTCAAGGAGAAGATCTCCACACATATTAACTATCGCACTGAAACGACCTTGGAAATGTACAAATGTTGGCGAAACAAGGTAAAATGAATGCATACATTCACAAGTAAAAGGGGCAAAAGCCCCTATGCGGTATCAAAGCATTGATAGTTAATGGCGCTACGTTTACAATTTTCACGCCGTTGGGACCAGGATTAGAATCGGTTCCTAGTACACTAACTTGAGTCGTGTGGTCAGACTCGGTGACATGCCCATCACAGACATGAATGTGAGGGGCACTCCCTTATGATTGACATGCGCGGACCTACTTCATCATATTCACCACAATACGGTCTTAGCTTAAAAACTAAGATGTGACATTTAAGTGTTTTCTTCAAGATCAATACTTCATCTCGTAATGGCCAGCGTGTGGTGATTACAACTATTTGATAGCATGTAATGTCTGTGAATGATGATGGTCAAACACCCCCAGATGGATGTGTTTACTAATTACCGGACTATTCATCAGCAAACACTGGTCGGGTCATTTACTTGATTAAGACTAGGATTTTTTCAACTTTTATAGTCAGATGACCTGAAATGCATGTGAGAGCGGAATATTGTCACATCTTGATGACTGCCGTCTTTAATTCAGCCTAACATTTGGGCAAATATTGCTTGATGGATGTAAAATCATCGGATGCAGACAAGATAAGCAGTGTGTATGAAAGAACTGCATGCTGAGGAGTGGAGGTTGTATGACTGGAATCAGTGAGTAGGTTACATGCCCGGAATCCGTGTGTAGGTTGCCTGACTGGAATCAGTGTGTAGGTTACATGACTGGAATCCGTGTGTAGGTTACATGCCCGGAATCAGTGTGTAGGTTACATGACTGGAATCAGTGTGTAGGTAACATGCCCGGAATCCGTGTGTAGGTTACATGCCCGGAATCAGTGTGTAGGTTACATGACTGGAATCAGTGTGTAGGTTACATGCCCGGAATCCGTGTGTAGGTTACATGACTTGAATCCTTGTGTAGGTTACATGACTGGAATCAGTGTGTAGGTTACATGACTGGAATCAGTGTGTAGGTTACATGACTGGAATCAGTGTGTAGGTTACATGCCCGGAATCCGTGTGTAGGTTACATGCCCGGAATCAGTGTGTAGGTTACATGACTGGAATCAGTGTGTAGGTTACATGCCCGGAATCCGTGTGTAGGTTACATGACTTGAATCCTTGTGTAGGTTACATGACTGGAATCAGTGTGTAGGCTACATGTCCGGAATCCGTGTGTAGGTTACATGACTGGAATCAGTGTGTAGGTTACATGCCCGGAATCCGTGTGTAGGTTACATGCCCGGAATCCGTGTGTAGGTTACATGACTGGAATCCGTGTGTAGGTTACATGACTGGAATCCGTGTGTAGGTTACATGCCCGGAATCCGTGTGTAGGTTACATGACTGGAATCAGTGTGTAGGTTGTATGACTGGAATCAGTGTATAGGTTACATGACTGGAATCAGTGTGTAGGTTACATGACTGGAATCAGTGTGCAGGTTACATGACTGGAATCAGTGTGTAGGTTACATGACTGAAATCAGTGTGTAGGTTACATGACTGGAGTCCGTGTTTAGGTTACATGACTGGAATCCGTGTGTAGGTTGTATGCCTGGAATCAGTGTGCAAGTTACATGACTGGAATCCGTGTGTAGGTTACATGACTGGAATCAGTGTGTAGGTTACATGACTGGAATCAGTGTGTAGGTTACATGACTGGAATCAGTGTGTAGGTTGTATGATTGGAATCAGTGTGTAGGTTGTATGACTGGAATCAGTGTGTAGGTTACATGACTGGAATCAGTGTGCAAGTTACATGACTGGAATCAGTGTGTAGGTTACATGACTGGAATCAGTGTGTAGGTTGTATGACTGGAATCAGTGTGTAGGTTGTATGACTGGAATCAGTGTGTAGGTTACATGACTGGAATCAGTGTGTAGGTTACATGACTGGAATCAGTGTGTAGGTTACATGCCCGGAATCCGTGTGTAGGTTACATGCCCGGAATCAGTGTATAGGTTACATGACTGGAATCAGTGTGTAGGTTACATGCCCGGAATCCGTGTGTAGGTTACATGACTTGAATCCTTGTGTAGGTTACATGACTGGAATCAGTGTGTAGGCTACATGTCTGGAATCCGTGTGTAGGTTACATGACTGGAATCAGTGTGTAGGTTACATGCCCGGAATCCGTGTGTAGGTTACATGCCCGGAATCCGTGTGTAGGTTACATGACTGGAATCCGTGTGTAGGTTACATGCCCGGAATCCGTGTGTAGGTTACATGACTGGAATCAGTGTGTAGGTTGTATGACTGGAATCAGTGTATAGGTTACATGACTGGAATCAGTGTGTAGGTTACATGACTGGAATCAGTGTGCAGGTTACATGACTGGAATCAGTGTGTAGGTTACATGACTGAAATCAGTGTGTAGGTTACATGACTGGAGTCCGTGTTTAGGTTACATGACTGGAATCCGTGTGTAGGTTGTATGCCTGGAATCAGTGTGCAAGTTACATGACTGGAATCCGTGTGTAGGTTACATGACTGGAATCAGTGTGTAGGTTACATGACTGGAATCAGTGTGTAGGTTACATGACTGGAATCAGTGTGTAGGTTGTATGATTGGAATCAGTGTGTAGGTTGTATGACTGGAATCAGTGTGTAGGTTACATGACTGGAATCAGTGTGCAAGTTACATGACTGGAATCAGTGTGTAGGTTACATGACTGGAATCAGTGTGTAGGTTGTATGACTGGAATCAGTGTGTAGGTTGTATGACTGGAATCAGTGTGTAGGTTACATGACTGGAATCCGTGTGTAGGTTACATGGCTGTAGTCCGTGTTTAGGTTACATGACTGGAATCAGTGTGTAGGTTACATGACTGGAATCAGTGTGTAGGTTACATGACTGGAATCCGTGTGTAGGTTACATGACTGGAATCCGTGTGTAGGTTACATGACTGGAATCAGTGTGTAGGTTACATGACTGGAATCAGTGTGTAGGTTGTATGACTGGAATCAGTGTGCAAGTTACATGACTGGAATCAGTGTGTAGGTTACATGACTGGAATCAGTGTGTAGGTTACATGACTGGAGTCCGTGTTTAGGTTGTATGACTGGAATCAGTGTGTAGGTTACATGCCTGGAATCAGTGTGTAGGTTACATGACTGGAATCAGTGTTTAGGTTACATGACTGGAATCAGTGTGAAGGTTACATGACTGGAATCAGTGTGTAGGTTACATGACTGGAATCCGTGTGTAGGTTACATGACTGGAATCAGTGTGTAGGTTACATGACTGGAGTCCGTGTTTAGGTTGTATGACTGGAATCAGTGTGTAGGTTACATGCCTGGAATCAGTGTGTAGGTTACATGACTGGAATCAGTGTGTAGGTTACATGACTGGAATCAGTGTGTAGGTTACATTACTGGAGTCCGTGTGTTGGTTACATGACTGGAATCCGTGTTTAGGTTACATAACTGGAGTCCGTGTGTAGGTTACATGACTGGAATCAGCGTGTAGGTTACATAACTGGAGTCCGTGTTTACGTTGTGTGACTGGAATCAGTGTGTAGGTTACATTTCTGGAATCAGTGTGTAGGTTACATGACTGGAATCAGTGTGTAGGTTACATGACTGGAGTCCGTGTTTAGGTTGTATGACTGGAGTCCGTGTTTAGGTTGTATGACTGGAATCAGTGTGTAGGTTGTGTGACTGGAATCCGTTCGTAGGTTATATGACTGGAATCAGTGTGTAGGTTACATAACTGGAATCAGTGTGTAGGTTGTGTGACTGGAATCCGTTCGTAGGTTATATGACTGGAATCAGTGTGTAGGTTACATAACTGGAGTCCGTGTTTAGGTTGTGTGACTGGAATCAGTGTGTAGGTTACATTTCTGGAATCAGTGTGTAGGTTACATGACTGGAATCAGTGTGTAGGTTACATGACTGGAGTCCGTGTTTAGGTTGTATGACTGGAGTCCGTGTTTAGGTTGTATGACTGGAATCAGTGTGTAGGTTGTGTGACTGGAATCCGTTCGTAGGTTATATGAATGAGATGAGCTGTGTATAGGTTACATGACTGGAATCAGTGTTTAGGTTACATGACTGGAGTCCGTGTGTAGGTTACATGACTGGAATCAGTGTGTAGGTTGTGTGACTGGAATCCGTTCGTAGGTTATATGAATGAGATGAGCTGTGTATAGGTTACATGACTGTAATGTATGTGCATGTTGTCGAGACAGATATATTTACGAGGTGTGGCTTGGTTCATGTTGACACATAGGCAAAGGCCAAGGAATCTTATGTTGTGGAATTACCATGTGTCCGAAAGAAGCACTGTGAGAAACACCAGAGTCCTTTTAAAATAAAAAAATACCATGAGAGAATGTCGATATGCACTTGACAGTTTGTGTGGTATATCTACAAGACAGAAGGAATTGACAGTTAACAGTACATGCAACTCAAAAAGACGTAAGTGAACATTCCTCTCCAGATGGCTCAGTGATCCATGTTGCCCCCCGACCTTGACTTGTGAGAACATACCACCCTTCACATTACCCATAATGGCAGGGTTTAACCCCCTGAACCACACAACCAGATTCCATGTGAGAATATTAATATTCATTCAGATGAAACCCTTCAGGGGCTAAGACCACAGTCGGACATATCGAAGAACAAAAAGATGTGTCAGATAATTCAATTTTGCGCGTGTCAGACCTGTCTTATGAAGTGGGCTAGTCCAACAGCAAATTAATTATTCCTTAAATGACCACGTCTCTCTCCCAGTTCACAGAGTGGTCAGTCGCTGGAAGCAGTGGTCAGATTGAGCATGGCATAGAGGGCATCGGGCTATGAGGGGACGACGCCCTGAGGGGGGACAGCTTGCATATTAATCTTACTATTTGGTTGGAGGGATTTCCCCAAATCTCCACGAACTACGGGGTGTTTTATTGAAGATAAAGGGTGATTCTTCAGATTAAGAAATGCTTAAGGCATCATGAAGCATTTGCATTGTTTGAAGATGCACATAATTACCTCTATTCTCGTGTCTGAAGGACGGTTGATTTAATGTCCGTGTCGAAACCTTTAATGTAATCCAGCTTCATAAATCGCAATGATATGTTGCTCTGAATGTTTGACGACTTTATTCTGTCGGTATTTGATAACTTTTAAATCTGGGTAATCCCTGCTTGGGAATACTTTATGATACGCCTCTCACAGAGCGGGCATGTGGTCACTTGATCCATCTATCAAACAAAGTAGCACAATGTTGGCCGCCTTTATATGCTTTCTCAACATTTGTATCTTATCATATATCTGCGTCAAATTATTTCTCTTCGGTATATTTAGCTTTTATGTATTATTGATGGAGATGGATCATATTGTAACTTAACTGTACATCGTAATTTAAATCAAATACTTATGTAAATAGTTGGATAAAGATATTAGAGTCTACAAACATGCATATGTCAGGATGAATTATTTACAACTTTCTTCACTGTGCTATGCTTTACACTTAACCGAGGTTGATTTCCAGGTAAAGCACCATGTTCAGAATACTGCTCCTCGTTTAATCAGACGAGGGATAAATGCCGATTTTTGGGGACCATTCCATACATATTTGATGAGCACCATATGCTGGTCCTGGCGGACGGGATATCGGTAATTGTCAATTTGTCTTCATCTAAATTGGTATGATGAAAATTAATTGTGCTTACTAAACTCTCAAACGATATACCAAGGTTGTTTCCGAGATATATAAAGCCTGCATTCCTTATTAATGCTAGGACCAACAGTCCAATAAACTGATGAAATATGGTGAGCGGAATTGACGTCCAAGATCAAAGACCGATGTACAGTGATGTGCAAACAAACGGTTATTGGAGATCAGTCAGGAGTATGTACCCACATTGTCTGTTTACAAGTCATTTACTTCTTCTACACATGTTTTGTGCAGGGAGTGTTGGCGGCACCGGGCAGGGGTACATGGTAAGGCGGGTCTCCCGGTGGGGTGGGGTCATTGCTGGCTTATGGTCAGTTACGTCCAAGACGTTGAACTAAACCTGCATCATGCACCAGTGATGAAAAAACGCAATGGACATTTGAGTCGTTTATCATTTCGGAGGTGGACAAAGAAGTGGACAGCCGCAAGCCGACCCAGGCCACAAAGGGGAGTACCACCATATGAGATCACCTATATTGCTGGCCTCACACCGATTTGAATTGCTAATTACATTTGGGGAAACTGTCGTCTCTGCATGCAGCATCAACGGGTACCTGTCTAAATCTTCACAGGATTTATTTGATGCCAGCCGACAAGCCGTTGTCAAATACGAAATTCAGGCATCAATAAGTTTATTGGTCGTAATGTTCAAGACAATGACCTTACCGATGACTGCAGGGCTTTCAAGTGTCCGGCCCCAAGTGATCTCCCTTTGACGGGATATTAAGTCCTTACAAGCAGCAGTTCCAGGCACACGTTTGTTAGGAAACGATTGTAGTTTATGTTGCATATCTCGAGGTTGATCTGAGTGTGGCGGGAATGCATGTGTTGTTACTTCTGCTGGATTAATCAGTCGAACTGGGATAATCATCAGCTCTAAGCTCATCCTTCACTCGTCCAGAAGTTATGATCATGTTGTATGTGTAATGTGATAGTCTGTAATTGACACGCCGTAATTTGTAGTTGTGTGTGCGTGCGTGCGTGCGTGCGTGCGTGCGTGCGTGTGTGAGAGAGAGTGGTTGGGTGTTGATCAAAGACTGACTCTTCTGTGCATTAAGCATCCTTCATTTTAAACAAATAGCCCAGTTATAATATTAGTAATGGGGCGGGGACAATCCATGCGCCCCTTTATCAGACGAAGATCTTCCCTCAAAATGTCAAACCGCGAATATCGCACGTTGATATTCACTACCCGAAACAGAACCAAACTCTTCGTGTTGTATGAAGCCTTCAGGTGGATGATAAATCGCTTTCTGGTATGAATATTCATGTGCCCAGGAGTCAAGATATCATGAAGGTAATTCAAAGAATCTGACACTTATATTTCACACTGAATATACAAGTACTCCTCGCTATTGCTTGGCACCCGTCCACGGTACTATAACGGGGAATTAGCCCGGGTCAGTGCAGTGAACCCAGTCTCGGTCACTGTAAAACGCTTCAATTACTGTACATAAAACTGTACATGACCGTCAAGAAGGACCAGTGCCATGGTAATAGGATATATGATAGCACAGAAAGAAACACTCCTATTAACTCTTGATCTCAATATCACCTCTGCCTCATTCGTGGGTCTCCGCCACCAGCATGTGTATTCATTCTTGCTATCAATCAAACAGTCATTTAAGTGCAACATTCATATAATTATATTTATGGAACCTGTCATGTTTCTAGTTAAATAACACTGCTTGATATTACGTTAAAATATAGAAAACAGCAAGGATTGTACTGCGCATGAATAGAAGATACAATGTACAATAGGAGATTCATGTACAGTAGGAAGTACATGTACAATAGCGAGCATTTAGTTATTTATAACGTTATGTGAAGCACTGATGTTTTCTAACTGGAAACACGACAGGTTGCATATATATATATATATATATATATATACTTGTATATTTTGCATGCAGAAATTGAAAATACAACAGTCATCATTTGGAATGTGAATAAGCCTTTTGTCCAGGAGGTAGAGACCGTACTCTCTGCTGAACGTGCCGTCCTCAGATCCTTCAAAACCTTCATTGTTATCAATATTTCATATTTTTTTAATTTCCTGATAAAATCTTATAACTTTCGATAGCCAATCCTCATTAGAAGAGAGACGCATATCAGTGCTTTTACCATAATCCACCACAAGCGGTTTTCCGTCGATATTAAAATATTATGCTAAAACCGAGCCAGTGACTGTGCATGCAGTGCGGACGATATTGATTACCTCCTGTCGGTAACAATCGGCGACCTACCGACTTGGCACTGCCTCTCTCAGATTGTCAGCCGAGACAAATGTCACTAATGTCAACTTCCGATCACGGCATAATTAGAACTGCATTATTCTGTTATATTAGTTAATAAGGGCAACCGAACACTTTCTGGAAGACGCGACAATGACGACAAATATTTGTAGCTGTGTTCAGTACGACATAGTTTCATATATGTCCTACATTTGGAAATGATCTGATTGGCCCAATGCCCATTGACTGATAATGCAATATGATGTATGAGAAACATGCCCGGGCGGGCCAAATGTGCTGGTGTGCAGGTGACGTCATTATGCGAGAAGTCTCCCCACTTCCTATTTCAAATTTGATGTTGCTATACGAGTAATTCCAAGAACAAGTCTGTCATACAGACCGTGAGACAAATATATCCAATACAACCCATGCAAGTCTGTAATGTTTGGCAAGTCTAGATTACCGCAGCATAGAGAGTCTCTGGGCTCCTTTTATTTATATTTTAATAAGTTAATTTAACAACTGCTTCTGTAAGATATGTTCATTTCAGAGACTAGATGTTAGTCTATTGCAAGAACGTGCAAGCACTGAACTGAAGAAAGTCCAGTTTTCTTTCCTATGAACTCATCTGAGAACTTTTACAACGATTTCTAGTGTTCCCAAAAAAAAATAAACCCGCAAAAGTAAAATCGTAAATTTCTGAAAGTGTTGCCGACATCCATACAAAATTAATACTGAAAATTAATCGGTCATTTCTGCATGGTAGAGGTACTGCAGAAATTTGGTGTAAAACTACAACCACGTGTGAGCCTGGCGCCGAAACACACCAACATGACATGTACGTGTTAATCACTTGTTGGGACATAAAAAAATCGTTGGGTTTCCATTTGCATGGCTTCCCAATCCTATAGCAAATGAACAGCGAAAAAATGACACGACGACTGACGGAAGCCCTACGCAACAACACCATCGGCCGACTATACACAGGAGAACCATCTTTGGCCGTAGCTATTTTTTCCACGTAGCACCAAGCACACGACGGCCACTTCTACAATGACAATACCAGAATTGCGAAGGATAGTGAGGAACAGTTTAAGCGCTGAAGGCATTCGCGCTAGACGACCAGTTCGAGGTGTCATTTTGACCCACCTGCACCGTCAAGCTGCGACGTCAGTGGTGTCAAGGTCACAGAATAGGGCCACAACTGCGATTTTGGTTCAGTGACGAGTCAGGTTTTATGGTTTGCCGTGCGAATGGTAGGCGTCGTGTTTACAGGCGTCGCGGGGAACGTTATACACGAAACTGCATACAGGATGTGGACAGATTTGGTTGTGGTAGCATGATGATGTGCTATCTCTTACACACGTAGAACAGACTTGGTGCAAGTTCTGGGGAATTTGACTGCACACAACCGTACCATCTTGCAACAGCCAAACGTTATTTTCCAACCAGACAACGCCCGATCTCACATGGCAAGACTGACAACGGCATTTTTCAGGAATCATAACATCCAGGTCCTGCCATGACCCAACAGGTCTCCAGATTTAAACCCAATCGAACATTTATTGGATGTACTGGATCAACGACAGCGAGCACGTCAGTAACAACCTCAGAACCTCCTACAGTTGGCGCAAGCACCACAGTAAGAGCAGGTGAATAGTCCCCAGCCCACAATAAGGGATCTGATTACTTACATGTGACGACGATGTCCGTCAGTTTTGGATTCTAATGGTGGCAATACAAGATATTGAGAACAGATTACCTTCCCCTTGAAAATCTACATCTATGTGTGCTATATGGGACCTGGGTCAATGACAATGATGATTTCCAAGTTTAAACATTTGATTACCATCTGACGTGAGATTAAGCGATATCTACATTGTAGATATCGCTGCAATGAAATTGCGTTACAATGCTTTGCATTAGTGATGTCATTTGATTGTGACGTCATGGTAACAATGACGTCACAATCAAATGACATCACTAATGACTCTGCTACTGAAGCTATTTGCAGTACTTTTTACATTTAAGACACTGCTTATTACTGTCTACAAACGGAAAAAGTTGCAAGAATGATGTTGGATGATGAATAAAATCTCACACTCGTGTCTTTTGATATCAAATATATAGACACTCGTTGAGTTTTTCCACTTTTTTCAACTGGTGTTGATATATTTGATATAAAAAGACACTCGGTGAGTTTCTTCATTTGATATAGAAGATATACATCTAAAATCGAAGTATATATCGAATTTAGCGGATCTAGTGTATAAAATCGTCCTTATCATGTTAAAAGACACCAAAGGCATACATGTGAGTAGCTAGATAATTACACAGTCACCCAACCTGCATAACCTGTCACAAATATTATTCTCGGTATGTAAAAGTAATGTAAAGGTTATTTAGGGGTAAAATAAAGGTAATATGTGGATAACATGTGGGTAATGTAGGGTAAAAAAGGGTGAAATGTAGGGGAAATGTAGGAGTAATGTAAGGGTAATGTAAATGTAATGTATGGGTAATGTAAAGGTAATGTAGAGGTAATGTTTTAGTAATGTGGACGTAATGTCGGGGTAATGCAGGGGTAATATAGGGGTAATGTAGGGGTTATGTAGGGGTGATGAAGGGGTAATGTAGAGGTAATGTAAGTGTAATGTAAGGGTAAAGTTGAGGTATTGTGTGGGTAATGTAGGGGTAATGTAAAGGTAATGTAGAGGTAATGTAAATGTAATTTTGGGGTAATGTAGGGGTAATGTAGGGGTGATGTATTGGTAATGTAGGGGTAATGTTGGGGTATTGTGTGGGTATTGTAGGGGTAATGTAGGGGTGATGTAGGGGTAATGTAAGGGTAATGTAGGGGTAATGTTGGGGTATTGTGTGGATAATGTAGGGTTAATGTAGGGGTAATGTAGGGGTCATATAGGGGTAATGTTTGGGTATTGTGTGGGTAATGTAGGGGTGATGTACGGGTGATTTAGGGGTAATGTCGGGGTAATGTGGGGGTAATATAGACGTAATGTCGGGTAAATGTGGAGGTTATGTGGGGGTAATATAAGGGTAGTGTAGGGGTAATGTAGGGGTAATGTATGGGTATTGTAAGGGTAATGTAGGGGTAATGTAGGGGTAATGCAGAGGTAATGTGGAGGTAATGTAGGGGTAATGTAGGGGTAATGTAGAGGTAATGTAGAGGTGATGTAGATGTTATTTATGGGTAATGTAGGTTTTCTGGAGAAACTCGTAGCTGTACACTCAACATCCTTTTGTACATAATCAACTGCGTCAAAGATAATGTTGAACCCAGCACACAAGCAAACACCCTCCAGAAACACACACCAGAAACACTTAAATACTCACTCAATAAGAATGAGTGTTCGTGGACTCTCCAGTCGTCACTGCCACAGCCACCATCAGTGTTTCTAGTTGCATGTACAACGGTGCCAAAATACTGAAAACAAAGATATTAATGATGTCGCCTAGCGGCTTTGATAAGAGACATCGATTTCAAGGTGAAGACTTTCTTTATGAAATCGGTGAATATTTGCTGACAGAGAAATGTTTTTATGAAGTCAAATATTTGACGTGGGTATAATCAAGAGCATTTTAATTTCTGAACAACTGGCATACTCAGTATCACCGGCTTGCGGAGTAGCCTCAAATATGTGAGTATGTTGGCTGGTTTGTTCTGGGTATGTCGGAAACATGGAGGTAGTTGAAAGTAGGGGTGCGAAAAAGCTGGTGTTGGAAAAAGTAAAAATTGTCAATATTGTTTTTAAGGCAGACCGGAAAAGGGGAGAAGGCCGGCGTAAGGGAGCGGGGCAAGGCTGTGTGAATTGTCGATACAGGTTCTACTACACCAAATCAGTACCAGTTTGGACAGCCTTCAGTACAGATCGAGAGATATCTGCAGGCTGTGATTGGAGGATATTCTGTAAGATTTTTATGTCTTTCAAATGTACATCCATCCAGTTAGTAAAACTGACCATGTTTTTTCTATATTTAGTACTGTCATTTTCAACATTATGACTTATGCTGAATGTGACCACAGCTATTTTCAAGTAGGTGACATTTGGTGCGAAACTAGGGGTGTTGTGTTTAGCTTCCGGTACTCGGAAAAGGAGCTGACTAAGCTAGTCATTTTTTATTTTTGTATTGCTGCTCTAAGGCCAAACTGTGCACACACGTACAGGTAATAGCTGTTGAATGCTTAGTTATTTAAAAAAAATTTATAACGTTACTATAGAAGTCTATGGGAAAATCCATTTGGTTGTGTGTAACCTGTAAGGTTGAAAATAATGGAGGTTTGGGTATGAGTGGGAGACATGGGTGAAGACTTGTCTTACTCCAGACTAATGCCGGGTTTACAATGCCCAATCAGACACCATGCCGCAGTTTAACATGGATACCCAACTCAGACACCGTATACTGACTCCGATCCGATCAGTCCGTGTTTTATCCTGTTAATGGCGAACTTTAGGGAGGATAACAATAAGTACCATTTCTTAAGGGTTTTTTTTGCATGATGCGTTCGAGGATCGACCCACCGACACTCCGCTCTCTGGCAGACGCTCTATCCACTGCATCACAGAGGTGGTCCCATGCGGTTATGTAATCTTACACCCTGTATATGTCAATATAGGTAGGGCATCGTTGATCTTCACTCTTCCAAAATATATTTTGATATAGCTTGTCGAGCTGGAACTTTGCGTGCACATGTGAGGTGAGGTGAAATGGGATTTAACGTCGCTTCGAGATTATTGCACTTATTGTCCGTGCGTGCGAGCGTATATGCGTATGTGCGTGCGTGCGTGCGTGCGTGCGTGCGTATACGTGTGAGAGTTTTCTTGTACTAGACCGGACTAATGCCAGTTTCATAGTGCTAGCCCACTGAGATACTATTCCGAAGTTTAACATGGATACCCGACTCAGACACAGCTTACAGACTCAGTGCCTACCAGTCCTTGTTTTATCCCCTTAAATTTCGAGCGCCAGTATATAATCTTTTAACGTCTTTTGGTATGACGCGGCCGGGGATCGAACCCACGACCTTCCGCTCTCCTGAGGATGCTCTTCAAATAGAACGCGGGGCGGTCCGTACACATGTACCATCTATATATGGAGGAATATGTAATTTAAATGGGCTGGAATTATGTTTTAATGACCTTCAATGTCTTCCTAATCGTACCGTGTTGTATATCATAAATCCTTTTTCAGTTTTTCACCATTGCCGTTATTGAATGTAGGAATGCACTTTTCACCTATTATACTCTCACACAAAAATCTGAAAAAATACTTTGTCAGAGGAAGAGACAGCATCTGCGTGGAAGGCGTATTTATGACTATTTTGAATAATGAGATAAACATCTTACATTCATTTTTCACGCATTATTGTCGGATCCGTCCTCTGGAAAAACCTGCGTTATTCGGACGGTCAGATGTATGCAACAATCAGCCGCTCATTATCCATGACTAGAGACATGCGTGAGACGGAAACGCCCGAATCCTGTACCCAGGCTTAACGTTGCCGCCATCTCTCAGCTTTCTACCAAATGAATTTCATGACTGGTACAAAAGGCAACATTGCCCCGATCTGGACCTTGTGTCATTGTTCTTTTTGTTACTGTGGACAAAGAAACCCAACAATGTTTGGAAACAGTGATATGTACTGAAGAAAGCAATGTGTTGAGGAGGTGACAGGGAGATTCTTTAGGGCCCAGTGTGTTGGCGAGTCACAGATGTAGGGTGCTTTGTTGGCGAATAATGGGGACATATTGTCTGCATAGCTGAGACCGACGTTTACAATCAAGTCTATGATATGTTTATCATGTAATCACATGGTATATTTACATGTGTGATTCCCGCCCACTCCTGAGGGAGAAATTTACTTATCTGACCTAAGATTTGTAATGGTATTCCATAGTCAATTTTTATATTAGTACATATTTATTACTGAATATGTAGTCTTTGTCAAATAATATTATTAGTAATATTGAAGAGAACTTTGACACATCTTTTGAAATATGTACCAATGTAAATTTCCTAGCTAGCTCGGTTCTTTCCGATCTCTTGTTTGTTAAGGCTTTCTGACTTATCAGGGAGAGTCTAAAGCTGATCACACATATATTGTTACATGGTGAATGTGAATGTAAATGTCGCTGTTTATTTAACCGAGGTAAAAATTAACAGTCATAAAGACACGTTAATCTGAAGGATTTGAAGTTATGTTGGTGTACAGTGCCTGACTGTGTAGACGCTATACTGATATATACCTACATGCATTACATTTTTGTTGTGTACAGTGACTGATTGTGTAGACGCTATACTGACATATACCTACATGCATTACAGTATTGTTGGTGTAAAGTGACTGATTGGGTAGACGCTATACTTACATATACCTACATGTATTACTGTATTATTGGTGTACAGTGCCTGAATGTGTAGACGATATACTGACATATACCTACATGCATTACAGTATTGTTGGTGTACAGTGACTGACTGTGTAGACGCTATACTGACATATACCTACATGTACTACAGTATTGTTGTGTTCAGTGACTGATTGTGTAGACGCTATACTGACATATACCTACATGCATTACAGTATTGTTGTGCACAGTGACTGATTGTGTAGACGCTATACTGACATATACCTACATGCATTACAGTATTGTTGTGTTCAGTGACTGATCGTGTAGACGCTATACTGACATATACCTACATGCATTACAGTATTGTTGTGTACAGTGACTGATTGTGTAGACGCTATACTGACATATACCTACATGCATTACAGTATTGTTGTGTTCAGTGACTGACTGTGTAGACTCTATACTGACATATACCTACATGCATTACAGTATTGTTGTGTACAGTGACTGACTGTGTAGACACTATACTGACATATACCTACATGCACTACAGTATTGATGTGTACAGTGCCTGATTGTGTAGACGCTATATTGACATATACCTACATGTATTACAGTATTGTTGGTGCACAGTGCCTGACTGGGTACATGTCACATTGCCGTATACCTACGTGTATTACAGTAGTGTTGGTGTACAGTGCCTGCTTGTGTAGACTCTATACTGACATATACCTACATGTACTACAGTATTGTTGGTGTACAGTGCCTGACTGGGTACATGTCACATTGCCGTATACCTACATGCATTACAGTATTGTTGGTGTACAGTGACTGACTGTGTAGACTCTGTACTGAATATGCCTACATGTACTACAGTATTGTTGGTGCACAGTGACTGACTGTGTAGACTCTATACTGACATATACCTACATGTACTACAGTATTGTTGTGTTCAGTGACTGACTGTGTATACTCTATACTGACATATACCTACATGCATTACAGTATTGTTGTGCACAGTGACTGACTGGGTACATGTTACATTGCCGTATACCTACGTGTATTACAGTATTGTTGGTGCACAGTGCCTGACTGGGTACATGTCACATTGCCGTATACCTACATGCATTACAGTATTGTTGGTGTACAGTGACTGACTGTGTAGACTCTGTACTGAATATGCCTACATGTATTAAAGTATTGTTGGTGTACAGTGCCTGATTGTGTAGACGCTATACTGACGTATACCTAAATGTATTACAGTATTGTTGTGTACAGTGCCTGACTGGGCACATGTCACATTGCCGTATACCTGCGTGTATTACAGTATGGTTAACGTACAGTATGAAAAACCGGAAACTCCCTGACTTCATTACAGTCGTCACCTACACACGAGACATGGCGTTCTACATCGTGTCATCGGCCTCCGGTTGACACCCTTCTCTTCTTACCATGTACAGTTTTCTCCGTGGTTTGTCAATCTTGATCAATACATTTTACACGGCTTCCCAATGTCCTCTCCTTTTATTACAAGCAAACCATCTTTAAAATGCAGCGCAAACGTTCCCCAGAGTTCACAACAGTGAAAAGGATTAATAAAGCTAAAAATACGATCATATTGCCGGCCTGCATAACACAGGTCGCCATGTGTCGCTCAAGAACAAACTTACCAAACGTGTTTACTGCCGATTTTACCTGTTGACGTTGCCGGTTTGCCATGTTTTACCAAATAAACGTTCGTCAACATGTTCACCAAGAAAATCAACAAAGTCATCAAATTTGCTGGAGTCGATCAAAGCCTCTAACACCGCTTAAAGCTTAAAAATCTCCCTTAAGTCCACAGTTGCCCCTCCTTGTCAACAATACCCCCGCTGGTATGGACCGCGACATGTACGGGCTGGGATCCTAGGTTCGAACCTGCCGTGTGCCCTACCTTCCAACCAGTGTTGACTTGTTCAATATGGCGCATGAGACTTAAATCGTTAGCAGCAGGTTTAGCACTTGACTGGTGTAAATTTAGCCCTTCTGACCATGACGGCAGAAGCGACAGAAGATAGGCCAAGGTCCAGTTTGTTGGTCAAACTCTTCTTGCGTCTTCGACGTGTGGTGGGGTAAATTAGGTGATGTGTGTGTACACAGATTTAGGACACCTATCCCTCCCTTCTGTCGGGACTGACTGATCAAATGTGTTTTGGCCCCCGTTGTGTTTACTTGTTGTGGAGTCATTTCGTTTTTCTTCCAGCCAGTGTCAACCACTGTTTGTGACCTTCGTAATAGCGTCATATGTCAACTTGCTGACATGGAGGGAGGGGGAGGGCATGATCAGGAGAGGGTGTGTTTGTGGTGTGTGTGGGTCTTATAGGGGAGGAGCCAAGGTACAGTTTCATCCTATACGTATGTACATTGCTGGATATAGTTCAAACATATATCTAGTGTCTTGGGGTTAACATGGCGTCTTGTTTGGACATGCACAGTTCTTTTCGCCACAACAGTTATGCATGGCCCGTACAGTATTACAACATACAGATTGGACAGTGTTGTCAACACACTGCAGTTGACGTACAGATTGTTCAGTGTTGTCAACACACTGCAGTTGACGTACAGATTGTTCAGTGTTGTCAACACACTGCAGTTGACGTACAGATTGTACAGTGTTGTCAACACATTGCAGTTGACGTACAGATTGTACAGTGTTGTCAACACATTGCAGTTGACGTACAGATTGTTCAGTGTTGTCAACACACTGCAGTTGACGTACAGATTGTACAGTGTTGTCAACACACTGCAGTTGACGTACAGATTGTACAGTGTTGTCAACACACTGCAGTTGACGTACAGAGGTGACAGTGTTGTCAACACACTGCAGTTGACGTACAGATTGTACAGTGGTGTCAACACATTGCAGTTGACGTACAGATTGTACAGTGTGGTAAACACACTGCAGTTGACGTACAGAGGTGACAGTGTTGTCAACACACTGCAGTTGACGTACAGATTGGACAGTGTTGTCAACACACTGCAGTTGACGTACAGATTGTACAGTGTTGTCAACACATTGCAGTTGACGTACAGATTGTACAGTGTGGTAAACACACTGCAGTTGACGTACAGAGGTGACAGTGTTGTCAACGCACTACGGTGGCGTACAGGATACTACTAGACTAACGCTTACAGTCTGAATATATATGATGTTGATAGAATCAAATATTTCCATTTAAACTGAAAATGAGCCCCAGTGAGATGGGAGATTCAGAGCCCTAGGAAAATCTAGATTTTCTTCATTTGGACGTTTGCAGTACAGGAGGTGTGCGGAAGGGAAAGCAATGGTTCAGGGACTGTGAGACAGACTCAGGATACCATGTACTGGAAAAGACAGCTGTTCACCACAGCGGGGCACTGTCTCCTGGTTTGTACCGCCGGCCATGCTTTGCTGTGCTGTGCTGTGTGCATGGGGAAACTTTTTCTGGCTAGGTGTTTTTTTTGGATGTGATGAACACTCTGATACCCCTTATACACTATATAATAGCACTATGAAAACATTATATTATCATTAAGAAGAAACTATGACAGAACTCTAACACAGCACTATGACACAATGATTTCAATCCTATATCTCTATGATAACACTTTATAGCACTAGGATCGTATTACGATATCACCCTCACAGCACTATGATAGCGCTATGAGCGTGTTTTGAAAAACAGAACATCTACAGCGACTATGAAGCGGCATGTATTTTGTACTAACTGTGCTGACTGATGCGTGTGTCCGTGACCTCACACAGTGCCACTGTATCAGAACTGTAGTCTATTCCCAACTGACGTCAGTTAACTTACTGAGTCATAATTTACATGTTAACCAACAGGGGAACATCGCTCATATCCCAAATCTAATAGTTTAATCACTTTCATCTGTACCTTTACTGCTCAGATAAATATACTGAGTCAAATTAAAAACTTCACATTTTTAAAAGTAATCCCATATATGAAATACAACGGACAAATGTATCAGAGAAGGTAATTTTTAATATCAATGTCCAAAGAAAGATTTTAATAAACGGTGGTAACCATAGTTTGTTCCAAGCACCTACGGTATTCGGTAATAACATCAACAGTTTAAATCATAAGTCCCAAGCACGAGAATCTGATGGCACACAAGTTCAGTAGCGTGTATGGCCACCATGTGCGTTGACAACTGTCACACAACGCCTCCGCATGGACCTTGTGATGCTTGTGAACACATGATTGGGAAGACGACGCCATTGGTGCTGCAAAATGGTGCCAAGATCTTGCAAATTCTGTGGCTGGTTCTGGAGAGTTCTGCAAAGAGCATCCCAGACGTGTTCGATGGGATTGAGGTCGGGAGACCTTGACGGCAACTCCATGACGTTGACTCCCGCATTCTGAAGGAAATTCCTTGTCAAAATTGCTGTGTGGGGTCTGGCATTGTCGTGTTGGAAGATCAAACCGGGTCCATGTGCTGCCATAAAAGGCAGACGTTCTGGTGCCAGTACCTGGTCGCAGTAAGCAGCAGCGTTGAGGTTGCCACGGATGACAAGAAGCCTGGAACGTGCATTGCCACAGAAAGCACCCCACACCATGACACTTCCGCCTCGAAATCTGTCAACTTCCTGTACACAACATTGGGCGTAACGTTCATGACGGCGCCTCCACACCCTCGCCCTACCATCAGCAAATCGAAGATTAAATCGGGATTCATCACTGAAGACGACTTGATTCCAATTCCTCTGAGTCCATCGTAAGTGTCGCTGTGCCCACAATTGACGTTGACGTCTGTGTAATTGAGTCAGAATCGGCCCGCAGTATGGCCGTCGTGCTTGAAGGTGAGCAGTTCTCAGACGGTTTCGAACAGTTTGCGCACTCAGTCTACCCCTAAACAGTTCATTTCTGGTTGATGAAAATCGGTTACGGAGGTGACGTAAGACAATCTGACGATCCTCTGCATGTGACGTCACACGTGGTCGACCTGGCCGAGGGCGATCAGCGGTGGTACCTGTTTTCTGAAGACGCGTCTGTAAATCATAAACAGTCCGTCGACTACAACCCATCGTCCTTGCGACTTCAGCTACGGACGTTCCCGTCTGCAACATGCCAATGGCACGTTCACGTTGCACATTTGAAAGGCGTGGCATGACAAATGGCCGGAAAGACTTGTTTTCTTGTGTTTTTCTTTTTTTGTTAATGACTGCTAACAAGTATGGCTGAAAACACGTGCGGTATTATGGCCACGTAACCAGTTGCACGTGAAAAAACACTTTTGCCACTATAGTGCTGTGCACACGATTTTGATCGATTCACCTGCACAAAAACGGGTGTTATCTGAAGACAATACGTGGCCATTCACAATGACAACTGGTCAAAATGTTAAAATTTAAGGATTGTGAAATTTTTAATTTGGTTCAGTATAATATTTTAGGTAAACCGACTGATTCGGAGTTACTTTTTTTCTATTCTCCCTCAGGAAAAACATTCCTGTATATAACAAGGACCATTGTTCTCCCCGTCGCGTACAAGTCGACCCGTCCCAGCTGGGTGTTGATAACACAACACCGGTCGCATAAAATTGACACTTGATTGATAGAGACTTCAATTCGGAACGGATTATTCCATGATGAAACAGACACGTGCTAATTTCTGGTCGTTGCGGTGAGTCTCAGAATGAGACACTTAGATGCCATGTTCGATTGATCTGCAGACGCGAGCAATTAAACCGTAAAATGAAATAGACAACGATGCTAATTAACCCGCGGGGTGTCGTTTCATGGACGACTTACGCCGATATTCTAAAATTAGAATAACTGATGATTAGAAGTTTTGTATCACCTTGGATACGCAATGCATTCTCCTTGAATGACTTGATCCTACATCTGACTTAAACACCCAATTAAGTGGCGTTATAGTATTGATATATTTGGTTTTCTTTTACCTCTCTTATAATTCTAAGGATGATTTAATTGTCTACGTCATCAGTATAACTTCTGTACCTTGTGTATATGTATAAGAGTTTGACAGCTAAGGCAGTATAATGTCTTGTTGCGATACCCATATGAACACTCTCATCCTTTTAGAGTAATTGAAGACATGTGTCGCGCTTCGTATGATTAAGAGACGAGTAATATTGGCCTCTACTAAAGCGACACATGATGGAAGTTGAAATTGAAATGAACTATTGAATGTTTTCAAATAATTGTATGTCCTTAAAGATTTAGAAAATGATATGTATAATGTTGCGTTACATTATGATACCTACAAAGAGTTTTAAGTTATATGTTTATATAAAAGCAAATTTGTCAAAGTCTGAGAGTAAAGACGTATTTTAAGTTAGACAACATACTCCTAACTGTCGTCTCGTGGTACAAAGTCAGGGCTTCATGATTCTTGCAGAACGACCGACACCTACTCGAAATTCAGTTAACAAGTACATGTATTTTCAATCTATGATACTGGATTATAGAAGAAGAGTTATATGAAAGGACTGCATACGACGTCGTGATATGTAACCCTATCCCTATATGTGATATGTAACCCTATCCCTATATGTGATATGTAACCCTATCCCTATATGTGATATGTAACCCTATCCATATATGTGATATGTAACCCTATCCCTATATGTGATATGTAACCTTATCCCTATATGTGATATGTAACCCTATCCCTATATGTGATATGTAACCCTATCCCTATATGTGATATGTAACCTTATCCCTACGTGAGATATGTAACCCTATCCCTATATGTGATATGTAACCCTATCCCTATATGTGATATGTAACCCTATCCCTATATGTGATATGTAACCCTATCCCTATATGTGATATGTAACCCTATCCCTGCATGTGATATGTAACCCTATCCCTATATGTGATATGTAACCCTATCCCTATATGTGATATGTAACCCTATCCCTATATGTGATATGTAACCCTATCCCTATATGTGATATGTAACCCTATCCCTATATGTGATATGTAACCCTATCCCTATATGTGCTATGTAACCCTATCCCTATATGTGATATGTAACCCTATCCCTATATGTGATATGTAACCCTATTCCTATATGTGATATGTAACCCTATCCCTATATGTGATATGTAACCCTATCCCTATATGTGATATGTAACCCTATCCCTACATGTGATATGTAACCCTATCCCTATATGTGATATGTAACCCAATCCCTATATGTGATATGTAACCCTATCCCTATATGTGATATGTAACCCTATCCCTGCATGTGATATGTAACCCTATCCCTATATGTGATATGTAACCCTATCCCTATATGTGATATGTAACCCTATCCCTATATGTGCTATGTAACCCTATCCCTATATGTGATATGTAACCCTATCCCTATATGTGATATGTAACCCTATTCCTATATGTGATATGTAACCCTATCCCTATATGTGATATGTAACCCTATCCCTATATGTGATATGTAACCCTATCCCTACATGTGATATGTAACCCTATCCCTACATGTGATATGTAACCCTATCCCTACATGTGATATGTAACCCTATCCCTACTTGTGATATGTAACCTTATCCCTACATGTGATATGTAACCCTATCCCTATATGTGATATGTAACCCTATCCCTATATGTGATATGTAACCCTATCCCTATATGTGATATGTAACCCTATCCCTATATGTGATATGTAACCCTATCCCTATATGTGATATGTAACCCTATCCCTATATGTGATATGTAACCCTATCCCTGCATGTGATATGTAACCCTATCCCTATATGTGATATGTAACCCTATCCCTATATGTGATATGTAACCCTATCCCTATATGTGCTATGTAACCCTATCCCTATATGTGATATGTAACCCTATCCCTATATGTGATATGTAACCCTATTCCTATATGTGATATGTAACCCTATCCCTATATGTGATATGTAACCCTATCCCTACATGTGATATGTAACCCTATCCCTACATGTGATATGTAACCCTATCCCTACATGTGATATGTAACCCTATCCCTACATGTGATATGTAACCCTATCCCTACTTGTGATATGTAACCCTATCCCTATATGTGATATGTAACCCTATCCCTATATGTGATATGTAACCCTATTCCTATATGTGATATGTAACCCTATCCCTATATGTGATATGTAACCCTATCCCTATATGTGATATGTAACCCTATCCCTACATGTGATATGTAACCCTATCCCTACATGTGATATGTAACCCTATCCCTATATGTGATATGTAACCCTATCCCTATATGTGATATGTAACCCTATCCCTATATGTGATATGTAACCCTATCCCTATATGTGATATGTAACCCTATCCCTATATGTGCTATGTAACCCTATCCCTACATGTGATATGTAACCCTATCCCTACATGTGATATGTAACCCTATCCCTATATGTGATATGTAACCCTATCCCTATATGTGATATGTAACCCTATCCCTACATGTGATATGTAACCCTATCCCTACATGTGATATGTAACCTTATCCCTATATGTGATATGTAACCCTATCCCTATATGTGATATGTAACCCTATCCCTATATGTGATATGTAACCCTATCCCTATATGTGATATTTAACCCTATCCCTATATGTGATATGTAACCCTATCCCTATATGTGATATGTAACCCTATCCCTATATGTGATATGTAACCCTATCCCTACATGTGATATGTAACCCTATCCCTATATGTGATATGTAACCTTATCCCTATATGTGATATGTAACCCTATCCCTATATGTGATATGTAACCCTATCCCTATATGTGATATGTAACCCTATCCCTATATGTGATATGTAACCCTATCCCTATATGTGATATGTAACCCTATCCCTATATGTGATATGTAACCCTATCCCTATATGTGATATGTAACCTTATCCCTACGTGTGCTATGAGAGAATAAAGAAATGCCTAAACCTGTGGGGAGAGTGCGTTGTTCTTTCCTACATAAACACGTCATACATTGCTTCACAGCGACCAGGTGTCGGGCCGACGTGTATTTCACTTGATTACGACATCGTGGTCATTGTCAGTGAGGAACGACCGAACAGGGGAACAAAACCGTTCCGAGTGATTAGACTTAAAGTGCGCGATGTAGTGAAATGCTGAAGGAAAATCGTCATGTTCGTACAAATTGGGCAGGGAAGTGTGACACGCCAGTTGCGAAGACGCTCGAAGAAACTGACAGTATGGTTTGAATGACAGCCCAGATCACGTGACTTGGAACGTAGCCACGGGCCATACTACAAAGACAAAGGGCACAACGTTATTTAGATAATCAATCAAGCTCCTCGTAACATTCTCAGTTGTAACATCAAGGGTATATGTTAAGGAGCTGTCACCGCATAAAACATACACTGGCATCTGTCAATGTCACAGAGTTGAAGCGCGGGTATATTTCCATACGATTCACACACAGACATATTTATCATGAGATAAGGTATCACACGTTACAGCATCAGCTCCCGTTAAGACAGTACCACCACACCTCTATATCCACTCCTGTACAGACTGTACCACCCCATCTCTGTATCCACTCCTGTACAGACAGTACCACCCCACCTCTGTATCCACTCCTGTACAGACTGTACCACCCCACCTCTATATCCACTCCTGTACAGACTGTACCACCCCATCTCTGTATCCACTCCTGTACAGACTGTACCACCCCACCTCTATATCCACTCCTGTACAGACAGTACCACCCCACCTCTGTATCCTCTCCTGTACAGACTGTACCACCCCATCTCTGTATCCACTCCTGTACAGACAGCACAACCCCACCTCTGTATCCACTCCTGTACAGACTGTACCACTCCACCTCTATATCCACTCCTGTACAGACTGTACCACCCCATCTCTGTATCCACTCCTGTACAGACTGTACCACCCCACCTCTGTATCCACTCCTGTACAGACAGTACCACCCTCCTCTGCATCCACTCCTGTACAGACAGTGCCACCCTCCTCTGTGGCCTCTCCTATTCAGAAAGTGCCACCCACCTCTGTTCAACTCCTGTACAGACAGTATCACCCTCCTCTGTGGCCTCTCCTATTCAGAAAGTGCCACCCCACCTCTGCATCCACTCCTGTACAGACAGTGCCACCCTCCTCTGTGGCCTCTCCTATTCAGAAAGTGCCACCCACCTCTGTTCAACTCCTGTACAGACAGTGCCGCCCTCCTCTGTGGCCTCTCCTATTTTGAAAGTGCCACCCCACCTCTGCATCCGCTCCTGTACAGACAGTGCCACCCTCCTCTGTGGCCTCTCCTATTCAGAAAGTGCCACCCCACCTCTGTATCTACTCCTGTACAGACAGTGCCACCCTCCTCTGTGGCCTCTCCTATTCAGAAAGTGCCACCCCACCTCTGTATCCATTCCTGTACAGACAGTGCCACCCTCCTCTGTGGCCTCTCCTATTCAGAAAGTGCCACCCCACCTCTGTATCCACTCCTGTACAGACAGTGCCACCCTCCTCTGTGGCCTCTCCTATTCAGAAAGTGCCACCCCACCTCTGCATCCACTCCTGTACAGACAGTGCCACCCTCCTCTGTGGCCTCTCCTATTCAGAAAGTGCCACCCCACCTCTGTATCCACTCCTTTTCAGACAGTGCCACCCTCCTCTGTGGCCTCTCCTATTCAGAAAGTGCCACCCCACCTCTGTATCCATTCCTGTACAGACAGTGCCACTCTCCTCTGTATCCATTCCTGTACAGACAGTACCACCCTCCTCTGTATCATCTCCTGTTCAGACTGTACCACCCAACCTGTGCATCCACACCTATTCAGACAGTACCACCCCAACTCTGCGCCGTTTCTGTTCAGACAGTACATTCACCTCTCTGTACCATCTCGTGTCAAATACATCGGGTACTGTCAATATTGGTTATATCATATTAATACAAAAATATTGAGAAGAAATGATGATGACAATGAGTTCCGAAGAAAGAGAGCAACAGCCAACTCCAGAGATAACCATTCCTGTTCCACGTCCACGACAGTCGATTCGGACCCGGGCACAGCCGAAATGTATGAAGAGTGGAGAGTTTGCTTTCTCTGCAGTTGCAGATCCGTACTGAGCCAACTATCCCAATTCACTTCAAGTTGACAAATTGTTCCGGGAGCCATGATACAGACTTTCTAATGCAATCATGGATCCGGTCACTGGCAAGGCCAATGCAGTTTTTTTTGTATATATTTGTTTTAATTTCATTTCAGGTTTTTACATATATTTATTATATATAATTAGTTGTTAGTTTCATCTGTCAGTTACAACACAGCGTATCTGACCCGTTTTACCTACTAACTGCCCCATGGCCAGCATCTCAATATGCTGATTGGCCAAGCTTACACCTGTTGTTAAACTGCATACTCTCTCAGCACATGAACTGACTGAACTGCTCAGACCAGCAAGGAATACAGTTGTATAAATAAGGTGAGTTAAATGAATATAAATTTATAATCTCTATTTTGTTGTTGTATTGATATAATACAGTATGATTAAAGTGTTATTTTATGTAAACTAAATGTACGTAATCCAATATAAATGTTGGTTATATCTAATTATTTAAAGGTAAGCTGAGCAGCCATAAATTATCCCTAAAATATGTTCTATCACTTCAATGAAACATGTGTGTAAGTGCTGTTTTTACTTCTATAAGTGCTGTTTTTACTTCTAGAATGGTTTAAAAAGTTTTGTTATGTAAAGATTCAGAGGCGATACATGCGAATCATTGTAAATAAAATGTGTGTATTACTTTGTTCAATATATTAAGTGTTAAATAGTGTTTTAGTCTATGTATTATTTATTCAGATCCATGAGTATGGTGCTGCTATAAGTGTGTCTAAGGCTTACAGTGTAATGTAAAAGTTATGATCACATTTAATGTAATGTTACATATAATTAATTTCTGTCTTAAAGCGTTGTATATGTTTATGTAAGCGTTATGTATTATTTTGTGTATATATTATTTCGCCAATATAAAAGTCAAGGAGTTATCTCCCTTTGATGTCAGTATTGTATTGTCATTATTACTTCTGTATATGCTCTAGTACAAGCGTTAAGCGCACAGCCTATCTAGTGTTTTAATGGATATCTGATATGTAATACTTACTTACGATAAGTCTATCTTATGTATATGTATGTAGCGTTGATGATAATGTTGTACATATTACTTATTATATAATTATGTATTTCAGGGCATCTTACGTCTTTGATATGTGATCTTTGATCTGCTCATACAAGGCATCGCATTAAAGCCCTAAATCCGTACCCCGTATACTGCTACATTAGTAGCGAGTCCTCAATATACATAATTGAATAAGATCGCTAATACAATTTCTGGAAACGTTGCACCGGTGGGGCAGGATAATCGGAATCGTACAGTCGACTCTGCGTTTGGCAGAGATTTCTAATGAATATGGAAGGGGTTTTGTCGCATTAAGACAAGTCGATCCCACTGCAAAACTTTCCCAAACGGTAAGTCTGCCTCCAATCATGAGAGTACAGTGCAATTTGTATAGATGGCTATTTTAAGCATCGTGTCATTCGAACCGGACTCCCGGCGAAGTTGTGGTGGCGAATGGGTCCTCGATATTTTTCTCAGAAGAATAGAGACAATCGGGGGTAGTGTTAAAATTGGATGTTTGTTTCCTCTTGGAAACCAGGAAAATCATGAATTATGTGATCGAATGACGATTATGAAACCTAGAACGGTTATTCAATTATGACATTATTTCCTCAGACATAATGTGATTAATATGACTCTTGTGCCCTGTCATATAAATCCCGTGTCATAGATACGGCCTATTGTAACTCATCAGACAGCAACGGCTCATTTCACTGCTTTCGTTAGGCCAATAGTTTGTGCGTGTCGTGAACACAGAGTTAATCTGTATAGCACAGACTGTGTGATTTACACAAGGGTTATACAGATAAGAACAGACGATGTTGCTGGGGCTTGTGGCCGACGTACATCACCTGACACTGTCACTTTTGCACTCGCCTCCGACTGCTCAAGACGAACAACACATAAACTGCTCCCTGACCCTATCTCCTTCGTATGTTGAGATCTTGGTGGAGGAATAGCTGAGGGACCTCCTTGAGTAAGGATAAAGTCGGGGCTTTTAAAAAAAGAATCATTCTTATATACCACACGTTTCTGAATAAAACGATCGAAGGTAGTCAGGTGATTATGATATGGTTGGCTCAAGTAGATTAAGTAAAGAAACGTTGTTTTCAGTGTGCTATGCCCGAGAGGTCAGATGTGTTTCTGCTATTACAGGAGAGCGGGTGGGAAGAGATGAAGGGGTTCTAGTGACTTTCCCATCATAGAGCCAGTAAGACAGGCTGTACGTACATGACCCGTCAGCACAGTGTCAATCACGGGGACGTATGCCAATTGCATTTCGAGATTTCACCTAAACAACGACTAGAGGGGTAATCCCCTTCCTGTTCTGCCCCGATCTAACGTGTACTGTCATTATTATTCGCTGACGCTGTCCTCGTGTTCAAACACCATGACAAACCCGGTGATTGCGAACAGGGTGTCGGTGTAAGGTCACACAAGCTGCTATTGTGTCATGATGTTTTCTTTAAAAACAAGATAATGTTAGAGTTGATCCCCAACGTCAGAGAGGAAGTAAGGTGAGTCAGGTGGGTAATAATTCCATATACTTTACCACCAAGTATGAAGCATCCCGTTAGGTTTGAAAAGAAGATTGGGTTGGGTTTCATTTGAACATAACACTGTTTTCCGTTACTGGATTATAGTGTCAAGGTGGAGCGGGGAAGCCAGCCAGTGGAACCATATCTCGCTCTGTCACGATCAAACCTTTAAGTACAGCTTTGTTGTACAAAAAATGGGTGGTTTGTTTCTCACAACACATTACGTTTTCTATTGGAATGTAATTTATCGGTGTATAATTCTACATAAAGGCAATTTGGTGTGCCTGCTGGTTCTCAGGTGGGAGTATAACTTGTTGACCCACAGGACCATGAACGCAGTAAACTCATTATCTGTAAATAGTGTAACTGTCCTGTTAAAAGAAGCGACAAATCTTTCAGAGATTGGCCTGTGTGGCAATTTTATTCCCCTCTCCACGGGGATGGAACCTCAGGACAAATCCTGACCCCGAAGTTTCCCGATTTTAATGAGACTGATGATGTAAAGGTTTGAAATTAGCTCTATGTCTCAGAATGTCTCTGCCTGTGCCGGGGAAACAGATGCCTCCAGGTCACGCCTGGATTAAAGCATCGTCTCTTTTTACAACCAGATTGTACGATTAATTTCTCTCAGCTTGTACAAGATTTACTTGTCGCTTGTTTGAAGATAAGGCATCAATTCATGCTACAAACAGATTGTGCCTCTGGCACATTAAAGTCGACAGTCCTAAATGGCGATCTTCTCGCGAAAACCAACGTGACCTGCAGCAATGATGAACATCTTGATTATGATCAAAGGGCATTTTGCACAGATATTTGTATTGTTATTTGAATAATTAAGAATATGTTACTCGGTTCACGTCAGGGAATGTTAAGGTTCAGGTTAACGGATCTAGTGTGAGTGTTTACGTTATCAATCACCAATTCTCAGAATTTGTCAGAATAAAAGATTTAAAAGCATCAAATTATGTTTGTACGATAAAAATGATCAAACATAGCGTATTACTCCCTATTATCACGTGCAATAAATACATATCACTGCCCTGTTATTGCGATTCTCCTATCATCGTGATATTGGCTAACCTGAGTGTTGTTGATGTGAACAGGTTGGGTGACCAGTCTTGAAACAGTGAACCACAAATACGATATGAAATGTGTTATAAGAGTGCACTGTTATTTTTATTTGGCCATTACTTTTAACCGTCGACTAATTTATTCGGCAATATATTTACCGTAGATCTAAAGATGTGAAGACTTTATAGCTGGGGTTCAGTGCTTATGTCAGGGTCGGAGGGTCAGGTCCCGTCCTCCACTTTCTGCCCACAGAACAGTTGCAGGTCGGTAAACATCACAGAGAATTAATCATCAGAAATGGGAGACAGTACAAAGGACATGCCAGACATTGTGTCCGATGTGCTACATAGTGCCAGATTCACAGGTTATAGGACACTTCCTACATACACTGCCAGATACAAAGGTTATAGGACACATCCTACATACACTGCCAGATACAAAGGTTATAGGACACATCCTACATACACTGCCAGATTCACAGGTTATAGGACACTTCATACATACACTGCCAGATTCACAGGTTATAGGACACTTCCTACATACACTGCCAGATTCACAGGTTATAGGACACTTCCTACATACACTGCCAGATTCACAGGTTATAGGACACATCCTACATACACTGCCAGATTCACACGGTTTATAGGATACATCCTACATACACAGCCAGATTCACAGGTTATAAGACACTTCCTACATACAATGCCAGATTCACACAGTTTACAGGATACATCCTACACACTGCCAGATTGACACAGTCTACGGGATACATCCTACATACTGCCAGATTGACACAGTTTACAGGATACATCCTACATACTGCCAGATTGACACAGTTTACAGGATACATCCTACATACTGCCAGATTGACACAGTTTACAGGATACATCCTACATACTGCCAGATTGACACAGTTTACAGGATACATCCTACATACTGCCAGATTCACACGGTATATAGGACACATCCTGTGTACTGCCAGATTGACACAGGTTATAGGACACATCCTAGATACTGCCAGGGTGACACAGTTTATTGGACACATTCAACATATACTGCCATATTGATGCAGTTTTTAGGATACATCCTACATACTGTCAGATTCAAACAGTTTATAGGATGCATCCTACATATGCTGTCAGAGTGACAGAAGATATAGGATACATCCCACATATTAAAAAGTTTACACTAGTCTTTGTACAGCTGCAGGCAGAATGATTTGTGTGTGACAAATTTGAGGTTAAGATATTCACGTTGTCGTCCTTTATGTCCTTAGTATCTGGACTGGGAGGGATCATATATCCTTGGGGCGATGTATTATAATAATCTTAACATATTCCAAACAACACAACTGTGTTGGCATTACTCTGACTGTATATGGCAGTTTCCATGCTAAATATGTCAGGCAAGCTTCCTCGACAGGCGAGGCAAATGTGTGCAACATGCCAATACCTTCAGTTCGCTTCTTAACTTTTTACATCGATACAAACAAGCTTTCCCTCTATTCCTGCCACACAGTCTCATTCCTTTCACAGCCTATAAGCAGTTTTGTAGCCAGAGAAAAGAGCTATAGGCACGACTATTTGTAGCTAGTAGCATTGATTGTGAAGTAACAGTCGTGCCACAGCGACAGCTTGGCTTGTTAACTCTCATGAATATGAACCAACTAATCCTCACTGCATTCAGCTCCACATTCAACATAACAGGTAATTATAGGTTGGCAGGGTGTTATTGACGAGTTTATTCCATTCTTAAAGTATATTCTCACCATTCCAGTATAGGTAGACACTCTTTGGTTGGTCACAGGCAACTGATATATACTTGATTTATTGGGAAGGTATTCTGACTTGAGGATAACTGAGAGTAGCCAGCCTTGGTGATGTGTATCATGTAGAGGATAAAACAATCGCACTACATCAGCCAAGATGGTTTCAGTTCCTCTTTCCTTTAGACTTAGTGTTTTATTTTGAAAAATACAATAAATATCCGTCACAAACTAGAACAAATTTATATAAAGCAGTAGGACTTCATCAATGATTGTTACAGATTGATACACTGCGTGCCCCATGCAGGGAGGATCTACGTGAAACTGACCCCCTCCCCTCGGTTCATACCCCGTGCTGGGCGGCATGACTCCCCTACTGCTGCGGTTGCCGAGACACCCAGAACAGTTAGTTGACTTCGCGTACTTATTGCAACGCCCAATCGCAATGGAGCTTCGATAACACTCCATAATGTTATGGAGGTTTATCGTTTTATTGTACGTTACATGTGGAGGCGTGTAAACCTTTTACGAGCTATCACTTGATGAAAATGATGATGGTGCACTCTGGCACATGTTTATTGAAAAAATGCTTTGTTGGGTGTGACTTACAGGAAGGTAATAAACTGTTTGTTTTCCCCAGCGACGTGGGCTCCCCGACAAGGCTGGCCCCGCGGCTGGGTACCCGACAGAGACTCGGCGACCACAGAGAGGGCAATGTGCTTCTACACAGCGAGTGTGAAACTGACAACTGTGATATTGACATGTAATATGCACGGAAGTCTTACAGGCTGGGTTTTAGGTACAGATTAAAGCCTACAATAAGTGGGGGCTTAGCAACGTGACCTAAACTGGTCGCATGCATTGTCCAATGTAGTTACGGAATATGTGTCGGGCATGCAAATGAATTTTAATAAATACAAAAATGGTGATCCGTGTGAAATATGTTAATGGCAACACAGTCAGTTGACACATTTATGAGAAGATGGGTGCGGTGAGTTAATATAGTGACGCCATAATGTAGGCTATTTATCGATGTGATATAGGCTGTGATAGGTCCAATCACAGGTTTATTTCATATAGAAGATCCATTTCGGTAATTCCACAACAACCCTGATGGTTGATTAACAACTTTACCTCATAACCTTTACTCACTTGTCTACTAAATACACCCCGGTGCTTGCTGTTATCTCTATATCATATTTCATATGCAAACAGAAGCAAATATCCTCGTAATAGAGACTTTCATTAAAATGCCAAGACGATGTGACATTAAAATGATAGCAAAATATTCATTGGTGACACCTGTTTATTAATATACAGAACGCTTTCGCCAGAATGAAAGATTATTGTATTTCCCAGATGTTATATGTGAATAGCGTATTACACCCAAGTGAAATGTACATTTTATCAAGATAATAATTTCATATATCGTGTGTGTTATGTGAAATCGATATCCCTAACACCCGTTACACTGGGAGGAATGGGCCAGCAAAGCTCGCCGCTTGCCTCGCGTGATCAGTGTAATGATAGCAACATCGGTATTGTAATAAAATTATCTATACAGGAAAGCAAAGTAAATTGATTCAGTCTAAGAGACAGTGATATGCGTTCAGATGGGATTATTATTTTACAAGATCATTCATGGAACAACTCAGTAGCAGTACGTGTCGATGTCGGAGGTCTGACGTGAACTGTCTAATGAAACCATATAAACTCCAACACACGTTGGTGGCCCCTTTGCCGCTCTAGGAACAAAACTAGGTAAACTTCGGCATTTTCTAATAATAATTCACCAAAAGGTCAATAGAAAAGAAAAAGGAACAAGTAGCGTGTCAGTGTAGATTAGGTGTAAACAACGAACATGATCAAAGTTAAAAGATATATGGCACGTCTTTACAGAAATTGTCAATTTCTTCAGTGAATTTGTACATTTCATGCCAACATGTCTGTATCGAGTCAACATATATATTGATTATGTTATGACTTTCCTGGTCCTAAAGCGTGGGTTTCTAGCCATCTGCTGGTCATGCTTGTACAGTCAATGGATTAACGCGCTGAGTTGGCCCTCACATAGCCCTACAATCATCTCAGCGGATGTGAGAAATAATATCTGATTATAATGTTTGCACAGCAATACTGTTGTTGAATGCGAAAAAACAATTTCATTTATTTGGGATTTTCCCCAAAGATTTGGATTGATATTGAAACACAATTAAACCCAACGACATAAGTTTATAAACAATAATGCTTTCACAGTTCAATCGTCGTGTAATATATTTGGTATGAATGCTAAGTGATTAAACATAAACCGAATGCATGACAATGTACAACGAATAATGTGTATCGTCCTGAATAGGTGTTTCCTTTCGTCAAGCACGTTCTGAACAGACATCCCTCCAGCACAGTTGCAGGTTGATGGGCAAGGTTTATAAGATGACTTTCTTTTAACGCTGAAACAATTAACAACTAAACTCTCAGCTGATACGTGTTTGTAGATAATAGAAAAGGATGCTAATGTAGAATGACAGTTCTCAGATATCTAAGATTTTTCTAAGCAGGTTGATTTTTGTATTCATGAATAAAACATACATTTTAATATAGAATAATACCCACAAAAGAGTCTTGGCGCGGCTGTTAAACACGTTATAAAGCACGCCGCTGAATGATACAATTTCTTTGCAAGAGAGTGGAGGCATGACGGTGAGGTACGCGGATGTTGCGGAACCACCTGATGCCACCTCGCTACATAATGGGTATCTGGAGTGTAGGGGTATCGGCATTCCACCTGTACTCCATCTCTTTGTGCAGACTGACGGAATTATCAACTCACTGATCAAAGGGTTTCTAACTGCATATACTTCTCATTGTGACTTCTTATAACCGTGTAACATATACACATTTCAAACCAAATGTTACCTCATTTCTTTGTGTCATTGGAGTTTAATATTTTCATCGTTTTCAAAAGACGACAGCGGACATTGCGGTTCTCTGACCTCTACTGGGGAAACATACAACCCATTTGAAAAGGTAAAAATCGATCACAACGTCCCTGTCGTTATTTAAAACTCGAAACATTTTCAGGCACCTATTCAATTGCATGGGCCTCAGATTTTGTATATTTCACATTTCACGGTGTTGATTTCAGTCACTAACATTTTAGTGGCGTTGGCCTCAGCGTTCAGTGATTATATCGCCGAGGTGAGTTTCAATAGCTAACATTCACATGTTCTTAGACATGAGGGGGGCGGCGGGTGTAACCGTACACCTGGACGTTACACGATATTGTTACCTCCACCATCCACACACAAGTTTCACCCTCCATTGACTTTATAAATTCATCAAAAATGACATGAGGAACAGTTTTTGAAATGGTCCCCCGTCCCTGTGATTCCAACTGCTGGGTTGCCCCACGGGCTGTCATTCATTGGCCGCTTTGTGTTCACGAGGGACTTTTCCACGGTCAGCGACGCCAACGCTCACAAACAATCCAAGCACCGCTAACCACCTATCATCAGTGGGCCAACTGATATATAGTGATGATATTAAAACGACCACTACCTTAACTGTTTCAAATTACAATGGCCAGGCCGAAAGGCGCTTCGGGAGGATATGCGATAATGTAGGATCACATAGGCAGTGCTGCTCTATGTAGAGCATTGTCATCTCATTTGGTAGAACCTTCAAGTTTGGACGAAGTAGGATGGCTGACAGCAAGAGTTTTCCCTTCTTACGCTTGCCAGCTTTGGACTTCTGACATGACCAAATACATAAGTACGGCTACGATGAGTGAAAATGACTAATTTTTCGAACTTCAACAGGTATATTTTCGTTTACCTGAACGCATCAAATGATGCCGAGAGGTGTGGATCATCTATTAAATAATGAAAACCCCTTGGGCCAAAATTGCCCTGATCATTCCTTGTCCTTTCTCAGAGAATGTAGATAATAGTAAATAATACCCAGCTGGGACAATGCGAGCACTGAGCTCTGGCTTGGACGAGATGCATGGTGCTATCAGAATGGACGTTAATATGTGACCTGGACGACACAAATGACCGTGCCGTAACAGCGGCTAGTGTGTAGCGTTAATGTGAAATCAAACAACCCAAGAGGCCTCGGTCTGTACACATACACACGGCATGGGAGATTTATGCAGCCATGTACCTGTAACGCTGACACACTTGAAATAGATGGGGTAATATTGGCTGTTGATGACGATTAAATGACGCACCCTTGACACTATACTGCACCGTAGCACCTGTCTGGAGCATACTAGGGCTGAAAGTGGGTGGTGATGATCAAAGAAAGTATACACTGTGTAATATCATACTGACTATTCTTTAAATGTATAATGATAATTATAACTATTGCGAACAAAATGCAAAGGTGTGGTTACTACAATATTCAAAGTATGTGTGTCAATGCATTAGGGCAGAAAAAGTGACACGAGATTACGAGAGTGTATTTCACTTTTAGGGACAACAGAGAGCTTGACATTTAGCGCTTTTATATACATACATACATAAATAAATAAATAAATAAATAAATAAATAAATACTGAGACGTCATTTTTTATGACGTCATATAGTTGTCTAGCACGTGTTATTGTTCCAGTGAGGTGTGTGACATCATCATGGCGAATCTCTGTGTAAGAACTAAACCTTGCAAGGCTTGCTGAATTAAACTTGAATGCTGCCCATTTTGGTATTGGCTTACACTGCTAAACAATGCCCCTCAAATAGTCGAGTAAAGTAGTGATGTACAACGCACAATGTTTGACCTTGTCATAATTTATAAAATGGTATTAGCCATGTTTCCTTGACTCAACCTAGACTCAACCATGCCGCTTTACTTCATATTTTCGCTTACACGAAAGAGTTCGCGTTGAGTTTTGTCACGGTAGAATGGAGAAACACATACTATATTTTACTTATAGATTTGAATTCGCGAAATGGAATATAGAATAGAGCGTTGTGTCGTTATGCTATTATGATCACAACGTGTCTATTCAATGCTCTTCGTTTTACGTTTTTTGCAAAATCTTTTTTTTCCTCAAATAGCACATGGTCAATATCTGTCCTGCGCAGACAGTTTACAGTTTATGTAAAGATGGATGTTGAGTTTTATGATGAAGTACTGGATATGTCTTTATTATGAAGAAAATTCGCACACAGAGGCGTTGGCCATGGAGATAGTTGCCCGGTCAGCCGAGGGGGTGCTCTGGATCCAACCATGTCTTCAGTCACGTATCATGTTTTCTTCACTGTCGTATTTGTTGACTGCCATTTCTATTGCATTATGAAATACTTCGTGCTTCTCGCTTTTGACAAATGTGTGGATTTTCAATTTTCTCGATGAAGCCATCAACATCAAATACATCTTGAACTGAACGGTCTGGAAACTGAGTTTGTTCACACTGTCGCGCCTAATACTAATCCAATATGAACTAGTCCACACATATATTGTCAAAAACACGTTTGTTTGGCCAATCGAACAATGTGACGTATCATATTTGGTCATTTGTACATACATGGTCAGCTGAAATTCCACGCACACAGACCACTGGTCAAACATTTGCCTTCTGGCTGAAATCGAATTATGGTTTTGTTTAATTGCAAATTTCCAACATGTTTTCCATCAATAAGAGGGGAGGTTTATCGGCGGCGAGCATGTTTATTGAATGTCACGTTAACTGATATCACATTTGTTACAGCAAGAAAGGGTGCCACATTTACCAGCACATTCACAGGTTCCGAATAACTACATAGCCATAATGATACATTTTGAAATAATCGATGCAGAGTCTTGCAATAAATTATGTTTGCGGTATATGTTCCATGTCAATTAAAGATGGTGTTACTCGGGAGAGTTTAGGAGAAGCAGACAAGAGACGTCACTCGTTGCCAAGGTGATCTTTTGGAGATGGGCTTCAGTCTACCTTCCCATCTACAGTATTACGTCACAGAAGAAGTCACTTTTTACACAGTGTCATGATAAGGCAGAGTACAAAATACCTGATTTCGTACTTAGGAAGTTACTAGTAACTGTTCCTCAGCAACAATTTCAGAGCATAAAATAGCAAGCATTAAGGACACCTTTACCAATTACATAACTTGTAATTGTTTAAGGGTATTACTCTAATCACAAACGCACACGCCAGTCAGAGGTATTGGGATGCGTGGAGGAGATGTCGACAAGGCTGTCTTGATGCTTAATGAATGTATGTCTTGTCAACTCACTTTGTGTCTTTTATACATCAACAGTGGCCGTTGTAATAAGAGCCACGGATGAGTTTGGGATACTTTCTCTGTGAAGGTATAGGGTAAAAATATTCTTAAAATCAATATAAAACAATGTTTTGGTTAGCAGACAAACAAGTTGGTGTTTGACTCGAATCAAACTTGCTAAAATGCGGTTCGGCCATGTTTCTATAATTCGAGAAAATAATATCATAAACCTTATTTGTTTCCGCCATATTATTTACAACGAATTACTACTCAAATCGCCGGCAAGTATGTGGGATCATTGCTTTGTTAATGCCACATAAAGACCGCATCCGCCCTGCGTAAGACATAGAACACAGAGATAGTTACCCGAACCCGAGAGCCCGCCCCGCCCCCATCAATCCCATTCTTTACCCCTAAGGTCTGTCCGTCGCCCTGCCCTGTTTACTCGTGTTCATTTCCACACAGACGCTCCGATACAAAAAATTTCCGCCTCGGCAGCCATTTAATGAAAGAAATGAACTAGCTAGAATATAATTATCGCGAGCCCTTGAGGTAGTCCCTTTCTGAGGCGGAGGGTATGAAAGCACTCCCCTCAACGACGGAGCAGATTGCCGCGAGGTGGAGCTCTAACCAATGATCGGCTGTACGTGATGAGAGATTGCCTGCCGTGTCATTGATGCCACAGCTACGCATGTGAGTGAAGCTGTTCTCTGTATTCGGCGTGAGTGATAGGCGCATGTGGACCGTACATTTTTATCAGACTGCTGTTGGATTGTGAGAGTGAAACGATCTACCTCTGGACGGCGCTACCTATGTTTACCTGACAGGTGAATCTTGGCGGTATCATTTGAAAATTACCGTGATTCGATAACAACGTTGTATTTTGATTCCTGACGACTGTAATTTGCCTGCCTGTGTCCACATCATATTGCTATTCTCAGGTGAGTTAACATTTTTGCATTTTCATGTATGACCTGGGGTAACTTTACCAAACAAGACATCAGTGGTAATGTAAAATAATAATGTAAATATCAAGTCGGTGACAGAATTTCCACCAAAAAAGGCATACATAACATGATAAAAACATGGACAAGACATGAGTGGCAATGTGTAACATTATTGTAAATATCACGTCGGTGACAGTATGTCCACCAAACATGACACACATAACATGATAAAAACATGGAGCGTACATATTGCTTCTCGCACCATGCAACATCTGTTATGGTATGGTAAGATGTTTGCTGATGATAAAATGAAATGCACAATAACAATTCAGTGAAAAAACCCAATTTAACATCTTGCTAGAAAACAGATTGTGCCCTAAAATTATTGTGAATTCCGTGGAACTGATTTATGCTTTTTATAATAAAACCAACGATATAAGTAAGTTTGAGATATGCATTGTTGTAATACCCCATATTCATACGTGTGAAAGAAATACATTACTTGAATAATATACATGCTTAAACGTGTATCGAAATCACCTGTAGAGGGACTGTCTTATTTTATGTGGAAACACATTAGGTTGTAGAAATATGATACTTTTATAGAGTAACACTTCACCCATGACCTAGTGTTTATATGCCCAGCATTAGAGCTAGACCAACAGTCAGCAGTAGTCTAACATGGGTCTGCCATACATGCTGAAACCTACGTATATCGTGCTTCAAGTATATTTAATATAATTGACTTTAGTAATTGAAAAGTTAATTCACTCTGTTCCCAACATATAGACACATGTGACGTCTTACTAATTTTAGAAAATACGAGAACACATAATGGTTTAATGTAGCGATGCATGACAAGAACACATCGTGTCATATGCAGTATAATTGGTGTGGGGGTGTGTATCAGGTGTGTGAGTTGTATGAGACGTGACAGGATATACACTCCATGCTTGGCCTTATCACGTATTAACTTACCCTGATAGATATTGACACGAATCCTGTGAAAGTGACAATATAAACACTCATGGTAATCTGTTGTCTATATATCTTGCCTGGATTGAGTGCTGTTGCCTAATTGTATTATGTCCCCCGACCATTGACAATAGGTTTGTATAACTCAAACGTAATTTGGGTACACGTGATATCCCTACACCTTTTTTCTGACAGCAATAAAACTTAATTTCTGAACAGAAACAATCTGGACTGACTACGTATGACTGACATTGGAACAATATAACACATATAATGTCAAAAGTTAATGAGTCATTTATTGCTTATGGGAGACTGAACCTTCAGCTCTTTTGTAATACCCTGGCAACTCCAAAACTATGGGGTGTATAAAAGGGGACCCCGGTGCCGCGACAATAGCTGCCCCCTCGCAATATCTGACACTAGTGGTTACAGAACACTCAAGTGGGAGGGTGATTTTCTCGCTATAGTAATACCCCGGTGTCCATTTAATAGATTTTACTTTTACACAAATCGGAATATTTAGATCACTGTTTAAAACTACGATTTCGAGACCCATTGTGTTGGACACAAGAGGTCTGCATAATTATCCTCTACAAAATATTTTCCTCTTCAAAGTGTTGATCACAATGGTATGGTCAACACATGGGGTAGAGAGGACAAACTATTTTACCTTGCCTTTTATACGAACATTGTCAATACAAAGTCTGTCGAAATGGTTCTGTACATACCGTACTGGATAGAAATAATAACACTCGTATAAAATCTTACACACTCCAAAAGGAATCGATTTGATTAATGCGCCCAAAAAGGACGTCCCATGTGGATTGCCCAGAGACTGCAGCGTGACGACATAACATCAAGACAGGAACTTAAATTGAATCGGACCGCCTACAGTCAGCAAACACAAACATTTATTTTGTTTCTTTACAAACAGTTTGATGTAGACCATAAACTGAGAGCGGGGGTGAGTGTATTTAGGCTTGACTTGTTTCTGTAGAGAGCCAGTGACTTTGAGCGGACAGGACGGTGGGAGCCGGAGATTGAGACATCCAAGGCTGCTGCACGCAGATAGGAGCGGGGCTGGGTAGGGGCGTGTGGTGGTCAGCTGTGTAGATCCCCAGACTATGTTTTAGAAGCAAGACAATCAGGACTACGAGAAAAAGCATGAATTCCGGGTGGGGTGTTTATATTTGCGTTAAATATGAGTGAGTGAGTATTGTTTTACGCTGCTTTTAGCAATATTCCAGCAATATCACGGCGGGGGACACCAGAAATGGGCTTCACACATTGTACCCATGTCGGGAATCGAACCCGGGTCTTCGGCGTGACGAGCGAACGCTTTAACCACTAGGCTACCCGACCGCCCCGCGTTAAATATGATCTTTTCATTAGTTGTGTAGATTACCCAGGACGTTTGGCTATGGTTACTTTTCTGCAATGTGTAGAACTTTGAGCACTTTTCTTCGTGTTTCCATGGCATTATGCTTTTTGCATAATGTTCACATATTTGTAAAACTCGGGCACGTGCAATAATGACTGAATATATAAATTGTCAATGTGAAAGAATAACCAGTCTAGATTATCCACCGAAACAGATTCAGTTTGGCGTAAAGGGCAAAATAGCTGGGAAAGTTATATGAATTGGCCCACTGTAAGAAAGAATAGTAATCATAACTGCCATTGGTATGAGTGATCATTAGAAAGACATGCTACAAACAGCTCGTGTCACCCTGGTTGACATCCCCGTACACGTGTAATAACTAACATATACTGGATGGGTAGATGCCACATGCACCTCAGTGTGGGGTACACAGTTGACCGTAACTGTCAACCCCTGAACAATAGGTGTGTTTCAATTACACTGACCACTGCCATGTGTGTCTGCGAATTGAGTTATATCGGTTTACCTTGCATGTTCTCATTGACAGATATTCAGAAAGTAGGTTTCGCTGTACCGTCACCCATACTAATGAGAGCATGCTCTGTCTGCTGAAATATAACATTCTGTAATCGAGTTTAAATTATTCATTTCACGTTAGAAAGCAAATGTGTGGAATACTGATCCTAGCAATTGAATGTGTAATGTCAGAGTGTGCGATGACAGCAACATTGACATCAGATATATTGTACCACAAGTTGATATCAGAATGAGAACGACTGAAATTTGAGAAAGAAAATACTAGTTTTATTTAGAATATACCACTTATAATAATAGTTTATGTTCCCGTATCTTTCCTGGGTGGATCCGTGCTAAGCTATTGTTAATGATGCGATAATACGCGGTGATATCGATATTTACAATGAAATGGGTTGATCGTGCGATCTGTGGGAATAACTCTTGTATAAATCTCAATGATGGCTGTATATGGATGCAGCTGTCTTAACCATGCATATATTCCGGTTTACCTCTGGATATATACATCGATCCGTGGTTTTTTAGCTTCCCGGCGACCTGACAGGCGGGATCCCCCCTATGAGTGTGTAACATTGACCTTTTGCAGAGAAATATTTCATCGGAAGCCAATCATACCTACACTGTCTGCACCATGGGCGACACTCGGGTGTAGCCTCTGTTATTAACAATACATGACGTGAAACCTGCGGTTGTACAACGTAGGCAGAGTATGTGGGTCGGCGGTGGTGGTACACATGTGGACAGGCTGGTGTCAACATGTCGCGGGCAGATATAATAGACTGACCAGTATGGTAATGAGGACAACGTATATTGACAATATTTAGGAAAGTCATCAATCACGCCAGCCAGCGGCTTGGTGATGTGTATATCGCGAGTGATCGATGTGCAACTGACACCAGGTGGAGGCGGTAACCTGATGACACACCAGTGACAGGCACCCGGCAACAATGAAATACCAACCTGTAACTCCACACCTATCCATGTCAATCTCACAATATTTATTGTAGTTTTCTATGTATCAGAGACAGTGCTTGTAATTTGTTATTAGCATTTACTATGCATGGGGTGCCTGGCGTTGTCAGTGAGGACTGATGTAGTCTAATAAGTATCTCGCTCCACATCTGACATTGACACCTTTATTAACGACATCATATATCCCGAGTTACCCTCCGCGGTCACTGTCGCCAGTAACGTGGATATTTGCGTGCACTTCTTTAATCAAATATTTTGAAAAGTACCCTTGATATATTTTATCAATTCTCTATTTCAAATGATTCAAAAGTACAAAAAGTCGTTGAGCGGACACGTGTTTTTTTTTTACTTGAACGTGTCTCACAGCTGCCCGCAACATGGACCGTGAAATGGAACTGTCGTGGATAACACCCGGCATACTTGGGTGTCTGTCCTAGTGCTTAATTTGTAACAAACTGGGTCAGCGTTCGGCGTGCATCTTAAAATTAAGAGGGGTCAATGTGATAGACAAACTGAAACTGTCATCCTAAGTCCACGTGATAAACGTCTTGGCGACTCTACGTTGACAATTGTCACATAAACACGCTTGTTTCAAACCGCTACGTCTTTGCGTCCCGCGTGCCGTGCATTAAAGCACCAGCTCGCTCACTAGTCACTTAGTAACTTTATACGTTTTGAAATTCAGATATGTAGGGCCTTAAAAATAACCAAGGGGAAACTAAACAGACTCGGCCCGAAGTTTATGCCATGCACATCCAAGAGCTGCCAGTATCAAGGGGCCCAATATTGGCTATGTAGCCAATATACTCATTACTACGTGCGCCGTGTGATTGGAGAGCCGGCACTATAAATATTGAGTTAGACTATCTTTAGTCAGAAGAAAGGGTTGTCAACTGAACTGGTTTGTTGACTTAAGCGTGATGCTTTATGTTGGCAGGTATCGCGGACAAACTATTTCATCTGCTGTAAGAACTTGTTGAGTGTCGCTTTCATCCGCGGCTATTACGAGCCTTGGGTTGTACCGAGCACGATTACTGTGGATAATGTGAACCTAGTCATTATTGTGACCAAATAGTGGATAGGTTATTTCCCGTTGTCCTTATTCTATCAACTATCTGATATCTGTGATGTTATACACATGCTTCAGTGATGTTCTCCATCTTCATCAAGCATAGTTAGCATAGACATAAACAAGAATGCTGTTGTATTTGATACACTCAATATGTATAAAACAATGTCACTTCGCATACCACAATACACTTGGCCTGCATGTATAGATGTATTGAAGATGAGGCTCGTGGCTTAGTTATATGCGAATACTACTCGGATATGACATGGGATTTATTTCAACAAACTTCTCTAATTAACACATTGTTAGTTAATATGACTCCAGTTGATCAATTATCTGTGTAATGCACTGTAGAGAGTGACCGTTGGTCCATATGTCGTGAACATTATGTTCAAGCGTACGAAGTTTTAATGACATCCTTCTCATGAACTCTATTAATACATACACATTGATATCTGAAATTTTGTTATGTCTGCACATATTTTAACACATTGATATAAGCATTTTGAGTGAGTATTATTTTTGACACGATTCCACTCGTTTTAGTGTAGCCCCTTCGGTGTGACACACTAATAAAATAGTTTCTTAATCTTGTCTCCTCTAAAACTATAAACCAAATGTGTGTGTATGTCCTTGTTCTTGATTTCCCCGACCTTCCCAGGAGAGATCGGGAAAAGATAACGGACGCATTCCCACACTCTTGCCAAGGCTTACTACTTTCAACAAACAAAAACAAAACTTTGTCCTTTTGAAATAATGTTTATTCATCCCATTATCACAAATCCCTCACCCTGAGACCTCTGCGTCCGCCGGGGCTTACCCCACCTGGCTGGTTGCTAGGTGATGGACATGATGCTGGAACAATGCCTGATTACTCGGGTGAGACGAGAAGTTGCTTTGATTGCAAATCACGCTGGCGCATAAGTGGAAAATAGGGGTGTGAATAATATGTAATAAGTAGATATAACAATTACCACGGTCTCTTTGAACAACTTGACCGCTGGTCAAAGAACAAGCAAAAAACAATAGGTACGAGCAAAACAATAATAGTTTATCAGGTAGCATCTGTTTCTATTGTATATAAGCGGGATGCTTCAAAGATAAGATGGTAGTTTTACAGGTATTCATCAGTGAAGTTGTGAATGCATTTTTAAAGTGTTACAGCTTTCTTCCTCGTCTGGCTTGTGATGATTGTATTCAGATTAAGGACGGTACATTAGACCGGGACAGACCACACCGCCGTGGAAATGCAGGACTTTGTTTTTTGACATGAGATGTTTTAGAGGATCGTTTGTTACTAAAATAGGAATTCCTATATCACTTAACTAGCAACATGTGCGTGCGGTATGCTTGTCAATTAGATACAGAAGTGCGTACAAAACCGAAACTGGCGTTTGAGTGAAAATTAATTTCACAAAAGAATCTCCTTCATTTATCGGTGTCTGTGTTTTCCATACAAGCCGCTGCGCATAAATATCTACAGTTGAACCGCTTTAGGGGAGTGTTTGAAAGTACCGGAGTAACATACGTCCGTTATTACTAAACCGCCATCTTCCGGGGACGCACATGTATTCCAGCCTTGTCGCTGCCTCCCGTGGCCAAACCCAATTCGTTGTCATTCCACCAGTCCCCGAATGCCATGGCAAATTACAAGGGAGGGAGTTATTCCTTGCCGCGACGCTATGTCATCGTCAAGCATGCTGTCAATGTGTATGATCGGAACCTGCTGCTACAACTTATGTAACTTTATACTTTTACCACTCTCAGCTCCACAGGAGCCTGCAATAATGTCTTGTACAGGGAAATAACTGTTCGCTGCCATCACACAACATTTAGGATAACGATAAAAAGAATGAAACGTTTCGAATGTTTTACTACCCAGTAAGCTGAGGAATCCAATAAGGCAACAATCCAAGACAATTAGGCAGTGTACATAACGACATGGGTCCCCATCATACTGATGTTACACCATGAAATAACACGCACGAAATGAGACACGCTACGACCAATTACTTACACTATGCGACAACAAAGGCCAGGTTATAAATGATATCAAGTAAAGTTTTGATGATTAATTTGATACACACAAAGTGTGACCCTTCGTCACTGTATGGCGACGAAAAATACTGCAACAGTAGTAGGCAGTTTAAACTTCAGCGTGGTATTCTGCTGGAAAGTTCCGGAAGTGTCATGTAGTTTATTTTTCTGCACAGGATAGAGACATATGGGATGAAGGAGAAGGATCATCTCCCCGAGGCAAGTGAGTTAACTGACTATAAAAGTCCAGTTTCCACCTTTGCCGATCTAGGCTGGTATTGTGGAGTTACATTCTGGCTGGACTTACGAGTCCATGGTATAGTCCGGGCTGGGTGTCAGGGGTAGAGACATGGGATGAAGGAGGATAGACGTGCTGGGTGTCAGGGTAGAGACACGTGGGATGAAGGAGAAAGATAGACGGGCTGTGTGTCAAGGTAGAGACATGGGATGAAGGAGAAAGATAGACGGGCTGGGTGTCAGGGTAGAGACATGGGATGAAGGAGAAAGATAGAAGGGCTGGGTGTCAGGGGTAGAGACATGGGATGAAGGAGGATAGACGTGCTGGGTGTCAGGGTAGAGACACGTGGGATGAAGGAGAAAGATAGACGGGCTGGGTTTCAGGGTAGAGACATGGGATGAAGGAGAAAGATAGAAGGGCTGGATGTCAGGGGTAGAGACATGGGATGAAGGAGAAAGATAGACGGGCTGGGTGTCAGGGGTAGAGACATGGGATGAAGGAGAAAGATAGACATTCTGGCTGGACTTACGAGTCCATGGTATAGTCCGGGCTGGGTGTCAGGGTAGAGACACGTGGGATGAAGGAGAAAGATAGACGGGCTGTGTGTCAAGGTAGAGACATGGGATGAAGGAGAAAGATAGACGGGCTGGGTGTCAAGGTAGAGACATGGGATGAAGGAGAAAGATAGAAGGGCTGGGTGTCAGGGGTAGAGACATGGGATGAAGGAGGATAGACGTGCTGGGTGTCAGGGTAGAGACACGTGGGATGAAGGAGAAAGATAGACGGGCTGGGTTTCAGGGTAGAGACATGGGATGAAGGAGAAAGATACACGGGCTGGGTTTCAGGGTAGAGACATGGGATGAAGGAGAAAGATAGACGGGCTGGGTGTCAGGGGTAGAGACATGGGATGAAGGAGAAAGATAGACGGGCTGGGTGTCAGGGTAGAGACACGTGGGATGAAGGAGAAAGATAGACGGGCTGGGTGTCAAGGTAGAGACATGGGATGAAGGAGAAAGATAGACGTGCTGGGTGTCAGGGTAGAGACATGGGATGAAGGAGAAAGATAGACGGGCTGGGTGTCAGGGGTAGAGACACGTGGGATGAAGGAGAAAGATAGACGGGCTGGGTGTCAGGGTAGAGACACGTGGGATGAAGGAGGATAGACGGGCTGGGTGTCAGGGTAGAGACATGGGATGAAGGAGAAAGATAAACGGGCTGGGTGTCAGGGTAGAGACATGGGATGAAGGAGAAAGATAGACGTGCTGGGTGTCAGGGGTAGAGACATGGGATGAAGGAGAAAGATAGACGGGCTGGGTGTCAGGGTAGAGACACGTGGGATGAAGGAGAAAGATAGACGTGCTGGGTGTCAGGGTAGAGACATGGGATGAAGGAGAAAGATAGACGGGCTGGGTGTCAGGGGTAGAGACATGGGATGAAGGAAGGTTGAAAGAAGGGTAAACCAGGACATGTGAGGTGGCGTTACAGATGTATAATCTTTTATACTGGTAGTTCCCTCCTACTCTTCTACCGACAAGGCCCTCAAGACAAACATGGCTAATATGACATGTCCCCTACACACCACACCACAGACAACAGGCAGTAGAGATGCATGACTTTATTTTATGATGAAGAGAAGAAAGTAGAATTATGATAGGTCAAATGCTACCGCCAGTGACTTACGTATGTGACAGGGGAAAGGAATGCTGTAGGTATGGCTGTGATTTATTTATGAGTCGTTCTGTATATCAATAAAGTATGTGTCGGCTAAATGAAGGCATATCGGATTTCATTTCAGTTAACAACCGTTGTTAATTACACATGATCGTCATGTTCATTTCTGTCACAAGAAATCGATAACATGTCGAGATTGTATGAATTAATATTTAAAACAGCAATAATAAAAAATAACGAATCACAATGGGCATTCTATATTGTAGATAAAGGGCTTTGGTGAGGACAAAGCATTCCAACAACGAGGAAACGTTATCGCGCATATGTAATGTACTCTCATTGTACACATTCACTATTATTATTCCATATAATAGCCCACGAGCACAAATATTCGTTTACATGAATTCTAGTTATCATTTAATAAAGAGAGTCTTCTGTAAAGCGTTAAACGATTCCACTATATAATCCCATTGCGTATCACTAGAAAATCATCTTTGGAAGATACAACAAGTTCGCTTCGCGAGACATTCTTCTTATGAATTATGTTGTGGATCTCTTGTGACAATGGTCACATTGATGTGCATTTTGTACTATTGTAGGGAGTTTGTATTGCAATTTCACAAATTTGAGACACGAAGTTTCCTCGGTTACTTCTCCTCAACATGCTACACGGCATTAATACGTGGCGTTTACAACTAAGAATCAAGTAATATGTTTTTGTGGCATTTAGAAGTTGTAACTCAAGCAAGTATAGATGGTCAACCTCTATATTACAATTGTAGCGACATTTCGGTGTCGATTCTAAAGTCATTATTAAATAAATATAACGGTGGTCGAATCTAGACCGAAACGTGACTAAACTTGTAGTATAGCCGTTGGTCGTTCATTATATCTTGACATTAGAAACAAGTAACAACATACGTATGAGCTTGACACGCCTTTGGTATATGATAAGTGAACTCTAGTGAGGTGTAGCTGACACAATCAATAAGTGTTGTCTTTACCAAGTGACAGAGCGGCGTCTCGTGGACCCACTGAGGTAAAGCGACAGGGACAGTCTCTATTGTAGAACTGTCCTCGTTGGTAGGCGCACACCAGACCGTGCACGCAATCGTAGGCGCTCCCTGCACGCGTTATGTGCGCCCCCGAGGGCAGGCGTAAGGCGATATACGTTATATCATTACCTGCCTCTCGAATTAATGACCCAAACAATCTGTCCAATTCGGCGTGAAATGTGACAATAAGCCTTGTTCTGTGAAATTCAGTAAGTTGACAAGCTTGCTGTTCGCTTCTTCACACGAATATAACAATTCATTGTCTCTGCATTAGGTGCGTGCAGGATGAGATATAACATAGCTATTTTTATTCTGGTTTCTTGGGGGTTGGTCTAAATGACTGGGAACCTTAGATAGGATTTGCTGTTTCAAAATGTGATCTGCTGATAAATGTGTTGTAAAGAATTGGTTTGCGTGTTGGAGTGGTGTATTGTGTTGGATTCTTCAGTCTGTCTTCTATGGCTATTGGCGCGGTTGAGGATTAAGGTCTCAGATGTCTTCCGAACCTTACCAATAGAACGCTTACATCATTCAAGTAATGATTCGCCTTGCAGTGTACATATGTGTTGTACGAACTTGTCAGCTCCCATGGCGGTGATGGTACTATGTCACATTTTAATCATTATATCATACCCTTCCCGATGGTTTCTCCCACAAAACATTGCGATACTGACTGCTCTATTTAACTCCAAAAAAAACCCTCCCTGAAAACAGCTGATGTTACTGACGAAAGTCGTTCGCTGTTTGACGTTGGCAAGAGCAATGAATTGTACAACCAGTGATAATCGATGTCGAGACCCACGAGGCCCAGTGCCAGAACAGCGAAGCTGGAGAAATATATTTTTGCAAAAAAAAGTAATACTTACACAAGGTTCTAGTCAACTAGTATCTTACTAATTCAGACTCAAGGCCATGACAAATTTATGTTTTAGGAAAGCTTTTGAAGTTATGAAGTAATACAATAATAGAACAATACATTGTCGCTTTTCATTTCTTATTATCTCCTTAGCTTTGCAATCTACTACCGTTAGCAAGGTTCCAACAAAGCACAGAGAACATTGTACCTATTCACATTATTAGATGTATATAGACTTAAAATTACGGTACAAGTGGTTTGTAATTGCGTTATCTTCTTGTTGAAAGAATGTGTGTGTAATGAAACTAATCATGATGCACAAAACCCGACCCAGCAAGATACATGATTGTGTGAAACATTGACATGCATGAGGAAAGTGACAAATGTTGTTAGTAGCCGACACTACCCAGTCTATCAAGTGTGAGCCTCTCAACTGGGGCACCCAGTGAAGCAGCCCCTTGTCTTAATCTCTCGGGCTGGACAGGGGGTCCTTTGTTACCCACGGGTGTCTGATCAGGACTTTTTATACCCGTAATTCAGGGTCAGGCGGGTCTGGTGGGAATTACATGGGAAAGGAAAATGTTAGTGGTGGGGGGGCCAGGTTAGACGAGTGACAGCTAGCGACTGCGAATTACACCGTTATTGAAATATAAGTGACAGCCGGACCTCTCGCTGATGGGTGGTCGGTGTGGAAGGAGAAATTTTTCGCACATTTTTAGAAATCAGGAGAGCCTTTTATTCTAATTTATTGACAGATTAGGCGTGCATGTTGCTGTGTTGACACCACAGGGAATTTATTCGCTTTAAAGGAGACCTTCTCCAAGTCAATAGCCACTTGCCTGTTGGCCTTCAGTTGGACGGTGCAGTAATCAGACAGACGCGGTGTTTACTTTTCCCGCTTGCTGTTTTCCTACAAATATTGTGATATCAAACATATCTTGTGCCGGCACTGGCCGAGTCGTTTACTTGGACATAGACGGCTACGCTGGTTGTGGCAGGACGCCGGATTGTATTGCAGCCGCTGGACATATACCGAGGTGGAAGTCACGGACAGTTTGCCTTTCGTCACGGACGCTATAATTCATCAGTAAGTACAACATTTATTTAAACGTTAGCGGGATGTGTCATTAGTAGGAATACAACTCGGGATCTTCGTGACATGTTTTAGAAGTAGGCAGGTATCTCTTGCAGAGACAGTCGACACTCATCTGATGATCACAACAATTCACTGATATTATATACATATACACTAGTTAACACATATAATTAACAATACTCGCGTTTGGGTAAGCTTAAGATATTCTCCTTTGAAAAAGAATGACAATAGGTATATGCTCTACGTTATAGTAATATTGATGACTGTGAGGTGCTTATTGTTACATATACAAGTAGACGTTACCTGTATGGGATGTAATTTTCCTTAGAAACCTCTACTTTTGCATAATAAGAGTGCGAATAGAATGCTGTTGAAGCGTGTATTTCATATAAAGGATTTTAAATGTACTAATTTGATTAATTTAAATGTACTAATTTGATTAATAACACTTTCCTCTCACAGTCAGTTTACACATATATCTGTCATTCACACTGACAACATGGATGTGGAACTGACAATGGATGTCAATAGGGCGGAAGCTACATACATACTTTTCCTCGTGTACGCATTTATTATTGCTACTCCCAGTGGCCGAGGCTCCAGAGCGAAGTCTGCATGATAATAACATCCGCATAATAATCCCCAATCTAACATAAATGTGTTTACTTTGCTGCGATGAAGGAATATTCTTCTCAACGGATGTGTTCATTTCACATCGACTAGAAGGCATGTCCGTGTGTTTTCATTCAAGTCAGACGGGCTTTATTTAATGTAAGAATATCTCTCCACGACTCAGGTGAAACTGCACCACGTGATCCGGGAACAGCATGCCAACTTTAATATCTCATGTTTGGAGAAGACATATTACGAAACTTTTCATCTGCATTCGTTTGTTCAAAGAGTTGTTTATGTTGTGTTGCTGGATCTGTCTATTTGAGCTGGTGTTAAAACACGGAAGTGTGTCAATCTAAACAGATGGCTGAAGTTATGAACATTGCATTCGGGAAAGAAAATACGAACGTGACCTTCCTTATAAGGGTATGTTCAACAATACCTGTATACGGAATATTTCCAGTAGATGCTTCGTAGTAGCAGGATTTGTCCCCATGGTGTAGTAAAGGTGCCACATTTGATAAATTGATTTAAATAACAGTGCTTAATTCTGAAGTTAAAGCCTATGATCCCCGTTGACAATGGAATGAATCCCTGTATTGTCCTTTTGGTCAGTCTTCTGTCCGAAAATGAATGACAATTCCAGGTCAGGTCCCGCCAGTAAATCAAGACTCGGAGTTACTCATCAGAGGACTTTTGTATCGCATTACCAAGTACTTGGGGATTATGTGGGAGGGTTGGGGATCAACTCCACGGACTACAGAAACAAAATCTGGGGAAATATCTTCCCTCATTGTCGTTATGTGTACTTGAGAGATCAACGCTATTGCTTCATTAAGGTGAAAAATACTTCACTGATGTAGAAATTGACATTGGAATTACACCCTCGGGAATGCCGAAGCCTATTCTGTAAGGGCCCTGCTTAGATTACTGACACAGGTAATAATGTCTCTATTCCCGTGTCTGTCGGAAGAGGAGGTTATGGACCCCCGGGACACCTATGTTTTCACACGACGCAGGGTTTGAAGTCGTCTGAATGGACTTGCTGTGAAATAATGGCAGTACCCCCAGACACTGCTTGACCAAGGGTCACCGAGAACTGCAGTAGACGCCACAAACGTTAATCATTCAACATAAGACTTTATTTCAAATTCTTATACTTGCTGTTGCTGACAAAAAAAGGTAAATCCACCCACCTCTGTGCAGTACCGTACGTCGTCGTGGTAGGGGTGATTCATTGACCCGTGTATGGAGAGCGTAGCGTATATTTACCTGGGATTACCCCCATCTTTAATGTGATAGATTGGCTGACAGGTGAGGGATTGGGAGGACGGATCAAAGAGGGAGCTGTCACGTGATCGCACGAGAACATACATCGAGCATCTAAGTGGAGCAGGATATAGATACGACGATGTGTTATAGAAGGGTACACCATCAAATACACAGTCGGGAAACTACTTGTTAAAAATTCCCAAGTAGATCACACACTGCTAAAGTCCACACGTCCTTTAATACACGTATTTCTCTCTCTGTTGTAATTATATGGCAACTAAGAAGTGCATTGCGATTAGCTTCAGAAATAATGCGTGTTCACTGTGACCGAGAACAACACCTGCAGGTCATACGGGAGCCACAATAGGAAGGGAAATGGCTTGACCAATGATTAGTATAGGGATGGTTTGACCAGTGATTAGTATAGGGAAGGTTTGACCAGCCCGGTGCTGATTAGTATGACCAACATCAAAGAACTACCGTGGATGACGGAGATTACAGCAGCCTGTCTGATTGATATGGGAATACATTTCAATGTGGTTATTGACAGGTCTGATTGTGCGTTGGTGACAAGTAGTAGGGATTGCAGTCCATCTCCGCTGCATAATAACTACGGGTATTCAAGGGGAAAATACCACTTTCAATTTTTAAGAAATGTAACAACGAAGATCTAGTTTATGAGGCTCATCCTTTTCAAAATATTCAATCGTAAAAGGTTTATTTACACAACAATGAATCAGTTTTACTCAGTTTCACAATGAGTCGTTCGAAATACTACTACAGGGGATAGATTTCTAGTTCCTCTCCACGATATGCGTCCATTCGAACTATATCCAAGAGTTAATTTCCAGAAGACAAACTGATTATCACCCGGCCAGGTAATAGAATACTATCACTTATAGATTTCAAGTCACACTTCTTGCGGCGCTGTTTGCAAACTAGCAAGATTAGTATTTGAGCGATAGCAATGCAGCACACCTGGCGTCCACCAATGGCCAATGATATCCCTTTAATGTGAAAAACATTTACCCGGTAGTTGAGCGCAGTGAAAGACAAAGATAAGCAACCATTGAGGCAGGCACGTAGAAGGGGCTCGTGCTATATCTAAAAGGGGCACTTGAGATAGCTGGCAGACTGGACTCGTGTCATGTCCTTATGACAGCGCACCGTGTGGCGACGTACAGACACTTTGTTTTCAATATCAACCATTTCTCTCAGCCATAGGAGAACATATTGTATACTAAGGTGCTACTATTCTGATCGCTAGTGGTGTGAAATGTCAAATATTTTCAGATTCTGCGACCTAACCTAGCTGTCTTGCCCTGGGAAATACGTGTGGACAGAAACGGTATTGTTTAAAATTCCTAGTTTAATGCGGGTAATATCCTTGATCCTCCACCCACCTCGGCATTTATTCCAAATTTAAAAATTCCAAAAATTCAATATAAGCAACCCCTAAAAGCCCCCTCTTGGGTTGCACACACCACTTTCACCCTTTTCGGAATACACTAAATGGTCCGGCCAGGCCCGTGTGCGAAATACGCTACAGTCGGAAAGCGCACGTTAAATCTCCTATATCAGTCCGTCAGTCAGCGTGTAATAATAACGTAAGATGTTAGGTTTCCAAAATGAAACTGAGTATAGTTTTACATCGAGTGCTACTTTACAACTACATCACATGACAAGAAAACGTAGGGTTGTGCTTTCACAGAGGCTATCAGTCACGAATGGAAAAATAAATAATTGCACTTCCTCAAATGAAAGATTATGAGAGTGGGTGAATTATTCCAACCACATCACAGCGACCTATACTCAGCCAACGAGCCTGGCTACACTCGATCCCTTACAGTTGGTTCTTACTAAAAGCATGGGATGTTCTACCTCGGAATCCACGCGGCGCCGGACATTTGGAGGACTGAAGCAACAAATCTTTAATGATAGTCCGTCAATAATTCTAAAACAGACATTATTTCAAAATGGATTTTCTCAGTTTGACAATGACAAAAATAAGTAAATAGTGTTACATATGCTAAGCCATGTAGTTTCTTGATGGGTATGAATTGGCACTTCATCGACAACTGTGGACACTGCCATGAGATGAGACATTGACACAATGGAATATATCGGTTACGATTATGAATATCATATGATAAGAGGTTCTTTCAGCAACGATGTTTCACAATAACTTTCAACATAGATGTAAGCTAAAGCATATATCAAACAACCATTTCACAGTGTGTCAAAGTTCCTCAGTGTCAGTTATGATGCCCCCCCCCCCCCCCCCCCCCCGACCTGTGATGTAGGGACTATCGGATGGGGACCCTTCTAATTATATGGTAGTTAATATCAAACACATTATAAGCTGAACCTAGTTGTGTCAAACTCGTAAACAGACTACCAGTTTCTGCAGAGATGGAAGGTATATCACAGTAGCATATTTCACAGTGATGTTATGATAGTAACAGTCATTGCTTGATAGCATCATGTCCAGTCAGACACATATTTCCCTGTGTAAAACGTCAGCATCAACGATTTGTTACAGTTATGTCAGTCCAGCACTTTTGTCCATCTACGATATATGGGTGGCGCTGTCTGTACTGGTGTTTATGGACATGTCTGACAGAAGACTGTTGTGCAATGACTGTTTATAGACTGTTGGCTGGGGAGTGCAGTGCCCGTGCCCCGGGGAGCGGGTAAACAGTCTGACATGTGCTACACACAGACCTCGCTCAGCATGTGGAGGATATATATGGAAACATGTGATAATACTTTGTCTTTACCGATAACAATTTCAATTTAATTTAATTTATTGTATTTTGAATATCGGCGTCTAGATGTCACAGAGTAAAGTCGAGTAGGTCTAACCAATATCACTTCAACTATCAAGTAGGGGGTCGTGTATTGAGTAGGTTTCTCACTTCCTACGCTATGATTGCGATCTGCCAGTCCAAGTTTCACCATATCTAACATAGAGCAACGCGAACGTCAGTTTTAGTTCCACATTTATCAATGTAGCAGTTTACTTAAAGCCCGAATGCAAAGTTTTGACTAAAAGCTTTGATTAATATAGATGCCTCTCCGAGTGGACACAGTGGCAAACTGGGAAGGGGGTTAGATTGCAGTAGTGGTTATGTACACACTTGCCTCTACCGATTATCTTATATATACATTGCAACTAACTGAAATAACATTGTGTGTAGGTGTGAATGTTTGGTAGCAAAGTTATGTGCGTTTCAGATAGTATTGTCATTCAAAAAGTGTTTCAACGTTGTCATTATTAGTTATTGATAATACCAGTGCCCTTATGTTAATACAAATAATTATGACTGGGCTGACAAAACGGTAACATCACATTAAACGTTAACTGCAAAAGAGAGTTTGGCAAATTATTATTAATATTATTATTTTGGAGATTAATGCAGGAAAATGCATTTATTTAAACGCCTCGAAGTTTCTTCAAAGTGTCTTTTCGATCATGTAGTTGACGCGACTTTTTTCTGTGCTAAACACAATAGAAACCCTCCGTTCTCTCCGTGGTCACATGGTCAACAATGGCATTGGCCTAAGAAAACAACCTGCTTTGAACAAGGGGATTAAGGATGCGGACCAAAATGGGGCGGGACCAAGAGAGCCGCGTGGTCAAGAGTCACTGAGTGGTCAGATATGGTTGTCTAAGCCGTTGTTTGTCTCTGCTTGATCTCAAGTGACCATGTGGTAATTGGAGCATACAGATAGTTTGTACGATAATTTGAGCGTTGTGAGTGCAACCATTACGTGGCCGGAGTATAGGCAGGTCACTACCGGCCGTGGTCACTCAATTCACACCTGTGTACGCCAGACCACATTAACTAGTCTCATCGGATATATACATCCATCCTACCAAGGTAAGTCACGCATCAGTCGGAAAGCGCACGTTAAATCTCCAAGGTAAGTAAGTAAGGTAAGTCACTATTCTCATAGTCCATCCTTGTTGCCATATAGTCATTTGTCTGTATAATGACACATCAAGAAGCCCCAAACTGAAACACGCCAAGTCTTTGACTTAGAACTAAGCATGGAATATTACAACGTCGGTGTATTACTGGTGGCCCAAGAACATGTGTGATTCTTCATGTCGTGTTTATCCGCCATGTGTTTAACATGAGACACAACACATGTCCCACTACCCATAATAAATTTCGAAAAGAAAACTGGCGATTCTGTTGTGGTATGTCAGAGTCATTTTCTTCATACTTGCACTACATGTGGTGAATATTTGCTGTGTAGTCAAAACATAGTTGTCGTGTATTTACATTTTATAGATGTTGTAAAATGTTGGAAACGCAAGACTACTGCCAAATGATTTTCCTTATTATTTTTGAGGCAACCGTAAAGTAACATATTACCACTCTGATAGTTGACAGCTATATCGAGATCCTATTTCTATTGCTAACTTATGTGATGATATCACTGAATTCAGTCAAACACTTTCTTTACGTTTGTTGTTTTTCTTGAATTATATTATACACTAAAAAATCAAGAAGATTTTTACATTAGATGACACAGAATGTTGACTTCCTGATAAATTGTATTGACATACACGGCGTACACGTAAGTGAGATAACTCATCTCATCGAGGACTTGGGCACAAGTGCGTATGTCTCTATTCTATATGTCGGTGATAACAGTAATTTGTCCATATGTTCATCCGCCAACCAGCCAATGGTTTTATTCGGCTATTATACGTCATGTATTTGAACAAAGCTTTTGTTGGAGGCGTGAAGAAGCATTCAGGGGGCATTGTATTTTATTGAGTTAGGTATGCACAATTATGTATACAGAAGTTGCTGTGGCATTTTTATATTGGATTATGTAGGATTAACATGTCAATTGCCGTTGCACATTTGTTATATGATTTGTTCAATTTTACGGAAATACTTTGTGTTCTCGCTCTTACATCCAAGTTCATTTTCGCGATATCTTAATTTTTTTATATATTCTATACTCAATTATATAATATTAGTAACTTGTTAGCTTACTGTACGTGTGGTGACGTCACACGGTTGCCTGCGCTCCATGTCACTGTACAGTGATGACGCGCTGACTGACGGCTGTCACTTGTTACCCCCGCTATAAATCTACTACTTGGCGTGTAGGCAATATTGACGACTGAATCACACATGTCATGTTTCATGTGAAAATTGTGTTTGAATCAGTCAGCATCATGTATATATTATCAGCAGAGATCACACACCGATATATCATCCATATATATAGCTGAATAAAAAAAACTGAGTGAATCTCCGTCACCTTTGCTTAAAGTAGGCTTTGACCATAAAGGTACCACAGACTAACATTTTAGTCTATGAAATCTTATATTACACAATATCCTTCTTGATTCTAAAAATAAACAAATGTCCCTATGCTGATTTCATTATTGTTGAATAGAGCTAGCTGGAGCTGGCTAGACTTGCTTTTGTATACGCTTCTAGATTGTTTTTTTTTCTTCATAAAATAAATATATTCCGCGAATTTGTGAAGCGTCACCTCTCCTGAATCTTGAGTCGTCCTGGCATCAAACGTCCGGCCTCTCCTCTATCCACGGAGCCACAGAAGCGACCGACATGGTTGTAACTAGGACATTCTACAAATCAGAGGTTTGATAGGACAGTGCCGTTACTGTTTCCCGTACCTATTGTTAATACTTCTGTATATCCCCGGGCTAGAGAAGACTCACCCACAAATCCCGATTACTCATTCTCCACACGGCTGATGACTACCATCGCTTCATTTTTCCTGAAGCTATTACTTTTTACGTGAAACAATATGACATTTATATTGATGTATGTGGGGCTTGTCCTCCCAGACTGACATATCCTCCCGGTCCCAGGCTATAAGGACAGTTACGTACTCCGTGTCATGTGTGAGTGGCCGTGTATTTATTATCTCCCCTGTCTCAGTGTACATGACTAGTGGCTAGCGGGGACAGTACACAGGCTCATTGTCAGGCTACACATCCGTCACAGAACCAGTGGATATACCTTGTGTCTCAGTGAGTCAATACGAGTAGTGAACGCCACATTTTAAAAATTCCATATGATTTTCGATTTTGGGCTATTGTACAGTGTTTGTATATACAATATGTATATATTGGTAAACGTTTTTTTCTTGAATATTTGTATTCTGTATTAGTTTGTAATACATTACTGTTATTCTCTACTGGAAAATATTATTTCAAAAGATTAGCCTGCATGGTGTGACACTTAGATACTTTCTCATAGATCTTTGAAGAATTTTTTCAATCTGTATTTGCGGGCTAATATGCTACACTTGTAATGAATATGAACCAGGTACTTTCACGTAACAGTAGTCCAAGTAATGGCCACTGACACGATACGTATCTTTGCACCTCATATTATATATAAATGTTTCACAAAAATTGAACATCTGGTCGCTAACGTTTCCATATTCACATCTGTTCCCCTGCCATATCATTTGTCTACAATGTATAACCTCACCATTTCCTCGTAAATCCTCCGATCAGTGATGGCGTATTCAGTGTTTGATGTGTCGGAAAGAGCCCGCTGTTCTTTGTGCTCATGGAAACTCTAAATATTTACATGCATTACTATGCATCTTGCCATGCTTATATATGGAAGTATTTTAACATAACCACGTTGCCATATGAACAACCAAGTTTCACTGTTAACAATTTTCTTAACATTGATCTCTTTTTCTGACTGATTTCGCCTATGGATCTTTACTGTGGGTCGTTACTATTTATTAGCTGTTTTAGTATCTCATACTTTCACGGTCCATTTATTTGTACATCATTTGACTGAGGTGTTTTGAATAGCACCGTTTAACTCTAACACACTGTCAAAGTCGTTAATTTTTCCACCAACTTTTATGGCAAAGATCACGACCCTAATGTCGCCAAATAACGAGCCTTTGTATTCAGCCCTGGTCTTGCTCCCCTTGCCCCTACTGTGCAGCTAAAGACGACATTCGTTATACGAACGCCATTTGTACGTTTGATTATCCCCATTGTAGTTACCTGTCTCTGATCAGAGGGTTGTCTTTGACGACTGATGCTGGTTTTTCTGTTAGTCTTTTCATGTTTTTTAATTTGTGTTGGAGGACATTTGTCCAGTATATGTTGTATCGTTCATGCCAACCTTTGTGTATTTGATAATTGTGCCAAGTATGAAGTGCCGATATGATTTCTGAATATCTGCGTTAGACTTAACACGCTACGTTTTCTCGAGCCATCGATGCAACCCGAAAGGCTGTATATTCTTGTCAGTGGATACATTCTGATGTATACTTAATAACAATGGCTAATCCCAGGAGTCCCGAAACACAGTAAACTCAGCACATTGAAACACAGCACATTGATATCCAACGTAAACATGCGTAAATTCCTTATAAAAAAACTATTGCAATATTAATTGAAACGCATTTACGTAATTATTGTACAGGGTTACAAACTTCCCCACTACTACACCCTGACCACTGACATGCCACACAGAATCCAAGACTTGATAACCTCTATCAATTGCTTACACAATTGGAGGTTATTAAGGGCTCTCGGTTTATCTCTTATAAGACATACTGTACACATTCTACTCAATACGTGATAAAATGTACTTCTATCTTTATGTGATAACTGAATGCTTTTGAATACCTTCCGTCGTTGTTAAGCGGAATGTATATAATCGGGTAATATGTTATTTAACAGATAATATGTCAGTATTCATGTCATTTATGGACAACGTCATATAAAATCGTCATAGGTATTATGCACATGCGTAAAAAATCTAAACTGTATCTTTTATTCCCTTTTTAGTAAGTCCAGTGGCAACATTGTGTGTTGAGACGCCGTGTTGTGATGGATGTTTGACGTGAAGGAGAGGATCCAAGTGTCATAAGAGAAGATCATTATGCAGAGGGTTGGTGTCGTCGTCTTGCTGACAGTCATATGTGGACACTGTCTGGGACAAGCTCCAGACCTAGTGTTGAGAATACCGGAAGAAATCAAGCGTGATACTTACATAGGAAACGTGTCTGATAGTAGTGCTATGTTCAAGAACCTTTCACAGCCGGAGAAACAGACTTTAAAGTTTGGGATTTTGAACAAAGACAGTCACCCTGGTAAACTGTTTCGCATCGACCCTGATTCTGGAAAACTATACATCCAAGGTCGCATCGACCGTGAAGCTCTGTGCGACTTCACCGACGCATGTCGCGTTGAGTTTGATGTCGCTGTTCATTCTCCCGTGTTCTCCAATATTGCCACTGTGCACGTTTACGTGGAGGATATCAACGACAACGCCCCAACTTTCCCCGCAACAGAAGTGACACTCGATGTCTCAGAATTAGCCAGCGTCGGTACAGTGTTAAAAATAAGCGGTGCTGTCGACAGAGACTCACAACTTAATAACACCATTCAGAAATATGAGTTGTCGCAACTGGAAAACATGTTTTCACTGACCACGACAAAGAACCTCGATGGCAGCTCGGTGATAAATCTTCTCCTTGGAAAGTCGCTTGACCGTGAATTTAAAGATCAGTACTTTTTCAACATTATTGCATCTGACGGTGGCTCCCCACCTAAAACAGGAACTCTCGCGGTTACAATCAACGTCATCGACGAAAACGACAACCCTCCGCGATTTCAAAACTCGTCCTACGATGTCATGGTGAAGGAGGACGCCGCCATCAATTCAACAGTCCTTGTTGTGTTAGCGACTGACCCGGATTTAGGTAGCAATAGCGAAGTGAGATACCAATTCAGTAACTTACAGTCAGCAAAGTTGCAGTCTCTGTTCTCTATAGACCCAACTACTGGAGTAATTAGAGTGGCCGGTAAACTCGAGTATGAGCCCGACACACCCTATCACTTGATCGTGGAGGCTTTAGACAGTGGTGACCGTTCACTCATGACACAGATCGTGGTCACTGTAACAGTGCTTGACTCGGGGAACAACCCTCCACATGTGACGATCAACACCCTGACGTCAGGAAACACTGTTTCGGAGGCTGCAGGGATGGGCTTCTTTGTGGCGTATGTAGAGGTAGAAGACTCAGATACTGGTGAGAACGGGGAAGTCGTTTGTAACATCTCCAGCACTGCATTTTCGCTGGAGCCTCTGTCTGGCAGGAAGGGATACAAGGTATTAGTGAACACTGTTCTTGACCGTGAATCCAGGTATTCGTACAACATGAGTGTCGTGTGTCAGGATAAAGGGGACCCTCCACTGTCTGGGGCAGCCTTTTTCCAGATGTATGTTACAGACGTTAATGACAACACACCCCAGTTCCAGCGAAGACAATACAACGTGTCTATTCCGGAAAACAGTCCAATTGGATACTCCGTACTGCATGTGTCAGCCTATGATGCTGACCAAGGGGACAATGCCCGACTGCGATATTTCGTTGTAGAAGATACGCAGAAACCATCCTTCAGAATCCAATACGATTCCGGCATCATTACAACTAACAGGAAGTTTGACAGAGAGGTGACACCCGTGATAAAGTTCAATGTCCTCGCCATCGACCAGGGTATGGTAGCCAAGACAGGTACGACGGAGGTGACGCTGAACATCAGTGACATCAACGACGAATTCCCCGCCTTTACTCACCAGCTGTTCCAGTTCCGTGTTGTAGAGAACATGAACGCTAACATAATCGTAGGAAATATCACCGCTACAGACCTTGATGCTGGCCTTAATGGTGAGATTGAATACTTCATAGCCGAGTCTCCAGATGGTATGATTCCTTTTAAGGTATTGTCGAATGGAACAGTGATTGCCGAAGAGTCCTTAGATCGAGAAGTTAAGAGTAGATACATCTTCACAGTGTTAGCACGGGACAAGGGCTTTCCACCCAAGACAAACTCTTCAGAAGTGTCAATAACAGTGCTGGATGTGAATGACAACGTCCCATCAATTCTGTTCCCCACGACTGTCAATCACACGGTCTTCATTTCCAGGGCCCCGGAAAGAGACTCCGTCATTGGTAAGATTGTTGCATACGATTCCGACTTTGGTGAAAATTCGACTCTAAATTTTGTTATATCAAGCGGCAACGACGACGGTGCTTTCTCCATAGACATTGGCACTGGTGAGACCAAGGTTGCCAACACGTGGAAGCTACAGAACAACAATGTGTACGATCTGACAATTACTGTGCACGATTCAGGAACTCCTCAACTGAAGACTGAAACTCACCTTATTATTGATGTCGAGTTTGACAACAACACCAGTATACTCACACCAGTGTACACTAGAAGTGACAAGTACGTCATCATCGCTGCTGTTGTTGCCGCGGCAACTATTATTCTGTCCATCATCATCATTGCTGCCATCTGCTTTGTGCTCAGGACTGACCGACGGAAATCATCATCATTATCAACAAACACTTCTAAATTCAACGGCCTCGTTGCGGCTGTTAAAGTTCCCGCCGCAGCTCAATCCGAGGTTGTGCAGTTGTCTTCAGGGGGCACGGTCGACTGTGGACGGATAACCCCATTCAATGGAGTCCATGGCGGCCAACAGAAACAAGCCAAGCAAGCCGACCAGTCGTGCAAAAAGAAGGAAGTTAGCTTCAGCATTGATGACAGCCTTGACTCCAAACCTCGAGACATCATCTTCACCAACGCCAGACTGACATTCATGGACGAGGGTGATAAAATACTCCAAGTAAGCACTATCCACTCCATACAATAGTCATGATATACGAAGATGTAGATTACCTTGAATTTAATCGGTTTTGTCATTGATTACACGCTATAAATTTCCCATATCAATATATCAACTTTGCAAAGTTTGAGTGTTGTGTCTAAATAGGATGCCAAAGAGAAGGTAACCAGCCATTTCATACATTCCGATATGATTTGAACATCATGAGGATAAAATTAATAATTACAATAACAATAACAACAATAATAAAAATAATAATTATAATAATAACAACGAATAATTTTACGAGGGCCCGCTGATCGTCTTGGTTTCCTTTTTGTGATAGTAGTTTGTTTACCCTCTCATCAAACGTTCGTTACTATCTCTGACCCCTGGTATATTGTCTCCTGTGCTACTAATTTATTGTATGATAGCTCTTGCGCTCTTTTGTCCATTCACTTCCACAATACCCTGGATACATGGAATGTTTACTCATGTCATCATTATGAAGCATGCGCCACTGATAATGGGTAAACTTGGAATTTGAATCTTTGTACTACATTGTGTTGAGTTAATGACTTTGTTGATATGTTAGAGAACAGTTATTTATTAAGTATATTTAATTTGCAGCTGGATGACGTTCATAGCGACACCTCCGGGGAAACAATTCCTAGTGACAGCGGCAGAGGCGGCAGTGAGGAAGAAGTGAACATTCAGACAGATAAAAGTAAGCTTCTTGAATGTACACAATTTGAAATAATAGTGGGTGGTTTTTAATGAGTGTAATGATCTTGAGGCACGTTTAGGACTGGGAATTTTTTTGATCCATGGGTCAGTTTTGTTTATTACCATCAACATCACGTTAACAACAGAGGGCTGTCTTCTTCCTAGGAAAGTCTAATCCCGAACACACCACCAATAACAGGAACGCCGCGTATTATGTGTCATCGCTGAGACACACGTACAGATAGAATCGACTGCTGAGCTTTCCTTTTGTATTTGAAATAAGTTATCGGAATGTGGCATATGCTTAATGTGCTATATCGTTACAGTAATTACAGACCATCAACAGAAATGTTTCTTCTTTTCTTCACAATTGGTTAGTTTATTGAAAAGCTTGTCCAGGCAACACGTGTTGGTATATCTCCACAATAGAGAGCTTTTGGCTTTAGAGAAAGGCTCACCACAGTTGATGTTATCCCAGTCATCGGTGACTCCTATTCATGGAAGAGGCGTTTTTCTTTTGTGACAGTGTCAACAAGGCCAGTAATTATAGCTGATTTGTGTGTGCTGTATCACACAGTTGGGTTCAATACATGAAGGACAGTCGCTGGTAACTTGATATATGTGGGTAACCTCATGCAATACACCAGTACACCTTTCTAACCTGGTTTTTATCCCAAGTAGGAACTAGGCAAAACAGTATTCATTGTTCTGAATCTATGTTTCCTCTGTTTTAAAACATGAGCAGTATATATGATAACATATACGATACAACCATTCTTGTTACTATCCTTCTCAACAAATTGTTAGCATATTTTAGTGTAGTTGCATATGTATCAAACCAGGTGTTCAGCCCAGTAAGTTCTGAACCACTCCCAAGAAGGTGCAGATATTCAGGGCTAAAGCCGGCTGTATTATCACTGAAGACATAATGAGATGCGTTGGGCAGCCCTTTGTCATGTCCAGCGTGGCTTGGCCAGTGATGTGATGCGTTCTGGCAAAACGCTGGTCAACTGGAAACAGCCTCGGGAAGTGCATTTCCTGTTTTTTTGTCTTGGAAAGCTATTCGGAAGATTAAGACTGCATTTAAATGTTATATAGTGGTAATGATCAACTAAATGGCTTTTTGTTCAGTCTATGAGGCTGAATATGTTATGTTAGAGTTGGAGATAATACTAACATGTGTCTTTTTGTATTCCTAGAAATGCACCTCAGACGGTGGGACGCACCTGGACAGGGCAGTAAGAGTCACTCATTCGACCAGTGCTACCCGTTGCCGATCAAACAGGCTCCGGACTTTCAAAATTCCAGACACAATCAAGTCAGGTTTTTGCACACGAACAGTTTCCATGATGGACGTGATTTCCCCAGTAAGAAGAGTCCAAGAGACATGTCACGTGACTATTTATTGCGCCAAGGCCACAATACTTTCCAGGACAGATCAAACAACTATTCAAGGCCGTTGTCATACCGCAGACAGTCTTCCAACATGTCACACGATGACGACGGCAGCACAACTACATCCGGAAGTTATACACTTAACCAGGACGACTTACTCGAGGAGAGAATTCTTGGGAAGGATGTTATAGTGTAAGAGTATTGAAAGAGTATTTTCCGCACTGCCAAATATTGCCATAATCTCATCTTGTAAATGTGAAAGGATGTGTATGTATGTGTGCTGATGTTGTGGAGTAAAACATCATACTTGCATGCCAAATAAATAATAAATGTGAGACATTTACAATGTGAACAAACTGTTCAAGACGTGAATCAAAAGATTTCAAATGGTGCCAATTTACGTTCTAATTATTTACGAAAGGTGCTTAAAAAACGACAACCCAACGAGTTACACAGATGTATACATATAATGTGCACACGCGTACTTTGTTTGCAAAGATTTGTGACTGTTGTCGACATTGTTGTCGACACTTCCGGCCGGATTTTCGGAAGAGCATCTTAGGGCTAGCACGCTACTTACTGGGTACGTGCTATACGTGTATGTCATGTGTTTGTATATAATGTATATAAAACCGAAGACTCGAAGAAATAAAGTCTTTAAATGGAATGGCATGCCTTTGTTATTATAAACAAATAATGGAACTTGTTCATGGTACTATTACGCTCCAACCAGTGGACATAGAAACAGCACCCACACTCTGCAGTTTCATCAGCTGGCCACCCTCTGGCCACAGCCAATGGGACAGTACATCTAGTCCTGACCAATGCATTTGTTTGTTGTTTAAACGCGGTCTGTAAATAATCCAGTCTGGACCAGACAATCCACTGATGAGCATCGATCTACACAATTGGGATACGATGACATGCATCAACCAAGTCACCGGGCCTGACCAACTGATGCCGTTAGTCGCCTGTTACGACAAGCATAGTCGCCTATTACACATACATATATACATATTACTGTCAACGTTACATGAGCAGTCTATGAATTGCTAAATTTTGTCCTAACTTCTGTCATAACAATCGATTACCTTGAAGTACGGCTACACCCATCACATACTTGTGGACGTTCACTACGTGTGTACCCTTTAGGTTTGAGAAAAAAATATTTGTAAACGAGACTTATACAGTCTCTGGTATCACTCCTCGTCATAATTACCTGGGACATTTGACCTACAGTTTTTCATTATTCCTAGTTGATAGGTAAATCCAACAATGTGCCTACACATGCCTTTTAATGAATGAAAGTTTGACATTGTTGTTGAGGAAGTAAACCACCCAGGCCAATCTTGTGGGATATCGTCTCAGTAGGTATTTGTGTGAATAAACTATGGCCAATATGACCTGATGAACTGATAGCAAACGTCAAGAGCGTCATATTCACCTATACACATTTACTGTCAGTCTATTATAGAGTGTGTGTGTGTGTGTGTGTGTGTGTGTGTGTGTGTGTGTGTGTGTGTGTGTGTGTGTGTGTGTATGCGTATACCCATGATCACACACGCACATAGGACGTGTTAATGGCAATACTTAGTCCATGATTACTGTATAACAAAATTAGGGAGAGACAAATGCCCACTAACGCTTAGCCACAGAGAACGGATTTCTGCTGAAGGCACAGGAAGTGGTTTGGGAGGAATGTGTTTTATGTTATGTCGTTTCCTGATTTCCTTTTATCTCGAAAGTATGTACACCGATAGTTCAATTCAGAGATGAATGCCCTATGTTTTGTGCACCCAATAGAAATAAAAAGATTAGCGACTTAGGCTCTGTGGAAACTGACACCCAGAAATAATCACTGCCTATTAAGCTGTCCATTTGATTTGTCTTACATAATGCCACGAGCACCGCACTGCTCTAGGCCGAAGCCTTTTGTTGAGGTCATCTCGTGTTTCCTGGTTTTGTTTTGAAAATAAACATTCTGAAAGTTATACCATTTTCTAAATTACAAAGCTTAATACAAGTGAATACGGATAAACACGGTGAATCTGGAAAGCAATTTACAAACTTTGCCAAACATTCAGTAAAGAAAAGAAGGCAGAAACAATCTAACCTGGTTCTCTCGATGTTTTGTAAGCGGGTAGCAAGCCTTAGTCTTCAATTACACGTGTCAACAGTTTTCGTGTCGTCATCAACTCGGAATAAATTACTTTTGGAATTAACCGGAAATAAACAATTTGGTATCCACTCGTGCAAAGAGCTACAAAGGGGTCGATTACTCCCTTGTCATGTAGGATTACGTCAGTTTGTGATAGTACAATGATGAAACTTAAGTGTTAGTAAACAGTGACACCATTCCAATATTGAAGCTGATGTAATGTAGCTGCTCGCATTTACCATGTACTATACACAGCGGACATTGCTCGGCATATAACACAGAAGAGAAGTGGATCCTAGGTGAAGTAGCTTCAGCTCGACGTTAACAAAACGAAGATAGGTGTTGCCTCTGCAACAAACAGAAAAATAATGATACAATAAGGAAATGCTCTCTTGTGATAAGTTAGGAACTTTTGGTATTTTAAAGAAGAGAATTTATGGATGTCAACTTCTTTATTATGAGGAACACAACGTTTCGGAGTATATGCTTACTCATTCATCATCATTCACCTGATGAAGGAGTAAGCATATACTCCTTAACGTTGTGTTCCTCATAATAAAGAAGTTGACATCCATAAATTCTCTCCCTCATGTGCATCACTTCTAAACGCCTTTCAAAGACTTTGGGTATTTTGTCTTCTTTACTGCCCCTAAAGCACGCAGCTGTATGCAGGGACGTGGTTGTATGTCACCACACATACATTTAGGAGACGTACTATGTTTTAAATGTAGAGCAATGTTGTCTGTATATTTGTTGCTGTTAAATTAAAATTCACAATTGTAGTTACTGCGGATTTACTGCCACTAAGTCGTTGATCACACACGTAGGATCTAATATTCATTCCATAAATTAGTTGCAGTATTTTCAAAGGATGATATTTCAACAGTTGCCATGTTTCTACGATACTGTCGGTTGCTATGTTATAGAAATAACGCTGGTTGCCATGAATATATTTTGAAGTGTTACAGTTTAGTGTAAGACACTTACATGTCCGACACAAAGACACTTAAAACGCAAGTAAAGGAGTGAAGTGGCCATTATCGTAAGCTATTGCTTCTTTCCTGGAAACACGTTCACTTCGTTGGTATGGAAATAAGCTTAATAATGTGTATACATGTACTGTATGCTGGCTGTGGCCTCGGACACAAGTAGTGCGTACACACTACAGCAGAAACATCTTCCACCGATCTCGGACCTGCATACAAAACAACATTGGTTTGTGTCTTTGTAACGTGGTTTTCAAACTGTGTTGTTTCTTTTACTGAACAGCACATTGCATTTTCTCAAATGTTGTCTTATGTTTAATTAGACCAGCTAGGTAAAACTATGCTATTTGGAGTTTCCAGTGCCTCGTATAATAATCTTTATAGGATGTAGTAACAGTCTTCTGTGGCTCTAAAATTTCATCTTTTGCAATGTTGCTCTGAGGTATTTTGATATGCCGTCCTTTCTTTAAAAAAAGAAAATACGTGGTTTTTTTTTAATTTGTGAAAAAGACCACACAACATTTCCATGCTTCCAATCCAATCAGGTTATGTCGCACACTCACATTCGTTTTACACAGCCCTATTGAAACCACCATTTAGGACTCGGATGTCATACATGTTCACAAGGCTTACTAATAGCAGGCACATAACGTTCCATGACCTCCGCTCATGGCATGCACACAGCACAATTGCCGGTAATTGAGGAAAGATCAGAGGTACGTTGTTGGTGACCTAACATAACGTGACAAGCAGCTGACACACAAAGATAGATTGGATTTATCATCATAAAAGGAGGCCCACATACAGGTGTGACAAAGCCACTATGTCACAGTTCGCATCTTCAAAACCCCATATCCCGCTCATAAAACACGAAAAATAGCGTTTTCATACTTCTGGTGAAAGGTCAGTGCTACGCAGATTAATTGTACGGAGACACTAGCTGCGAGCACGCTTAATACTAGCAAATTATGCACAAATTCCGTAACAAACAATGAAATACGCTTTTCCTGTTTTAATGTCGTGATTAATTGATCTTGTGCTTCTGTCTTGGGGTGAGGTAAAAAGTTTCCACTGTTTTGTCTCTCGATCAAGGCGATGGATCCAAGTTTCATCCAAGCTTTCAATTCGCGCAACAAAGCTTTGAGTATTCTGCAGATAACTGGACAAAAGGTCTCTTGTTCAGTCGGGTCAGGTTCTGATCTGGTGTCATCGTCATGGATACAACTTGTGGACAGCTTGCTCATGCAGTGTGTCTTAAGATGGTCTTCGTAAGAGGCGACTAACGGGATCAGGTGGTCAACAGACAAACAAACAAACAAACATTAAAATGAAGTGTACTGACCCCAAAACGGTCCTAATAGTGTCAGTTATATTTTGAATTGTAACAGCATCCACTTGAATTTCTAACGTCGCATCTTCAGGACGTCATCTTCTGTGCTTCTTCCGTCTCGCTTGGATTCAGCAGCCCATGTCTTAACAATTGACTATGCAGGGAAGTCATCCTCAAGCGTGCTTTTCATATCTTCGTATATGACCTGTATTTCCGTTGTGATGTGCCCTTTATGCAGATACTTAATCACAGCTCGTTTTTAAGCTTTCTCACTTTTCGAAGTTTCTTCCCCCCTGTCAAATTCTCAAGAAAACTTCAGGGCACGGGTGTCCTTGAAACCTCACTGGTTGAAGCAATATCAATGAGGCCACGAGCTGTTGGATTTACCTAGGTAAGTGATGGTCACCGATTAATCTATTTGCATGCTACATATTCTGTAATTGTGATGAGAAGTTTTCGTAATTTAGTTTACATGGTTTACAACGGTTGTCACGGGTGCTATGCATTTTACGCAGATCAATGGAAACTACGTGCATTGTGCTGTGAAGGCTGTTTAAGTAACTGATATCAAAGAATCCTATCTCAGTATCTACCCGTTGTATGCACGTACAGAGTAAAGTTACTCACGTGACAAGCTGTGTATGTAATACACACGCCAGATGTGTAAGCACAACGTGATCCCTGGATACAGACGCAGACCCTTGCAAGGGTGTCGCATATCTCCATCTGCTCAGCGGATCACGTACCTCACAAAGTAACATGTATGTAATCAGTCATTAAAGCAAAAGTGAATTGAATTAGGATCGCACTTGTCTCTGTCTCCTAATTCAGTTACACAGGGCATCCACATGATAATGGGCGCGTGTGCAGGTTTCAATTATGTGAAATTGTAAGATGTAATGACGGACAGGAGGTGTGGTATATTGCATAACAACCATGGATTGAGCAGTGCGCCCCTCTATGGGAGGACGTGATTATGGCCTGTTCAAGTTGCAACAGGTCATTAATACCATTATGTCAGAGATGTGGAACAACCAGGGAAGACGATGGAGAGAATGATACTAATGATAACATGTTTATGTCTTGTTAATCACATATACAACAAGTCCTTTCATGCCGACTCGCGCACGCTCTTTCATTACACTCCATTGTTAATGGTCAATTCCTGACCCAAACGCCATTCCGTGTGCATTTTCCTTTAAGATTTATATATAAAATGCAAGTGAAACCCTTTATCTGTATCACGGACTTGTATATAGGTCCGTGTCTGTATCAATGTTTTCGTAATTCAATGTCAAAATATATTTCTGTGTTGAGACTCCAAACTTGGACACATGAGGCTGAAGACCCAAACCAGTTTCTGTGTTCGCATTTAGAAATTGAATGCTGTTTATAGTCTCTTCTCACGAGTGACAAATTGTTGAAATAACACCAGACTTTGATAATATTCAATAGCTAATAATTGACACATTTTCGCCATGGTAATAATACTTCAGACAGCCTATCCACCACGCAACATAAATTAATGCTTGTTTTTCTCAAGGAAAAGTCCACACAGACTCGAGAGCGAATGAGACTCTCCTTGTTCCGCTGGCCTCCTCCCCTCCCTGTACCCCTCTCCATCGAGTACAACGTTTCCCCCTTCACGGGGACCCCACACCTGGCTCACTTTTTTCTCGCATTTGTCACAATTCATGTTGTGGGACGTGATATGAGCATTTTGTAATTTGAAAAGTATTAAAAAAACAATTTGAAACAATTATCAATTGGAAAATAAAACTCACCTGAAGTTTGTTCTACTCATTTTGAAATGTTTTAAATATTTTTCAAATAATTCCAAGTGTAGCATAATTAAAACTATTTCATGTAAAAGGGCATATATACGGATATGAATCCCAGCATGAAGCGTCCCATAATGGTACTGTTGTAAACCTGTCGACAACAATACTGACATTCAACACCAATGCCTCAGTCTGTAAATACGAGTTTCTTGAGTCATCTTTACCGTTTGTGAGAACGATGTCTTCACGCGAGTCCGACACTTAAATTTTCCAGGTTCATGTTTATGCGGTATTTCTTTGAGAAATATTAATGTTTGAGTTGACTCAGTATCTGAACTGTTATGACAATAACTATTATGGTTTAAGTGAACAGAACGCTGATAACTGTATAGCTAAATGGCTAGACAGTAGACACAAACTCTTCACGAGCAAAATCATGCAAAAAAGAAGAATGCATTCTCCGATTCTATTTCCTCGTTCTTCCTTATTGGATAAATGACCTCCCTAACTTGCGATGCATGAACGAATTACTTGACAATTGTTTTGATACCTAAATACATATTTATGTCTGTTTGTACCTAAACCTATTTATTTTTGTGTCATGTTTTTCCTTGTCATATAATGTATCCGCGTGTACATGTAAAATATATAAATAAATGCAATATACCTAAACCATGTACGTGTCGTACTGTCTATGCTTCCTGTTATTATTAGAAAAGGACGTTAAATAAATTCGGCCGGCAATCGTCATTAACCCTACTGTCTAGAAATTAGCTCCAAGTTTTTGTTGAAAACTTTTGACAAAAATAATTTGACTGTTGAAAAAACAAGAAATTGCCTGCCACAAAAATTTCATTATTTTCCCCGAAAACTTTTGACAAAAATAATTATGACTATTGAAAAAACAAGAAATTGCCTGCCACAAAAATTACATTGTTGCAAGATGTTTTTCTTTTGAAAAATAAGGCTCATAGTTTAAATAAAAACATTTTTGGTTTTGTATCTGCAGTTGAAAAAATATGCAATCACGATACCAAATCCCAGCCCCAGACCAACTGTTTTGAATATTGAACATCAAGTATGTCTTCTGTGATTTATTCTAATATTTACTGACAGGTTGCAAGCGAAATAGAAGACCTGACACAACAAACAGTGTATGCAGTGAGCTGTCAAACATGCGGATGTTGACATGCGGCCTTAAGAGCTTGAAACGATAATCCAACTTTAAACTTTTGTCTTTGCTCTAAATTTCCACCTTCACAAAGCACATTTATTCTTGTAGGTTGGAGTTTTATATTACCTTTCTGCCTTCGATGTGATATCAACATCATTTCCATTGTTGCATCTTCAACATCTACAATACATACGTTGTCCCCCACGTATCGTCAGCTTAATCACGTGCGCTGTCCTGCTGGAGTATAATCTCAGCAACATCATGATGACATGCTGCTGTTTATCATTTTTTTTTTTACGTGTATGCCAACGTTGAATGTCTCATACATTTGTTGTCTAAATATATAAGATTGTTCTGAACAGCTTTTGAATGTAAAATACTGGAATACTAGCCACGAGTGTTTTGGTTCAATGCGGATATTGGGTAATTAATGTGTGTATTATCTGCGATGATTATCTCCAAGATTTGATCAAAGAGTTTCACGAATCGATTCCAACTTTAACATCTGTTCCCTGCAGTGCTGTACTTTATGAACGTTTGACAGGTTTTTACATTCCATGCTTTTTCGAGCGGAAAATACAGGGTCAAAGTATTCAACCCCTCTCCAATCTTCATTTGCCAGAGAATTCTGGCTCGTTTTGTTGACAAATATTTGCTGAGCTCTCAGTACATGACAGTTGAGGGACGTCTCCTCATTCCCCATCACAGTGCCAGTTGCTCGCACGAAACAGCAAAACTGATGGGAACTATAAAGCCACTTGTATTGACACTACTCTAATATGAGCATGAATGCGACTGTCAGAACATCTCATACCTTTGTTCATGGCGTTAATCTGAACTGGGGGACGACGACAATTGGAATTAATGACCATAGGTTATGGCCAAGTGGAATTGTCAGTGCTATTGAGAGTATACGTTGTTTATCGTCAGTGATTTACATTGAGACAGGCAGTTGATGCATCGCCACGATCTCTCAGCAAATGGTCGTCAGGGCTTTATTGTCAACACAAATAAATGGGTTCAAATACATATAATCACAATAACCCTCAGAAGAAAAGTGTTATACATTCTGATAAATAAATAAATAAATAAATAAATGAATGAATGAATGAATGAATGAATGAATGAATGAATGATTAAATGAATGAATGAATGAATAAATAAATAAATAAATAAATAAATAAATAAATATCGCGTTCGATATCAAAACACTGTACGACCCTGGTGTACCCTCGTTGGCCAAGGTATAACACAGGTAAGCACATTTTACCTCAGTGATACCTCATGAATGTCATACCTAGGTTAATCAGAGATCCCCACACCTATTGTACCCCTGGGAGACGGTACTCTGGTTAGCAGCCTCCAAGTGACGTCACCCTCAAAGTTAATTAGATTCATTCATTGATTCATTCATGGATAAAAACGTTCTAATGAATATAATTAACTCGGCATTGATATTATATGTATTCTGACGTGCGTCAGGGAATGTTTTTCATTGTTGACATAAATACTTTAGAATCAATAATGGAAACTTTGATGATAATGTCGCATCTTGTCGTTCTGGCATAAAATAAAATGAATAGGGTACCCGTGAAGATCCGGGTTTGAATAGGTCTTCAGCAACCCGTGCTTATGCTTGTTTGTAAGAGGCAACGATGCTTGTCGTAAGAGGCGACTAAAGGCGTCGGGTGGTCAGACTCTCTGACTTGGTTAATTTATGTCATCGTATCCCAATATCGTGGATCGATGCTCGTGCAATCACTGGTTTGTCTGGCCAGACTAGGTTATTTACAGACCGCTGTCAAATAGATGGAATATGACTGAGTGCCTTAAACGACAAACAAACAAACAAACAAAGAACAAAGACAAGGACAAAGAAACGGTACAATGGCAGGTATGTCAAGCAATAGGTCATACGTGTGTGTTATAGCATTACACATAGTTGTTGTGTTTCTCCTTCTCGCAGCCATTTTGTATCAAATCTAAGATTCCATTTTATTGTCCTGAGTTAGTCTTGATTAACACTGGTTAACACATTTTGCCAGTATCAGGTCACTCAACTTTTAATAATCAAACACACGTTGTAAGATATGGGCGACGTCCTGTTAGCAGCTGCTCTATGCTCTTCCGCAGTGGAAGTGACTGTTCTCCACATCCGTGCATGCCGGGACTTACACACGTAGTACATTATAAGAAAATTCATTTGACACAAGTGTCTGATATGCCTTATATTGACATTAAAATACACCTTTTGCCTAAAATTTACAATATCCGATATTTCTAAATGACGAACTCAATTCGTATGCTCCTTACTTTCTACAGTAAGACCTTTAAAACCAGAGCTTCAGTAACTCGATACTTTCATGATGAGGATTATTCTAGTTCTGATTCCTTTTATAATTTCTTATTTAGCAGTTGACCCCTCATGAGTCGACACACCAGGGCCAACGGTCGCAGTAATGTCTTATCATTGTGATATTCTAACTAAATAATTCGCATTTGCATTCAACTCTCAAATATTATTTTGAGAACCAATGTCAGGTGCTACTGCGCGATCAACTGCCCTGCAGTGTTGTAGTGTGTAATCCACTCCAGTGTTTTAATGTATAATCCTCTCCAGTGTTTTAATGTGTAATCCTCTCCAGTGTTTTAATGTGTAATCCTCTCAAGTGTTTTAATGTGTAATCCTCTCCAGTGTTTTAATGTGTTATGCTCTCCAGTGTTTTAATGTATAATCCTCTCAAGTGTTTTAATGTGTAATCCACTCCAGTGTTTTAATGTATAATCCTCTCCAGTGTTTTAATGTGTAATCCTCTCCAGTGTTTTAATGTGTAATCCTCTCCAGTGTTTTAATGTGTTATGCTCTCCAATGTTTTAATGTGTTATGCTCTCCAGTGTTTTAATGAGTAATCCTCTCCAGTGTTTTAATGTGTAATCCTCTCCAGTGTTTTAATGTGTAATGCCCTCCAGTGTTTTAATGTGTAATCCTCTCCAGTGTTTTTATGTGTAATCCCCTTCAGTGTTTAAATGTATAATCCTCTCCAGTGTTTAAATGTGTAATCCTCTCCAGTGTTTTAATGAGTAATCCTTTCCAGTGTTTTAATGCGTAATTCATTCCAGTGCTTTAATGTGTAATCCTCTTCAGTGCTGTAGTGTGTACTAATAATCCATTCAAATGTGTAAATCCATCCCGTGTTATAATGTTTAATCAATTCCAGTGTAATCCGCTTTAGTATTGTAGTATTGTAATCCACTCCAGTGTTGAAGTGTGTAATCCATTCAAGTGTGTAATCCACTCCAGTGTTGAAGTGTGTAATCCACACGAGTGTTGTAGTGTGTAATCTACACCAGTGTTGAAGTCTGTAATCCACACCAGTGTTGTAGTGTGTAATCTACTCCAGTGCTGAAGTGTGTAATCCATTCAAGTGTGTAATCCACTCCAGTGTTGAAGTGTGTAATCCACACCAGTGTTGTAGTGTGTATTCCACACCAGTGTTGTAGTGTGTACTCCACACAAGTGTTGTAGTGTGTAATCCACATCAGTGTTGTAGTGTGTAATCTACTTCAGTGCTGCAGTGTGTAATCCATTCAAGCGTGTAATCCACTCCAGTGTTGAAGTGTGTAATCCACACCAGTGCTGTAGTGTGTAATCCACATCAGTGTTGTAGTGTGTAATCTACTCCAGTGCTGAAGTGTGTTATCCATTCAAGTGTTGTAGTGTGTAATCCATTCAAGTGTGTAATCCACACCAGTGTTGTAGTGTGTAATCCACTCCAGTGTTTAAGTGTGTAATCCACTCCAGTGTTGTAGTGTGTAATCCACACCGGTGTTGTAGTGTGTAATCCACATCAGTGTTGTAGTGTGTAATCCACACCAGTGTTGTAGTGTATAATCCCCTCCAGTATTGAAGTGTGTACTCCACACCAGTGTTGTAGTGTGTAATCCACACCAGTGTTGTATTGTGTTTAATCCACTCCAGTGTTGTAGTGTGTAATCCACATCAGTGTTGTAGTGTGTAATCTACTCCAGTGCTGCAGTGTGTAATCCACTCCAGTGTTGAAGTGTGTAATCCACTCCAGTGTTGTAGTGTGTAATCCACACCAGTGTTTTTATGTGTAATCCATTCAAGTGTGTAATCCACTCCAGTGTTGTAGTGTGTAATCCACTTCAGTGATGTAGTGTGTACTCCACACCAGTGTTGTAGTGTGTAATCCATTCAAGTGTGTAATCCACTCCAGTGTTGAAGTGTGTAGTCCACTCCAGTGTTGTGGTAGGTAATCCACTCCAGTGATCTAGTGTGTAATCCAATCCATTGTTGTCGCGTGTAATCCACTCCAGTGATGTAGTGTGTACTCCACACAAGTGTTGTAGTGTGTAATCCATTCAAGTGTGTAATCCACTCCAGTGTTGTCGCGTGTAATCCACTCCGGTGTTGTAGTGTGTAATCCACTCCAGTGTTGTAGTGTGTAATCCACTTCAGTGATGTAGTGTGTACTCCACACCAGTGTTGTAGTGTTTAATCCATTCCAGTGTTTAATCCATTCCAGTGTTGAAGTGTGTAGTCCACTCCAGTGTTGTTGTAGGTAATCCACTCCAGTGATCTAGTGTGTAATCCAATCCATTGTTGTCGCGTGTAATCCATTCCAGTGTTGTCGTGTGTAATCCACACCAGTATCTTAATGATTTTATTCGGGATCCACACCAGTGTGTTGATGTGTAATCCACTCCTGTGTTTTAATGTGGGATTTACATCAGTGTGTTGATGTGTAATCCACTCGAGTGTTATTGTGTTTAATCCACTCAAGTGTTGTAACGTGTAATCAACTCCAGTGTTGAAGTGTGTAATCCATACCAGTGTTGTAGTGTGTAATCCACTCCAGTATTGAAGTGTGTAATCCACACCAGTGTTGAAGAGTGTAATCCACTCCAGTGTTGTAGTGTGTAATCCACACCAGTGTTGTAGTGTGTAATCGACTCCAGTGTTGAAGTGTGTAATCCACACCAGTGTTGTAGTGTGTAATCCACACCAGTGTTGTAGTGTGTAATCCACACCAGTGTTGTAGTGTGTAATCCTCTTCAGTGTTGTAGTGTGTAATCCACACCAGTATCTTAATGATTTTATTCGGGATCCACACCAGTGTGTTGATGTGTAATCCATTCCTGTGTTTTAATGTGGGATTTACATCAGTATGTTGATGTGTAATCCACTCCAGTGTTGTTGTGTTTAATCCACTCCAGTGTTGTAGTGTGTAATCCACTCCAGTGTTGTTGTGTTTAATCCACTCAAGTGTTGTAGTGTGTAATCAACTCCAGTGTTGTTGTGTGTAATCCACTCAAGTGTTGTAGTGTGTAATCTACTCAAGTGTTGTAGTGTGTAATCCACTCAAGTGTTGTAGTGTGTAATCAACTCCAGTGTTGTAGTGTGTAATCCACTCAAGTGTTGTTGTGTTTAATCCACTCAAGTGTTGTATTGTGTAATCTATTCAAGTGTTGTAGTGTGTAATCTACTCAGGTGTTGTAGTGTGTAATCTACTCCAGTGCTGTAGTGTGCAATCCATTCAAGTGTTGAAGTGTGTAGTCCACACCAGTGTTGTAGTGTGTAATCTACTCCAGTGCTGTAGTGTGTAATCCATTCAAGTGTTGTAGTGTGTAATCTACTCCAGTGCTGTAGTGTGTAATCCATTCAAGTGTTGTAGTGTGTAATCCACTGAAGTGTTGTAGTGTGTAATCTACTCCAGTGCTGTAGTGTGTAATCCATTCAAGTGTTGTAGTGTGTAATCCACTCCAGGTTTGTTTTTGTTTTATCCACTACAGTGTTGTTGTGTATAATCCACTCAAGTGTTGTAGTGTGTAATCTACTCAAGTGTTGTAGTGTGTAATCTACTCCAGTGCTGTAGTGTGTAATCCACTCCAGGTTTGTTTTTGTTTTATCCACTACAGTGTTGTGGTGTATTATCCACTCAAGTGTTGTAGTGTGTAATCCACTCCAGTGCTGTAGTGTGTAATCTACTCCAGTGCTGTAGTGTGTAATCCATTTAAGTCTTGAAGTGAATTATCCACAGCAGTGTTGTAGTGTGTAATCTACTCCAGTGCTGTAGTGTGTAATCTACTCCAGTGCTGTAGTGTTTAATCCACTCAAGTGTTGTAGTGTGTAATCCACTCCAGTGCTGTAGTGTGTAATCCACTCCAGTGTTGTAGTGTGTAATCCGCACCAAGTTTGTTTTTGTTTTATCCACTACAGTGTTGTTGTGTTTAATCCACTCAAGTGTTGTAGTGTGTAATCCACTCCCGGTTTGTTTTTGTTTTATCCACTACAGTGTTGTAATGTTTAATCCATTACAGTGTTGTAGTGTGTAATCCACTCCAGTATCTTAATGATTTTATTTGGGATCCACGCCAGTGTTTTGATGTGGGATCCACACCAGTGTGTTAATGTGTAATCAATTCCAGTGTCTTAATCTGTGAATCTTACTTTGACATAATTGAGTTCTTTTTAATAGTTTTCCAAATATATGTATAGTTCTCAAAGAGAAGACTACACAGGTAAGCTGTGTGGGAATGCTTATCACGAGGATGAGCACCCCACTTCCTTCCCACTTTGCAAACAACCCGGTACAATAACGTCTTTGGAAACCGTTTTCAGTTAGATCCAGTAGTGAAAGGATTCACTTCTGTATGTTCACAGTAGCAAGGGAAAAGACTGTGAGGACACACGGCCCATTGAAATAGCATGGACGCGTAAACGAAAAGGACCGTGCCCTAAAGGTGGACCGTCTTAGGTGCAGACCAGTGGTAAATGATATTTACAAGACATTCACAATGTATAGCTTGCATGTGTAGGTCGTCCATACACAAGTTCCAAAATATCTTACAGCAAATAAATTAGATGAAACAAACAACAAATGATTTTTCTATGGTGATGTATCTTATACGGGTATGGTTTAGATGCGTTTTTTACACAAAAGAAATTCGGATTGGTAAGCAAGCAATACATTGCTTATATAAACACGGAACCGGGAAAAACAGATTTCAGCTGGTGAATTGATATAAACATGTTTATGTTTAAAATAAATATATTATGCATCTACATCTGTAACCGTAAGCTAGAGCTAGTTATGTCCTAGCTAAAGTGATACAGTATCAAAATTTCGATTTTTATCCCGAATTGATTTATATTATTATTGCGATTCGAATCTTTTGCTTTTAATAATTATATCGTCGACTGATTTCAGAATGTCCATGTTGATTGAGTCACTAAATGAAGCGTTGCCGCATTCAGCTGTTTTCAGCTTTAATACATGGCTATTAAAATACATATTATTTCTAATGTTTGGATAGTTTCTGCATGAAAATAGAAAATGCATGAAGAAAGGATTACCACAGCTGTGGTCAGATCTGTTCGATATATGTCGCTTGAATTTATGAGCGATTAGTTCGCTGCAACCGAACCTGAGACGACAATGCATAATTTGACAGAATCTAGAACCGAAGTTTAAGTTTATATGTTTACTGCTAGTGTCCGGGGTATTTATTAAAATGTTAAATTCTCTGTTGACCCAGTTTGAAATTTAAACCAAATTCATTATTAATACACGTGGCTGACTGCCGCAGCTGGATAATCATCATCATCATCATTTATTTCTAAAAAAAACCACCCACGGTGGTACAGGAGAAAAAAAGTTTCTTAACATGATAATAATCAATATTTAACAAGATGTCGGTTATACTGTGCAGATATTTGGCGATAAACATTTTGCTTGAAGATTTTTGTACCGTAACACTTACATAAGCAAACACACATATACTGTTACACTCAAAGGTACTTAGCTATTATACATATGCATTTTACAAGGTTCTTTATTTCTTTTACATTTCTGGTACTCAACATTTTTTTGTATTTTATTATATTCGGAAATTGCGTTTATTTATTCGAGATAAGTTTAGATCTAGATTCACGGAACGCTTCACATTTAAACAGGTAGTGGAATTCATGGGCTATAGCTTGCGACATACACAGTTCACATGTCCTAAATTCTCTATCTATACCCAGCCAACGGCCAACTTCGACACGTAGATTATGGTTACAGGTTCTATGTTATAGATTAGGATAATGAATATGTTTAGATAGGAGAAGAAAGTTTTCAAATGACTGGCTATCTTTTAAATATTTATAATAATAATACCCTTTTGAACTTCGACGTCTGATCTCCAATTTTGATAAAACTGATCTTTTAAAGTTGTTTCTTTCTGAGCAGTTAGCCACTTCGCTGGAGGCGATTTGTGGGTCATAAAATACATAGGGCAGACCACAGTAATTAAGTATTTGCCTCACATTTCTTATAAAGGCATTTTGTTTATTATTGCAGAACAATTGCAAATGAGCAAACTTGTAAATAATTGTCGATAGTTTTGGTGCAGGTCCGGGTTCACACAGTTTATGCCAAAAGTTAACTACCCGTTTATAAAATGATAAAGGTATTCTACCTTGTTCTCCATAAACCATAACATTTGGGGGTCTCATTTCTAAGACCCCATGCTAGTTTAAGGAATTTTAGATGGGTCTTTTCAATTATGTTCATATTTTCGTATGCCAAATTTTCACAACCATATAAAAATATTGGTAGTATCATTACGTCAAAACAAAAACCTTAAGTAAGCAATCCAAAGGAATCGTTTTTTTAGAAGACAGAACATGGTTTTAGATGCACTCTTCGCTTAACATTTTGGCTTGAAATTTCTGTTTCTACTAAACATAACACCTAAGTACGTATAATTAAATAAAATAAAATAAAAAATAAAATGATAACCTACTGTTTTTGGACGGCCCGCTTCCAAAGATCAAAACTTTAGTTTTTTCAGGTTTACGTCTAAATCCAGATATTGCAATAACGTTTAAAAGAATCTATGATGACTTATATTGAAATATCGTCAGAAACAAAGACGCATCTTGCCCTCAATTCCTTCAACAATATAAACGATAAACAACAGTGGTCCTCGCACACATCCCTGACTTACACCAGCATTGAGATAAACACTGGATTAGACCTTTGTGTCTCACAATAAACGGCTCATTTCTTTTCCCTCCTCTGAAGCCTCAGAGATGAGATGAGGTTATATAGGTTTATCAGCTGCCTGAATGCAGCCTGACGATTATCCCCCCAAACCCTTCTCTTTGCGAAGATAAATGCGAGCAAGACCATCATTATGGAATAAGCAGAATCTGATTTCGGTCACTTAAAAATAGTTTCTACCAGTCACGGATCTTTTAACGTTGTACTGTCCTTTCCCAGTGCAGTCTTCGACGTTGACGCTCATTGGTCAAGGCCATTCGGCGGAAGGGGCGATAGGCTCGAATACCTGCGACACGGACACGCCATAGCACAGTGCGTGGACTAATGCGGCCTCAAAACGCTGCTGTTTCCACCGCTGTGACGAGCCAACCTTTTCAAACTAACGGGTTGTGATTTGGACCTCGCAGTTTTGCAGTGTTTCGGCGACTGTTTTAGCACAGTCTAGTAACGTTTTGATAACGTTTGTATTTTGTTTGGGTCAAATCCAATTTTCAAGTGTACATGTTATTTTGTTTATTTAAGATCTCACATGACATCCAGATATCTACTGTCTATATAGAGATGTGCACGTGAGAACTAAATCATCCCAAGTTCGCTTTATTTGCTCAGAATAAACGTCTGTCTCGGAAAATCACTCACTCACTCACTCATGCTCAGATAACCATTCTTGATATGATATCAGATAGAAGATTTGCTGCCTAGGTGAGAAATGTATCGCATGTTATGATTACATGAGTTCACTGGGAAGTATACAAAACACAATCGACAAACCTATACACAACCCTACAGCGTTAGAAATTGGCACTAGTCCTGTAGTCCATGCCAAACTGGCCAATAGTTAAGATAACATAAGGACGAGTAGAAATTTGCCATTTTTAAGGGTTTTGTTATATGTTATCATTATAAGGACTAGTGGACTAAATATGATAGTTTTTACCCCTGCCCTAGGTGTGGGTCAGCAAAACGTTTTGTCACAACACAATGAACGCACGCTTTCTGGTTGCCTGTTTCATGTTAGGTGAGATGCTCATTTACACTTTTCCTGTTTCCGATTCTATATGGACCAAACAATCCCATATACCCATTTATCCAAAAGTAACCTTTCAGAATGGAAAAGAAAATATTTACACCTCAAACAATGCTCATCGTCATTGACTTGTGATCTATACACTGACCATCACACTCAAGTGTCATGCAAACACAATTGACCATTTGATTGTCATTAAACTGACCACTGTGTAATACACCAAGGGAACTTGGCTTTTAAAGAAAACAGATTTCCTTGGCGTCTCTGACTGTTCCCCTGCATCTGGCTCGGATTGACCATTGAAAGCGGTCAGTTTAGTCAGCATAGTCAACCTATGCCACCTGGAACCCAAACGTAATGCGGTCCGTGTGACTGAACGGACACTGGTCATTAGTAAACAAATGAACATTTCACCCAGCAACAATAAGTCATGGGTTTCGGCACAGATGGGTGTTTCCAATGCAGTGCACCATAAAACTATATATGCAGGGGGTTGTGTGAAGTCGTTGGAAAAAGCTACATGTATGTTAAACTGGTATTGCAGATTATAAGGTACACAGCAACTACTCAACATTTTATGTAATTATAATGAACCGCAAAAGGAACGTCACCCCAAGTAACATTGCATGAAAAGTTGTCATTTAAATATCTGGAATAATTTTTGTCAAAGTTTCTAAAATTTAACATTACCTTGTCTGCAGATGTCAATATAACCGATCACCCAAACGCATCACGGCAACGACCATGGTAACCCGATGCACGTGAGTTCCGTGTAAATTGAAATGCACATGCGTTCCCCCATTTCTTGCCCTATAAAAATCATCCCGAGATCGGATAACATTCATTCATTATTGAATTGCTACCACATACCAAGATTGACAAGAAAACCAAGCCCTTGCAAGCAAGCTGGACAAACCGCCCGGCAAGTAGCCATTGCATTTCAAGTCCACGTAAGGACCATATACAGGCTCCATCAACGGTACCAGACCACCAACACTGCAGATGACCGACCACGTAGTGGAAGACCAAAGGTGACTATACGACGTCAGGATCGTCAGATTGTGCGACAGCATCTTCAAGATCCCTTTGTTACTGCTGCGGAAACTGCTCGACAGACCATGGGAACAAACCAGCGACGCATTAGTGCGGGCACCGTGCGTCAACGATTGGGGGGCGAGCATCATGGTATGGGGTGGAATTGGTCTTGCACAGAGGGTCGGCCCTGTGGTCTTCCAGAACATCGGTCCAGGGAGAGGCAATGGTGTCACAGCAGCTGGGTACATTGATCAAGTCTTGAGACCACACGCCATACCTCATTTGGCAACATCGCCACAAACACGAGTTTCAGCATGATGCCGCCCGTGCCCACACTAAGAGAGCAACAAGACACTTCCTCCAGCAGAATGGCATCAGAACCATACAGCGGCCTGCCCTCAGTCCCGATTAAAATCCCATTGAGTCCCTGTGGGACGAGATTCAAAGACGGCTGAATGACGTCCGACCAAGGCCGACAACTGCAGTTGAACTGCGCCAGGCGTTCCTCGGAGTGTGGGCTCAAGTGCCTATGGCCTTCATCAACCGCCTCATCCATTCCATGTATCAACGTTGCACGGCAGTCATCAATGCACATTGCGGACACACGAGATACTGACTTGTGATGCAATTATCTCAGAGACTAGTGTTGTGATTCACTTTAAGAACATTTGACACTTTAATTTCAACCTTGATGATTAGTTTTGCCAAGTTTCATCTTTTTAATATGTCTCAAAGTATGTTTACAGTGTTTGGACAAATAAGGTTTCTCATACATCTATCCATGGTGACGTTTCTTTTACGTTTCAGTATATATATACACACAAAATAAGTAACGTTGTTTAATTGGAATTCTAGAAATTGATATATATGAATCCAAACATTAGTGTTGGTACTACGTTACTTGTCATCACTTCTTACTTGCCTCTATACATGCACTGGCATCTTTATGGAGCATGTCTAGAGCTAACGCTTATAGCTTTGAAATTACAGGCATCATACGAACGCGTAATGGCCGCACTATATGTCCCCGTACAGGTTTATATCTTAGTTCAGGCACACACACGTCTGACCAATAAATGTTACGGGACGTCTCCAGCAGGGGCATATCATATGTCGCAAACCATGTATATTTATGTGTCCACAGCACTGGGAAACCCAAAAGGGACAATAATGTACACTCTCTAAAAAAAGAAATGCAACCCCAGTCTGAAAATGTTAGAAAGCCCCAAAAAGAAAAATGTTGATTGTAAATACAGTTTTTCTGATATGCACGGATACCATGTACACTGTTTATTAACGTAAGCGCCCAAACACATTAATTTTCGTGCATAAGGGCATTTTATTGTTACCTTTATCATAGTGAGCAAAATTTTCACGTGGCCCATTCCAAAAGCCTCATGCACGTGCAATTCATGGAAAGAGCAGTAGAAGTATGGGTTTATAAAAGCACGTGTTGATTAGCAATTCACTCTATCATTTTCACCGAAAGACAAGGTCGAATATGCCACGGTTGAGTGCTGCAGATCAAAATATCGCAATTTGTCGTATTGAGGCCGGACAAAGCTTTGGAAACGTTGCCTGGCACCTCAATATTTATAAAACAACGATTTCCTTCTTTGGAGCCAATACACCCAGTGTCATGCAACTGAAGATCGCCCCAGAAGTGGTAGGCCAAGTGTTACCACACCACCTCAGGATCGATTCATCCGGGTCACCCACCTACGTAATCGGCTAGCCACACCTACCGTCACTGCAACATAGGTGCCAGGTTTGAGAAGAGTGTCCGCACAAAACAATTAGGAACCGTTTACGAGAGGCCGGTCTACGTGCAAGAAGACCACTTATTGGACCTGTTTTACGCCACGAACATCGACGCCAACGACTCAGGTGGTGCACCAACGTTCGGATATGGACCCTCAGAAACTGGAGGCGCGTCTGGTTTAGTGACGAATCACGTTTTCGCTTACAACGCCGTGACGGAAGACAGCGTGTCTATAGAAGAGGAAACTAACGTTTTGCCCCGAAATGTGTTCGGCAGGTCGACAGATTTGGTGGAGGGAGCGCCATGGTGTGGGGAGCCATGTCTTACAACCAGAGATCAGACTTGGTGATCATTTGTGGCAATTTGACAGCCCAGCGCTATATCAATGACGTTTTACAGCCTCATCTTCTGCCGATTATCGACCAACAGAGGGAGCTCTATCAACACGACAACGCCCAGCCGCACACTGTTCATGCAACAGTGAATTTTCTCCAGAATTCTAACGTCAACGTGTTACCATGGCCCTCCCGATCACCAGACATCAACCCAATCGAACATCTTTGGGATTATCTGGATCGACGAGTACGTGCACGTACACCGCCGCCCGAGACGTTGGATGCACTAGCCGTTGCACTGCAGGAGGAGTGGAGAGCAATCCCTCAGGAAAGAATCCGGCGTCTAATCCGTTCTGTTCCAGGGAGGTGCAATGCTGTGATCGCAGCTCGTGGCGCTCATACGAGGTACTGAGAAAGACGCCCCCTTGCGTCAAGTCAATCTTAGTGAGAGAACTGTCGAAGCCTGGACTTAAACTTGCATAACTGTACTGCCACCATGCCAAATTTCATGTTGTTGTCTTCACTAATAAATGTGTTATAATAACTTGAATATTGAGATTAACATCTTGAAAATATAGGGGTTGCGTTTCTTTTTTGATATAGTGTATATGTCAGGTGCAATTAACGTCTGATATGCATAGCTTATGAATTCCAATACAAACAATTCCATTGACAAACAAATTATCTCTTGAAAAATGCATGTGTTTGCTGTAAACCATAACCAAATACGGCACAGCTCTATGGTATGGGATTGCGTGCAAATATTTAAACTCATATTATTATTATCATTATTATTATCATTATTCTGTCAATATATTTCTATGTTTCGAAGTTATAAAATTCATTCTGATATCATCGACTTATGAATGTTTGTATAAATATGTTAGAGTTGAATTTAATGTCGATTTGGGCAATACTTCATTTACATTACAGCAAATCAGCTGAGGGCAAGCCAAAATGTCACATGTCATATACGTTTGGTGAAACCCACACCTACAGGCATGGTGCTGACAAGCCAACAGTTATTGTTCTAAACACATTTTGCACAGTGCATCTTCATTTGAGATCTCTACCTACACGATGCCTTCGTTACACTTGTCTGTAGTATCGCTCCTGTGGTAAGTATATGTTTGCAAGACTAACAGATTAATAATCTTTCTAGATACAGCTTTAGCCCCAGCGATGGCCCGAAAATAGTCTGGACTAGTCAAACCCTGGATTGAGTAACTGATACGACCTCACACACTCAGCAAGGGTACGTGACACATGGTACCTCACATCATGGTTGATGGCTCGGGGATGCCAATCATCTATCCTGCCTGCTGGTAGACACTCCTATTGGGATACCGTCAATAGGTACGTCATGTAGGTACGTCTCTCTCTCTCCCCCCCCCCCCCCCCCTCCCACCTTCAAAGACTAACCGGCATGATCAAGGTCAAGATGTTTCCGTTTTCACAATACAGATGGTCTTATTGCACACCGTCGCAGTGTGAATGCAAGATGAATGCCACATTGTCAGGACACAGTCAGTTCAAATAAACATGACTGTGAAAGTCTCACGTATGGTTCCCTTCAAGAATGTGTGCTGAGTCCGACCTTGTTCACCTTGTACTCACGACTATTGGGACATTTCATATCAGAATAGCTTGTGGTTCATCACTTTAAATGGTGAAGATTCACAGTTGGTCGATAGTTTCAGTCCCCTCTTAGGCAATGAGACTGCATCCTTGAACAAGAGTGAAAGTTGTCTCAACAATGTCAAATCCTTGATGACTTCCAACATGCTTAAATTTAATGATGATGAAACAGAGGCAATGATAATCGCTCCGCCTTCAAGACAGCAGAAGTCTCAGCTGACACACCTCACAATTGGAAAATCCTTGATTCCATTTTCTTCATGTGTTAAGAACCTTGGTGTTGTTATTGACTTCTCCCTAACTACGGAAACACAAGTAAATTTTCTCTGTGAGACATGCGTTTTTCAGTTGAGAAATATTGGATCAGTCCGTCACCTGCTCACTACTGAAGTAGAAGGGGTCGTTGCCGGCACGGGTACTACATATATGTAGCCCAGGTACGTTTTTGTATACAGAAATGTACCCTAGCCAAAAGCAGATTACAGAGAGGTACCCTAGGATGACCGGTTCCTTCGACGCTTACGTAACGACACGTCTTGGACGCCACTCCGCGGTAAAATTCAACATACGCGATATATATGTTTCTCTCTGTATTTCCTTTTCATTAATGGATCGTCACTGTCATACTATTACATCACTCAAAGACGTATATATGGATATAAATACGTACTTAAATCAATCTATTAGTCGGTGATGAACAGCATTAACCAGCATGCACCAGTCATCAGGCGAACCAGAACTGTTTCTCTAATACAAACCCACCAGAATCTCCAATCAAATTACCAACTCCTCTTGTCTACTAAAATGCAAACTAGAATCCTTCAGTGTTCGATCCTTCTGTCATGCAGGTGCCTCACTATGAAACTCTCTTCCCTGCAACCCCCCACCCCCCACCCACCCCCCCAAAAAAAGAAGAAAAAAAGTGCACCTAGTATCATTTTTTAAAAGAAATTGGGCTCAAATCGTACCTCTTTGAAAGCTACAACTGAATCAGATAGGACTACGATCATTTGTCGTAAGGCCTCTATGAAATGTGTGGTCACAGAAGCCTACAATCACATTACAGGGAGCTGGCTCTGATCCGTATTGCCTAATATATATGGATCCATACAAATAAAGAGGGCAAAACCCTTTCCACGTTCATAAGAAATCCCTGTTATAATCAGAGTCGAGTGTACGATTCCAACTACATCATGAGCAGGAGTTTATGAATCACTTTTAAACAGACTAAGTGATGGTACCAGGTGTTCGCGAAAAGGTGAGCGTATCCTGCCCCACCGGTGGCACCCGTCACAAACACAAGCAAAGGCAAGTCATTTGTTCACCTGAAATAACACGTGAATATATGTTACAGTCAAAATAGGGAATTGCATCTCACATCATTTAATTTCTGCCCCCTTTATGTCGTCTGTATATGTTTATTTGTGTTATCTTACCGTCCCCTCTCTGTTGTGTATATGTATATATGCCGTGCTGCACATTGAGCCTGTCCCTCGGTGATGTGGAATTTGCATTATGGAAATAGCCTTATTACTTTTAGAGGTACGTGAGAGAACTTGACAGGGAGCAGCAATATTGTACGAAAATAATTTGCATTATATGCACACGTAGTTTGTGGAAGCTGTTCATGAACACACGTTCTGTTAAGCAATTTGGATCCCTCATTTTGGGACAAATTAAATTATAAAATGAATATGTATTTTACAGAAACAGAGGTCAACAGAGGTTATGGGAAACTATTTCGTCGACTTGGTGCATTAGTAGTCGATTTGGGCACTATCGCCCCTTTCACGTGTGTGCTGCCTACACGACTGGTCGCCTCACATTGACATACTTTTCATAAATATATTTCATATTCAGATATATTTCTATACTGTGTCTTCATTAAATATCTTCAAATTCCCCTCACGCGTATTCGATATCATCCCATCATTTAAACGTTTCCTTGTTGATGTTTTGCTGAGTGAAGTATAATTAAGTTCAACGTAGTCCATGTACCTGTCAGCTGACAAATCAATACTGTTAGTTTCTTGGTTTCACATAATTGCAATGGCAATAAACATGACAGATCAAAGATTAATTTTACAACAATTTAAATTGGCATGATCTTGACATATTACAACTGATTACAACACATGATATTATTCAGAAAGATTTAATCTTGTCAGTAATCTATGCATCTAGATCAAAAGTCCATACCGTAATTTACACGGTGGGCGTGGCAGGGTATTGTAGTCTTTCATCACCATCAGTTGGGGACGGCATGGGACACGGGGAATGAGTCCCAGCTTGTTTTTTATTGTCGCTCTAGGCGTTATTGATACACAAAGACCTCTATATATGCTTTCCTCGTCTCCGTAAACTGCAATGAACATATCAGGATCTATTTGTTTGGACGAGATAACTTGTGAGAAGATAGTAAATACAATTCTTTCATGGTGTGATGATTTCTATATTGGTCAACCTGTGCCTACGCCTACTATAAAAGATAAAAGTGACTATTTTGTTTACAAATTACATTTACATATCACTGATATTCGTATAACAATCAGCATTAGAGACTGGACTGACCATTCTACATGCCTGCGCCTGGGAAGCCTGCAGTCCCATGCACCTTCCCTTCCCCCAACCCCCTCCGGCCTCCTGTCAACCACAACTCTTCCATACAAAAACATACAGGCATTGATATAATCTCCCCCAATGCAATGTACATTCTGTCATTCCTACCTCTCTGTCAAACAACCAATACATTACATTTTCTTAAAGAGATGGCAAGCGTTCACCGTTAGGGATTTATTCAGTACCGTACTGTCACACAAATACCACTATGTTGTATTTCGCCATTTTGATAATTCTAAAGACTCATTGTGTTTGGTCAGTTAACCGCTTATCATGTTCGAGACAGCGACCATACATCGTCCATGAAGAAAACCTTCATTTCTCCTCAAGAGAACATATTCACTGGAGAGGCGTTTCCTTCCGAGATCCTGCATGAAAGGCATTGCTGTTTTTCTTGGAAGGGTACCAAATGAGAATACATATGCTATATCATATACATATTTCTTAAATACTCATTGACTGATCTTAAAATGAAGTTACTTCATATGCGGTACATTTTAGTTGTATATAATTTAAATACAAAGTGCATATCACTTTCTCTCACTCACTATATATATATATATATATATATATATATATCTTGTGCATAGTACATACGTCTTGTTTGTAGTTGCATATACGCAAGAGAAAGATACTCATGTATACAACTATTCGTTCATTTCCTGCTATTAAAAAATGAAGCTATAAAAAGATGGCAATACGCCATTATCTTTTTGTCTCCTTTCAAACAGTTAAAACATCGTTACATTCGAAAGAGTAAATTTGTAAACGTGTTTATTTAACACGGGATGTAAATTTCAGTGATAAATACTAGTGATCTTCAGCTGTGGGCGGGTAAATTCAGACATGATGTTGGAAGATCTTGATATTCTGCTCTTCCACACCATCACTCTTCCTAGGAATGTAAAATGAAACATATATTCTTGATAGAGACCATATTGTCTTTTTGTCGAATCGTCAAACCACAGCAATAACTATAAATGCAAAAAGATAAGAAGTAACACACATCCCCAATTAAACTCACGGTCCTTTTCATACGATTAGATGTAAGAATCCTCTGCCGCCGGTGGAAAACTCTGCGATCATTGCCAACATCCAACATATATATGCTTCTCAGCTGCACCTATTGGTAAGACAACGTTCGCGGACACACTATAGGTATGACTGCATTTGCAGCACCTTCCGTGTTCTATTCTCAGATTATGATATGATCTTAAGAATACGGCGTAAGTGGGTAGCGCCAAGTGGCTCAAGGGTGTGTATAGTAACACAATGGAAGGGGCAGGTATGCTGCAACAGTATCAATATGAACAAAGTTACGGGTTTGGACCTATGTCGACATGTTTGTTATGGTAAGGTATCAGTTTGTATCTTTTGTGCTTGTCGAAATTGGCTCTTCACCAATATCATTGGAAGCTGATTTTTCGCAACATTGTATTTCTGGAATCCACTAATACATGCATGGACAAACACATGCTGACACATACCTCCTGAAACACATGGTGACACCCATGCTGACACATACATCCTGAAGCACATGCTGATACACACATGGTGACACCCATGCTGACACATACATCCTGAAGCCCATGGTGACACCCATGCTGACACATACATCCTGAAGCACATGCTGACACATACATCCTGACACACATACTGACACATACATCCTGACACACATGCAGACACACACATCCTGACACACACACTGACACACACATCCTGACAAACATGCAGACACATACATCCTCACACACATGCTGACACATACATCCTGAAACACATACTGACACATACATCCTGACACACATACTGACACACACAGCCTGACACACATACTGACACATACATCCTGACACACATGCTGACACATACATCCTGAAGCACATGCTGACACATACATCCTGACACACATACTGACACATACATCCTGACACACATGCAGACACACACATCCTGACACACACACTGACACACACATCCTGACAAACATGCAGACACATACATCCTCACACACATGCTGACACATACATCCTGACACACATACTGACACATACATCCTGACACACATACTGACACACACAGCCTGACACACATACTGACACATACATCCTGACACACATGCTGACACATACATCCTGAAACACATACTGACACATACATCCTGACACACATACTGACACATACATCCTGACAAACGTGCTGAAACATACATCCTGACACACATGCTGACAAATACATCCTGACACACAAGCTGACACATACACCCTGACACACATACAGACACATACATCCTGACACCCATGCAGACACATACATCCTGAAACACATGCTGACACATACATTCTGACACACATACTGACACATACATCCTGACACACATGATGACACAAACATCCTGAAACACATGCTGACACATACATCCTGACACACATGCTGACACATACATCCCAACACACATGCTGACACATACATCCTAACACACATGCTGACACCTACATCCTGACAAACATACTGACACATACATCCTGACACACATACTGACACACATACTGATACATACATCCTGACACACATGCTGGCACATACATCCTGAAACACATGCTGTCACATACATCCTGACACATATACTGACACATACATACTGAAGCACATGCTGAAACATACATCCTGACACACATGCTGAAACATACATCCTGACACACATGCTGAAACATACATCCTGACACACATACTGAAACATACATCCTGACACACATGCTGACACAAACACCATGAAACACATGCTGACACATACATCCTGACACACATACTGACACATACATCCTGACACACATGCTGACACATACATCCTGACACACATACTGACACATACATCCTGACACACATGCTGACACATACATCCTGAAACACATGCTGACACATACATCCTGACACACATACTGACACATACATCCTGACACATATGCTGACACAAACATCCTGACACACATGCTGACACATACATCCTGACACATACATCCTGACACACATACTGACACATACATCCTGACACACATACTGACACATACATCGTGAACACATGCTGACACAAACATCCTGACACACATACTGACACATACATCCTGACACACATGCTGAAACATATATCCTGACAGATATACTGACACATACATCCTGACACACATGCTGACACATACATCCTGAAACACATGCTGACACATACATCCTGACACAAATACTGACACATACTTCCTGACACATATGCTGACACATACATCCTGACACACATGCTGACACATACATCCTGACATACATCCTGACACATACATCCTGACACACATACTGACACATACATCCTGACACACATACTGACACATACATCGTGAAACACATGCTGACACATACATCCTGACACATATGCTGACACATACATCCTGACACACATGCTGAAACATACATCCTGACACACATGCTGACACATACATCCTAAAACACATGCTGACACATACATCCTGACACACATGCTGACACATACATCCTAAAACACATGCTGACACATACATCCTGACGCACATACTGACACATACATCCTGACACATACATCCTGAAGCACATGTTGAAACATACATCCTGACACACATGCTGACACATACATCCTGACACAAATGCTGAAACATACATACTGACACACATACTGACACATACATCCTGACACCCATGCTGAAAAAATCATCCTGAAATACATGCTAACACATACATCTTGACACAAATCCTGAGACTCATGCTGACACGTACATCCTGGCACACATGCTGAAACATACATCCTGACACACATACTGACACCTACATCCTGACACCCATGCAGACATATACATCCTGAAACACATGCTGACACATACATTCTGACACACATGCTGAAACATACATTCTGACACACATACTGACACATACATCCTGACACACATGCTGACAAAAACATCCTGAAACACATGCTGACACATACATCCTGACACACATGCTGACACAAACATCCTGACACACATACTGACACATACATCCTGACACACATGCTGACACATACATCCTGAAACACATGCATCCTGACACATACATCCTGAGTCACATACTGACACACATATCCTGACACACATGCTGACACATATATCCTGATACACATACTGACACAAACACCCTGAAACACATGCTGACAAATACATCCTGACACACATGCTGACACATACATCCTGACACACATGCTGAAACATACATCTTGACACACATACTGACACATACATCCTGACACACATGCTGACACAAACATCCTGACACACATGCTGACACATACATCCTGATATACATCCTGGCACATACATCCTGACACACATACTGACACATACATCCTGACACACATACTGACACATACATCGTGAAACACATGCTGACACAAACATCCTGACATACATGCTGACACATACATCCTGACACACATGCTGAAACATACATCCTGACACACATGCTGACACATACATCGTGAAACACATGCTGACACATACATCCTGACACACATGCTGACACATACATCCTGACATACATCCTGACACACATACTGACACATACATCCTGACACACATACTAACACATACATCCTGATACACACGCTGACACATACATCCTGAAACACATGCTGACACATACATCCTGACACACATCCTGACACCTACATCCTGAAATACATGCTAACACATACATCCTGACACAAATCCTGAGACCCATGCTGACACATACTTCCTGACACACATGCTGACACATACATCCTGATATACGTCCTGACACACATGTTGACACATACATCCTGAAACACATACTGACACATACATCCTGACAAACATACTGTCACAAACATCCTGACACACATACTGACACATACATCCTGACACACATGCTGACACATACATCCTGAAACACATGCTGACACATACATCCTGACACACATGCTGAAACATACATCCTGACACACATACTGACACATACATCCCGACACACATGCTGACAAATACATCCTGACACACATGCTGACACAAACATCCTGAAACACATGCTGACACATACATCTTGACACACATACTAACACAGACATCCCGACACACATGCTGACACATACATCCTGACAAATACATCCTGAAGCACATGTTGAAATATACATCCTGACACACATGCTGACACATACATCCTGACATATATGCTGACAAATACATCCTGGCACACATGCTGACACCTACATCCTGACAAACATACTGACACATACTAGACAGTTAACACCATGTATATTGATGTCTTATCTCACAAACATCCCACAAACTTCTCTCAACTGGACAGTTTACACAGGAACAGCCATACAGTCTCAATCACGGTCAATGGGAGATAACCACTGCCACGATGTAATCACCAAACAATATACATTGTACAAACCACTTCAGCTGTTGACATTATCTGTACTCTCTATGTTTTTTTTCGCAAATCACAAACGTGGAATGAATCCTAAGTACACAGAGGTGGCGATGTCTGTAACTGATTGACCTGATGAAGATTTTTCAAAAGATTTAGCAGGAATGTTACATGCTGTTGCATACCACACTGGCGTGCCTTTTGAAAAGAAGTAGGTACAAATTCCGCCATATGTTAGTTAAGATCATACTTTTAGGGATCATTTCTATAGTATGCATCGCCATGACTTCAGGTAAAACTGACAGTCTACCAAACCACGAGGACGATAGACAGCCTCTCTTTCTGAGCGCGAAGCGAACCAGGGTGAGTGCCAGCTCAGGCTAGTAACTCTGGTTATTGATGACCGTTCCTCTCAGTCACATGTGGCAGAGATGGAGGGAAGAGAGGCATTCTGAGTGGTTTGGCTTATCTATTTTTCCAAGTAAATGTCGATTAGCCACTTCATATAGACACTTTGTGCGTGACTTCATAATTAATCAACAGTGGACACAGTCAACACAATACGCTGTGTGTGCCAGCAAGAGAGAAGTAAAATAACAATTCATAGAAGAGCCAAAACATCAAGGTTCAGGCGAGGCTCGAACTCGCGGCTTTCTGCGTGTGAAGCAGACGTGATAACCACTACACCACTGAACCGCAGCTGTGTTGGTGGCTGTGTTTGTAAAGACTTATACCTGCCACGGACACTAACAGAGCACGGCAAGTTTAGGATCTGCCGAGGGGTGGTGTACATTTGTAAAAGGCGACAAGAAACAAAACATTAAGTAGTATCAAGCCCCCTTCGCTGGTGGTAGGTTTTTACCTGAGAAACAGAGATGTATACATTCCATGAAATAATGGAAATCCCCCCAAAAGTAAGGTTCCGGCGAGGCTTGAACTCGCGGCCTTCTGCGTGTTAAGCAGACGTGATAACCACTACACCACGGAACCACCTGTAAACGAGCATGAATCTCTTTCGTGTACCATTGATTGTATGTTTTCTTTTCTCTCACGGCATTTCCTCTTACTGGTTCCATCATTTCCAATATCAGGACTTTGTACCATTGAAACATGACTGGAAACGTATTTGATCACGATCAGGGGGCTAATTAAGGTGTAACGATGTCTTATCTCACAAACTTCCCACCAGCTTCTCTCAACTAGACAGTTAACACCATGTATATTGATGTCTTATCTCACAAACATCCCACCAACTTCTCTCAACTGGACAGTTTACACAGGAGCAGCCATACAGTCTCAATCACGGTCAATGGGAGATAACCACTGCCACGATGTAATCACCAAACAATATACATTGTACAAACCACTTCAGCTGTTGACATTATCTGTACTCTCTATGTTTTTTTCGCAAATCACAAACGTGGAATGAATCCTAAGTACACAGAGGTGGCGATGTCTGTAACTGATTGACCTGATGAAGATTTTTCAAAAGATTTAGCAGGAATGTTACATGCTGTTGCATACCACACTGGCGTGCCTTTTGAAAAGAAGTAGGTACAAATTCCGCCATATGTTAGTTAAGATCATACTTTTAGGGATCATTTCTATAGTATGCATCGCCATGACTTCAGGTAAAACTGACAGTCTACCAAACCACGAGGACGATAGACAGCCTCTCTTTCTGAGCGCGAAGCGAACCAGGGTGAGTGCCAGCTCAGGCTAGTAACTCTGGTTATTGATGACCGTTCCTCTCAGTCACATGTGGCAGAGATGGAGGGAAGAGAGGCATTCTGAGTGATTTGGCTTAACTATTTTTCCAAGTAAATGTCGATTAGCCACTTCATATAGACACTTTGTGCGTGACTTCATAATTAATCAACAGTGGACACAGTCAACACGATACGCTGTGTGTGCCAGCAAGAGAGAAGTAAAATAACAATTCATAGAAGAGCCAACACATCAAGGTTCAGGCGAGGCTCGAACTCGCGGCCTTCTGCGTGTGAAGCAGACGTGATAACCACTACACCACTGAACCGCAGCTGTGTTGGTGGCTGTGTTTGTAAAGACTTATACCTGCCACGGACACTAACAGAGCACGGCAAGTTGAGGATCTGCTGAGGGGTGGTGTGCATTTGTAAAAGGCGACAAGAAACAAAACATTAAGTAGTATCAAGCCCCCTTCGCTGGTGGTAGGTTTTTACCTGAGAAAGAGAGATGTATACATTCCATGAAATAATGGAAATCCCCCCCAAAAGTAAGGTTCCGGCGAGGCTCGAACTCGCGGCCTTCTGCGTGTTAAGCAGACGTGATAACCACTACACCACGGAACCACCTGTAAACGAGCATGAATCTCTTTCGTGTACCATTGATTGTATGTTTTCTTTTCTCTCACGGCATTTCCTCTTACTGGTTCCATCATTTCCAATATCAGGACTTTGTACCATTGAAACATGACTGGAAACGTATTTGATCACGATCAGGGGGCTAATTAAGGTGTAACGATGTCTTATCTCACAAACTTCCCACCAGCTTCTCTCAACTAGACAGTTAACACCATGTATATTGATGTCTTATCTCACAAACATCCCACCAACTTCTCTCAACTGGACAGTTTACACAGGAGCAGCCATACAGTCTCAATCACGGTCAATGGGAGATAACCACTGCCACGATGTAATCACCAAACAATATACATTGTACAAACCACTTCAGCTGTTGACATTATCTGTACTCTCTATGTTTTTTTCGCAAATCACAAACGTGGAATGAATCCTAAGTACACAGAGGTGGCGATGTCTGTAACTGATTGACCTGATGAAGATTTTTCAAAAGATTTAGCAGGAATGTTACATGCTGTTGCATACCACACTGGCGTGCCTTTTGAAAAGAAGTAGGTACAAATTCCGCCATATGTTAGTTAAGATCATACTTTTAGGGATCATTTCTATAGTATGCATCGCCATGACTTCAGGTAAAACTGACAGTCTACCGAACCACGAGGACGATAGACAGCCTCTCTTTCTGAGCGCGAAGCGAACCAGGGTGAGTGCCAGCTCAGGCTAGTAATTCTGGTTATTGATGACCGTTCCTCTCAGTCACATGTGGCAGAGATGGAGGGAAGAGAGGCATTCTGAGTGGTTTGGCTTATCTATTTTTCCAAGTAAATGTCGATTAGCCACTTCATATAGACACTTTGTGCGTGACTTCATAATTAATCAACAGTGGACACAGTCAACACAATACGCTGTGTGTGCCAGCAAGAGAGAAGTAAAATAACAATTCATAGAAGAGCCAAAACATCAAGGTTCAGGCGAGGCTCGAACTCGCGGCCTTCTGCGTGTGAAGCAGACGTGATAACCACTACACCACTGAACTGCAGCTGTGTTGGTGCAGTGTTTGTAAAGACTTATACCTGCCACGGACACTAACAGAGCACGGCAAGTTGAGGATCTGCCGAGGGGTGGTGTACATTTGTAAAAGGCGACAAGAAACAAAACATTAAGTAGTATCAAGCCCCCTTCGCTGGTGGTAGGTTTTTACCTGAGAAAGAGAGATGTATACATTCCATGAAATAATGGAAATCCCCCCAAAAGTAAGGTTCCGGCGAGGCTCGAACTCGCGGCCTTCTGCGTGTTAAGCAGACGTGATAACCACTACACCACAGAACCACCTGTAAACGAGCACGAATCTCTTTCGTGTACCATTGATTGTATGTTTTCTTTTCTCTCACGGCATTTCCTCTTACTGGTTCCATCATTTCCAATATCAGGACTTTGTACCATTGAAACATGACTGGAAACGTATTTGATCACGATCAGGGGGCTAATTAAGGTGTAACGATGTCTTATCTCACAAACTTCCCACCAGCTTCTCTCAACTAGACAGTTAACACCATGTATATTGATGTCTTATCTCACAAACATCCCACCAACTTCTCTCAACTGGACAGTTTACACAGGAGCAGCCATACAGTCTCAATCACGGTCAATGGGAGATAACCACTGCCACGATGTAATCACCAAACAATATACATTGTACAAACCACTTCAGCTGTTGACATTATCTGTACTCTCTATGTTTTTTTCGCAAATCACAAACGTGGAATGAATCCTAAGTACACAGAGGTGGCGATGTCTGTAACTGATTGACCTGATGAAGATTTTTCAAAAGATTTAGCAGGAATGTTACATGCTGTTGCATACCACACTGGCGTGCCTTTTGAAAAGAAGTAGGTACAAATTCCGCCATATGTTAGTTAGGCAAAACGCCGGTACGATGGTGGAACAGGGAAATAGCAAAAGCTAGGAGAGTGAGAAAGAAAGCCCTAAATAGGTCAAAAAGGGATAAATCAGCCTTTGCCCAAGTCCGAGCAGCCAGGACGAAAGTAAGACAACTCATAGACGATTCTAAAAAAGAGTCATGGCACACCTTCTGCAAATCCCTTAATGAGAAAACAAATGCTAAAACAGTCTGGAGCAAAATACACGCAATCAGGGGTAAGCGGAAACCTACAAAAATTCCCAAGTTAGCCAACGCCCATACAGTCAAAGAAAAGGCCAACATTCTAGCTGAGCACTTCTCATCTGTCAGCAGCAACACAAATTGCAGCGAAGAATTCAAACAGGAAAAAATGCTTATGCCTAAGATCTCAAAACGGCCGGAAAGCAAGCATCTGGTATACAATATACCATTTACTGTGACAGAGTTTGATGATGCGATACAACATAGAAAAGGCACAGCACCTGGTCTTGACACAACCAGTTACGAGATATTGAAAAACCTACCTGATCAAACCAAAGGCTTACTCACTGAGTTGTATAACACGATATGGTCCAAAGGAGAAGTCCCAAAAGCATGGAAACATGCTGCGGTTATCCCGCTGCTCAAGCAAGGGAAAGAAGAAGCCCTACCAAACTCTTATCGACCGATCTCACTCACCTCAAACATGTGCAAAGCCATAGAAGCCATGGTTACAAAAAGGCTCATGCATCATCTTGAAACTGGCAATCACATAAAACCTGACCAAAGTGGCTTCAGGAAGGGACACTCGTGTCTAGATCATATTCTAAGACTGGAAAATGAAATAGAAAAAGCCCAATTAAACAGACAATACTTAGCCGCAGTATTTCTGGACTTCAGCAAAGCCTTCGATATGGTATGGCATGACGGACTCCTCTCAAAACTATCACAAAATGGAGTTGAAGGGAACATGGCAAACTTCATAGACAGCTTCCTGCAAGACAGGTCGCTATCAGTTAAACTAGGGAACAATCGATCGGATCCTATGGCACTGGACAATGGCACGCCACAAGGCAGCATCATAAGCCCAACCCTGTTTAATATCATGATCAATGATCTTTTTGACCATGTCAACTCTCCTACCCAAACTTCTAAGTTCGCTGATGACGGAGCAATATGGGTAAAGCACAGAGATATCTCACAGATCAGAAAAAAACTCCAGTCAGCCCTGGACGGAGTAGATCAATGGTGCAATAAATGGGGATTCACCCTTTCAAGTGAAAAAACGGTTGGAGTTCTATTCAAACGCCGGGGGAAAGATGCTATGATACCCCGTGTCTCCATAAAAGGCAAACCTATCAAATTCGAAAAATCTGCAATATTTCTTGGAGTTATCCTTGATCAACACCTCACTTGGCGCAAGCATATAGAATATGTGGAAAACAGATGTCAAAAAGACCTGAACGTATTACGGGCAATCTCAGGCACATCTTGGGGCACATCGAGGGACACTCAGCTGGACCTCTACAAAGCTCTTATCAGATCAAAAATTGACTATGGTTGTGAGGCTTTTCACTCAGCATCAAATACTGTCTTGAGGCGCCTAGACAGAATACAATACAAAGCCCTAATGCTGGCCACAGGCGCAGCGACAGGCACCTCACTAGAAGCACTACAAGTAGAAACGGGAGAACTCCCATTAAAACTAAGAAGAGAGCAGGCAATATTATCGTTCTGGGGACGAACATCAAACCCTTTGGTTAAAAAGATATGGCAAGACAAAAACGCTCGAGATGAAGCCCTAGCTCGAAAAAATCCCTCACTAAAGCCATCTGGGATATTAGTACGTGAACTCATTCGAAGTCACAATTGCGATGACATTCAGCCTCCAGAAAGTCACTACAAAGGGTTACACCCTCCCTGGACTTTACAAACTCCCAAAGTTGACACTGCTTTAACATCAGAAGTCACTAAAAGAGAAAACCCAACCCTACTACGATCAGTAGCTATCACTAAAATTCAAACTACCTGGGACAGCTGGGCCCATATATACACTGATGGATCCAAGAATCCTATCAACAACAGTGCTGGTTACGGGATCCATATCCACAGCTCCAAACCCCAAGCACATTCAGTTCGCTTGCCTGATGGTCAGTCAGTATTCACGGCTGAATTGGAGGCAATTCATCATGCACTCAAACTCATACCGGAACTCCCGGAAGCAAAGGCGGTCGTCCTATCAGACTCGCTAAGTGCACTTCAGGCCATCAGTGGGAGAAACTCAAACTCCAGGCCAAACACAGTCAACAATATTCTATACGAATATACAAAACTATCGGACCAAGGGCAACAGGTGGAGCTGTGTTGGATCCCCTCTCACATAGATATTCATGGAAATGAAAAAGCAGACTCACTGGCGAAGCTAGCTCTAGACAAAGCGGATATACAGCCTATTCCCTTTAGTAAACTAGAGATAAAAAGCAAAATCAAAGCCCTCATAGCAAAAAGATGGCAAGCCCAATGGGACGCAAGTAAGATCGGCAGATGGCTATACAAAATTCAACCCAAGGTCCAACAAAAGCCAAACTCATACTCAAATGAAAGGAAAATTGAAACTGCTATCTCACGCCTCAGACTTGGTCACAAAAAGCACTATGACAAGGTTTGTTCATCTTGCAATCAGGCTGAAACCATTGACCACCTGTTACTAGAATGTCAAGACCATGCCCCAGCCCGGGCTAGGTTAAAACAAGAATTGCAGTTAGATCCGCTATCTGTCATAGATCTCCTAAAGCCAAGAGATGCAATAGCGAAGGCCAAACTAACTCTATTTCTGAGAGATGGACAACTGCTTGAACGTATATAAACAGAGCAGCCAAGGATAAAAATGAAATCATATCAATATAAGAAAATAGAAATCATATCAATGCAAAAACAGAAAATATGTGAACACCGAAATCACAATAGATATGTGAACCCTTCTCACACACAGGAGTCCCAAAGAGGGACAGGTCAGCCGAAATTGCCTAGGCAGAAGGCGACCTCTTAAACACCTAATGCAACAACAACAACAACAACATATGTTAGTTACGATCATACTTTTAGGGATCATTTCTATAGTATGCATCGCCATGACTTCAGGTAAAACTGACAGTCTACCAAACCACGAGGACGATAGACAGCCTCTCTTTCTGAGCGCGAAGCGAACCAGGGTGAGTGCCAGCTCAGGCTAGTAACTCTGGTTATTGATGACCGTTCCTCTCAGTCACATGTGGAAGAGAGGCATTCTGAGTGGTTTGGCTTATCTATTTTTCCAAGTAAATGTCGATTAGCCACTTCATATAGACACTTTGTGCGTGACTTCATAATTAATCAACAGTGGACACAGTCAACACAATACGCTGTGTGTGCCAGCAAGAGAGAAGTAAAATAACAATTCATAGAAGAGCCAAAACATCAAGGTTCAGGCGAGGCTCGAACTCGCGGCCTTCTGCGTGTGAAGCAGACGTGATAACCACTACACCACTGAACCGCAGCTGTGTTGGTGGCTGTGTTTGTAAAGACTTATACCTGCCACGGACATTAACAGAGCACGGCAAGTTGAGGATCTGCTGAGGGGTGGTGTACATTTGTAAAAGGCGACAAGAAACAAAACATTAAGTAGTATCAAGCCCCCTTCGCTGGTGGTAGGTTTTTACCTGAGAAACAGAGATGTATACATTCCATTAAATAATGGAAATCCCCCCAAAAGTAAGGTTCCGGCGAGGCTCGAACTCGCGGCCTTCTGCGTGTTAAGCAGACGTGATAACCACTACACCACGGAACCACCTGTAAACGAGCATGAATCTCTTTCGTGTACCATTGATTGTATGTTTTCTTTTCTCTCACGGCATTTCCTCTTACTGGTTCCATCATTTCCAATATCAGGACTTTGTACCATTGAAACATGACTGGAAACGTATTTGATCACGATCAGGGGGCTAATTAAGGTGTAACGATGTCTTATCTCACAAACTTCCCACCAGCTTCTCTCAACTAGACAGTTAACACCATGTATATTGATGTCTTATCTCACAAACATCCCACCAACTTCTCTCAACTGGACAGTTTACACAGGAGCAGCCATACAGTCTCAATCACGGTCAATGGGAGATAACCACTGCCACGATGTAATCACCAAACAATATACATTGTACAAACCACTTCAGCTGTTGACATTATCTGTACTCTCTATGTTTTTTTCGCAAATCACAAACGTGGAATGAATCCTAAGTACACAGAGGTGGCGATGTCTGTAACTGATTGACCTGATGAAGATTTTTCAAAAGATTTAGCAGGAATGTTACATGCTGTTGCATACCACACTGGCGTGCCTTTTGAAAAGAAGTAGGTACAAATTCCGCCATATGTTAGTTAAGATCATACTTTTAGGGATCATTTCTATAGTATGCATCGCCATGACTTCAGGTAAAACTGACAGTCTACCAAACCACGAGGACGATAGACAGCCTCTCTTTCTGAGCGCGAAGCGAACCAGGGTGAGTGCCAGCTCAGGCTAGTAACTCTGGTTATTGATGACCGTTCCTCTCAGTCACATGTGGCAGAGATGGAGGGAAGAGAGGCATTCTGAGTGGTTTGGCTTATCTATTTTTCCAAGTAAATGTCGATTAGCCACTTCATATAGACACTTTGTGCGTGACTTCATAATTAATCAACAGTGGACACAGTCAACACAATACGCTGTGTGTGCCAGCAAGAGAGAAGTAAAATAACAATTCATAGAAGAGCCAAAACATCAAGGTTCAGGCGAGGCTCGAACTCGCGGCCTTCTGCGTGTGAAGCAGACGTGATAACCACTACACCACTGAACCGCAGCTGTGTTGGTGCAGTGTTTGTAAAGACTTATACCTGCCACGGACACTAACAGAGCACGGCAAGTTGAGGATCTGCTGAGGGGTGGTGTACATTTGTAAAAGGCGACAAGAAACAAAACATTAAGTAGTATCAAGCCCCCTTCGCTGGTGGTAGGTTTTTACCTGAGAAACAGAGATGTATACATTCCATTAAATAATGGAAATCCCCCCAAAAGTAAGGTTCCGGCGAGGCTCGAACTCGCGGCCTTCTGCGTGTTAAGCAGACGTGATAACCACTACACCACGGAACCACCTGTAAACGAGCATGAATCTCTTTCGTGTACCATTGATTGTATGTTTTCTTTTCTCTCACGGCATTTCCTCTTACTGGTTCCATCATTTCCAATATCAGGACTTTGTACCATTGAAACATGACTGGAAACGTATTTGATCACGATCAGGGGGCTAATTAAGGTGTAACGATGTCTTATCTCACAAACTTCCCACCAGCTTCTCTCAACTAGACAGTTAACACCATGTATATTGATGTCTTATCTCACAAACATCCCACCAACTTCTCTCAACTGGACAGTTTACACAGGAGCAGCCATACAGTCTCAATCACGGTCAATGGGAGATAACCACTGCCACGATGTAATCACCAAACAATATACATTGTACAAACCACTTCAGCTGTTGACATTATCTGTACTCTCTATGTTTTTTTCGCAAATCACAAACGTGGAATGAATCCTAAGTACACAGAGGTGGCGATGTCTGTAACTGATTGACCTGATGAAGATTTTTCAAAAGATTTAGCAGGAATGTTACATGCTGTTGCATACCACACTGGCGTGCCTTTTGAAAAGAAGTAGGTACAAATTCCGCCATATGTTAGTTAAGATCATACTTTTAGGGATCATTTCTATAGTATGCATCGCCATGACTTCAGGTAAAACTGACAGTCTACCAAACCACGAGGACGATAGACAGCCTCTCTTTCTGAGCGCGAAGCGAACCAGGGTGAGTGCCAGCTCAGGCTAGTAACTCTGGTTATTGATGACCGTTCCTCTCAGTCACATGTGGCAGAGATGGAGGGAAGAGAGGCATTCTGAGTGGTTTGGCTTATCTATTTTTCCAAGTAAATGTCGATTAGCCACTTCATATAGACACTTTGTGCGTAACTTCATAATTAATCAACAGTGGACACAGTCAACACAATACGCTGTGTGTGCCAGCAAGAGAGAAGTAAAATAACAATTCATAGAAGAGCCAAAACATCAAGGTTCAGGCGAGGCTCGAACTCGCGGCCTTCTGCGTGTGAAGCAGACGTGATAACCACTACACCACTGAACCGCAGCTGTGTTGGTGCAGTGTTTGTAAAGACTTATACCTGCCACGGACACTAACAGAGCACGGCAAGTTGAGGATCTGCTGAGGGGTGGTGTACATTTGTAAAAGGCGACAAGAAACAAAACATTAAGTAGTATCAAGCCCCCTTCGCTGGTGGTAGGTTTTTACCTGAGAAACAGAGATGTATACATTCCATTAAATAATGGAAATCCCCCCAAAAGTAAGGTTCCGGCGAGGCTCGAACTCGCGGCCTTCTGCGTGTTAAGCAGACGTGATAACCACTACACCACGGAACCACCTGTAAACGAGCATGAATCTCTTTCGTGTACCATTGATTGTATGTTTTCTTTTCTCTCACGGCATTTCCTCTTACTGGTTCCATCATTTCCAATATCAGGACTTTGTACCATTGAAACATGACTGGAAACGTATTTGATCACGATCAGGGGGCTAATTAAGGTGTAACGATGTCTTATCTCACAAACTTCCCACCAGCTTCTCTCAACTAGACAGTTAACACCATGTATATTGATGTCTTATCTCACAAACATCCCACCAACTTCTCTCAACTGGACAGTTTACACAGGAGCAGCCATACAGTCTCAATCACGGTCAATGGGAGATAACCACTGCCACGATGTAATCACCAAACAATATACATTGTACAAACCACTTCAGCTGTTGACATTATCTGTACTCTCTATGTTTTTTTCGCAAATCACAAACGTGGAATGAATCCTAAGTACACAGAGGTGGCGATGTCTGTAACTGATTGACCTGATGAAGATTTTTCAAAAGATTTAGCAGGAATGTTACATGCTGTTGCATACCACACTGGCGTGCCTTTTGAAAAGAAGTAGGTACAAATTCCGCCATATGTTAGTTAAGATCATACTTTTAGGGATCATTTCTATAGTATGCATCGCCATGACTTCAGGTAAAACTGACAGTCTACCAAACCACGAGGACGATAGACAGCCTCTCTTTCTGAGCGCGAAGCGAACCAGGGTGAGTGCCAGCTCAGGCTAGTAACTCTGGTTATTGATGACCGTTCCTCTCAGTCACATGTGGCAGAGATGGAGGGAAGAGAGGCATTCTGAGTGGTTTGGCTTATCTATTCTTCCAAGTAAATGTCGATTAGCCACTTCATATAGACACTTTGTGCGTGACTTCATGATTAATCAACAGTGGACACAGTCAACACAATACGCTGTGTGTGCCAGCAAGAGAGAAGTAAAATAACAATTCATAGAAGAGCCAAAACATCAAGGTTCAGGCGAGGCTCGAACTCGCCTGTTTCTTCGTGTGAAGCAGACGTGATAACCACTACACCACTGAACTGCAGCTGTGTTGGTGCAGTGTTTGTAAAGACTTATACCTGCCACGGACACTAACAGAGCACGGCAAGTTGAGGATCTGCTGAGGGGTGGTGTACATTTGTAAAAGGCGACAAGAAACAAAACATTAAGTAGTATCAAGCCCCCTTCGGTGGTGGTAGGTTTTTACCTGAGAAAGAGAGATGTATACATTCCATGAAATAATGGAAATCCCCCCCAAAAGTAAGGTTCCGGCGAGGCTCGAACTCGCGGCCTTCTGCGTGTTAAGCAGACGTGATAACCACTACACCACGGAACCACCTGTAAACGAGCATGAATCTCTTTCGTGTACCATTGATTGTATGTTTTCTTTTCTCTCACGGCATTTCCTCTTACTGGTTCCATCATTTCCAATATCAGGACTTTGTACCATTGAAACATGACTGGAAACGTATTTGATCACGATCAGGGGGCTAATTAAGGTGTAACGATGTCTTATCTCACAAACTTCCCACCAGCTTCTCTCAACTAGACAGTTAACACCATGTATATTGATGTCTTATCTCACAAACATCCCACCAACTTTTCTCAACTGGACAGTTTACACAGGAGCAGCCATACAGTCTCAATCACGGTCAATGGGAGATAACCACTGCCACGATGTAATCACCAAACAATATACATTGTACAAACCACTTCAGCTGTTGACATTATCTGTACTCTCTATGTTTTTTTCGCAAATCACAAACGTGGAATGAATCCTAAGTACACAGAGGTGGCGATGTCTGTAACTGATTGACCTGATGAAGATTTTTCAAAAGATTTAGCAGGAATGTTACATGCTGTTGCATACCACACTGGCGTGCCTTTTGAAAAGAAGTAGGTACAAATTCCGCCATATGTTAGTTAAGATCATACTTTTAGGGATCATTTCTATAGTATGCATCGCCATGACTTCAGTTAAAACTGACAGTCTACCAAACCACGAGGACGATAGACAGCCTCTCTTTCTGAGCGCGAAGCGAACCAGGGTGAGTGCCAGCTCAGGCTAGTAACTCTGGTTATTGATGACCGTTCCTCTCAGTCACATGTGGCAGAGATGGAGGGAAGAGAGGCATTCTGAGTGGTTTGGCTTATCTATTCTTCCAAGTAAATGTCGATTAGCCACTTCATATAGACACTTTGTGCGTGACTTCATGATTAATCAACAGTGGACACAGTCAACACAATACGCTGTGTGTGCCAGCAAGAGAGAAGTAAAATAACAATTCATAGAAGAGCCAAAACATCAAGGATCAGGCGAGGCTCGAACTCGCGGCCTTCTGCGTGTGAAGCAGACGTGATAACCACTACACCACTGAACTGCAGCTGTGTTGGTGCAGTGTTTGTAAAGACTTATACCTGCCACGGACACTAACAGAGCACGGCAAGTTGAGGATCTGCTGAGGGGTGGTGTACATTTGTAAAAGGCGACAAGAAACAAAACATTAAGTAGTATCAAGCCCCCTTCGGTGGTGGTAGGTTTTTACCTGAGAAAGAGAGATGTATACATTCCATGAAATAATGGAAATCCCCCCCAAAAGTAAGGTTCCGGCGAGGCTCGAACTCGCGGCCTTCTGCGTGTTAAGCAGACGTGATAACCACTACACCACGGAACCACCTGTAAACGAGCATGAATCTCTTTCGTGTACCATTGATTGTATGTTTTCTTTTCTCTCACGGCATTTCCTCTTACTGGTTCCATCATTTCCAATATCAGGACTTTGTACCATTGAAACATGACTGGAAACGTATTTGATCACGATCAGGGGGCTAATTAAGGTGTAACGATGTCTTATCTCACAAACTTCCCACCAGCTTCTCTCAACTAGACAGTTAACACCATGTATATTGATGTCTTATCTCACAAACATCCCACCAACTTTTCTCAACTGGACAGTTAACACAGGAGCAGCCATACAGTCTCAATCACGGTCAATGGGAGATAACCACTGCCACGATGTAATCACCAAACAATATACATTGTACAAACCACTTCAGCTGTTGACATTATCTGTACTCTCTATGTTTTTTTCGCAAATCACAAACGTGGAATGAATCCTAAGTACACAGAGGTGGCGATGTCTGTAACTGATTGACCTGATGAAGATTTTTCAAAAGATTTAGCAGGAATGTTACATGCTGTTGCATACCACACTGGCGTGCCTTTTGAAAAGAAGTAGGTACAAATTCCGCCATATGTTAGTTAAGATCATACTTTTAGGGATCATTTCTATAGTATGCATCGCCATGACTTCAGTTAAAACTGACAGTCTACCAAACCACGAGGACGATAGACAGCCTCTCTTTCTGAGCGCGAAGCGAACCAGGGTGAGTGCCAGCTCAGGCTAGTAACTCTGGTTATTGATGACCGTTCCTCTCAGTCACATGTGGCAGAGATGGAGGGAAGAGAGGCATTCTGAGTGGTTTGGCTTATCTATTCTTCCAAGTAAATGTCGATTAGCCACTTCATATAGACACTTTGTGCGTGACTTCATGATTAATCAACAGTGGACACAGTCAACACAATACGCTGTGTGTGCCAGCAAGAGAGAAGTAAAATAACAATTCATAGAAGAGCCAAAACATCAAGGTTCAGGCGAGGCTCGAACTCGCGGCCTTCTGCGTGTGAAGCAGACGTGATAACCACTACACCACTGAACTGCAGCTGTGTTGGTGCAGTGTTTGTAAAGACTTATACCTGCCACGGACACTAACAGAGCACGGCAAGTTGAGGATCTGCTGAGGGGTGGTGTACATTTGTAAAAGGCGACAAGAAACAAAACATTAAGTAGTATCAAGCCCCCTTCGGTGGTGGTAGGTTTTTACCTGAGAAAGAGAGATGTATACATTCCATGAAATAATGGAAATCCCCCCCAAAAGTAAGGTTCCGGCGAGGCTCGAACTCGCGGCCTTCTGCGTGTTAAGCAGACGTGATAACCACTACACCACGGAACCACCTGTAAACGAGCATGAATCTCTTTCGTGTACCATTGATTGTATGTTTTCTTTTCTCTCACGGCATTTCCTCTTACTGGTTCCATCATTTCCAATATCAGGACTTTGTACCATTGAAACATGACTGGAAACGTATTTGATCACGATCAGGGGGCTAATTAAGGTGTAACGATGTCTTATCTCACAAACTTCCCACCAGCTTCTCTCAACTAGACAGTTAACACCATGTATATTGATGTCTTATCTCACAAACATCCCACCAACTTTTCTCAACTGGACAGTTAACACAGGAGCAGCCATACAGTCTCAATCACGGTCAATGGGAGATAACCACTGCCACGATGTAATCACCAAACAATATACATTGTACAAACCACTTCAACTGTTGACATTATCTGTACTCTCTATGTTTTTTTCGCAAATCACAAACGTGGAATGAATCCTAAGTACACAGAGGTGGCGATGTCTGTAACTGATTGACCTGATGAAGATTTTTCAAAAGATTTAGCAGGAATGTTACATGCTGTTGCATACCACACTGGCGTGCCTTTTGAAAAGAAGTAGGTACAAATTCCGCCATATGTTAGTTAAGATCATACTTTTAGGGATCATTTCTATAGTATGCATCGCCATGACTTCAGGTAAAACTGACAGTCTACCAAACCACGAGGACGATAGACAGCCTCTCTTTCTGAGCGCGAAGCGAACCAGGGTGAGTGCCAGCTCAGGCTAGTAACTCTGGTTATTGATGACCGTTCCTCTCAGTCACATGTGGCAGAGATGGAGGGAAGAGAGGCATTCTGAGTGGTTTGGCTTATCTATTCTTCCAAGTAAATGTCGATTAGCCACTTCATATAGACACTTTGTGCGTGACTTCATGATTAATCAACAGTGGACACAGTCAACACAATACGCTGTGTGTGCCAGCAAGAGAGAAGTAAAATAACAATTCATAGAAGAGCCAAAACATCAAGGTTCAGGCGAGGCTCGAACTCGCGGCCTTCTGCGTGTGAAGCAGACGTGATAACCACTACACCACTGAACTGCAGCTGTGTTGGTGCAGTGTTTGTAAAGACTTATACCTGCCACGGACACTAACAGAGCACGGCAAGTTGAGGATCTGCTGAGGGGTGGTGTACATTTGTAAAAGGCGACAAGAAACAAAACATTAAGTAGTATCAAGCCCCCTTCGGTGGTGGTAGGTTTTTACCTGAGAAAGAGAGATGTATACATTCCATGAAATAATGGAAATCCCCCCCAAAAGTAAGGTTCCGGCGAGGCTCGAACTCGCGGCCTTCTGCGTGTTAAGCAGACGTGATAACCACTACACCACGGAACCACCTGTAAACGAGCATGAATCTCTTTCGTGTACCATTGATTGTATGTTTTCTTTTCTCTCACGGCATTTCCTCTTACTGGTTCCATCATTTCCAATATCAGGACTTTGTACCATTGAAACATGACTGGAAACGTATTTGATCACGATCAGGGGGCTAATTAAGGTGTAACGATGTCTTATCTCACAAACTTCCCACCAGCTTCTCTCAACTAGACAGTTAACACCATGTATATTGATGTCTTATCTCACAAACATCCCACCAACTTTTCTCAACTGGACAGTTAACACAGGAGCAGCCATACAGTCTCAATCACGGTCAATGGGAGATAACCACTGCCACGATGTAATCACCAAACAATATACATTGTACAAACCACTTCAACTGTTGACATTATCTGTACTCTCTATGTTTTTTTCGCAAATCACAAACGTGGAATGAATCCTAAGTACACAGAGGTGGCGATGTCTGTAACTGATTGACCTGATGAAGATTTTTCAAAAGATTTAGCAGGAATGTTACATGCTGTTGCATACCACACTGGCGTGCCTTTTGAAAAGAAGTAGGTACAAATTCCGCCATATGTTAGTTAAGATCATACTTTTAGGGATCATTTCTATAGTATGCATCGCCATGACTTCAGGTAAAACTGACAGTCTACCAAACCACGAGGACGATAGACAGCCTCTCTTTCTGAGCGCGAAGCGAACCAGGGTGAGTGCCAGCTCAGGCTAGTAACTCTGGTTATTGATGACCGTTCCTCTCAGTCACATGTGGCAGAGATGGAGGGAAGAGAGGCATTCTGAGTGGTTTGGCTTATCTATTCTTCCAAGTAAATGTCGATTAGCCACTTCATATAGACACTTTGTGCGTGACTTCATGATTAATCAACAGTGGACACAGTCAACACAATACGCTGTGTGTGCCAGCAAGAGAGAAGTAAAATAACAATTCATAGAAGAGCCAAAACATCAAGGTTCAGGCGAGGCTCGAACTCGCGGCCTTCTGCGTGTGAAGCAGACGTGATAACCACTACACCACTGAACTGCAGCTGTGTTGGTGCAGTGTTTGTAAAGACTTATACCTGCCACGGACACTAACAGAGCACGGCAAGTTGAGGATCTGCTGAGGGGTGGTGTACATTTGTAAAAGGCGACAAGAAACAAAACATTAAGTAGTATCAAGCCCCCTTCGGTGGTGGTAGGTTTTTACCTGAGAAAGAGAGATGTATACATTCCATGAAATAATGGAAATCCCCCCCAAAAGTAAGGTTCCGGCGAGGCTCGAACTCGCGGCCTTCTGCGTGTTAAGCAGACGTGATAACCACTACACCACGGAACCACCTGTAAACGAGCATGAATCTCTTTCGTGTACCATTGATTGCATGTTTTCTTTTCTCTCACGGCATTTCCTCTTACTGGTTCCATCATTTCCAATATCAGGACTTTGTACCATTGAAACATGACTGGAAACGTATTTGATCACGATCAGGGGGCTAATTAAGGTGTAACGATGTCTTATCTCACAAACTTCCCACCAGCTTCTCTCAACTAGACAGTTAACACCATGTATATTGATGTCTTATCTCACAAACATCCCACCAACTTCTCTCAACTGGACAGTTTACACAGGAGCAGCCATACAGTCTCAATCACGGTCAATGGGAGATAACCACTGCCACGATGTAATCACCAAACAATATACATTGTACAAACCACTTCAGCTGTTGACATTATCTGTACTCTCTATGTTTTTTTCGCAAATCACAAACGTGGAATGAATCCTAAGTACACAGAGGTGGCGATGTCTGTAACTGATTGACCTGATGAAGATTTTTCAAAAGATTTAGCAGGAATGTTACATGCTGTTGCATACCACACTGGCGTGCCTTTTGAAAAGAAGTAGGTACAAATTCCGCCATATGTTAGTTAAGATCATACTTTTAGGGATCATTTCTATAGTATGCATCGCCATGACTTCAGTTAAAACTGACAGTCTACCAAACCACGAGGACGATAGACAGCCTCTCTTTCTGAGCGCGAAGCGAACCAGGGTGAGTGCCAGCTCAGGCTAGTAACTCTGGTTATTGATGACCGTTCCTCTCAGTCACATGTGGCAGAGATGGAGGGAAGAGAGGCATTCTGAGTGGTTTGGCTTATCTATTTTTCCAAGTAAATGTCGATTAGCCACTTCATATAGACACTTTGTGCGTGACTTCATAATTAATCAACAGTGGACACAGTCAACACAATACGCTGTGTGTGCCAGCAAGAGAGAAGTAAAATAACAATTCATAGAAGAGCCAAAACATCAAGGTTCAGGCGAGGCTCAAACTCGCGGCCTTCTGCGTGTGAAGCAGACGTGATAACCTCTACACCACTGAACCGCAGCTGTGTTGGTGCAGTGTTTGTAAAGACTTATACCTGCCACGGACACTAACAGAGCACGGCAAGTTGAGGATCTGCTGAGGGGTGGTGTACATTTGTAAAAGGCGACAAGAAACAAAACATTAAGTAGTATCAAGCCCCCTTCGCTGGTGGTAGGTTTTTACCTGAGAAACAGAGATGTATACATTCCATGAGATAATGGAAATCCCCCCCAAAAGTAAGGTTCCGGCGAGGCTCGAACTCGCGGCCTTCTGCGTGTTAAGCAGACGTGATAACCACTACACCACGGAACCACCTGTAAACGCGCATGAATCTCTTTCGTGTACCATTGATTGTATGTTTTCTTTTCTCTCACGGCATTTCCTCTTACTGGTTCCATCATTTCCAATATCAGGACTTTGTACCATTGAAACATGACTGGAAACGTATTTGATCACGATCAGGGGGCTAATTAAGGTGTAACGATGTCTTATCTCACAAACTTCCCACCAGCTTCTCTCAACTAGACAGTTAACACCATGTATATTGATGTCTTATCTCACAAACATCCCACCAACTTCTCTCAACTGGACAGTTTACACAGGAGCAGCCATACAGTCTCAATCACGGTCAATGGGAGATAACCACTGCCACGATGTAATCACCAAACAATATACATTGTACAAACCACTTCAGCTGTTGACATTATCTGTACTCTCTATGTTTTTTTCGCAAATCAAAAACGTGGAATGAATCCTAAGTACACAGAGGTGGCGATGTCTGTAACTGATACCTGCCACGGACACTAACAGAGCACGGGAAGTTGAGGATCTGCTGAGGGGTGGTGTACATTTGTAAAAGGCGACAAGAAACAAAACATTAAGTAGTATCAAGCCCCCTTCGGTGGTGGTAGGTTTTTACCTGAGAAAGAGAGATGTATACATTCCATGAAATAATGGAAATCCCCCCCAAAAGTAAGGTTCCGGCGAGGCTCGAACTCGCGGCCTTCTGCGTGTTAAGCAGACGTGATAACCACTACACCACGGAACCACCTGTAAACGAGCATGAATCTCTTTCGTGTACCATTGATTGTATGTTTTCTTTTCTCTCACGGCATTTCCTCTTACTGGTTCCATCATTTCCAATATCAGGACTTTGTACCATTGAAACATGACTGGAAACGTATTTGATCACGATCAGGGGGCTAATTAAGGTGTAACGATGTCTAATCTCACAAACTTCCCACCAGCTTCTCTCAACTAGACAGTTAACACCATGTATATTGATGTCTTATCTCACAAACATCCCACCAACTTCTCTCAACTGGACAGTTTACACAGGAGCAGCCATACAGTCTCAATCACGGTCAATGGGAGATAACCACTGCCACGATGTAATCACCAAACAATATACATTGTACAAACCACTTCAGCTGTTGACATTATCTGTACTCTCTATGTTTTTTTCGCAAATCACAAACGTGGAATGAATCCTAAGTACACAGAGGTGGCGATGTCTGTAACTGATTGACCTGATGAAGATTTTTCAAAAGATTTAGCAGGAATGTTACATGCTGTTGCATACCACACTGGCGTGCCTTTTGAAAAGAAGTAGGTACAAATTCCGCCATATGTTAGTTAAGATCATACTTTTAGGGATCATTTCTATAGTATGCATCGCCATGACTTCAGGTAAAACTGACAGTCTACCAAACCACGAGGACGATAGACAGCCTCTCTTTCTGAGCGCGAAGCGAACCAGGGTGAGTGCCAGCTCAGGCTAGTAACTCTGGTTATTGATGACCGTTCCTCTCAGTCACATGTGGCAGAGATGGAGGGAAGAGAGGCATTCTGAGTGGTTTGGCTTATCTATTTTTCCAAGTAAATGTCGATTAGCCACTTCATATAGACACTTTGTGCGTGACTTCATAATTAATCAACAGTGGACACAGTCAACACAATACGCTGTGTGTGCCAGCAAGAGAGAAGTAAAATAACAATTCATAGAAGAGCCAAAACATCAAGGTTCAGGCGAGGCTCGAACTCGCGGCCTTTTGCGTGTGAAGCAGACGTGATAACCTCTACACCACTGAACCGCAGCTGTGTTGCTGCAGTGTTTGTAAAGACTTATACCTGCCACGGACACTAACAGAGCACGGCAAGTTGAGGATCTGCTGAGGGGTGGTGTACATTTGTAAAAGGCGACAAGAAACAAAACATTAAGTAGTATCAAGCCCCCTTCGGTGGTGGTAGGTTTTTACCTGAGAAAGAGAGATGTATACATTCCATGAAATAATGGAAATCCCCCCCAAAAGTAAGGTTCCGGCGAGGCTCGAACTCGCGGCCTTCTGCGTGTTAAGCAGACGTGATAACCACTACACCACGGAACCACCTGTAAACGAGCATGAATCTCTTTCGTGTACCATTGATTGTATGTTTTCTTTTCTCTCACGGCATTTCCTCTTACTGGTTCCATCATTTCCAATATCAGGACTTTGTACCATTGAAACATGACTGGAAACGTATTTGATCACGATCAGGGGGCTAATTAAGGTGTAACGATGTCTTATCTCACAAACTTCCCACCAGCTTCTCTCAACTAGACAGTTAACACCATGTATATTGATGTCTTATCTCACAAACATCCCACCAACTTCTCTCAACTGGACAGTTTACACAGGAGCAGCCATACAGTCTCAATCACGGTCAATGGGAGATAACCACTGCCACGATGTAATCACCAAACAATATACATTGTACAAACCACTTCAGCTGTTGACATTATCTGTACTCTCTATGTTTTTTTCGCAAATCACAAACGTGGAATGAATCCTAAGTACACAGAGGTGGCGATGTCTGTAACTGATTGACCTGATGAAGATTTTTCAAAAGATTTAGCAGGAATGTTACATGCTGTTGCATACCACACTGGCGTGCCTTTTGAAAAGAAGTAGGTACAAATTCCGCCATATGTTAGTTAAGATCATACTTTTAGGGATCATTTCTATAGTATGCATCGCCATGACTTCAGGTAAAACTGACAGTCTACCAAACCACGAGGACGATAGACAGCCTCTCTTTCTGAGCGCGAAGCGAACCAGGGTGAGTGCCAGCTCAGGCTAGTAACTCTGGTTATTGATGACCGTTCCTCTCAGTCACATGTGGCAGAGATGGAGGGAAGAGAGGCATTCTGAGTGGTTTGGCTTATCTATTTTTCCAAGTAAATGTCGATTAGCCACTTCATATAGACACTTTGTGCGTGACTTCATAATTAATCAACAGTGGACACAGTCAACACAATACGCTGTGTGTGCCAGCAAGAGAGAAGTAAAATAACAATTCATAGAAGAGCCAAAACATCAAGGTTCAGGCGAGGCTCGAACTCGCGGCCTTCTGCGTGTGAAGCAGACGTGATAACCACTACACCACTGAACCTCAGCTGTGTTGCTGCAGTGTTTGTAAAGACTTATACCTGCCACGGACACTAACAGAGCACGGCAAGTTGAGGATGTGCTGAGGGGTTGTGTACATTTGTAAAAGGCGACAAGAAACAAAACATTAAGTATATCAAGCCCCCTTCGCTGGTGGTAGGTTTTTACCTGAGAAAGAGACATGTATACATTCCATGAAATAATGGAAATCCCCCCCAAAAGTAAGGTTCCGGCGAGGCTCGAACTCGCGGCCTTCTGCGTGTTAAGCAGACGTGATAACCACTACACCACGGAACCACCTGTAAACGAGCATGAATCTCTTTCGTGTACCATTGATTGTATGTTTTCTTTTCTCTCACGGCATTTCCTCTTACTGGTTCCATCATTTCCAATATCAGGACTTTGTACCATTGAAACATGACTGGAAACGTATTTGATCACGATCAGGGGGCTAATTAAGGTGTAACGATGTCTAATCTCACAAACTTCCCACCAGCTTCTCTCAACTAGACAGTTAACACCATGTATATTGATGTCTTATCTCACAAACATCCCACCAACTTCTCTCAACTGGACAGTTTACACAGGAGCAGCCATACAGTCTCAATCACGGTCAATGGGAGATAACCACTGCCACGATGTAATCACCAAACAATATACATTGTACAAACCACTTCAGCTGTTGACATTATCTGTACTCTCTATGTTTTTTTCGCAAATCACAAACGTGGAATGAATCCTAAGTACACAGAGGTGGCGATGTCTGTAACTGATTGACCTGATGAAGATTTTTCAAAAGATTTAGCAGGAATGTTACATGCTGTTGCATACCACACTGGCGTGCCTTTTGAAAAGAAGTAGGTACAAATTCCGCCATATGTTAGTTAAGATCATACTTTTAGGGATCATTTCTATAGTATGCATCGCCATGACTTCAGGTAAAACTGACAGTCTACCAAACCACGAGGACGATAGACAGCCTCTCTTTCTGAGCGCGAAGCGAACCAGGGTGAGTGCCAGCTCAGGCTAGTAACTCTGGTTATTGATGACCGTTCCTCTCAGTCACATGTGGCAGAGATGGAGGGAAGAGAGGCATTCTGAGTGGTTTGGCTTATCTATTTTTCCAAGTAAATGTCGATTAGCCACTTCATATAGACACTTTGTGCGTGACTTCATAATTAATCAACAGTGGACACAGTCAACACAATACGCTGTGTGTGCCAGCAAGAGAGAAGTAAAATAACAATTCATAGAAGAGCCAAAACATCAAGGTTCAGGCGAGGCTCGAACTCGCGGCCTTCTGCGTGTGAAGCAGACGTGATAACCACTACACCACTGAACCGCAGCTGTGTTGGTGCAGTGTTTGTAAAGACTTATACCTGCCACGGACACTAACAGAGCACGGCAAGTTGAGGATCTGCTGAGGGGTGGTGTACATTTGTAAAAGGCGACAAGAAACAAAACATTAAGTAGTATCAAGCCCCCTTCGGTGGTGGTAGGTTTTTACCTGAGAAAGAGAGATGTATACATTCCATGAAATAATGGAAATCCCCCCCAAAAGTAAGGTTCCGGCGAGGCTCGAACTCGCGGCCTTCTGCGTGTTAAGCAGACGTGATAACCACTACACCACGGAACCACCTGTAAACGAACAAGAATCTCTTTCGTGTACCATTGATTGTATGTTTTCTTTTCTCTCACGGCATTTCCTCTTACTGGTTCCATCATTTCCAATATCAGGACTTTGTACCATTGAAACATGACTGGAAACGTATTTGATCACGATCAGGGGGCTAATTAAGGTGTAACGATGTCTTATCTCACAAACTTCCCACCAGCTTCTCTCAACTAGACAGTTAACACCATGTATATTGATGTCTTATCTCACAAACATCCCACCAACTTCTCTCAACTGGACAGTTTACACAGGAGCAGCCATACAGTCTCAATCACGGTCAATGGGAGATAACCACTGCCACGATGTAATCACCAAACAATATACATTGTACAAACCACTTCAGCTGTTGACATTATCTGTACTCTCTATGTTTTTTTCGCAAATCACAAACGTGGAATGAATCCTAAGTACACAGAGGTGGCGATGTCTGTAACTGATTGACCTGATGAAGATTTTTCAAAAGATTTAGCAGGAATGTTACATGCTGTTGCATACCACACTGGCGTGCCTTTTGAAAAGAAGTAGGTACAAATTCCGCCATATGTTAGTTAAGATCATACTTTTAGGGATCATTTCTATAGTATGCATCGCCATGACTTCAGGTAAAACTGACAGTCTACCAAACCACGAGGACGATAGACAGCCTCTCTTTCTGAGCGCGAAGCGAACCAGGGTGAGTGCCAGCTCAGGCTAGTAACTCTGGTTATTGATGACCGTTCCTCTCAGTCACATGTGGCAGAGATGGAGGGAAGAGAGGCATTCTGAGTGGTTTGGCTTATCTATTTTTCCAAGTAAATGTCGATTAGCCACTTCATATAGACACTTTGTGCGTGACTTCATAATTAATCAACAGTGGACACAGTCAACACAATACGCTGTGTGTGCCAGCAAGAGAGAAGTAAAATAACAATTCATAGAAGAGCCAAAACATCAAGGTTCAGGCGAGGCTCGAACTCGCGGCCTTTTGCGTGTGAAGCAGACGTGATAACCTCTACACCACTGAACCGCAGCTGTGTTGCTGCAGTGTTTGTAAAGACTTATACCTGCCACGGACACTAACAGAGCACGGCAAGTTGAGGATCTGCTGAGGGGTGGTGTACATTTGTAAAAGGCGACAAGAAACAAAACATTAAGTAGTATCAAGCCCCCTTCGCTGGTGGTAGGTTTTTACCTGAGAAAGAGAGATGTATACATTCCATGAAATAATGGAAATCCCCCCCAAAAGTAAGGTTCCGGCGAGGCTCGAACTCGCGGCCTTCTGCGTGTTAAGCAGACGTGATAACCACTACACCACGGAACCACCTGTAAACGAGCATGAATCTCTTTCGTGTACCATTGATTGTATGTTTTCTTTTCTCTCACGGCATTTCCTCTTACTGGTTCCATCATTTCCAATATCAGGACTTTGTACCATTGAAACATGACTGGAAACGTATTTGATCACGATCAGGGGGCTAATTAAGGTGTAACGATGTCTTATCTCACAAACTTCCCACCAGCTTCTCTCAACTAGACAGTTAACACCATGTATATTGATGTCTTATCTCACAAACATCCCACCAACTTCTCTCAACTGGACAGTTTACACAGGAGCAGCCATACAGTCTCAATCACGGTCAATGGGAGATAACCACTGCCACGATGTAATCACCAAACAATATACATTGTACAAACCACTTCAGCTGTTGACATTATCTGTACTCTCTATGTTTTTTTCGCAAATCACAAACGTGGAATGAATCCTAAGTACACAGAGGTGGCGATGTCTGTAACTGATTGACCTGATGAAGATTTTTCAAAAGATTTAGCAGGAATGTTACATGCTGTTGCATACCACACTGGCGTGCCTTTTGAAAAGAAGTAGGTACAAATTCCGCCATATGTTAGTTAAGATCATACTTTTAGGGATCATTTCTATAGTATGCATCGCCATGACTTCAGGTAAAACTGACAGTCTACCAAACCACGAGGACGATAGACAGCCTCTCTTTCTGAGCGCGAAGCGAACCAGGGTGAGTGCCAGCTCAGGCTAGTAACTCTGGTTATTGATGACCGTTCCTCTCAGTCACATGTGGCAGAGATGGAGGGAAGAGAGGCATTCTGAGTGGTTTGGCTTATCTATTTTTCCAAGTAAATGTCGATTAGCCACTTCATATAGACACTTTGTGCGTGACTTCATAATTAATCAACAGTGGACACAGTCAACACAATACGCTGTGTGTGCCAGCAAGAGAGAAGTAAAATAACAATTCATAGAAGAGCCAAAACATCAAGGTTCAGGCGAGGCTCGAACTCGCGGCCTTCTGCGTGTGAAGCAGACGTGATAACCACTACACCACTGAACCTCAGCTGTGTTGCTGCAGTGTTTGTAAAGACTTATACCTGCCACGGACACTAACAGAGCACGGCAAGTTGAGGATGTGCTGAGGGGTTGTGTACATTTGTAAAAGGCGACAAGAAACAAAACATTAAGTATATCAAGCCCCCTTCGCTGGTGGTAGGTTTTTACCTGAGAAAGAGACATGTATACATTCCATGAAATAATGGAAATCCCCCCCAAAAGTAAGGTTCCGGCGAGGCTCGAACTCGCGGCCTTCTGCGTGTTAAGCAGACGTGATAACCACTACACCACGGAACCACCTGTAAACGAGCATGAATCTCTTTCGTGTACCATTGATTGTATGTTTTCTTTTCTCTCACGGCATTTCCTCTTACTGGTTCCATCATTTCCAATATCAGGACTTTGTACCATTGAAACATGACTGGAAACGTATTTGATCACGATCAGGGGGCTAATTAAGGTGTAACGATGTCTAATCTCACAAACTTCCCACCAGCTTCTCTCAACTAGACAGTTAACACCATGTATATTGATGTCTTATCTCACAAACATCCCACCAACTTCTCTCAACTGGACAGTTTACACAGGAGCAGCCATACAGTCTCAATCACGGTCAATGGGAGATAACCACTGCCACGATGTAATCACCAAACAATATACATTGTACAAACCACTTCAGCTGTTGACATTATCTGTACTCTCTATGTTTTTTTCGCAAATCACAAACGTGGAATGAATCCTAAGTACACAGAGGTGGCGATGTCTGTAACTGATTGACCTGATGAAGATTTTTCAAAAGATTTAGCAGGAATGTTACATGCTGTTGCATACCACACTGGCGTGCCTTTTGAAAAGAAGTAGGTACAAATTCCGCCATATGTTAGTTAAGATCATACTTTTAGGGATCATTTCTATAGTATGCATCGCCATGACTTCAGGTAAAACTGACAGTCTACCAAACCACGAGGACGATAGACAGCCTCTCTTTCTGAGCGCGAAGCGAACCAGGGTGAGTGCCAGCTCAGGCTAGTAACTCTGGTTATTGATGACCGTTCCTCTCAGTCACATGTGGCAGAGATGGAGGGAAGAGAGGCATTCTGAGTGGTTTGGCTTATCTATTTTTCCAAGTAAATGTCGATTAGCCACTTCATATAGACACTTTGTGCGTGACTTCATAATTAATCAACAGTGGACACAGTCAACACAATACGCTGTGTGTGCCAGCAAGAGAGAAGTAAAATAACAATTCATAGAAGAGCCAAAACATCAAGGTTCAGGCGAGGCTCGAACTCGCGGCCTTCTGCGTGTGAAGCAGACGTGATAACCACTACACCACTGAACCGCAGCTGTGTTGGTGCAGTGTTTGTAAAGACTTATACCTGCCACGGACACTAACAGAGCACGGCAAGTTGAGGATCTGCTGAGGGGTGGTGTACATTTGTAAAAGGCGACAAGAAACAAAACATTAAGTAGTATCAAGCCCCCTTCGGTGGTGGTAGGTTTTTACCTGAGAAAGAGAGATGTATACATTCCATGAAATAATGGAAATCCCCCCCAAAAGTAAGGTTCCGGCGAGGCTCGAACTCGCGGCCTTCTGCGTGTTAAGCAGACGTGATAACCACTACACCACGGAACCACCTGTAAACGAACAAGAATCTCTTTCGTGTACCATTGATTGTATGTTTTCTTTTCTCTCACGGCATTTCCTCTTACTGGTTCCATCATTTCCAATATCAGGACTTTGTACCATTGAAACATGACTGGAAACGTATTTGATCACGATCAGGGGGCTAATTAAGGTGTAACGATGTCTTATCTCACAAACTTCCCACCAGCTTCTCTCAACTAGACAGTTAACACCATGTATATTGATGTCTTATCTCACAAACATCCCACCAACTTCTCTCAACTGGACAGTTTACACAGGAGCAGCCATACAGTCTCAATCACGGTCAATGGGAGATAACCACTGCCACGATGTAATCACCAAACAATATACATTGTACAAACCACTTCAGCTGTTGACATTATCTGTACTCTCTATGTTTTTTTCGCAAATCACAAACGTGGAATGAATCCTAAGTACACAGAGGTGGCGATGTCTGTAACTGATTGACCTGATGAAGATTTTTCAAAAGATTTAGCAGGAATGTTACATGCTGTTGCATACCACACTGGCGTGCCTTTTGAAAAGAAGTAGGTACAAATTCCGCCATATGTTAGTTAAGATCATACTTTTAGGGATCATTTCTATAGTATGCATCGCCATGACTTCAGGTAAAACTGACAGTCTACCAAACCACGAGGACGATAGACAGCCTCTCTTTCTGAGCGCGAAGCGAACCAGGGTGAGTGCCAGCTCAGGCTAGTAACTCTGGTTATTGATGACCGTTCCTCTCAGTCACATGTGGCAGAGATGGAGGGAAGAGAGGCATTCTGAGTGGTTTGGCTTATCTATTTTTCCAAGTAAATGTCGATTAGCCACTTCATATAGACACTTTGTGCGTGACTTCATAATTAATCAACAGTGGACACAGTCAACACAATACGCTGTGTGTGCCAGCAAGAGAGAAGTAAAATAACAATTCATAGAAGAGCCAAAACATCAAGGTTCAGGCGAGGCTCGAACTCGCGGCCTTTTGCGTGTGAAGCAGACGTGATAACCTCTACACCACTGAACCGCAGCTGTGTTGCTGCAGTGTTTGTAAAGACTTATACCTGCCACGGACACTAACAGAGCACGGCAAGTTGAGGATCTGCTGAGGGGTGGTGTACATTTGTAAAAGGCGACAAGAAACAAAACATTAAGTAGTATCAAGCCCCCTTCGCTGGTGGTAGGTTTTTACCTGAGAAACAGAGATGTATACATTCCATGAAATAATGGAAATCCCCCCAAAAGTAAGGTTCCGGCGAGGCTCGAACTCGCGGCCTTCTGCGTGTTAAGCAGACGTGATAACCACTACACCACGGAACCACCTGTAAACGAGCATGAATCTCTTTCGTGTACCATTGATTGTATGTTTTCTTTTCTCTCACGGCATTTCCTCTTACTGGTTCCATCATTTCCAATATCAGGACTTTGTACCATTGAAACATGACTGGAAACGTATTTGATCACGATCAGGGGGCTAATTAAGGTGTAACGATGTCTTATCTCACAAACTTCCCACCAGCTTCTCTCAACTAGACAGTTAACACCATGTATATTGATGTCTTATCTCACAAACATCCCACCAACTTCTCTCAACTGGACAGTTTACACAGGAGCAGCCATACAGTCTCAATCACGGTCAATGGGAGATAACCACTGCCACGATGTAATCACCAAACAATATACATTGTACAAACCACTTCAGCTGTTGACATTATCTGTACTCTCTATGTTTTTTTCGCAAATCACAAACGTGGAATGAATCCTAAGTACACAGAGGTGGCGATGTCTGTAACTGATTGACCTGATGAAGATTTTTCAAAAGATTTAGCAGGAATGTTACATGCTGTTGCATACCACACTGGCGTGCCTTTTGAAAAGAAGTAGGTACAAATTCCGCCATATGTTAGTTAAGATCATACTTTTAGGGATCATTTCTATAGTATGCATCGCCATGACTTCAGGTAAAACTGACAGTCTACCAAACCACGAGGACGATAGACAGCCTCTCTTTCTGAGCGCGAAGCGAACCAGGGTGAGTGCCAGCTCAGGCTAGTAACTCTGGTTATTGATGACCGTTCCTCTCAGTCACATGTGGCAGAGATGGAGGGAAGAGAGGCATTCTGAGTGGTTTGGCTTATCTATTTTTCCAAGTAAATGTCGATTAGCCACTTCATATAGACACTCTGTGCGTGACTTCATAATTAATCAACAGTGGACACAGTCAACACAATACGCTGTGTGTGCCAGCAAGAGAGAAGTAAAATAACAATTCATAGAAGAGCCAAAACATCAAGGTTCAGGCGAGGCTCGAACTCGCGGCCTTCTGCGTGTGAAGCAGACGTGATAACCACTACACCACTGAACCGCAGCTGTGTTGGTGCAGTGTTTGTAAAGACTTATACCTGCCACGGACACTAACAGAGCACGGCAAGTTGAGGATCTGCTGAGGGGTGGTGTACATTTGTAAAAGGCGACAAGAAACAAAACATTAAGTAGTATCAAGCCCCCTTCGCTGGTGGTAGGTTTTTACCTGAGAAAGAGAGATGTATACATTCCATGAAATAATGGAAATCCCCCCCAAAAGTAAGGTTCCGGCGAGGCTCGAACTCGCGGCCTTCTGCGTGTTAAGCAGACGTGATAACCACTACACCACGGAACCACCTGTAAACGAACATGAATCTCTTTCGTGTACCATTGATTGTATGTTTTCTTTTCTCTCACGGCATTTCCTCTTACTGGTTCCATCATTTCCAATATCAGGACTTTGTACCATTGAAACATGACTGGAAACGTATTTGATCACGATCAGGGGGCTAATTAAGGTGTAACGATGTCTTATCTCACAAACTTCCCACCAGCTTCTCTCAACTAGACAGTTAACACCATGTATATTGATGTCTTATCTCACAAACATCCCACCAACTTCTCTCAACTGGACAGTTTACACAGGAGCAGCCATACAGTCTCAATCACGGTCAATGGGAGATAACCACTGCCACGATGTAATCACCAAACAATATACATTGTACAAACCACTTCAGCTGTTGACATTATCTGTACTCTCTATGTTTTTTTCGCAAATCACAAACGTGGAATGAATCCTAAGTACACAGAGGTGGCGATGTCTGTAACTGATTGACCTGATGAAGATTTTTCAAAAGATTAAGCAGGAATGTTACATGCTGTTGCATACCACACTGGCGTGCCTTTTGAAAAGAAGTAGGTACAAATTCCGCCATATGTTAGTTAAGATCATACTTTTAGGGATCATTTCTATAGTATGCATCGCCATGACTTCAGGTAAAACTGACAGTCTACCAAACCACGAGGACGATAGACAGCCTCTCTTTCTGAGCGCGAAGCGAACCAGGGTGAGTGCCAGCTCAGGCTAGTAACTCTGGTTATTGATGACCGTTCCTCTCAGTCACATGTGGCAGAGATGGAGGGAAGAGAGGCATTCTGAGTGGTTTGGCTTATCTATTTTTCCAAGTAAATGTCGATTAGCCACTTCATATAGACACTTTGTGCGTGACTTCATAATTAATCAACAGTGGACACAGTCAACTCAATACGCTGTGTGTGCCAGCAAGAGAGAAGTAAAATAACAATTCATAGAGCCAAAACATCAAGGTTCAGGCGAGGCTCGAACTCGCGGCCTTCTGCGTGTGAAGCAGACGTGATAACCACTACACCACTGAACCGCAGCTGTGTTGTTGCAGTGTTTGTAAAGACTTATACCTGCCACGGACACTAACAGAGCACGGCAAGTTGAGGATCTGCTGAGGGGTGGTGTACATTTGTAAAAGGTGACAAGAAACAAAACATTAAGTAGTATCAAGCCCCCTTCGCTGGTGGTAGGTTTTTACCTGAGAAAGAGAGATGTATACATTCCATGAAATAATGGAAATCCCCCCAAAAGTAAGGTTCCGGCGAGGCTCGAACTCGCGGCCTTCTGCGTGTTAAGCAGACGTGATAACCACTACACCACGGAACCACCTGTAAACGAGCATGAATCTCTTTCGTGTACCATTGATTGTATGTTTTCTTTTCTCTCACGGCATTTCCTCTTACTGGTTCCATCATTTCCAATATCAGGACTTTGTACCATTGAAACATGACTGGAAACGTATTTGATCACGATCAGGGGGCTAATTAAGGTGTAACGATGTCTTATCTCACAAACTTCCCACCAGCCTCTCTCAACTAGACAGTTAACAACATGTATATTGATGTCTTATCTCACAAACATCCCACCAACTTCTCTCAACTGGACAGTTTACACAGGAGCAGCCATACAGTCTCAATCACGGTCAATGGGAGATAACCACTGCCACGATGTAATCACCAAACAATATACATTGTACAAACCACTTCAGCTGTTGACATTATCTGTACTCTCTATGTTTTTTTCGCAAATCACAAACGTGGAATGAATCCTAAGTACACAGAGGTGGCGATGTCTGTAACTGATTGACCTGATGAAGATTTTTCAAAAGATTTAGCAGGAATGTTACATGCTGTTGCATACCACACTGGCGTGCCTTTTGAAAAGAAGTAGGTACAAATTCCGCCATATGTTAGTTAAGATCATACTTTTAGGGATCATTTCTATAGTATGCATCGCCATGACTTCAGGTAAAACTGACAGTCTACCAAACCACGAGGACGATAGACAGCCTCTCTTTCTGAGCGCGAAGCGAACCAGGGTGAGTGCCAGCTCAGGCTAGTAACTCTGGTTATTGATGACCGTTCCTCTCAGTCACATGTGGCAGAGATGGAGGGAAGAGAGGCATTCTGAGTGGTTTGGCTTATCTATTTTTCCAAGTAAATGTCGATTAGCCACTTCATATAGACACTTTGTGCGTGACTTCATAATTAATCAACAGTGGACACAGTCAACTCAATACGCTGTGTGTGCCAGCAAGAGAGAAGTAAAATAACAATTCATAGAAGAGCCAAAACATCAAGGTTCAGGCGAGGCTCGAACTCGCGGCCTTCTGCGTGTGAAGCAGACGTGATAACCACTACACCACTGAACCGCAGCTGTGTTGTTGCAGTGTTTGTAAAGACTTATACCTGCCACGGACACTAACAGAGCACGGCAAGTTGAGGATCTGCTGAGGGGTGGTGTACATTTGTAAAAGGTGACAAGAAACAAAACATTAAGTAGTATCAAGCCCCCTTCGCTGGTGGTAGGTTTTTACCTGAGAAAGAGAGATGTATACATTCCATGAAATAATGGAAATCCCCCCAAAAGTAAGGTTCCGGCGAGGCTCGAACTCGCGGCCTTCTGCGTGTTAAGCAGACGTGATAACCACTACACCACGGAACCACCTGTAAACGAGCATGAATCTCTTTCGTGTACCATTGATTGTATGTTTTCTTTTCTCTCACGGCATTTCCTCTTACTGGTTCCATCATTTCCAATATCAGGACTTTGTACCATTGAAACATGACTGGAAACGTGTTTGATCACGATCAGGGGGCTAATTAAGGTGTAACGATGTCTTATCTCACAAACTTCCCACCAGCTTCTCTCAACTAGACAGTTAACACCATGTATATTGATGTCTTATCTCACAAACATCCCACCAACTTCTCTCAACTGGACAGTTTACACAGGAGCAGCCATACAGTCTCAATCACGGTCAATGGGAGATAACCACTGCCACGATGTAATCACCAAACAATATACATTGTACAAACCACTTCAGCTGTTGACATTATCTGTACTCTCTATGTTTTTTTCGCAAATCACAAACGTGGAATGAATCCTAAGTACACAGAGGTGGCGATGTCTGTAACTGATTGACCTGATGAAGATTTTTCAAAAGATTTAGCAGGAATGTTACATGCTGTTGCATACCACACTGGCGTGCCTTTTGAAAAGAAGTAGGTACAAATTCCGCCATATGTTAGTTAAGATCATACTTTTAGGGATCATTTCTATAGTATGCATCGCCATGACTTCAGGTAAAACTGACAGTCTACCAAACCACGAGGACGATAGACAGCCTCTCTTTCTGAGCGCGAAGCGAACCAGGGTGAGTGCCAGCTCAGGCTAGTAACTCTGGTTATTGATGACCGTTCTTCTCAGTCACATGTGGCAGAGATGGAGGGAAGAGAGGCATTCTGAGTGGTTTGGCTTATCTATTTTTCCAAGTAAATGTCGATTAGCCACTTCATATATACACTTTGTGCGTGACTTCATAATTAATCAACAGTGGACACAGTCAACACAATACGCTGTGTGTGCCAGCAAGAGAGAAGTAAAATAACAATTCATAGAAGAGCCAAAACATCAAGGTTCAGACGAGGCTCGAACTCGCGGCCTTCTGCGTGTGAAGCAGACGTGATAACCACTACACCACTGAACCGCAGCTGTGTTGTTGCAGTGTTTGTAAAGACTTATACCTGCCACGGACACTAACAGAGCACGGCAAGTTGAGGATCTGCTGAGGGGTGGTGTACATTTGTAAAAGGTGACAAGAAACAAAACATTAAGTAGTATCAAGCCCCCTTCGCTGGTGGTAGGTTTTTACCTGAGAAAGAGAGATGTATACATTCCATGAAATAATGGAAATCCCCCCAAAAGTAAGGTTCCGGCGAGGCTCGAACTCGCGGCCTTCTGCGTGTTAAGCAGACGTGATAACCACTACACCACGGAACCACCTGTAAACGAGCATGAATCTCTTTCGTGTACCATTGATTGTATGTTTTCTTTTCTCTCACGGCATTTCCTCTTACTGGTTCCATCATTTCCAATATCAGGACTTTGTACCATTGAAACATGACTGGAAACGTGTTTGATCACGATCAGGGGGCTAATTAAGGTGTAACGATGTCTTATCTCACAAACTTCCCACCAGCTTCTCTCAACTAGACAGTTAACACCATGTATATTGATGTCTTATCTCACAAACATCCCACCAACTTCTCTCAACTGGACAGTTTACACAGGAGCAGCCATACAGTCTCAATCACGGTCAATGGGAGATAACCACTGCCACGATGTAATCACCAAACAATATACATTGTACAAACCACTTCAGCTGTTGACATTATCTGTACTCTCTATGTTTTTTTCGCAAATCACAAACGTGGAATGAATCCTAAGTACACAGAGGTGGCGATGTCTGTAACTGATTGACCTGATGAAGATTTTTCAAAAGATTTAGCAGGAATGTTACATGCTGTTGCATACCACACTGGCGTGCCTTTTGAAAAGAAGTAGGTACAAATTCCGCCATATGTTAGTTAAGATCATACTTTTAGGGATCATTTCTATAGTATGCATCGCCATGACTTCAGGTAAAACTGACAGTCTACCAAACCACGAGGACGATAGACAGCCTCTCTTTCTGAGCGCGAAGCGAACCAGGGTGAGTGCCAGCTCAGGCTAGTAACTCTGGTTATTGATGACCGTTCCTCTCAGTCACATGTGGCAGAGATGGAGGGAAGAGAGGCATTCTGAGTGGTTTGGCTTATCTATTTTTCCAAGTAAATGTCGATTAGCCACTTCATATAGACACTTTGTGCGTGACTTCATAATTAATCAACAGTGGACACAGTCAACACAATACGCTGTGTGTGCCAGCAAGAGAGAAGTAAAATAACAATTCATAGAAGAGCCAAAACATTAAGGTTCAGGCGAGGCTCGAACTCGCGGCCTTCTGCGTGTGAAGCAGACGTGATAACCACTACACCACTGAACCTCTGCAGTGTTGCTGCAGTGTTTGTAAAGACTTATACCTGCCACCAGCAGGACTTCAGGTAAAACTGACAGTCTCTCTTTCTGAGCGCGAAGCGAACCAGGGTGAGTGCCAGCTCAGGCTAGTAACTCTGGTTATTGATGACCGTTCCTCTCAGTCACATGTGGCAGAGATGGAGGGAAGAGAGGCATTCTGAGTGGTTTGGCTTATCTATTTTTCCAAGTAAATGTCGATTAGCCATTTCATATAGACACTTTGTGCGTGACTTCATAATTAATCAACAGTGGACACAGTCAACACAATACGCTGTGTGTGCCAGCAAGAGAGAAGTAAAATAACAATTCATAGAAGAGCCAAAACATCAAGGTTCAGACGAGGCTCGAACTCGCGGCCTTCTGCGTGTGAAGCAGACGTGATAACCACTACACCACTGAACCGCAGCTGTGTTGTTGCAGTGTTTGTAAAGACTTATACCTGCCACGGACACTAACAGAGCACGGCAAGTTGAGGATCTGCTGAGGGGTGGTGTACATTTGTAAAAGGTGACAAGAAACAAAACATTAAGTAGTATCAAGCCCCCTTCGCTGGTGGTAGGTTTTTACCTGAGAAACAGAGATGTATACATTCCATGAAATAATGGAAATCCCCCCAAAAGTAAGGTTCCGGCGAGGCTCGAACTCGCGGCCTTCTGCGTGTTAAGCAGACGTGATAACCACTACACCAGGGAACCACCTGTAAACGAGCATGAATCTCTTTCGTGTACCATTGATTGTATGTTTTCTTTTCTCTCACGGCATTTCCTCTTACTGGTTCCATCATTTCCAATATCAGGACTTTGTACCATTGAAACATGACTGGAAACGTATTTGATCACGATCAGGGGGCTAATTAAGGTGTAACGATGTCTTATCTCACAAACTTCCCACCAGCTTCTCTCAACTAGACAGTTAACACCATGTATATTGATGTCTTATCTCACAAACATCCCACCAACTTCTCTCAACTGGACAGTTTACACAGGAGCAGCCATACAGTCTCAATCACGGTCAATGGGAGATAACCACTGCCACGATGTAATCACCAAACAATATACATTGTACAAACCACTTCAGCTGTTGACATTATCTGTACTCTCTATGTTTTTTTCGCAAATCACAAACGTGGAATGAATCCTAAGTACACAGAGGTGGCGATGTCTGTAACTGATTGACCTGATGAAGATTTTTCAAAAGATTTAGCAGGAATGTTACATGCTGTTGCATACCCCACTGGCTTGCCTTTTGAAAAGAAGTAGGTACAAATTCCGCCATATGTTAGTTAAGATCATACTTTTAGGGATCATTTCTATAGTATGCATCGCCATGACTTCAGGTAAAACTGACAGTCTACCAAACCACGAGGACGATAGACAGCCTCTCTTTCTGAGCGCGAAGCGAACCAGGGTGAGTGCCAGCTCAGGCTAGTAACTCTGGTTATTGATGACCGTTCCTCTCAGTCACATGTGGCAGAGATGGAGGGAAGAGAGGCATTCTGAGTGGTTTGGCTTATCTATTTTTCCAAGTAAATGTCGATTAGCCACTTCATATAGACACTTTGTGCGTGACTTCATAATTAATCAACAGTGGACACAGTCAACTCAATACGCTGTGTGTGCCAGCAAGAGAGAAGTAAAATAACAATTCATAGAGCCAAAACATCAAGGTTCAGGCGAGGCTCGAACTCGCGGCCTTCTGCGTGTGAAGCAGACGTGATAACCACTACACCACTGAACCGCAGCTGTGTTGTTGCAGTGTTTGTAAAGACTTATACCTGCCACGGACACTAACAGAGCACGGCAAGTTGAGGATCTGCTGAGGGGTGGTGTACATTTGTAAAAGGTGACAAGAAACAAAACATTAAGTAGTATCAAGCCCCCTTCGCTGGTGGTAGGTTTTTACCTGAGAAAGAGAGATGTATACATTCCATGAAATAATGGAAATCCCCCCAAAAGTAAGGTTCCGGCGAGGCTCGAACTCGCGGCCTTCTGCGTGTTAAGCAGACGTGATAACCACTACACCACGGAACCACCTGTAAACGAGCATGAATCTCTTTCGTGTACCATTGATTGTATGTTTTCTTTTCTCTCACGGCATTTCCTCTTACTGGTTCCATCATTTCCAATATCAGGACTTTGTACCATTGAAACATGACTGGAAACGTATTTGATCACGATCAGGGGGCTAATTAAGGTGTAACGATGTCTTATCTCACAAACTTCCCACCAGCTTCTCTCAACTAGACAGTTAACAACATGTATATTGATGTCTTATCTCACAAACATCCCACCAACTTCTCTCAACTGGACAGTTTACACAGGAGCAGCCATACAGTCTCAATCACGGTCAATGGGAGATAACCACTGCCACGATGTAATCACCAAACAATATACATTGTACAAACCACTTCAGCTGTTGACATTATCTGTACTCTCTATGTTTTTTTCGCAAATCACAAACGTGGAATGAATCCTAAGTACACAGAGGTGGCGATGTCTGTAACTGATTGACCTGATGAAGATTTTTCAAAAGATTTAGCAGGAATGTTACATGCTGTTGCATACCACACTGGCGTGCCTTTTGAAAAGAAGTAGGTACAAATTCCGCCATATGTTAGTTAAGATCATACTTTTAGGGATCATTTCTATAGTATGCATCGCCATGACTTCAGGTAAAACTGACAGTCTACCAAACCACGAGGACGATAGACAGCCTCTCTTTCTGAGCGCGAAGCGAACCAGGGTGAGTGCCAGCTCAGGCTAGTAACTCTGGTTATTGATGACCGTTCCTCTCAGTCACATGTGGCAGAGATGGAGGGAAGAGAGGCATTCTGAGTGGTTTGGCTTATCTATTTTTCCAAGTAAATGTCGATTAGCCACTTCATATAGACACTTTGTGCGTGACTTCATAATTAATCAACAGTGGACACAGTCAACTCAATACGCTGTGTGTGCCAGCAAGAGAGAAGTAAAATAACAATTCATAGAAGAGCCAAAACATCAAGGTTCAGGCGAGGCTCGAACTCGCGGCCTTCTGCGTGTGAAGCAGACGTGATAACCACTACACCACTGAACCGCAGCTGTGTTGTTGCAGTGTTTGTAAAGACTTATACCTGCCACGGACACTAACAGAGCACGGCAAGTTGAGGATCTGCTGAGGGGTGGTGTACATTTGTAAAAGGTGACAAGAAACAAAACATTAAGTAGTATCAAGCCCCCTTCGCTGGTGGTAGGTTTTTACCTGAGAAAGAGAGATGTATACATTCCATGAAATAATGGAAATCCCCCCAAAAGTAAGGTTCCGGCGAGGCTCGAACTCGCGGCCTTCTGCGTGTTAGGCAGACGTGATAACCACTACACCACGGAACCACCTGTAAACGAGCATGAATCTCTTTCGTGTACCATTGATTGTATGTTTTCTTTTCTCTCACGGCATTTCCTCTTACTGGTTCCATCATTTCCAATATCAGGACTTTGTACCATTGAAACATGACTGGAAACGTGTTTGATCACGATCAGGGGGCTAATTAAGGTGTAACGATGTCTTATCTCACAAACTTCCCACCAGCTTCTCTCAACTAGACAGTTAACACCATGTATATTGATGTCTTATCTCACAAACATCCCACCAACTTCTCTCAACTGGACAGTTTACACAGGAGCAGCCATACAGTCTCAATCACGGTCAATGGGAGATAACCACTGCCACGATGTAATCACCAAACAATATACATTGTACAAACCACTTCAGCTGTTGACATTATCTGTACTCTCTATGTTTTTTTCGCAAATCACAAACGTGGAATGAATCCTAAGTACACAGAGGTGGCGATGTCTGTAACTGATTGACCTGATGAAGATTTTTCAAAAGATTTAGCAGGAATGTTACATGCTGTTGCATACCACACTGGCGTGCCTTTTGAAAAGAAGTAGGTACAAATTCCGCCATATGTTAGTTAAGATCATACTTTTAGGGATCATTTCTATAGTATGCATCGCCATGACTTCAGGTAAAACTGACAGTCTACCAAACCACGAGGACGATAGACAGCCTCTCTTTCTGAGCGCGAAGCGAACCAGGGTGAGTGCCAGCTCAGGCTAGTAACTCTGGTTATTGATGACCGTTCTTCTCAGTCACATGTGGCAGAGATGGAGGGAAGAGAGGCATTCTGAGTGGTTTGGCTTATCTATTTTTCCAAGTAAATGTCGATTAGCCACTTCATATAGACACTTTGTGCGTGACTTCATAATTAATCAACAGTGGACACAGTCAACACAATACGCTGTGTGTGCCAGCAAGAGAGAAGTAAAATAACAATTCATAGAAGAGCCAAAACATCAAGGTTCAGACGAGGCTCGAACTCGCGGCCTTCTGCGTGTGAAGCAGACGTGATAACCACTACACCACTGAACCGCAGCTGTGTTGTTGCAGTGTTTGTAAAGACTTATACCTGCCACGGACACTAACAGAGCACGGCAAGTTGAGGATCTGCTGAGGGGTGGTGTACATTTGTAAAAGGTGACAAGAAACAAAACATTAAGTAGTATCAAGCCCCCTTCGCTGGTGGTAGGTTTTTACCTGAGAAAGAGAGATGTATACATTCCATGAAATAATGGAAATCCCCCCAAAAGTAAGGTTCCGGCGAGGCTCGAACTCGCGGCCTTCTGCGTGTTAAGCAGACGTGATAACCACTACACCAGGGAACCACCTGTAAACGAGCATGAATCTCTTTCGTGTACCATTGATTGTATGTTTTCTTTTCTCTCACGGCATTTCCTCTTACTGGTTCCATCATTTCCAATATCAGGACTTTGTACCATTGAAACATGACTGGAAACGTATTTGATCACGATCAGGGGGCTAATTAAGGTGTAACGATGTCTTATCTCACAAACTTCCCACCAGCTTCTCTCAACTAGACAGTTAACACCATGTATATTGATGTCTTATCTCACAAACATCCCACCAACTTCTCTCAACTGGACAGTTTACACAGGAGCAGCCATACAGTCTCAATCACGGTCAATGGGAGATAACCACTGCCACGATGTAATCACCAAACAATATACATTGTACAAACCACTTCAGCTGTTGACATTATCTGTACTCTCTATGTTTTTTTCGCAAATCACAAACGTGGAATGAATCCTAAGTACACAGAGGTGGCGATGTCTGTAACTGATTGACCTGATGAAGATTTTTCAAAAGATTTAGCAGGAATGTTACATGCTGTTGCATACCACACTGGCGTGCCTTTTGAAAAGAAGTAGGTACAAATTCCGCCATATGTTAGTTAAGATCATACTTTTAGGGATCATTTCTATAGTATGCATCGCCATGACTTCAGGTAAAACTGACAGTCTACCAAACCACGAGGACGATAGACAGCCTCTCTTTCTGAGCGCGAAGCGAACCAGGGTGAGTGCCAGCTCAGGCTAGTAACTCTGGTTATTGATGACCGTTCCTCTCAGTCACATGTGGCAGAGATGGAGGGAAGAGAGGCATTCTGAGTGGTTTGGCTTATCTATTTTTCCAAGTAAATGTCGATTAGCCACTTCATATAGACACTTTGTGCGTGACTTCATAATTAATCAACAGTGGACACAGTCAACACAATACGCTGTGTGTGCCAGCAAGAGAGAAGTAAAATAACAATTCATAGAAGAGCCAAAACATCAAGGTTCAGGCGAGGCTCGAACTCGCGGCCTTCTGCGTGTGAAGCAGACGTGATAACCACTACACCACTGAACCGCAGCTGTGTTGGTGCAGTGTTTGTAAAGACTTATACCTGCCACGGACACTAACAGAGCACGGCAAGTTGAGGATCTGCTGAGGGGTGGTGTACATTTGTAAAAGGCGACAAGAAACAAAACATTAAGTAGTATCAAGCCCCCTTCGGTGGTGGTAGGTTTTTACCTGAGAAAGAGAGATGTATACATTCCATGAAATAATGGAAATCCCCCCCAAAAGTAAGGTTCCGGCGAGGCTCGAACTCGCGGCCTTCTGCGTGTTAAGCAGACGTGATAACCACTACACCAGGGAACCACCTGTAAACGAGCATGAATCTCTTTCGTGTACCATTGATTGTATGTTTTCTTTTCTCTCACGGCATTTCCTCTTACTGGTTCCATCATTTCCAATATCAGGACTTTGTACCATTGAAACATGACTGGAAACGTATTTGATCACGATCAGGGGGCTAATTAAGGTGTAACGATGTCTTATCTCACAAACTTCCCACCAGCTTCTCTCAACTAGACAGTTAACACCATGTATATTGATGTCTTATCTCACAAACATCCCACCAACTTCTCTCAACTGGACAGTTTACACAGGAGCAGCCATACAGTCTCAATCACGGTCAATGGGAGATAACCACTGCCACGATGTAATCACCAAACAATATACATTGTACAAACCACTTCAGCTGTTGACATTATCTGTACTCTCTATGTTTTTTTCGCAAATCACAAACGTGGAATGAATCCTAAGTACACAGAGGTGGCGATGTCTGTAACTGATTGACCTGATGAAGATTTTTCAAAAGATTTAGCAGGAATGTTACATGCTGTTGCATACCACACTGGCGTGCCTTTTGAAAAGAAGTAGGTACAAATTCCGCCATATGTTAGTTAAGATCATACTTTTAGGGATCATTTCTATAGTATGCATCGCCATGACTTCAGGTAAAACTGACAGTCTACCAAACCACGAGGACGATAGACAGCCTCTCTTTCTGAGCGCGAAGCGAACCAGGGTGAGTGCCAGCTCAGGCTAGTAACTCTGGTTATTGATGACCGTTCCTCTCAGTCACATGTGGCAGAGATGGAGGGAAGAGAGGCATTCTGAGTGGTTTGGCTTATCTATTTTTCCAAGTAAATGTCGATTAGCCACTTCATATAGACACTTTGTGCGTGACTTCATAATTAATCAACAGTGGACACAGTCAACACAATACGCTGTGTGTGCCAGCAAGAGAGAAGTAAAATAACAATTCATAGAAGAGCCAAAACATCAAGGTTCAGGCGAGGCTCGAACTCGCGGCCTTCTGCGTGTGAAGCAGACGTGATAACCACTACACCACTGAACCTCTGCAGTGTTGCTGCAGTGTTTGTAAAGACTTATACCTGCCACGGACACTAACAGAGCACGGCAAGTTGAGGATCTGCTGAGGGGTGGTGTACATTTGTAAAAGGCGACAAGAAACAAAACATTAAGTAGTATCAAGCCCCCTTCGCTGGTGGTAGGTTTTTACCTGAGAAAGAGAGATGTATACATTCCATGAAATAATGGAAATCCCCCCAAAAGTAAGGTTCCGGCGAGGCTCGAACTCGCGGCCTTCTGCGTGTTAAGCAGACGTGATAACCACTACACCAGGGAACCACCTGTAAACGAGCATGAATCTCTTTCGTGTACCATTGATTGTATGTTTTCTTTTCTCTCACGGCATTTCCTCTTACTGGTTCCATCATTTCCAATATCAGGACTTTGTACCATTGAAACATGACTGGAAACGTATTTGATCACGATCAGGGGGCTAATTAAGGTGTAACGATGTCTTATCTCACAAACTTCCCACCAGCTTCTCTCAACTAGACAGTTAACACCATGTATATTGATGTCTTATCTCACAAACATCCCACCAAAATCTCTCAACTGGACAGTTTACACAGGAGCAGCCATACAGTCTCAATCACGGTCAATGGGAGATAACCACTGCCACGATGTAATCACCAAACAATATACATTGTACAAACCACTTCAGCTGTTGACATTATCTGTACTCTCTATGTTTTTTTCGCAAATCACAAACGTGGAATGAATCCTAAGTACACAGAGGTGGCGATGTCTGTAACTGATTGACCTGATGAAGATTTTTCAAAAGATTTAGCAGGAATGTTACATGCTGTTGCATACCACACTGGCGTGCCTTTTGAAAAGAAGTAGGTACAAATTCCGCCATATGTTAGTTAAGATCATACTTTTAGGGATCATTTCTATAGTATGCATCGCCATGACTTCAGGTAAAACTGACAGTCTACCAAAACACGAGGACGATAGACAGCCTCTCTTTCTGAGCGCGAAGCGAACCAGGGTGAGTGCCAGCTCAGGCTAGTAACTCTGGTTATTGATGACCGTTCCTCTCAGTCACATGTGGCAGAGATGGAGGGAAGAGAGGCATTCTGAGTGGTTTGGCTTATCTATTTTTCCAAGTAAATGTCGATTAGCCACTTCATATAGACACTTTGTGCGTGACTTCATAATTAATCAACAGTGGACACAGTCAACACAATACGCTGTGTGTGCCAGCAAGAGAGAAGTAAAATAACAATTCATAGAAGAGCCAAAACATCAAGGTTCAGACGAGGCTCGAACTCGCGGCCTTCTGCGTGTGAAGCAGACGTGATAACCACTACACCACTGAACCTCTGCAGTGTTGCTGCAGTGTTTGTAAAGACTTATACCTGCCACGGACACTAACAGAGCACGGCAAGTTGAGGATCTGCTGAGGGGTGGTGTACATTTGTAAAAGGCGACAAGAAACAAAACATTAAGTAGTATCAAGCCCCCTTCGCTGGTGGTAGGTTTTTACCTGAGAAAGAGAGATGTATACATTCCATGAAATAATGGAAATCCCCCCAAAAGTAAGGTTCCGGCGAGGCTCGAACTCGCGGCCTTCTGCGTGTTAAGCAGACGTGATAACCACTACACCACGGAACCACCTGTAAACGAGCATGAATCTCTTTCGTGTACCATTGATTGTATGTTTTCTTTTCTCTCACGGCATTTCCTCTTACTGGTTCCATCATTTCCAATATCAGGACTTTGTACCATTGAAACATGACTGGAAACGTATTTGATCACGATCAGGGGGCTAATTAAGGTGTAACGATGTCTTATCTCACAAACTTCCCACCAGCTTCTCTCAACTAGACAGTTAACACCATGTATATTGATGTCTTATCTCACAAACATCCCACCAACTTCTCTCAACTGGACAGTTTACACAGGAGCAGCCATACAGTCTCAATCACGGTCAATGGGAGATAACCACTGCCACGATGTAATCACCAAACAATATACATTGTACAAACCACTTCAGCTGTTGACATTATCTGTACTCTCTATGTTTTTTTCGCAAATCACAAACGTGGAATGAATCCTAAGTACACAGAGGTGGCGATGTCTGTAACTGATTGACCTGATGAAGATTTTTCAAAAGATTTAGCAGGAATGTTACATGCTGTTGCATACCACACTGGCGTGCCTTTTGAAAAGAAGTAGGTACAAATTCCGCCATATGTTAGTTAAGATCATACTTTTAGGGATCATTTCTATAGTGTGCATCGCCATGACTTCAGGTAAAACTGACAGTCTACCAAACCACGAGGACGATAGACAGCCTCTCTTTCTGAGCGCGAAGCGAACCAGGGTGAGTGCCAGCTCAGGCTAGTAACTCTGGTTATTGATGACCGTTCCTCTCAGTCACATGTGGCAGAGATGGAGGGAAGAGAGGCATTCTGAGTGGTTTGGCTTATCTATTTTTCCAAGTAAATGTCGATTAGCCACTTCATATAGACACTTTGTGCGTGACTTCATAATTAATCAACAGTGGACACAGTCAACACAATACGCTGTGTGTGCCAGCAAGAGAGAAGTAAAATAACAATTCATAGAAGAGCCAAAACATCAAGGTTCAGACGAGGCTCGAACTCGCGGCCTTCTGCGTGTGAAGCAGACGTGATAACCACTACACCACTGAACCTCTGCAGTGTTGCTGCAGTGTTTGTAAAGACTTATACCTGCCACGGACACTAACAGAGCACGGCAAGTTGAGGATCTGCTGAGGGGTGGTGTACATTTGTAAAAGGCGACAAGAAACAAAACATTAAGTAGTATCAAGCCCCCTTCGCTGGTGGTAGGTTTTTACCTGAGAAAGAGAGATGTATACATTCCATGAAATAATGGAAATCCCCCCAAAAGTAAGGTTCCGGCGAGGCTCGAACTCGCGGCCTTCTGCGTGTTAAGCAGACGTGATAACCACTACACCACGGAACCACCTGTAAACGAGCATGAATCTCTTTCGTGTACCATTGATTGTATGTTTTCTTTTCTCTCACGGCATTTCCTCTTACTGGTTCCATCATTTCCAATATCAGGACTTTGTACCATTGAAACATGACTGGAAACGTATTTGATCACGATCAGGGGGCTAATTAAGGTGTAACGATGTCTTATCTCACAAACTTCCCACCAGCTTCTCTCAACTAGACAGTTAACACCATGTATATTGATGTCTTATCTCACAAACATCCCACCAACTTCTCTCAACTGGACAGTTTACACAGGAGCAGCCATACAGTCTCAATCACGGTCAATGGGAGATAACCACTGCCACGATGTAATCACCAAACAATATACATTGTACAAACCACTTCAGCTGTTGACATTATCTGTACTCTCTATGTTTTTTTCGCAAATCACAAACGTGGAATGAATCCTAAGTACACAGAGGTGGCGATGTCTGTAACTGATTGACCTGATGAAGATTTTTCAAAAGATTTAGCAGGAATGTTACATGCTGTTGCATACCACACTGGCGTGCCTTTTGAAAAGAAGTAGGTACAAATTCCGCCATATGTTAGTTAAGATCATACTTTTAGGGATCATTTCTATAGTATGCATCGCCATGACTTCAGGTAAAACTGACAGTCTACCAAACCACGAGGACGATAGACAGCCTCTCTTTCTGAGCGCGAAGCGAACCAGGGTGAGTGCCAGCTCAGGCTAGTAACTCTGGTTATTGATGACCGTTCCTCTCAGTCACATGTGGCAGAGATGGAGGGAAGAGAGGCATTCTGAGTGGTTTGGCTTATCTATTTTTCCAAGTAAATGTCGATTAGCCACTTCATATTGACACTTTGTGCGTGACTTCATAATTCATCAACAGTGGACACAGTCAACACAATACGCTGTGTGTGCCAGCAAGAGAGAAGTAAAATAACAATTCATAGAAGAGCCAAAACATCAAGGTTCAGGCGAGGCTCGAACTCGCGGCCTTCTGCGTGTGAAGCAGACGTGATAACCACTACACCACTGAACCTCTGCAGTGTTGCTGCAGTGTTTGTAAAGACTTATACCTGCCACGGACACTAACAGAGCACGGCAAGTTGAGGATCTGCTGAGGGGTGGTGTACATTTGTAAAAGGTGACAAGAAACAAAACATTAAGTAGTATCAAGCCCCCTTCGGTGGTGGTAGGTTTTTACCTGAGAAAGAGAGATGTATACATTCCATGAAATAATGGAAATCCCCCCAAAAGTAAGGTTCCGGCGAGGCTCGAACTCGCGGCCTTCTGCGTGTTAAGCAGACGTGATAACCACTACACCACGGAACCACCTGTAAACGAACATGAATCTCTTTCGTGTACCATTGATTGTATGTTTTCTTTTCTCTCACGGCATTTCCTCTTACTGGTTCCATCATTTCCAATATCAGGACTTTGTACCATTGAAACATGACTGGAAACGTATTTGATCACGATCAGGGGGCTAATTAAGGTGTAACGATGTCTTATCTCACAAACTTCTCACCAGCTTCTCTCAACTAGACAGTTAACACCATGTATATTGATGTCTTATCTCACAAACATCCCACCAACTTCTCTCAACTGGACAGTTTACACAGGAGCAGCCATACAGTCTCAATCACGGTCAATGGGAGATAACCACTGCCACGATGTAATCACCAAACAATATACATTGTACAAACCACTTCAGCTGTTGACATTATCTGTACTCTCTATGTTTTTTTCGCAAATCACAAACGTGGAATGAATCCTAAGTACACAGAGGTGGCGATGTCTGTAACTGATTGACCTGATGAAGATTTTTCAAAAGATTTAGCAGGAATGTTACATGCTGTTGCATACCACACTGGCGTGCCTTTTGAAAAGAAGTAGGTACAAATTCCGCCATATGTTAGTTAAGATCATACTTTTAGGGATCATTTCTATAGTATGCATCGCCATGACTTCAGGTAAAACTGACAGTCTACCAAACCACGAGGACGATAGACAGCCTCTCTTTCTGAGCGCGAAGCGAACCAGGGTGAGTGCCAGCTCAGGCTAGTAACTCTGGTTATTGATGACCGTTCCTCTCAGTCACATGTGGCAGAGATGGAGGGAAGAGAGGCATTCTGAGTGATTTGGCTTAACTATTTTTCCAAGTAAATGTCGATTAGCCACTTCATATAGACACTTTGTGCGTGACTTCATAATTAATCAACAGTGGACACAGTCAACACAATACGCTGTGTGTGCCAGCAAGAGAGAAGTAAAATAACAATTCATAGAAGAGCCAACACATCAAGGTTCAGGCGAGGCTCGAACTCGCGGCCTTCTGCGTGTGAAGCAGACGTGATAACCACTACACCACTGAACCGCAGCTGTGTTGGTGGCTGTGTTTGTAAAGACTTATACCTGCCACGGACACTAACAGAGCACGGCAAGTTGAGGATCTGCTGAGGGGTGGTGTACATTTGTAAAAGGTGACAAGAAACAAAACATTAAGTAGTATCAAGCCCCCTTCGCTGGTGGTAGGTTTTTACCTGAGAAAGAGAGATGTATACATTCCATGAAATAATGGAAATCCCCCCAAAAGTAAGGTTCCGGCGAGGCTCGAACTCGCGGCCTTCTGCGTGTTAAGCAGACGTGATAACCACTACACCACGGAACCACCTGTAAACGAGCATGAATCTCTTTCGTGTACCATTGATTGTATGTTTTCTTTTCTCTCACGGCATTTCCTCTTACTGGTTCCATCATTTCCAATATCAGGACTTTGTACCATTGAAACATGACTGGAAACGTATTTGATCACGATCAGGGGGCTAATTAAGGTGTAACGATGTCTTATCTCACAAACTTCCCACCAGCTTCTCTCAACTAGACAGTTAACACCATGTATATTGATGTCTTATCTCACAAACATCCCACCAACTTTTCTCAACTGGACAGTTTACACAGGAGCAGCCATACAGTCTCAATCACGGTCAATGGGAGATAACCACTGCCACGATGTAATCACCAAACAATATACATTGTACAAACCACTTCAGCTGTTGACATTATCTGTACTCTCTATGTTTTTTTCGCAAATCACAAACGTGGAATGAATCCTAAGTACACAGAGGTGGCGATGTCTGTAACTGATTGACCTGATGAAGATTTTTCAAAAGATTTAGCAGGAATGTTACATGCTGTTGCATACCACACTGGCGTGCCTTTTGAAAAGAAGTAGGTACAAATTCCGCCATATGTTAGTTAAGATCATACTTTTAGGGATCATTTCTATAGTATGCATCGCCATGACTTCAGGTAAAACTGACAGTCTACCAAACCACGAGGACGATAGACAGCCTCTCTTTCTGAGCGCGAAGCGAACCAGGGTGAGTGCCAGCTCAGGCTAGTAACTCTGGTTATTGATGACCGTTCCTCTCAGTCACATGTGGCAGAGATGGAGGGAAGAGAGGCATTCTGAGTGGTTTGGCTTATCTATTTTTCCAAGTAAATGTCGATTAGCCACTTCATATAGACACTTTGTGCGTGACTTCATAATTAATCAACAGTGGACACAGTCAACACAATACGCTGTGTGTGCCAGCAAGAGAGAAGTAAAATAACAATTCATAGAAGAGCCAAAACATCAAGGTTCAGACGAGGCTCGAACTCGCGGCCTTCTGCGTGTGAAGCAGACGTGATAACCACTACACCACTGAACCGCAGCTGTGTTGTTGCAGTGTTTGTAAAGACTTATACCTGCCACGGACACTAACAGAGCACGGCAAGTTGAGGATCTGCTGAGGGGTGGTGTACATTTGTAAAAGGTGACAAGAAACAAAACATTAAGTAGTATCAAGCCCCCTTCGCTGGTGGTAGGTTTTTACCTGAGAAAGAGAGATGTATACATTCCATGAAATAATGGAAATCCCCCCAAAAGTAAGGTTCCGGCGAGGCTCGAACTCGCGGCCTTCTGCGTGTTAAGCAGACGTGATAACCACTACACCACGGAACCACCTGTAAACGAGCATGAATCTCTTTCGTGTACCATTGATTGTATGTTTTCTTTTCTCTCACGGCATTTCCTCTTACTGGTTCCATCATTTCCAATATCAGGACTTTGTACCATTGAAACATGACTGGAAACGTATTTGATCACGATCAGGGGGCTAATTAAGGTGTAACGATGTCTTATCTCACAAACTTCCCACCAGCTTCTCTCAACTAGACAGTTAACACCATGTATATTGATGTCTTATCTCACAAACATCCCACCAACTTTTCTCAACTGGACAGTTTACACAGGAGCAGCCATACAGTCTCAATCACGGTCAATGGGAGATAACCACTGCCACGATGTAATCACCAAACAATATACATTGTACAAACCACTTCAGCTGTTGACATTATCTGTACTCTCTATGTTTTTTTCGCAAATCACAAACGTGGAATGAATCCTAAGTACACAGAGGTGGCGATGTCTGTAACTGATTGACCTGATGAAGATTTTTCAAAAGATTTAGCAGGAATGTTACATGCTGTTGCATACCACACTGGCGTGCCTTTTGAAAAGAAGTAGGTACAAATTCCGCCATATGTTAGTTAAGATCATACTTTTAGGGATCATTTCTATAGTATGCATCGCCATGACTTCAGGTAAAACTGACAGTCTACCAAACCACGAGGACGATAGACAGCCTCTCTTTCTGAGCGCGAAGCGAACCAGGGTGAGTGCCAGCTCAGGCTAGTAACTCTGGTTATTGATGACCGTTCCTCTCAGTCACATGTGGCAGAGATGGAGGGAAGAGAGGCATTCTGAGTGGTTTGGCTTATCTATTTTTCCAAGTAAATGTCGATTAGCCACTTCATATAGACACTTTGTGCGTGACTTCATAATTAATCAACAGTGGACACAGTCAACACAATACGCTGTGTGTGCCAGCAAGAGAGAAGTAAAATAACAATTCATAGAAGAGCCAAAACATCAAGGTTCAGACGAGGCTCGAACTCGCGGCCTTCTGCGTGTGAAGCAGACGTGATAACCACTACACCACTGAACCGCAGCTGTGTTGTTGCAGTGTTTGTAAAGACTTATACCTGCCACGGACACTAACAGAGCACGGCAAGTTGAGGATCTGCTGAGGGGTGGTGTACATTTGTAAAAGGTGACAAGAAACAAAACATTAAGTAGTATCAAGCCCCCTTCGGTGGTGGTAGGTTTTTACCTGAGAAAGAGAGATGTATACATTCCATGAAATAATGGAAATCCCCCCAAAAGTAAGGTTCCGGCGAGGCTCGAACTCGCGGCCTTCTGCGTGTTAAGCAGACGTGATAACCACTACACCACGGAACCACCTGTAAACGAGCATGAATCTCTTTCGTGTACCATTGATTGTATGTTTTCTTTTCTCTCACGGCATTTCCTCTTACTGGTTCCATCATTTCCAATATCAGGACTTTGTACCATTGAAACATGACTGGAAACGTATTTGATCACGATCAGGGGGCTAATTAAGGTGTAACGATGTCTTATCTCACAAACTTCCCACCAGCTTCTCTCAACTAGACAGTTAACACCATGTATATTGATGTCTTATCTCACAAACATCCCACCAACTTTTCTCAACTGGACAGTTTACACAGGAGCAGCCATACAGTCTCAATCACGGTCAATGGGAGATAACCACTGCCACGATGTAATCACCAAACAATATACATTGTACAAACCACTTCAGCTGTTGACATTATCTGTACTCTCTATGTTTTTTTCGCAAATCACAAACGTGGAATGAATCCTAAGTACACAGAGGTGGCGATGTCTGTAACTGATTGACCTGATGAAGATTTTTCAAAAGATTTAGCAGGAATGTTACATGCTGTTGCATACCACACTGGCGTGCCTTTTGAAAAGAAGTAGGTACAAATTCCGCCATATGTTAGTTAAGATCATACTTTTAGGGATCATTTCTATAGTATGCATCGCCATGACTTCAGGTAAAACTGACAGTCTACCAAACCACGAGGACGATAGACAGCCTCTCTTTCTGAGCGCGAAGCGAACCAGGGTGAGTGCCAGCTCAGGCTAGTAACTCTGGTTATTGATGACCGTTCCTCTCAGTCACATGTGGCAGAGATGGAGGGAAGAGAGGCATTCTGAGTGGTTTGGCTTATCTATTTTTCCAAGTAAATGTCGATTAGCCACTTCATATAGACACTTTGTGCGTGACTTCATAATTAATCAACAGTGGACACAGTCAACACAATACGCTGTGTGTGCCAGCAAGAGAGAAGTAAAATAACAATTCATAGAAGAGCCAAAACATCAAGGTTCAGGCGAGGCTCGAACTCGCGGCCTTCTGCGTGTGAAGCAGACGTGATAACCACTACACCACTGAACCTCTGCAGTGTTGCTGCAGTGTTTGTAAAGACTTATACCTGCCACGGACACTAACAGAGCACGGCAAGTTGAGGATCTGCTGAGGGGTGGTGTACATTTGTAAAAGGCGACAAGAAACAAAACATTAAGTAGTATCAAGCCCCCTTCGGTGGTGGTAGGTTTTTACCTGAGAAAGAGAGATGTATACATTCCATGAAATAATGGAAATCCCCCCAAAAGTAAGGTTCCGGCGAGGCTCGAACTCGCGGCCTTCTGCGTGTTAAGCAGACGTGATAACCACTACACCACGGAACCACCTGTAAACGAGCATGAATCTCTTTCGTGTACCATTGATTGTATGTTTTCTTTTCTCTCACGGCATTTCCTCTTACTGGTTCCATCATTTCCAATATCAGGACTTTGTACCATTGAAACATGACTGGAAATGTATTTGATCACGATCAGGGGGCTAATTAAGGTGTAACGATGTCTTATCTCACAAACTTCCCACCAGCTTCTCTCAACTAGACAGTTAACACCATGTATATTGATGTCTTATCTCACAAACATCCCACCAACTTCTCTCAACTGGACAGTTTACACAGGAGCAGCCATACAGTCTCAATCACGGTCAATGGGAGATAACCACTGCCACGATGTAATCACCAAACAATATACATTGTACAAACCACTTCAGCTGTTGACATTATCTGTACTCTCTATGTTTTTTTCGCAAATCACAAACGTGGAATGAATCCTAAGTACACAGAGGTGGCGATGTCTGTAACTGATTGACCTGATGAAGATTTTTCAAAAGATTTAGCAGGAATGTTACATGCTGTTGCATACCACACTGGCGTGCCTTTTGAAAAGAAGTAGGTACAAATTCCGCCATATGTTAGTTAAGATCATACTTTTAGGGATCATTTCTATAGTATGCATCGCCATGACTTCAGGTAAAACTGACAGTCTCTCTTTCTGAGCGCGAAGCGAACCAGGGTGAGTGCCAGCTCAGGCTAGTAACTCGGGTTATTGATGACCGTTCCTCTCAGTCACATGTGGCAGAGATGGAGGGAAGAGAGGCATTCTGAGTGGTTTGGCTTATCTATTTTTCCAAGTAAATGTCGATTAGCCACTTCATATAGACACTTTGTGCGTGACTTCATAATTAATCAACAGTGGACACAGTCAACACAATACGCTGTGTGTGCCAGCAAGAGAGAAGTAAAATAACAATTCATAGAAGAGCCAAAACATCAAGGTTCAGACGAGGCTCGAACTCGCGGCCTTCTGCGTGTGAAGCAGACGTGATAACCACTACACCACTGAACCTCTGCAGTGTTGCTGCAGTGTTTGTAAAGACTTATACCTGCCACGGACACTAACAGAGCACGGCAAGTTGAGGATCTGCTGAGGGGTGGTGTACATTTGTAAAAGGCGACAAGAAACAAAACATTAAGTAGTATCAAGCCCCCTTCGCTGGTGGTAGGTTTTTACCTGAGAAAGAGAGATGTATACATTCCATGAAATAATGGAAATCCCCCCAAAAGTAAGGTTCCGGCGAGGCTCGAACTCGCGGCCTTCTGCGTGTGAAGCAGACGTGATAACCACTACACCACGGAACCACCTGTAAACGAACATGAATCTCTTTCGTGTACCATTGATTGTATGTTTTCTTTTCTCTCACGGCATTTCCTCTTACTGGTTCCATCATTTCCAATATCAGGACTTTGTACCATTGAAACATGACTGGAAACGTATTTGATCACGATCAGGGGGCTAATTAAGGTGTAACGATGTCTTATCTCACAAACTTCCCACCAGCTTCTCTCAACTAGACAGTTAACACCATGTATATTGATGTCTTATCTCACAAACATCCCACCAACTTCTCTCAACTGGACAGTTTACACAGGAGCAGCCATACAGTCTCAATCACGGTCAATGGGAGATAACCACTGCCACGATGTAATCACCAAACAATATACATTGTACAAACCACTTCAGCTGTTGACATTATCTGTACTCTCTATGTTTTTTTCGCAAATCACAAACGTGGAATGAATCCTAAGTACACAGAGGTGGCGATGTCTGTAACTGATTGACCTGATGAAGATTTTTCAAAAGATTAAGCAGGAATGTTACATGCTGTTGCATACCACACTGGCGTGCCTTTTGAAAAGAAGTAGGTACAAATTCCGCCTTATGTTAGTTAAGATCATACTTTTAGGGATCATTTCTATAGTATGCATCGCCATGACTTCAGGTAAAACTGACAGTCTACCAAACCACGAGGACGATAGACAGCCTCTCTTTCTGAGCGCGAAGCGAACCAGGGTGAGTGCCAGCTCAGGCTAGTAACTCTGGTTATTGATGACCGTTCCTCTCAGTCACATGTGGCAGAGATGGAGGGAAGAGAGGCATTCTGAGTGGTTTGGCTTATCTATTTTTCCAAGTAAATGTCGATTAGCCACTTCATATAGACACTTTGTGCGTGACTTCATAATTAATCAACAGTGGACACAGTCAACTCAATACGCTGTGTGTGCCAGCAAGAGAGAAGTAAAATAACAATTCATAGAGCCAAAACATCAAGGTTCAGGCGAGGCTCGAACTCGCGGCCTTCTGCGTGTGAAGCAGACGTGATAACCACTACACCACTGAACCGCAGCTGTGTTGTTGCAGTGTTTGTAAAGACTTATACCTGCCACGGACACTAACAGAGCACGGCAAGTTGAGGATCTGCTGAGGGGTGGTGTACATTTGTAAAAGGTGACAAGAAACAAAACATTAAGTAGTATCAAGCCCCCTTCGCTGGTGGTAGGTTTTTACCTGAGAAAGAGAGATGTATACATTCCATGAAATAATGGAAATCCCCCCAAAAGTAAGGTTCCGGCGAGGCTCGAACTCGCGGCCTTCTGCGTGTTAAGCAGACGTGATAACCACTACACCACGGAACCACCTGTAAACGAGCATGAATCTCTTTCGTGTACCATTGATTGTATGTTTTCTTTTCTCTCACGGCATTTCCTCTTACTGGTTCCATCATTTCCAATATCAGGACTTTGTACCATTGAAACATGACTGGAAACGTATTTGATCACGATCAGGGGGCTAATTAAGGTGTAACGATGTCTTATCTCACAAACTTCCCACCAGCTTCTCTCAACTAGACAGTTAACACCATGTATATTGATGTCTTATCTCACAAACATCCCACCAACTTCTCTCAACTGGACAGTTTACACAGGAGCAGCCATACAGTCTCAATCACGGTCAATGGGAGATAACCACTGCCACGATGTAATCACCAAACAATATACATTGTACAAACCACTTCAGCTGTTGACATTATCTGTACTCTCTATGTTTTTTTCGCAAATCACAAACGTGGAATGAATCCTAAGTACACAGAGGTGGCGATGTCTGTAACTGATTGACCTGATGAAGATTTTTCAAAAGATTTAGCAGGAATGTTACATGCTGTTGCATACCACACTGGCGTGCCTTTTGAAAAGAAGTAGGTACAAATTCCGCCATATGTTAGTTAAGATCATACTTTTAGGGATCATTTCTATAGTATGCATCGCCATGACTTCAGGTAAAACTGACAGTCTACCAAACCACGAGGACGATAGACAGCCTCTCTTTCTGAGCGCGAAGCGAACCAGGGTGAGTGCCAGCTCAGGCTAGTAACTCTGGTTATTGATGACCGTTCCTCTCAGTCACATGTGGCAGAGATGGAGGGAAGAGAGGCATTCTGAGTGGTTTGGCTTATCTATTTTTCCAAGTAAATGTCGATTAGCCACTTCATATAGACACTTTGTGCGTGACTTCATAATTAATCAACAGTGGACACAGTCAACTCAATACGCTGTGTGTGCCAGCAAGAGAGAAGTAAAATAACAATTCATAGAGCCAAAACATCAAGGTTCAGGCGAGGCTCGAACTCGCGGCCTTCTGCGTGTGAAGCAGACGTGATAACCACTACACCACTGAACCGCAGCTGTGTTGTTGCAGTGTTTGTAAAGACTTATACCTGCCACGGACACTAACAGAGCACGGCAAGTTGAGGATCTGCTGAGGGGTGGTGTACATTTGTAAAAGGTGACAAGAAACAAAACATTAAGTAGTATCAAGCCCCCTTCGCTGGTGGTAGGTTTTTACCTGAGAAAGAGAGATGTATACATTCCATGAAATAATGGAAATCCCCCCAAAAGTAAGGTTCCGGCGAGGCTCGAACTCGCGGCCTTCTGCGTGTTAAGCAGACGTGATAACCACTACACCACGGAACCACCTGTAAACGAGCATGAATCTCTTTCGTGTACCATTGATTGTATGTTTTCTTTTCTCTCACGGCATTTCCTCTTACTGGTTCCATCATTTCCAATATCAGGACTTTGTACCATTGAAACATGACTGGAAACGTGTTTGATCACGATCAGGGGGCTAATTAAGGTGTAACGATGTCTTATCTCACAAACTTCCCACCAGCTTCTCTCAACTAGACAGTTAACACCATGTATATTGATGTCTTATCTCACAAACATCCCACCAACTTCTCTCAACTGGACAGTTTACACAGGAGCAGCCATACAGTCTCAATCACGGTCAATGGGAGATAACCACTGCCACGATGTAATCACCAAACAATATACATTGTACAAACCACTTCAGCTGTTGACATTATCTGTACTCTCTATGTTTTTTTCGCAAATCACAAACGTGGAATGAATCCTAAGTACACAGAGGTGGCGATGTCTGTAACTGATTGACCTGATGAAGATTTTTCAAAAGATTTAGCAGGAATGTTACATGCTGTTGCATACCACACTGGCGTGCCTTTTGAAAAGAAGTAGGTACAAATTCCGCCATATGTTAGTTAAGATCATACTTTTAGGGATCATTTCTATAGTATGCATCGCCATGACTTCAGGTAAAACTGACAGTCTACCAAACCACGAGGACGATAGACAGCCTCTCTTTCTGAGCGCGAAGCGAACCAGGGTGAGTGCCAGCTCAGGCTAGTAACTCTGGTTATTGATGACCGTTCCTCTCAGTCACATGTGGCAGAGATGGAGGGAAGAGAGGCATTCTGAGTGGTTTGGCTTATCTATTTTTCCAAGTAAATGTCGATTAGCCACTTCATATAGACACTTTGTGCGTGACTTCATAATTAATCAACAGTGGACACAGTCAACACAATACGCTGTGTGTGCCAGCAAGAGAGAAGTAAAATAACAATTCATAGAAGAGCCAAAACATCAAGGTTCAGGCGAGGCTCGAACTCGCGGCCTTCTGCGTGTGAAGCAGACGTGATAACCACTACACCACTGAACCTCTGCAGTGTTGCTGCAGTGTTTGTAAAGACTTATACCTGCCACGGACACTAACAGAGCACGGCAAGTTGAGGATCTGCTGAGGGGTGGTGTACATTTGTAAAAGGCGACAAGAAACAAAACATTAAGTAGTATCAAGCCCCCTTCGGTGGTGGTAGGTTTTTACCTGAGAAAGAGAGATGTATACATTCCATGAAATAATGGAAATCCCCCCAAAAGTAAGGTTCCGGCGAGGCTCGAACTCGCGGCCTTCTGCGTGTTAAGCAGACGTGATAACCACTACACCACGGAACCACCTGTAAACGAGCATGAATCTCTTTCGTGTACCATTGATTGTATGTTTTCTTTTCTCTCACGGCATTTCCTCTTACTGGTTCCATCATTTCCAATATCAGGACTTTGTACCATTGAAACATGACTGGAAACGTATTTGATCACGATCAGGGGGCTAATTAAGGTGTAACGATGTCTTATCTCACAAACTTCCCACCAGCTTCTCTCAACTAGACAGTTAACACCATGTATATTGATGTCTTATCTCACAAACATCCCACCAACTTCTCTCAACTGGACAGTTTACACAGGAGCAGCCATACAGTCTCAATCACGGTCAATGGGAGATAACCACTGCCACGATGTAATCACCAAACAATATACATTGTACAAACCACTTCAGCTGTTGACATTATCTGTACTCTCTATGTTTTTTTCGCAAATCACAAACGTGGAATGAATCCTAAGTACACAGAGGTGGCGATGTCTGTAACTGATTGACCTGATGAAGATTTTTCAAAAGATTTAGCAGGAATGTTACATGCTGTTGCATACCACACTGGCGTGCCTTTTGAAAAGAAGTAGGTACAAATTCCGCCATATGTTAGTTAAGATCATACTTTTAGGGATCATTTCTATAGTATGCATCGCCATGACTTCAGGTAAAACTGACAGTCTACCAAACCACGAGGACGATAGACAGCCTCTCTTTCTGAGCGCGAAGCGAACCAGGGTGAGTGCCAGCTCAGGCTAGTAACTCTGGTTATTGATGACCGTTCCTCTCAGTCACATGTGGCAGAGATGGAGGGAAGAGAGGCATTCTGAGTGGTTTGGCTTATCTATTTTTCCAAGTAAATGTCGATTAGCCACTTCATATAGACACTGTGCGTGACTTCATAATTAATCAACAGTGGACACAGTCAACACAATACGCTGTGTGTGCCAGCAAGAGAGAAGTAAAATAACAATTCATAGAAGAGCCAAAACATCAAGGTTCAGGCGAGGCTCGAACTCGCGGCCTTCTGCGTGTGAAGCAGACGTGATAACCACTACACCACTGAACCTCTGCAGTGTTGCTGCAGTGTTTGTAAAGACTTATACCTGCCACGGACACTAACAGAGCACGGCAAGTTGAGGATCTGCTGAGGGGTGGTGTACATTTGTAAAAGGTGACAAGAAACAAAACATTAAGTAGTATCAAGCCCCCTTCGCTGGTGGTAGGTTTTTACCTGAGAAAGAGAGATGTATACATTCCATGAAATAATGGAAATCCCCCCAAAAGTAAGGTTCCGGCGAGGCTCGAACTCGCGGCCTTCTGCGTGTTAAGCAGACGTGATAACCACTACACCACGGAACCACCTGTAAACGAGCATGAATCTCTTTCGTGTACCATTGATTGTATGTTTTCTTTTCTCTCACGGCATTTCCTCTTACTGGTTCCATCATTTCCAATATCAGGACTTTGTACCATTGAAACATGACTGGAAACGTATTTGATCACGATCAGGGGGCTAATTAAGGTGTAACGATGTCTTATCTCACAAACTTCCCACCAGCTTCTCTCAACTAGACAGTTAACACCATGTATATTGATGTCTTATCTCACAAACATCCCACCAACTTCTCTCAACTGGACAGTTTACACAGGAGCAGCCATACAGTCTCAATCACGGTCAATGGGAGATAACCACTGCCACGATGTAATCACCAAACAATATACATTGTACAAACCACTTCAGCTGTTGACATTATCTGTACTCTCTATGTTTTTTTCGCAAATCACAAACGTGGAATGAATCCTAAGTACACAGAGGTGGCGATGTCTGTAACTGATTGACCTGATGAAGATTTTTCAAAAGATTTAGCAGGAATGTTACATGCTGTTGCATACCACACTGGCGTGCCTTTTGAAAAGAAGTAGGTACAAATTCCGCCATATGTTAGTTAAGATCATACTTTTAGGGATCATTTCTATAGTATGCATCGCCATGACTTCAGGTAAAACTGACAGTCTACCAAACCACGAGGACGATAGACAGCCTCTCTTTCTGAGCGCGAAGCGAACCAGGGTGAGTGCCAGCTCAGGCTAGTAACTCTGGTTATTGATGACCGTTCCTCTCAGTCACATGTGGCAGAGATGGAGGGAAGAGAGGCATTCTGAGTGGTTTGGCTTATCTATTTTTCCAAGTAAATGTCGATTAGCCACTTCATATAGACACTTTGTGCGTGACTTCATAATTAATCAACAGTGGACACAGTCAACACAATACGCTGTGTGTGCCAGCAAGAGAGAAGTAAAATAACAATTCATAGAAGAGCCAAAACATCAAGGTTCAGGCGAGGCTCGAACTCGCGGCCTTCTGCGTGTGAAGCAGACGTGATAACCACTACACCACTGAACCTCTGCAGTGTTGCTGCAGTGTTTGTAAAGACTTATACCTGCCACGGACACTAACAGAGCACGGCAAGTTGAGGATCTGCTGAGGGGTGGTGTACATTTGTAAAAGGTGACAAGAAACAAAACATTAAGTAGTATCAAGCCCCCTTCGCTGGTGGTAGGTTTTTACCTGAGAAAGAGAGATGTATACATTCCATGAAATAATGGAAATCCCCCCAAAAGTAAGGTTCCGGCGAGGCTCGAACTCGCGGCCTTCTGCGTGTTAAGCAGACGTGATAACCACTACACCACGGAACCACCTGTAAACGAGCATGAATCTCTTTCGTGTACCATTGATTGTATGTTTTCTTTTCTCTCACGGCATTTCCTCTTACTGGTTCCATCATTTCCAATATCAGGACTTTGTACCATTGAAACATGACTGGAAACGTATTTGATCACGATCAGGGGGCTAATTAAGGTGTAACGATGTCTTATCTCACAAACTTCCCACCAGCTTCTCTCAACTAGACAGTTAACACCATGTATATTGATGTCTTATCTCACAAACATCCCACCAACTTCTCTCAACTGGACAGTTTACACAGGAGCAGCCATACAGTCTCAATCACGGTCAATGGGAGATAACCACTGCCACGATGTAATCACCAAACAATATACATTGTACAAACCACTTCAGCTGTTGACATTATCTGTACTCTCTATGTTTTTTTCGCAAATCACAAACGTGGAATGAATCCTAAGTACACAGAGGTGGCGATGTCTGTAACTGATTGACCTGATGAAGATTTTTCAAAAGATTTAGCAGGAATGTTACATGCTGTTGCATACCACACTGGCGTGCCTTTTGAAAAGAAGTAGGTACAAATTCCGCCATATGTTAGTTAAGATCATACTTTTAGGGATCATTTCTATAGTATGCATCGCCATGACTTCAGGTAAAACTGACAGTCTACCAAACCACGAGGACGATAGACAGCCTCTCTTTCTGAGCGCGAAGCGAACCAGGGTGAGTGCCAGCTCAGGCTAGTAACTCTGGTTATTGATGACCGTTCCTCTCAGTCACATGTGGCAGAGATGGAGGGAAGAGAGGCATTCTGAGTGGTTTGGCTTATCTATTTTTCCAAGTAAATGTCGATTAGCCACTTCATATATACACTTTGTGCGTGACTTCATAATTAATCAACAGTGGACACAGTCAACACAATACGCTGTGTGTGCCAGCAAGAGAGAAGTAAAATAACAATTCATAGAAGAGCCAAAACATCAAGGTTCAGGCGAGGCTCGAACTCGCGGCCTTCTACGTGTGAAGCAGACGTGATAACCACTACACCACTGAACCGCAGCTGTGTTGTTGCAGTGTTTGTAAAGACTTATACCTGCCACGGACACTAACAGAGCACGGCAAGTTGAGGATCTGCTGAGGGGTGGTGTACATTTGTAAAAGGCGACAAGAAACAAAACATTAAGTAGTATCAAGCCCCCTGTAATCACCAAACAATATACATTGTACAAACCACTTCAGCTGTTGACATTATCTGTACTCTCTATGTTTTTTTCGCAAATCACAAACGTGGAATGAATCCTAAGTACACAGAGGTGGCGATGTCTGTAACTGATTGACCTGATGAAGATTTTTCAAAAGATTTAGCAGGAATGTTACATGCTGTTGCATACCACACTGGCGTGCCTTTTGAAAAGAAGTAGGTACAAATTCCGCCATATGTTAGTTAAGATCATACTTTTAGGGATCATTTCTATAGTATGCATCGCCATGACTTCAGGTAAAACTGACAGTCTACCAAACCACGAGGACGATAGACAGCCTCTCTTTCTGAGCGCGAAGCGAACCAGGGTGAGTGCCAGCTCAGGCTAGTAACTCTGGTTATTGATGACCGTTCCTCTCAGTCACATGTGGCAGAGATGGAAGGAAGAGAGGCATTCTGAGTGGTTTGGCTTATCTATTTTTCCAAGTAAATGTCGATTAGCCACTTCATATAGACACTTTGTGCGTGACTTCATAATTAATCAACAGTGGACACAGTCAACACAATACGCTGTGTGTGCCAGCAAGAGAGAAGTAAAATAACAATTCATAGAAGAGCCAAAACATCAAGGTTCAGGCGAGGCTCGAACTCGCGGCCTTCTGCGTGTGAAGCAGACGTGATAACCACTACACCACTGAACCTCTGCAGTGTTGCTGCAGTGTTTGTAAAGACTTATACCTGCCACGGACACTAACAGAGCACGGCAAGTTGAGGATCTGCTGAGGGGTGGTGTACATTTGTAAAAGGCGACAAGAAACAAAACATTAAGTAGTATCAAGCCCCCTTCGGTGGTGGTAGGTTTTTACCTGAGAAAGAGACATGTATACATTCCATGAAATAATGGAAATCCCCCCAAAAGTAAGGTTCCGGCGAGGCTCGAACTCGCGGCCTTCTGCGTGTTAAGCAGACGTGATAACCACTACACCACGGAACCACCTGTAAACGAGCATGAATCTCTTTCGTGTACCATTGATTGTATGTTTTCTTTTCTCTCACGGCATTTCCTCTTACTGGTTCCATCATTTCCAATATCAGGACTTTGTACCATTGAAACATGACTGGAAACGTATTTGATCACGATCAGGGGGCTAATTAAGGTGTAACGATGTCTTATCTCACAAACTTCCCACCAGCTTCTCTCAACTAGACAGTTAACACCATGTATATTGATGTCTTATCTCACAAACATCCCACCAACTTCTCTCAACTGGACAGTTTACACAGGAGCAGCCATACAGTCTCAATCACGGTCAATGGGAGATAACCACTGCCACGATGTAATCACCAAACAATATACATTGTACAAACCACTTCAGCTGTTGACATTATCTGTACTCTCTATGTTTTTTTCGCAAATCACAAACGTGGAATGAATCCTAAGTACACAGAGGTGGCGATGTCTGTAACTGATTGACCTGATGAAGATTTTTCAAAAGATTTAGCAGGAATGTTACATGCTGTTGCATACCACACTGGCGTGCCTTTTGAAAAGAAATAGGTACAAATTCCGCCATATGTTAGTTAAGATCATACTTTTAGGAATCATTTCTATAGTATGCATCGCCATGACTTCAGGTAAAACTGACAGTCTACCAAACCACGAGGACGATAGACAGCCTCTCTTTCTGAGCGCGAAGCGAACCAGGGTGAGTGCCAGCTCAGGCTAGTAACTCTGGTTATTGATGACCGTTCCTCTCAGTCACATGTGGCAGAGATGGAGGGAAGAGAGGCATTCTGAGTGGTTTGGCTTATCTATTTTTCCAAGTAAATGTCGATTAGCCACTTCATATATACACTTTGTGCGTGACTTCATAATTAATCAACAGTGGACACAGTCAACACAATACGCTGTGTGTGCCAGCAAGAGAGAAGTAAAATAACAATTCATAGAAGAGCCAAAACATCAAGGTTCAGGCGAGGCTCGAACTCGCGGCCTTCTGCGTGTGAAGCAGACGTGATAACCACTACACCACTGAACCGCAGCTGTGTTGTTGCAGTGTTTGTAAAGACTTATACCTGCCACGGACACTAACAGAGCACGGCAAGTTGAGGATCTGCTGAGGGGTGGTGTACATTTGTAAAAGGCGACAAGAAACAAAACATTAAGTAGTATCAAGCCCCCTGTAATCACCAAACAATATACATTGTACAAACCACTTCAGCTGTTGACATTATCTGTACTCTCTATGTTTTTTTCGCAAATCACAAACGTGGAATGAATCCTAAGTACACAGAGGTGGCGATGTCTGTAACTGATTGACCTGATGAAGATTTTTCAAAAGATTTAGCAGGAATGTTACATGCTGTTGCATACCACACTGGCGTGCCTTTTGAAAAGAAGTAGGTACAAATTCCGCCATATGTTAGTTAAGATCATACTTTTAGGGATCATTTCTATAGTATGCATCGCCATGACTTCAGGTAAAACTGACAGTCTACCAAACCACGAGGACGATAGACAGCCTCTCTTTCTGAGCGCGAAGCGAACCAGGGTGAGTGCCAGCTCAGGCTAGTAACTCTGGTTATTGATGACCGTTCCTCTCAGTCACATGTGGCAGAGATGGAGGGAAGAGAGGCATTCTGAGTGGTTTGGCTTATCTATTTTTCCAAGTAAATGTCGATTAGCCACTTCATATAGACACTTTGTGCGTGACTTCATAATTAATCAACAGTGGACACAGTCAACACAATACGCTGTGTGTGCCAGCAAGAGAGAAGTAAAATAACAATTCATAGAAGAGCCAAAACATCAAGGTTCAGGCGAGGCTCGAACTCGCGGCCTTCTGCGTGTGAAGCAGACGTGATAACCACTACACCACTGAACCTCTGCAGTGTTGCTGCAGTGTTTGTAAAGACTTATACCTGCCACGGACACTAACAGAGCACGGCAAGTTGAGGATCTGCTGAGGGGTGGTGTACATTTGTAAAAGGCGACAAGAAACAAAACATTAAGTAGTATCAAGCCCCCTTCGGTGGTGGTAGGTTTTTACCTGAGAAAGAGAGATGTATACATTCCATGAAATAATGGAAATCCCCCCAAAAGTAAGGTTCCGGCGAGGCTCGAACTCGCGGCCTTCTGCGTGTTAAGCAGACGTGATAACCACTACACCACGGAACCACCTGTAAACGAACATGAATCTCTTTCGTGTACCATTGATTGTATGTTTTCTTTTCTCTCACGGCATTTCCTCTTACTGGTTCCATCATTTCCAATATCAGGACTTTGTACCATTGAAACATGACTGGAAACGTATTTGATCACGATCAGGGGGCTAATTAAGGTGTAACGATGTCTTATCTCACAAACTTCCCACCAGCTTCTCTCAACTAGACAGTTAACACCATGTATATTGATGTCTTATCTCACAAACATCCCACCAACTTCTCTCAACTGGACAGTTTACACAGGAGCAGCCATACAGTCTCAATCACGGTCAATGGGAGATAACCACTGCCACGATGTAATCACCAAACAATATACATTGTACAAACCACTTCAGCTGTTGACATTATCTGTACTCTCTATGTTTTTTTCGCAAATCACAAACGTGGAATGAATCCTAAGTACACAGAGGTGGCGATGTCTGTAACTGATTGACCTGATGAAGATTTTTCAAAAGATTTAGCAGGAATGTTACATGCTGTTGCATACCACACTGGCGTGCCTTTTGAAAAGAAGTAGGTACAAATTCCGCCATATGTTAGTTAAGATCATACTTTTAGGGATCATTTCTATAGTATGCATCGCCATGACTTCAGGTAAAACTGACAGTCTACCAAACCACGAGGACGATAGACAGCCTCTCTTTCTGAGCGCGAAGCGAACCAGGGTGAGTGCCAGCTCAGGCTAGTAACTCTGGTTATTGATGACCGTTCCTCTCAGTCACATGTGGCAGAGATGGAGGGAAGAGAGGCATTCTGAGTGGTTTGGCTTATCTATTTTTCCAAGTAAATGTCGATTAGCCACTTCATATATACACTTTGTGCGTGACTTCATAATTAATCAACAGTGGACACAGTCAACACAATACGCTGTGTGTGCCAGCAAGAGAGAAGTAAAATAACAATTCATAGAAGAGCCAAAACATCAAGGTTCAGGCGAGGCTCGAACTCGCGGCCTTCTGCGTGTGAAGCAGACGTGATAACCACTACACCACTGAACCGCAGCTGTGTTGTTGCAGTGTTTGTAAAGACTTATACCTGCCACGGACACTAACAGAGCACGGCAAGTTGAGGATCTGCTGAGGGGTGGTGTACATTTGTAAAAGGTGACAAGAAACAAAACATTAAGTAGTATCAAGCCCCCTTCGGTGGTGGTAGGTTTTTACCTGAGAAAGAGAGATGTATACATTCCATGAAATAATGGAAATCCCCCCAAAAGTAAGGTTCCGGCGAGGCTCGAACTCGCGGCCTTCTGCGTGTTAAGCAGACGTGATAACCACTACACCACGGAACCACCTGTAAACGAGCATGAATCTCTTTCGTGTACCATTGATTGTATGTTTTCTTTTCTCTCACGGCATTTCCTCTTACTGGTTCCATCATTTCCAATATCAGGACTTTGTACCATTGAAACATGACTGGAAACGTATTTGATCACGATCAGGGGGCTAATTAAGGTGTAACGATGTCTTATCTCACAAACTTCCCACCAGCTTCTCTCAACTAGACAGTTAACACCATGTATATTGATGTCTTATCTCACAAACATCCCACCAACTTCTCTCAACTGGACAGTTTACACAGGAGCAGCCATACAGTCTCAATCACGGTCAATGGGAGATAACCACTGCCACGATGTAATCACCAAACAATATACATTGTACAAACCACTTCAGCTGTTGACATTATCTGTACTCTCTATGTTTTTTTCGCAAATCACAAACGTGGAATGAATCCTAAGTACACAGAGGTGGCGATGTCTGTAACTGATTGACCTGATGAAGATTTTTCAAAAGATTTAGCAGGAATGTTACATGCTGTTGCATACCACACTGGCGTGCCTTTTGAAAAGAAGTAGGTACAAATTCCGCCATATGTTAGTTAAGATCATACTTTTAGGGATCATTTCTATAGTATGCATCGCCATGACTTCAGGTAAAACTGACAGTCTACCAAACCACGAGGACGATAGACAGCCTCTCTTTCTGAGCGCGAAGCGAACCAGGGTGAGTGCCAGCTCAGGCTAGTAACTCTGGTTATTGATGACCGTTCCTCTCAGTCACATGTGGCAGAGATGGAGGGAAGAGAGGCATTCTGAGTGGTTTGGCTTATCTATTTTTCCAAGTAAATGTCGATTAGCCACTTCATATATACACTTTGTGCGTGACTTCATAATTAATCAACAGTGGACACAGTCAACACAATACGCTGTGTGTGCCAGCAAGAGAGAAGTAAAATAACAATTCATAGAAGAGCCAAAACATCAAGGTTCAGGCGAGGCTCGAACTCGCGGCCTTCTGCGTGTGAAGCAGACGTGATAACCACTACACCACTGAACCGCAGCTGTGTTGTTGCAGTGTTTGTAAAGACTTATACCTGCCACGGACACTAACAGAGCACGGCAAGTTGAGGATCTGCTGAGGGGTGGTGTACATTTGTAAAAGGTGACAAGAAACAAAACATTAAGTAGTATCAAGCCCCCTTCGGTGGTGGTAGGTTTTTACCTGAGAAAGAGAGATGTATACATTCCATGAAATAATGGAAATCCCCCCAAAAGTAAGGTTCCGGCGAGGCTCGAACTCGCGGCCTTCTGCGTGTTAAGCAGACGTGATAACCACTACACCACGGAACCACCTGTAAACGAGCATGAATCTCTTTCGTGTACCATTGATTGTATGTTTTCTTTTCTCTCACGGCATTTCCTCTTACTGGTTCCATCATTTCCAATATCAGGACTTTGTACCATTGAAACATGACTGGAAACGTATTTGATCACGATCAGGGGGCTAATTAAGGTGTAACGATGTCTTATCTCACAAACTTCCCACCAGCTTCTCTCAACTAGACAGTTAACACCATGTATATTGATGTCTTATCTCACAAACATCCCACCAACTTCTCTCAACTGGACAGTTTACACAGGAGCAGCCATACAGTCTCAATCACGGTCAATGGGAGATAACCACTGCCACGATGTAATCACCAAACAATATACATTGTACAAACCACTTCAGCTGTTGACATTATCTGTACTCTCTATGTTTTTTTTCGCAAATCACAAACGTGGAATGAATCCTAAGTACACAGAGGTGGCGATGTCTGTAACTGATTGACCTGATGAAGATTTTTCAAAAGATTTAGCAGGAATGTTACATGCTGTTGCATACCACACTGGCGTGCCTTTTGAAAAGAAGTAGGTACAAATTCCGCCATATGTTAGTTAAGATCATACTTTTAGGAATCATTTCTATAGTATGCATCGCCATGACTTCAGGTAAAACTGACAGTCTACCAAACCACGAGGACGATAGACAGCCTCTCTTTCTGAGCGCGAAGCGAACCAGGGTGAGTGCCAGCTCAGGCTAGTAACTCTGGTTATTGATGACCGTTCCTCTCAGTCACATGTGGCAGAGATGGAGGGAAGAGAGGCATTCTGAGTGGTTTGGCTTATCTATTTTTCCAAGTAAATGTCGATTAGCCACTTCATATATACACTTTGTGCGTGACTTCATAATTAATCAACAGTGGACACAGTCAACACAATACGCTGTGTGTGCCAGCAAGAGAGAAGTAAAATAACAATTCATAGAAGAGCCAAAACATCAAGGTTCAGGCGAGGCTCGAACTCGCGGCCTTCTGCGTGTGAAGCAGACGTGATAACCACTACACCACTGAACCGCAGCTGTGTTGTTGCAGTGTTTGTAAAGACTTATACCTGCCACGGACACTAACAGAGCACGGCAAGTTGAGGATCTGCTGAGGGGTGGTGTACATTTGTAAAAGGCGACAAGAAACAAAACATTAAGTAGTATCAAGCCCCCTGTAATCACCAAACAATATACATTGTACAAACCACTTCAGCTGTTGACATTATCTGTACTCTCTATGTTTTTTTCGCAAATCACAAACGTGGAATGAATCCTAAGTACACAGAGGTGGCGATGTCTGTAACTGATTGACCTGATGAAGATTTTTCAAAAGATTTAGCAGGAATGTTACATGCTGTTGCATACCACACTGGCGTGCCTTTTGAAAAGAAGTAGGTACAAATTCCGCCATATGTTAGTTAAGATCATACTTTTAGGGATCATTTCTATAGTATGCATCGCCATGACTTCAGGTAAAACTGACAGTCTACCAAACCACGAGGACGATAGACAGCCTCTCTTTCTGAGCGCGAAGCGAACCAGGGTGAGTGCCAGCTCAGGCTAGTAACTCTGGTTATTGATGACCGTTCCTCTCAGTCACATGTGGCAGAGATGGAGGGAAGAGAGGCATTCTGAGTGGTTTGGCTTATCTATTTTTCCAAGTAAATGTCGATTAGCCACTTCATATATACACTTTGTGCGTGACTTCATAATTAATCAACAGTGGACACAGTCAACACAATACGCTGTGTGTGCCAGCAAGAGAGAAGTAAAATAACAATTCATAGAAGAGCCAAAACATCAAGGTTCAGGCGAGGCTCGAACTCGCGGCCTTCTGCGTGTGAAGCAGACGTGATAACCACTACACCACTGAACCGCAGCTGTGTTGTTGCAGTGTTTGTAAAGACTTATACCTGCCACGGACACTAACAGAGCACGGCAAGTTGAGGATCTGCTGAGGGGTGGTGTACATTTGTAAAAGGTGACAAGAAACAAAACATTAAGTAGTATCAAGCCCCCTTCGGTGGTGGTAGGTTTTTACCTGAGAAAGAGAGATGTATACATTCCATGAAATAATGGAAATCCCCCCAAAAGTAAGGTTCCGGCGAGGCTCGAACTCGCGGCCTTCTGCGTGTTAAGCAGACGTGATAACCACTACACCACGGAACCACCTGTAAACGAGCATGAATCTCTTTCGTGTACCATTGATTGTATGTTTTCTTTTCTCTCACGGCATTTCCTCTTACTGGTTCCATCATTTCCAATATCAGGACTTTGTACCATTGAAACATGACTGGAAACGTATTTGATCACGATCAGGGGGCTAATTAAGGTGTAACGATGTCTTATCTCACAAACTTCCCACCAGCTTCTCTCAACTAGACAGTTAACACCATGTATATTGATGTCTTATCTCACAAACATCCCACCAACTTCTCTCAACTGGACAGTTTACACAGGAGCAGCCATACAGTCTCAATCACGGTCAATGGGAGATAACCACTGCCACGATGTAATCACCAAACAATATACATTGTACAAACCACTTCAGCTGTTGACATTATCTGTACTCTCTATGTTTTTTTCGCAAATCACAAACGTGGAATGAATCCTAAGTACACAGAGGTGGCGATGTCTGTAACTGATTGACCTGATGAAGATTTTTCAAAAGATTTAGCAGGAATGTTACATGCTGTTGCATACCACACTGGCGTGCCTTTTGAAAAGAAGTAGGTACAAATTCCGCCATATGTTAGTTAAGATCATACTTTTAGGAATCATTTCTATAGTATGCATCGCCATGACTTCAGGTAAAACTGACAGTCTACCAAACCACGAGGACGATAGACAGCCTCTCTTTCTGAGCGCGAAGCGAACCAGGGTGAGTGCCAGCTCAGGCTAGTAACTCGGGTTATTGATGACCGTTCCTCTCAGTCACATGTGGCAGAGATGGAGGGAAGAGAGGCATTCTGAGTGGTTTGGCTTATCTATTTTTCCAAGTAAATGTCGATTAGCCACTTCATATATACACTTTGTGCGTGACTTCATAATTAATCAACAGTGGACACAGTCAACACAATACGCTGTGTGTGCCAGCAAGAGAGAAGTAAAATAACAATTCATAGAAGAGCCAAAACATCAAGGTTCAGGCGAGGCTCGAACTCGCGGCCTTCTGCGTGTGAAGCAGACGTGATAACCACTACACCACTGAACCGCAGCTGTGTTGTTGCAGTGTTTGTAAAGACTTATACCTGCCACGGACACTAACAGAGCACGGCAAGTTGAGGATCTGCTGAGGGGTGGTGTACATTTGTAAAAGGTGACAAGAAACAAAACATTAAGTAGTATCAAGCCCCCTTCGGTGGTGGTAGGTTTTTACCTGAGAAAGAGAGATGTATACATTCCATGAAATAATGGAAATCCCCCCAAAAGTAAGGTTCCGGCGAGGCTCGAACTCGCGGCCTTCTGCGTGTTAAGCAGACGTGATAACCACTACACCACGGAACCACCTGTAAACGAGCATGAATCTCTTTCGTGTACCATTGATTGTATGTTTTCTTTTCTCTCACGGCATTTCCTCTTACTGGTTCCATCATTTCCAATATCAGGACTTTGTACCATTGAAACATGACTGGAAACGTATTTGATCACGATCAGGGGGCTAATTAAGGTGTAACGATGTCTTATCTCACAAACTTCCCACCAGCTTCTCTCAACTAGACAGTTAACACCATGTATATTGATGTCTTATCTCACAAACATCCCACCAACTTCTCTCAACTGGACAGTTTACACAGGAGCAGCCATACAGTCTCAATCACGGTCAATGGGAGATAACCACTGCCACGATGTAATCACCAAACAATATACATTGTACAAACCACTTCAGCTGTTGACATTATCTGTACTCTCTATGTTTTTTTTCGCAAATCACAAACGTGGAATGAATCCTAAGTACACAGAGGTGGCGATGTCTGTAACTGATTGACCTGATGAAGATTTTTCAAAAGATTTAGCAGGAATGTTACATGCTGTTGCATACCACACTGGCGTGCCTTTTGAAAAGAAGTAGGTACAAATTCCGCCATATGTTAGTTAAGATCATACTTTTAGGAATCATTTCTATAGTATGCATCGCCATGACTTCAGGTAAAACTGACAGTCTACCAAACCACGAGGACGATAGACAGCCTCTCTTTCTGAGCGCGAAGCGAACCAGGGTGAGTGCCAGCTCAGGCTAGTAACTCTGGTTATTGATGACCGTTCCTCTCAGTCACATGTGGCAGAGATGGAGGGAAGAGAGGCATTCTGAGTGGTTTGGCTTATCTATTTTTCCAAGTAAATGTCGATTAGCCACTTCATATATACACTTTGTGCGTGACTTCATAATTAATCAACAGTGGACACAGTCAACACAATACGCTGTGTGTGCCAGCAAGAGAGAAGTAAAATAACAATTCATAGAAGAGCCAAAACATCAAGGTTCAGGCGAGGCTCGAACTCGCGGCCTTCTGCGTGTGAAGCAGACGTGATAACCACTACACCACTGAACCGCAGCTGTGTTGTTGCAGTGTTTGTAAAGACTTATACCTGCCACGGACACTAACAGAGCACGGCAAGTTGAGGATCTGCTGAGGGGTGGTGTACATTTGTAAAAGGCGACAAGAAACAAAACATTAAGTAGTATCAAGCCCCCTGTAATCACCAAACAATATACATTGTACAAACCACTTCAGCTGTTGACATTATCTGTACTCTCTATGTTTTTTTCGCAAATCACAAACGTGGAATGAATCCTAAGTACACAGAGGTGGCGATGTCTGTAACTGATTGACCTGATGAAGATTTTTCAAAAGATTTAGCAGGAATGTTACATGCTGTTGCATACCACACTGGCGTGCCTTTTGAAAAGAAGTAGGTACAAATTCCGCCATATGTTAGTTAAGATCATACTTTTAGGGATCATTTCTATAGTATGCATCGCCATGACTTCAGGTAAAACTGACAGTCTACCAAACCACGAGGACGATAGACAGCCTCTCTTTCTGAGCGCGAAGCGAACCAGGGTGAGTGCCAGCTCAGGCTAGTAACTCTGGTTATTGATGACCGTTCCTCTCAGTCACATGTGGCAGAGATGGAGGGAAGAGAGGCATTCTGAGTGGTTTGGCTTATCTATTTTTCCAAGTAAATGTCGATTAGCCACTTCATATAGACACTTTGTGCGTGACTTCATAATTAATCAACAGTGGACACAGTCAACACAATACGCTGTGTGTGCCAGCAAGAGAGAAGTAAAATAACAATTCATAGAAGAGCCAAAACATCAAGGTTCAGGCGAGGCTCGAACTCGCGGCCTTCTGCGTGTGAAGCAGACGTGATAACCACTACACCACTGAACCTCTGCAGTGTTGCTGCAGTGTTTGTAAAGACTTATACCTGCCACGGACACTAACAGAGCACGGCAAGTTGAGGATCTGCTGAGGGGTGGTGTACATTTGTAAAAGGCGACAAGAAACAAAACATTAAGTAGTATCAAGCCCCCTTCGGTGGTGGTAGGTTTTTACCTGAGAAAGAGAGATGTATACATTCCATGAAATAATGGAAATCCCCCCAAAAGTAAGGTTCCGGCGAGGCTCGAACTCGCGGCCTTCTGCGTGTTAAGCAGACGTGATAACCACTACACCACGGAACCACCTGTAAACGAACATGAATCTCTTTCGTGTACCATTGATTGTATGTTTTCTTTTCTCTCACGGCATTTCCTCTTACTGGTTCCATCATTTCCAATATCAGGACTTTGTACCATTGAAACATGACTGGAAACGTATTTGATCACGATCAGGGGGCTAATTAAGGTGTAACGATGTCTTATCTCACAAACTTCCCACCAGCTTCTCTCAACTAGACAGTTAACACCATGTATATTGATGTCTTATCTCACAAACATCCCACCAACTTCTCTCAACTGGACAGTTTACACAGGAGCAGCCATACAGTCTCAATCACGGTCAATGGGAGATAACCACTGCCACGATGTAATCACCAAACAATATACATTGTACAAACCACTTCAGCTGTTGACATTATCTGTACTCTCTATGTTTTTTTCGCAAATCACAAACGTGGAATGAATCCTAAGTACACAGAGGTGGCGATGTCTGTAACTGATTGACCTGATGAAGATTTTTCAAAAGATTTAGCAGGAATGTTACATGCTGTTGCATACCACACTGGCGTGCCTTTTGAAAAGAAGTAGGTACAAATTCCGCCATATGTTAGTTAAGATCATACTTTTAGGGATCATTTCTATAGTATGCATCGCCATGACTTCAGGTAAAACTGACAGTCTACCAAACCACGAGGACGATAGACAGCCTCTCTTTCTGAGCGCGAAGCGAACCAGGGTGAGTGCCAGCTCAGGCTAGTAACTCTGGTTATTGATGACCGTTCCTCTCAGTCACATGTGGCAGAGATGGAGGGAAGAGAGGCATTCTGAGTGGTTTGGCTTATCTATTTTTCCAAGTAAATGTCGATTAGCCACTTCATATATACACTTTGTGCGTGACTTCATAATTAATCAACAGTGGACACAGTCAACACAATACGCTGTGTGTGCCAGCAAGAGAGAAGTAAAATAACAATTCATAGAAGAGCCAAAACATCAAGGTTCAGGCGAGGCTCGAACTCGCGGCCTTCTGCGTGTGAAGCAGACGTGATAACCACTACACCACTGAACCGCAGCTGTGTTGTTGCAGTGTTTGTAAAGACTTATACCTGCCACGGACACTAACAGAGCACGGCAAGTTGAGGATCTGCTGAGGGGTGGTGTACATTTGTAAAAGGTGACAAGAAACAAAACATTAAGTAGTATCAAGCCCCCTTCGGTGGTGGTAGGTTTTTACCTGAGAAAGAGAGATGTATACATTCATTGAAATAATGGAAATCCCCCCAAAAGTAAGGTTCCGGCGAGGCTCGAACTCGCGGCCTTCTGCGTGTTAAGCAGACGTGATAACCACTACACCACGGAACCACCTGTAAACGAGCATGAATCTCTTTCGTGTACCATTGATTGTATGTTTTCTTTTCTCTCACGGCATTTCCTCTTACTGGTTCCATCATTTCCAATATCAGGACTTTGTACCATTGAAACATGACTGGAAACGTATTTGATCACGATCAGGGGGCTAATTAAGGTGTAACGATGTCTTATCTCACAAACTTCCCACCAGCTTCTCTCAACTAGACAGTTAACACCATGTATATTGATGTCTTATCTCACAAACATCCCACCAACTTCTCTCAACTGGACAGTTTACACAGGAGCAGCCATACAGTCTCAATCACGGTCAATGGGAGATAACCACTGCCACGATGTAATCACCAAACAATATACATTGTACAAACCACTTCAGCTGTTGACATTATCTGTACTCTCTATGTTTTTTTTCGCAAATCACAAACGTGGAATGAATCCTAAGTACACAGAGGTGGCGATGTCTGTAACTGATTGACCTGATGAAGATTTTTCAAAAGATTTAGCAGGAATGTTACATGCTGTTGCATACCACACTGGCGTGCCTTTTGAAAAGAAGTAGGTACAAATTCCGCCATATGTTAGTTAAGATCATACTTTTAGGGATCATTTCTATAGTATGCATCGCCATGACTTCAGGTAAAACTGACAGTCTACCAAACCACGAGGACGATAGACAGCCTCTCTTTCTGAGCGCGAAGCGAACCAGGGTGAGTGCCAGCTCAGGCTAGTAACTCTGGTTATTGATGACCGTTCCTCTCAGTCACATGTGGCAGAGATGGAGGGAAGAGAGGCATTCTGAGTGGTTTGGCTTATCTATTTTTCCAAGTAAATGTCGATTAGCCACTTCATATATACACTTTGTGCGTGACTTCATAATTAATCAACAGTGGACACAGTCAATATAATACGCTGTGTGTGCCAGCAAGAGAGAAGTAAAATAACAATTCATAGAAGAGCCAAAACATCAAGGTTCAGACGAGGCTCGAACTCGCGGCCTTCTGCGTGTGAAGCAGACGTGATAACTACTAAACCACTGAACCTCAGCTGTGTTGTTGCAGTGTTTGTAAAGACTTATACCTGCCACGGACACTAACAGAGCACGGCAAGTTGAGGATCTGCTGAGGGGTGGTGTACATTTGTAAAAGGCGACAAGAAACAAAACATTAAGTAGTATCAAGCCCCCTTCGGTGGTGGTAGGTTTTTACCTGAGAAAGAGAGATGTATACATTCCATGAAATAATGGAAATCCCCCCAAAAGTAAGGTTCCGGCGAGGCTCGAACTCGCGGCCTTCTGCGTGTTAAGCAGACGTGATAACCACTACACCACGGAACCACCTGTAAACGAACATGAATCTCTTTCGTGTACCATTGATTGTATGTTTTCTTTTCTCTCACGGCATTTCCTCTTACTGGTTCCATCATTTCCAATATCAGGACTTTGTACCATTGAAACATGACTGGAAACGTATTTGATCACGATCAGGGGGCTAATTAAGGTGTAACGATGTCTTATCTCACAAACTTCCCACCAGCTTCTCTCAACTAGACAGTTAACACCATGTATATTGATGTCTTATCTCACAAACATCCCACCAACTTCTCTCAACTGGACAGTTTACACAGGAGCAGCCATACAGTCTCAATCACGGTCAATGGGAGATAACCACTGCCACGATGTAATCACCAAACAATATACATTGTACAAACCACTTCAGCTGTTGACATTATCTGTACTCTCTATGTTTTTTTTCGCAAATCACAAACGTGGAATGAATCCTAAGTACACAGAGGTGGCGATGTCTGTAACTGATTGACCTGATGAAGATTTTTCAAAAGATTTAGCAGGAATGTTACATGCTGTTGCATACCACACTGGCGTGCCTTTTGAAAAGAAGTAGGTACAAATTCCGCCATATGTTAGTTAAGATCATACTTTTAGGGATCATTTCTATAGTATGCATCGCCATGACTTCAGGTAAAACTGACAGTCTACCAAACCACGAGGACGATAGACAGCCTCTCTTTCTGAGCGCGAAGCGAACCAGGGTGAGTGCCAGCTCAGGCTAGTAACTCTGGTTATTGATGACCGTTCCTCTCAGTCACATGTGGCAGAGATGGAGGGAAGAGAGGCATTCTGAGTGGTTTGGCTTATCTATTTTTCCAAGTAAATGTCGATTAGCCACTTCATATATACACTTTGTGCGTGACTTCATAATTAATCAACAGTGGACACAGTCAACACAATACGCTGTGTGTGCCAGCAAGAGAGAAGTAAAATAACAATTCATAGAAGAGCCAAAACATCAAGGTTCAGGCGAGGCTCGAACTCGCGGCCTTCTGCGTGTGAAGCAGACGTGATAACCACTACACCACTGAACCGCAGCTGTGTTGTTGCAGTGTTTGTAAAGACTTATACCTGCCACGGACACTAACAGAGCACGGCAAGTTGAGGATCTGCTGAGGGGTGGTGTACATTTGTAAAAGGTGACAAGAAACAAAACATTAAGTAGTATCAAGCCCCCTTCGCTGGTGGTAGGTTTTTACCTGAGAAAGAGAGATGTATACATTCCATGAAATAATGGAAATCCCCCCAAAAGTAAGGTTCCGGCGAGGCTCGAACTCGCGGCCTTCTGCGTGTTAAGCAGACGTGATAACCACTACACCACGGAACCACCTGTAAACGAGCATGAATCTCTTTCGTGTACCATTGATTGTATGTTTTCTTTTCTCTCACGGCATTTCCTCTTACTGGTTCCATCATTTCCAATATCAGGACTTTGTACCATTGAAACATGACTGGAAACGTATTTGATCACGATCAGGGGGCTAATTAAGGTGTAACGATGTCTTATCTCACAAACTTCCCACCAGCTTCTCTCAACTAGACAGTTAACACCATGTATATTGATGTCTTATCTCACAAACATCCCACCAACTTCTCTCAACTGGACAGTTTACACAGGAGCAGCCATACAGTCTCAATCACGGTCAATGGGAGATAACCACTGCCACGATGTAATCACCAAACAATATACATTGTACAAACCACTTCAGCTGTTGACATTATCTGTACTCTCTATGTTTTTTTTCGCAAATCACAAACGTGGAATGAATCCTAAGTACACAGAGGTGGCGATGTCTGTAACTGATTGACCTGATGAAGATTTTTCAAAAGATTTAGCAGGAATGTTACATGCTGTTGCATACCACACTGGCGTGCCTTTTGAAAAGAAGTAGGTACAAATTCCGCCATATGTTAGTTAAGATCATACTTTTAGGGATCATTTCTATAGTATGCATCGCCATGACTTCAGGTAAAACTGACAGTCTACCAAACCACGAGGACGATAGACAGCCTCTCTTTCTGAGCGCGAAGCGAACCAGGGTGAGTGCCAGCTCAGGCTAGTAACTCTGGTTATTGATGACCGTTCCTCTCAGTCACATGTGGCAGAGATGGAGGGAAGAGAGGCATTCTGAGTGGTTTGGCTTATCTATTTTTCCAAGTAAATGTCGATTAGCCACTTCATATATACACTTTGTGCGTGACTTCATAATTAATCAACAGTGGACACAGTCAATATAATACGCTGTGTGTGCCAGCAAGAGAGAAGTAAAATAACAATTCATAGAAGAGCCAAAACATCAAGGTTCAGACGAGGCTCGAACTCGCGGCCTTCTGCGTGTGAAGCAGACGTGATAACTACTAAACCACTGAACCTCAGCTGTGTTGTTGCAGTGTTTGTAAAGACTTATACCTGCCACGGACACTAACAGAGCACGGCAAGTTGAGGATCTGCTGAGGGGTGGTGTACATTTGTAAAAGGTGACAAGAAACAAAACATTAAGTAGTATCAAGCCCCCTTCGGTGGTGGTAGGTTTTTACCTGAGAAAGAGACATGTATACATTCCATGAAATAATGGAAATCCCCCCAAAAGTAAGGTTCCGGCGAGGCTCGAACTCGCGGCCTTCTGCGTGTTAAGCAGACGTGATAACCACTACACCACGGAACCACCTGTAAACGAGCATGAATCTCTTTCGTGTACCATTGATTGTATGTTTTCTTTTCTCTCACGGCATTTCCTCTTACTGGTTCCATCATTTCCAATATCAGGACTTTGTACCATTGAAACATGACTGGAAACGTATTTGATCACGATCAGGGGGCTAATTAAGGTGTAACGATGTCTTATCTCACAAACTTCCCACCAGCTTCTCTCAACTAGACAGTTAACACCATGTATATTGATGTCTTATCTCACAAACATCCCACCAACTTCTCTCAACTGGACAGTTTACACAGGAGCAGCCATACAGTCTCAATCACGGTCAATGGGAGATAACCACTGCCACGATGTAATCACCAAACAATATACATTGTACAAACCACTTCAGCTGTTGACATTATCTGTACTCTCTATGTTTTTTTCGCAAATCACAAACGTGGAATGAATCCTAAGTACACAGAGGTGGCGATGTCTGTAACTGATTGACCTGATGAAGATTTTTCAAAAGATTAGCAGGAATGTTACATGCTGTTGCATACCACACTGGCGTGCCTTTTGAAAAGAAGTAGGTACAAATTCCGCCATATGTTAGTTAAGATCATACTTTTAGGGATCATTTCTATAGTATGCATCGCCATGACTTCAGGTAAAACTGACAGTCTACCAAACCACGAGGACGATAGACAGCCTCTCTTTCTGAGCGCGAAGCGAACCAGGGTGAGTGCCAGCTCAGGCTAGTAACTCTGGTTATTGAAGACCGTTCCTCTCAGTCACATGTGGCAGAGATGGAGGGAAGAGAGGCATTCTGAGTGGTTTGGCTTATCTATTTTTCCAAGTAAATGTCGATTAGCCACTTCATATATACACTTTGTGCGTGACTTCATAATTAATCAACAGTGGACACAGTCAACACAATACGCTGTGTGTGCCAGCAAGAGAGAAGTAAAATAACAATTCATAGAAGAGCCAAAACATCAAGGTTCAGGCGAGGCTCGAACTCGCGGCCTTCTGCGTGTGTAGCAGACGTGATAACCACTACACCACTGAACCGCAGCTGTGTTGTTGCAGTGTTTGTAAAGACTTATACCTGCCACGGACACTAACAGAGCACGGCAAGTTGAGGATCTGCTGAGGGGTGGTGTACATTTGTAAAAGGTGACAAGAAACAAAACATTAAGTAGTATCAAGCCCCCTTCGGTGGTGGTAGGTTTTTACCTGAGAAAGAGAGATGTATACATTCCATGAAATAATGGAAATCCCCCCAAAAGTAAAGTTCCGGCGAGGCTCGAACTCGCGGCCTTCTGCGTGTTAAGCAGACGTGATAACCACTACACCACGGAACCACCTGTAAACGAGCATGAATCTCTTTCGTGTACCATTGATTGTATGTTTTCTTTTCTCTCACGGCATTTCCTCTTACTGGTTCCATCATTTCCAATATCAGGACTTTGTACCATTGAAACATGACTGGAAACGTATTTGATCACGATCAGGGGGCTAATTAAGGTGTAACGATGTCTTATCTCACAAACTTCCCACCAGCTTCTCTCAACTAGACAGTTAACACCATGTATATTGATGTCTTATCTCACAAACATCCCACCAACTTCTCTCAACTGGACAGTTTACACAGGAGCAGCCATACAGTCTCAATCACGGTCAATGGGAGATAACCACTGCCACGATGTAATCACCAAACAATATACATTGTACAAACCACTTCAGCTGTTGACATTATCTGTACTCTCTATGTTTTTTTCGCAAATCACAAACGTGGAATGAATCCTAAGTACACAGAGGTGGCGATGTCTGTAACTGATTGACCTGATGAAGATTTTTCAAAAGATTTAGCAGGAATGTTACATGCTGTTGCATACCACACTGGCGTGCCTTTTGAAAAGAAGTAGGTACAAATTCCGCCATATGTTAGTTAAGATCATACTTTTAGGGATCATTTCTATAGTATGCATCGCCATGACTTCAGGTAAAACTGACAGTCTACCAAACCACGAGGACGATAGACAGCCTCTCTTTCTGAGCGCGAAGCGAACCAGGGTGAGTGCCAGCTCAGGCTAGTAACTCTGGTTATTGATGACCGTTCCTCTCAGTCACATGTGGCAGAGATGGAGGGAAGAGAGGCATTCTGAGTGGTTTGGCTTATCTATTTTTCCAAGTAAATGTCGATTAGCCACTTCATATATACACTTTGTGCGTGACTTCATAATTAATCAACAGTGGACACAGTCAACACAATACGCTGTGTGTGCCAGCAAGAGAGAAGTAAAATAACAATTCATAGAAGAGCCAAAACATCAAGGTTCAGGCGAGGCTCGAACTCGCGGCCTTCTGCGTGTGAAGCAGACGTGATAACTACTAAACCACTGAACCTCTGCAGTGTTGCTGCAGTGTTTGTAAAGACTTATACCTGCCACGGACACTAACAGAGCACGGCAAGTTGAGGATCTGCTGAGGGGTGGTGTACATTTGTAAAAGGCGACAAGAAACAAAACATTAAGTAGTATCAAGCCCCCTTCGCTGGTGGTAGGTTTTTACCTGAGAAACAGAGATGTATACATTCCATGAAATAATGGAAATCCCCCCAAAAGTAAGGTTCCGGCGAGGCTCGAACTCGCGGCCTTCTGCGTGTTAAGCAGACGTGATAACCACTACACCACGGAACCACCTGTAAACGAGCGTGAATCTCTTTCGTGTACCATTGATTGTATGTTTTCTTTTCTCTCACGGCATTTCCTCTTACTGGTTCCATCATTTCCAATATCAGGACTTTGTACCATTGAAACATGACTGGAAACGTATTTGATCACGATCAGGGGGCTAATTAAGGTGTAACGATGTCTTATCTCACAAACTTCCCACCAGCTTCTCTCAACTAGACAGTTAACACCATGTATATTGATGTCTTATCTCACAAACATCCCACCAACTTCTCTCAACTGGACAGTTTACACAGGAGCAGCCATACAGTCTCAATCACGGTCAATGGGAGATAACCACTGCCACGATGTAATCACCAAACAATATACATTGTACAAACCACTTCAGCTGTTGACATTATCTGTACTCTCTATGTTTTTTTCGCAAATCACAAACGTGGAATGAATCCTAAGTACACAGAGGTGGCGATGTCTGTAACTGATTGACCTGATGAAGATTTTTCAAAAGATTTAGCAGGAATGTTACATGCTGTTGCATACCACACTGGCGTGCCTTTTGAAAAGAAGTAGGTACAAATTCCGCCATATGTTAGTTAAGATCATACTTTTAGGGATCATTTCTATAGTATGCATCGCCATGACTTCAGGTAAAACTGACAGTCTACCAAACCACGAGGACGATAGACAGCCTCTCTTTCTGAGCGCGAAGCGAACCAGGGTGAGTGCCAGCTCAGGCTAGTAACTCTGGTTATTGATGACCGTTCCTCTCAGTCACATGTGGCAGAGATGGAGGGAAGAGAGGCATTCTGAGTGGTTTGGCTTATCTATTTTTCCAAGTAAATGTCGATTAGCCACTTCATATATACACTTTGTGCGTGACTTCATAATTAATCAACAGTGGACACAGTCAACACAATACGCTGTGTGTGCCAGCAAGAGAGAAGTAAAATAACAATTCATAGAAGAGCCAAAACATCAAGGTTCAGGCGAGGCTCGAACTCGCGGCCTTCTGCGTGTGAAGCAGACGTGATAACCACTACACCACTGAACCTCTGCAGTGTTGCTGCAGTGTTTGTAAAGACTTATACCTGCCACGGACACTAACAGAGCACGGCAAGTTGAGGATCTGCTGAGGGGTGGTGTACATTTGTAAAAGGCGACAAGAAACAAAACATTAAGTAGTATCAAGCCCCCTTCGCTGGTGGTAGGTTTTTACCTGAGAAAGAGAGATGTATACATTCCATGAAATAATGGAAATCCCCCCAAAAGTAAGGTTCCGGCGAGGCTCGAACTCGCGGCCTTCTGCGTGTTAAGCAGACGTGATAACCACTACACCACGGAACCACCTGTAAACGAGCGTGAATCTCTTTCGTGTACCATTGATTGTATGTTTTCTTTTCTCTCACGGCATTTCCTCTTACTGGTTCCATCATTTCCAATATCAGGACTTTGTACCATTGAAACATGACTGGAAACGTATTTGATCACGATCAGGGGGCTAATTAAGGTGTAACGATGTCTTATCTCACAAACTTCCCACCAGCTTCTCTCAACTAGACAGTTAACACCATGTATATTGATGTCTTATCTCACAAACATCCCACCAACTTCTCTCAACTGGACAGTTTACACAGGAGCAGCCATACAGTCTCAATCACGGTCAATGGGAGATAACCACTGCCACGATGTAATCACCAAACAATATACATTGTACAAACCACTTCAGCTGTTGACATTATCTGTACTCTCTATGTTTTTTTCGCAAATCACAAACGTGGAATGAATCCTAAGTACACAGAGGTGGCGATGTCTGTAACTGATTGACCTGATGAAGATTTTTCAAAAGATTTAGCAGGAATGTTACATGCTGTTGCATACCACACTGGCGTGCCTTTTGAAAAGAAGTAGGTACAAATTCCGCCATATGTTAGTTAAGATCATACTTTTAGGGATCATTTCTATAGTATGCATCGCCATGACTTCAGGTAAAACTGACAGTCTACCAAACCACGAGGACGATAGACAGCCTCTCTTTCTGAGCGCGAAGCGAACCAGGGTGAGTGCCAGCTCAGGCTAGTAACTCTGGTTATTGATGACCGTTCCTCTCAGTCACATGTGGCAGAGATGGAGGGAAGAGAGGCATTCTGAGTGGTTTGGCTTATCTATTTTTCCAAGTAAATGTCGATTAGCCACTTCATATAGACACTTTGTGCGTGACTTCATAATTAATCAACAGTGGACACAGTCAACACAATACGCTGTGTGTGCCAGCAAGAGAGAAGTAAAATAACAATTCATAGAAGAGCCAAAACATCAAGGTTCAGGCGAGGCTCGAACTCGCGGCCTTCTGCGTGTGAAGCAGACGTGATAACCACTACACCACTGAACCTCTGCAGTGTTGCTGCAGTGTTTGTAAAGACTTATACCTGCCACGGACACTAACAGAGCACGGCAAGTTGAGGATCTGCTGAGGGGTGGTGTACATTTGTAAAAGGTGACAAGAAACAAAACATTAAGTAGTATCAAGCCCCCTTCGCTGGTGGTAGGTTTTTACCTGAGAAAGAGAGATGTATACATTCCATGAAATAATGGAAATCCCCCCAAAAGTAAGGTTCCGGCGAGGCTCGAACTCGCGGCCTTCTGCGTGTTAAGCAGACGTGATAACCACTACACCACGGAACCACCTGTAAACGAGCATGAATCTCTTTCGTGTACCATTGATTGTATGTTTTCTTTTCTCTCACGGCATTTCCTCTTACTGGTTCCATCATTTCAAATATCAGGACTTTGTACCATTGAAACATGACTGGAAACGTATTTGATCACGATCAGGGGGCTAATTAAGGTGTAACGATGTCTTATCTCACAAACTTCCCACCAGCTTCTCTCAACTAGACAGTTAACACCATGTATATTGATGTCTTATCTCACAAACATCCCACCAACTTCTCTCAACTGGACAGTTTACACAGGAGCAGCCATACAGTCTCAATCACGGTCAATGGGAGATAACCACTGCCACGATGTAATCACCAAACAATATACATTGTACAAACCACTTCAGCTGTTGACATTATCTGTACTCTCTATGTTTTTTTCGCAAATCACAAACGTGGAATGAATCCTAAGTACACAGAGGTGGCGATGTCTGTAACTGATTGACCTGATGAAGATTTTTCAAAAGATTTAGCAGGAATGTTACATGCTGTTGCATACCACACTGGCGTGCCTTTTGAAAAGAAGTAGGTACAAATTCCGCCATATGTTAGTTAAGATCATACTTTTAGGGATCATTTCTATAGTATGCATCGCCATGACTTCAGGTAAAACTGACAGTCTACCAAACCACGAGGACGATAGACAGCCTCTCTTTCTGAGCGCGAAGCGAACCAGGGTGAGTGCCAGCTCAGGCTAGTAACTCTGGTTATTGATGACCGTTCCTCTCAGTCACATGTGGCAGAGATGGAGGGAAGAGAGGCATTCTGAGTGGTTTGGCTTATCTATTTTTCCAAGTAAATGTCGATTAGCCACTTCATATAGACACTTTGTGCGTGACTTCATAATTAATCAACAGTGGACACAGTCAACACAATACGCTGTGTGTGCCAGCAAGAGAGAAGTAAAATAACAATTCATAGAAGAGCCAAAACATCAAGGTTCAGGCGAGGCTCGAACTCGCGGCCTTCTGCGTGTGAAGCAGACGTGATAACCACTACACCACTGAACCTCTGCAGTGTTGCTGCAGTGTTTGTAAAGACTTATACCTGCCACGGACACTAACAGAGCACGGCAAGTTGAGGATCTGCTGAGGGGTGGTGTACATTTGTAAAAGGCGACAAGAAACAAAACATTAAGTAGTATCAAGCCCCCTTCGCTGGTGGTAGGTTTTTACCTGAGAAAGAGAGATGTATACATTCCATGAAATAATGGAAATCCCCCCAAAAGTAAGGTTCCGGCGAGGCTCGAACTCGCGGCCTTCTGCGTGTTAAGCAGACGTGATAACCACTACACCACGGAACCACCTGTAAACGAACATGAATCTCTTTCGTGTACCATTGATTGTATGTTTTCTTTTCTCTCACGGCATTTCCTCTTACTGGTTCCATCATTTCCAATATCAGGACTTTGTACCATTGAAACATGACTGGAAACGTATTTGATCACGATCAGGGGGCTAATTAAGGTGTAACGATGTCTTATCTCACAAACTTCCCACCAGCTTCTCTCAACTAGACAGTTAACACCATGTATATTGATGTCTTATCTCACAAACATCCCACCAACTTCTCTCAACTGGACAGTTTACACAGGAGCAGCCATACAGTCTCAATCACGGTCAATGGGAGATAACCACTGCCACGATGTAATCACCAAACAATATACATTGTACAAACCACTTCAGCTGTTGACATTATCTGTACTCTCTATGTTTTTTTTCGCAAATCACAAACGTGGAATGAATCCTAAGTACACAGAGGTGGCGATGTCTGTAACTGATTGACCTGATGAAGATTTTTCAAAAGATTTAGCAGGAATGTTACATGCTGTTGCATACCACACTGGCGTGCCTTTTGAAAAGAAGTAGGTACAAATTCCGCCATATGTTAGTTAAGATCATACTTTTAGGGATCATTTCTATAGTATGCATCGCCATGACTTCAGGTAAAACTGACAGTCTACCAAACCACGAGGACGATAGACAGCCTCTCTTTCTGAGCGCGAAGCGAACCAGGGTGAGTGCCAGCTCAGGCTAGTAACTCTGGTTATTGATGACCGTTCCTCTCAGTCACATGTGGCAGAGATGGAGGGAAGAGAGGCATTCTGAGTGGTTTGGCTTATCTATTTTTCCAAGTAAATGTCGATTAGCCACTTCATATATACACTTTGTGCGTGACTTCATAATTAATCAACAGTGGACACAGTCAATATAATACGCTGTGTGTGCCAGCAAGAGAGAAGTAAAATAACAATTCATAGAAGAGCCAAAACATCAAGGTTCAGACGAGGCTCGAACTCGCGGCCTTCTGCGTGTGAAGCAGACGTGATAACTACTAAACCACTGAACCTCAGCTGTGTTGTTGCAGTGTTTGTAAAGACTTATACCTGCCACGGACACTAACAGAGCACGGCAAGTTGAGGATCTGCTGAGGGGTGGTGTACATTTGTAAAAGGTGACAAGAAACAAAACATTAAGTAGTATCAAGCCCCCTTCGCTGGTGGTAGGTTTTTACCTGAGAAAGAGAGATGTATACATTCCATGAAATAATGGAAATCCCCCCAAAAGTAAGGTTCCGGCGAGGCTCGAACTCGCGGCCTTCTGCGTGTTAAGCAGACGTGATAACCACTACACCACGGAACCACCTGTAAACGAGCATGAATCTCTTTCGTGTACCATTGATTGTATGTTTTCTTTTCTCTCACGGCATTTCCTCTTACTGGTTCCATCATTTCCAATATCAGGACTTTGTACCATTGAAACATGACTGGAAACGTATTTGATCACGATCAGGGGGCTAATTAAGGTGTAACGATGTCTTATCTCACAAACTTCCCACCAGCTTCTCTCAACTAGACAGTTAACACCATGTATATTGATGTCTTATCTCACAAACATCCCACCAACTTCTCTCAACTGGACAGTTTACACAGGAGCAGCCATACAGTCTCAATCACGGTCAATGGGAGATAACCACTGCCACGATGTAATCACCAAACAATATACATTGTACAAACCACTTCAGCTGTTGACATTATCTGTACTCTCTATGTTTTTTTCGCAAATCACAAACGTGGAATGAATCCTAAGTACACAGAGGTGGCGATGTCTGTAACTGATTGACCTGATGAAGATTTTTCAAAAGATTTAGCAGGAATGTTACATGCTGTTGCATACCACACTGGCGTGCCTTTTGAAAAGAAGTAGGTACAAATTCCGCCATATGTTAGTTAAGATCATACTTTTAGGGATCATTTCTATAGTATGCATCGCCATGACTTCAGGTAAAACTGACAGTCTACCAAACCACGAGGACGATAGACAGCCTCTCTTTCTGAGCGCGAAGCGAACCAGGGTGAGTGCCAGCTCAGGCTAGTAACTCTGGTTATTGATGACCGTTCCTCTCAGTCACATGTGGCAGAGATGGAAGGAAGAGAGGCATTCTGAGTGGTTTGGCTTATCTATTTTTCCAAGTAAATGTCGATTAGCCACTTCATATAGACACTTTGTGCGTGACTTCATAATTAATCAACAGTGGACACAGTCAACACAATACGCTGTGTGTGCCAGCAAGAGAGAAGTAAAATAACAATTCATAGAAGAGCCAAAACATCAAGGTTCAGGCGAGGCTCGAACTCGCGGCCTTCTGCGTGTGAAGCAGACGTGATAACCACTACACCACTGAACCTCTGCAGTGTTGCTGCAGTGTTTGTAAAGACTTATACCTGCCACGGACACTAACAGAGCACGGCAAGTTGAGGATCTGCTGAGGGGTGGTGTACATTTGTAAAAGGCGACAAGAAACAAAACATTAAGTAGTATCAAGCCCCCTTCGGTGGTGGTAGGTTTTTACCTGAGAAAGAGACATGTATACATTCCATGAAATAATGGAAATCCCCCCAAAAGTAAGGTTCCGGCGAGGCTCGAACTCGCGGCCTTCTGCGTGTTAAGCAGACGTGATAACCACTACACCACGGAACCACCTGTAAACGAGCATGAATCTCTTTCGTGTACCATTGATTGTATGTTTTCTTTTCTCTCACGGCATTTCCTCTTACTGGTTCCATCATTTCCAATATCAGGACTTTGTACCATTGAAACATGACTGGAAACGTATTTGATCACGATCAGGGGGCTAATTAAGGTGTAACGATGTCTTATCTCACAAACTTCCCACCAGCTTCTCTCAACTAGACAGTTAACACCATGTATATTGATGTCTTATCTCACAAACATCCCACCAACTTCTCTCAACTGGACAGTTTACACAGGAGCAGCCATACAGTCTCAATCACGGTCAATGGGAGATAACCACTGCCACGATGTAATCACCAAACAATATACATTGTACAAACCACTTCAGCTGTTGACATTATCTGTACTCTCTATGTTTTTTTCGCAAATCACAAACGTGGAATGAATCCTAAGTACACAGAGGTGGCGATGTCTGTAACTGATTGACCTGATGAAGATTTTTCAAAAGATTTAGCAGGAATGTTACATGCTGTTGCATACCACACTGGCGTGCCTTTTGAAAAGAAGTAGGTACAAATTCCGCCATATGTTAGTTAAGATCATACTTTTAGGAATCATTTCTATAGTATGCATCGCCATGACTTCAGGTAAAACTGACAGTCTACCAAACCACGAGGACGATAGACAGCCTCTCTTTCTGAGCGCGAAGCGAACCAGGGTGAGTGCCAGCTCAGGCTAGTAACTCTGGTTATTGATGACCGTTCCTCTCAGTCACATGTGGCAGAGATGGAGGGAAGAGAGGCATTCTGAGTGGTTTGGCTTATCTATTTTTCCAAGTAAATGTCGATTAGCCACTTCATATATACACTTTGTGCGTGACTTCATAATTAATCAACAGTGGACACAGTCAACACAATACGCTGTGTGTGCCAGCAAGAGAGAAGTAAAATAACAATTCATAGAAGAGCCAAAACATCAAGGTTCAGGCGAGGCTCGAACTCGCGGCCTTCTGCGTGTGAAGCAGACGTGATAACCACTACACCACTGAACCGCAGCTGTGTTGTTGCAGTGTTTGTAAAGACTTATACCTGCCACGGACACTAACAGAGCACGGCAAGTTGAGGATCTGCTGAGGGGTGGTGTACATTTGTAAAAGGCGACAAGAAACAAAACATTAAGTAGTATCAAGCCCCCTGTAATCACCAAACAATATACATTGTACAAACCACTTCAGCTGTTGACATTATCTGTACTCTCTATGTTTTTTTCGCAAATCACAAACGTGGAATGAATCCTAAGTACACAGAGGTGGCGATGTCTGTAACTGATTGACCTGATGAAGATTTTTCAAAAGATTTAGCAGGAATGTTACATGCTGTTGCATACCACACTGGCGTGCCTTTTGAAAAGAAGTAGGTACAAATTCCGCCATATGTTAGTTAAGATCATACTTTTAGGGATCATTTCTATAGTATGCATCGCCATGACTTCAGGTAAAACTGACAGTCTACCAAACCACGAGGACGATAGACAGCCTCTCTTTCTGAGCGCGAAGCGAACCAGGGTGAGTGCCAGCTCAGGCTAGTAACTCTGGTTATTGATGACCGTTCCTCTCAGTCACATGTGGCAGAGATGGAGGGAAGAGAGGCATTCTGAGTGGTTTGGCTTATCTATTTTTCCAAGTAAATGTCGATTAGCCACTTCATATAGACACTTTGTGCGTGACTTCATAATTAATCAACAGTGGACACAGTCAACACAATACGCTGTGTGTGCCAGCAAGAGAGAAGTAAAATAACAATTCATAGAAGAGCCAAAACATCAAGGTTCAGGCGAGGCTCGAACTCGCGGCCTTCTGCGTGTGAAGCAGACGTGATAACCACTACACCACTGAACCTCTGCAGTGTTGCTGCAGTGTTTGTAAAGACTTATACCTGCCACGGACACTAACAGAGCACGGCAAGTTGAGGATCTGCTGAGGGGTGGTGTACATTTGTAAAAGGCGACAAGAAACAAAACATTAAGTAGTATCAAGCCCCCTTCGGTGGTGGTAGGTTTTTACCTGAGAAAGAGAGATGTATACATTCCATGAAATAATGGAAATCCCCCCAAAAGTAAGGTTCCGGCGAGGCTCGAACTCGCGGCCTTCTGCGTGTTAAGCAGACGTGATAACCACTACACCACGGAACCACCTGTAAACGAACATGAATCTCTTTCGTGTACCATTGATTGTATGTTTTCTTTTCTCTCACGGCATTTCCTCTTACTGGTTCCATCATTTCCAATATCAGGACTTTGTACCATTGAAACATGACTGGAAACGTATTTGATCACGATCAGGGGGCTAATTAAGGTGTAACGATGTCTTATCTCACAAACTTCCCACCAGCTTCTCTCAACTAGACAGTTAACACCATGTATATTGATGTCTTATCTCACAAACATCCCACCAACTTCTCTCAACTGGACAGTTTACACAGGAGCAGCCATACAGTCTCAATCACGGTCAATGGGAGATAACCACTGCCACGATGTAATCACCAAACAATATACATTGTACAAACCACTTCAGCTGTTGACATTATCTGTACTCTCTATGTTTTTTTCGCAAATCACAAACGTGGAATGAATCCTAAGTACACAGAGGTGGCGATGTCTGTAACTGATTGACCTGATGAAGATTTTTCAAAAGATTTAGCAGGAATGTTACATGCTGTTGCATACCACACTGGCGTGCCTTTTGAAAAGAAGTAGGTACAAATTCCGCCATATGTTAGTTAAGATCATACTTTTAGGGATCATTTCTATAGTATGCATCGCCATGACTTCAGGTAAAACTGACAGTCTACCAAACCACGAGGACGATAGACAGCCTCTCTTTCTGAGCGCGAAGCGAACCAGGGTGAGTGCCAGCTCAGGCTAGTAACTCTGGTTATTGATGACCGTTCCTCACAGTCACATGTGGCAGAGATGGAGGGAAGAGAGGCATTCTGAGTGGTTTGGCTTATCTATTTTTCCAAGTAAATGTCGATTAGCCACTTCATATATACACTTTGTGCGTGACTTCATAATTAATCAACAGTGGACACAGTCAACACAATACGCTGTGTGTGCCAGCAAGAGAGAAGTAAAATAACAATTCATAGAAGAGCCAAAACATCAAGGTTCAGGCGAGGCTCGAACTCGCGGCCTTCTGCGTGTGAAGCAGACGTGATAACCACTACACCACTGAACCGCAGCTGTGTTGTTGCAGTGTTTGTAAAGACTTATACCTGCCACGGACACTAACAGAGCACGGCAAGTTGAGGATCTGCTGAGGGGTGGTGTACATTTGTAAAAGGTGACAAGAAACAAAACATTAAGTAGTATCAAGCCCCCTTCGGTGGTGGTAGGTTTTTACCTGAGAAAGAGAGATGTATACATTCCATGAAATAATGGAAATCCCCCCAAAAGTAAGGTTCCGGCGAGGCTCGAACTCGCGGCCTTCTGCGTGTTAAGCAGACGTGATAACCACTACACCACGGAACCACCTGTAAACGAGCATGAATCTCTTTCGTGTACCATTGATTGTATGTTTTCTTTTCTCTCACGGCATTTCCTCTTACTGGTTCCATCATTTCCAATATCAGGACTTTGTACCATTGAAACATGACTGGAAACGTATTTGATCACGATCAGGGGGCTAATTAAGGTGTAACGATGTCTTATCTCACAAACTTCCCACCAGCTTCTCTCAACTAGACAGTTAACACCATGTATATTGATGTCTTATCTCACAAACATCCCACCAACTTCTCTCAACTGGACAGTTTACACAGGAGCAGCCATACAGTCTCAATCACGGTCAATGGGAGATAACCACTGCCACGATGTAATCACCAAACAATATACATTGTACAAACCACTTCAGCTGTTGACATTATCTGTACTCTCTATGTTTTTTTTCGCAAATCACAAACGTGGAATGAATCCTAAGTACACAGAGGTGGCGATGTCTGTAACTGATTGACCTGATGAAGATTTTTCAAAAGATTTAGCAGGAATGTTACATGCTGTTGCATACCACACTGGCGTGCCTTTTGAAAAGAAGTAGGTACAAATTCCGCCATATGTTAGTTAAGATCATACTTTTAGGGATCATTTCTATAGTATGCATCGCCATGACTTCAGGTAAAACTGACAGTCTACCAAACCACGAGGACGATAGACAGCCTCTCTTTCTGAGCGCGAAGCGAACCAGGGTGAGTGCCAGCTCAGGCTAGTAACTCTGGTTATTGATGACCGTTCCTCTCAGTCACATGTGGCAGAGATGGAGGGAAGAGAGGCATTCTGAGTGGTTTGGCTTATCTATTTTTCCAAGTAAATGTCGATTAGCCACTTCATATATACACTTTGTGCGTGACTTCATAATTAATCAACAGTGGACACAGTCAATATAATACGCTGTGTGTGCCAGCAAGAGAGAAGTAAAATAACAATTCATAGAAGAGCCAAAACATCAAGGTTCAGACGAGGCTCGAACTCGCGGCCTTCTGCGTGTGAAGCAGACGTGATAACTACTAAACCACTGAACCTCAGCTGTGTTGTTGCAGTGTTTGTAAAGACTTATACCTGCCACGGACACTAACAGAGCACGGCAAGTTGAGGATCTGCTGAGGGGTGGTGTACATTTGTAAAAGGTGACAAGAAACAAAACATTAAGTAGTATCAAGCCCCCTTCGCTGGTGGTAGGTTTTTACCTGAGAAAGAGAGATGTATACATTCCATGAAATAATGGAAATCCCCCCAAAAGTAAGGTTCCGGCGAGGCTCGAACTCGCGGCCTTCTGCGTGTTAAGCAGACGTGATAACCACTACACCACGGAACCACCTGTAAACGAGCATGAATCTCTTTCGTGTACCATTGATTGTATGTTTTCTTTTCTCTCACGGCATTTCCTCTTACTGGTTCCATCATTTCCAATATCAGGACTTTGTACCATTGAAACATGACTGGAAACGTATTTGATCACGATCAGGGGGCTAATTAAGGTGTAACGATGTCTTATCTCACAAACTTCCCACTAGCTTCTCTCAACTAGACAGTTAACACCATGTATATTGATGTCTTATCTCACAAACATCCCACCAACTTCTCTCAACTGGACAGTTTACACAGGAGCAGCCATACAGTCTCAATCACGGTCAATGGGAGATAACCACTGCCACGATGTAATCACCAAACAATATACATTGTACAAACCACTTCAGCTGTTGACATTATCTGTACTCTCTATGTTTTTTTTCGCAAATCACAAACGTGGAATGAATCCTAAGTACACAGAGGTGGCGATGTCTGTAACTGATTGACCTGATGAAGATTTTTCAAAAGATTTAGCAGGAATGTTACATGCTGTTGCATACCACACTGGCGTGCCTTTTGAAAAGAAGTAGGTACAAATTCCGCCATATGTTAGTTAAGATCATACTTTTAGGGATCATTTCTATAGTATGCATCGCCATGACTTCAGGTAAAACTGACAGTCTACCAAACCACGAGGACGATAGACAGCCTCTCTTTCTGAGCGCGAAGCGAACCAGGGTGAGTGCCAGCTCAGGCTAGTAACTCTGGTTATTGATGACCGTTCCTCTCAGTCACATGTGGCAGAGATGGAGGGAAGAGAGGCATTCTGAGTGGTTTGGCTTATCTATTTTTCCAAGTAAATGTCGATTAGCCACTTCATATATACACTTTGTGCGTGACTTCATAATTAATCAACAGTGGACACAGTCAACACAATACGCTGTGTGTGCCAGCAAGAGAGAAGTAAAATAACAATTCATAGAAGAGCCAAAACATCAAGGTTCAGACGAGGCTCGAACTCGCGGCCTTCTGCGTGTGAAGCAGACGTGATAACTACTAAACCACTGAACCTCAGCTGTGTTGTTGCAGTGTTTGTAAAGACTTATACCTGCCACGGACACTAACAGAGCACGGCAAGTTGAGGATCTGCTGAGGGGTGGTGTACATTTGTAAAAGGTGACAAGAAACAAAACATTAAGTAGTATCAAGCCCCCTTCGCTGGTGGTAGGTTTTTACCTGAGAAAGAGAGATGTATACATTCCATGAAATAATGGAAATCCCCCCAAAAGTAAGGTTCCGGCGAGGCTCGAACTCGCGGCCTTCTGCGTGTTAAGCAGACGTGATAACCACTACACCACGGAACCACCTGTAAACGAGCATGAATCTCTTTCGTGTACCATTGATTGTATGTTTTCTTTTCTCTCACGGCATTTCCTCTTACTGGTTCCATCATTTCCAATATCAGGACTTTGTACCATTGAAACATGACTGGAAACGTATTTGATCACGATCAGGGGGCTAATTAAGGTGTAACGATGTCTTATCTCACAAACTTCCCACCAGCTTCTCTCAACTAGACAGTTAACACCATGTATATTGATGTCTTATCTCACAAACATCCCACCAACTTCTCTCAACTGGACAGTTTACACAGGAGCAGCCATACAGTCTCAATCACGGTCAATGGGAGATAACCACTGCCACGATGTAATCACCAAACAATATACATTGTACAAACCACTTCAGCTGTTGACATTATCTGTACTCTCTATGTTTTTTTCGCAAATCACAAACGTGGAATGAATCCTAAGTACACAGAGGTGGCGATGTCTGTAACTGATTGACCTGATGAAGATTTTTCAAAAGATTTAGCAGGAATGTTACATGCTGTTGCATACCACACTGGCGTGCCTTTTGAAAAGAAGTAGGTACAAATTCCGCCATATGTTAGTTAAGATCATACTTTTAGGGATCATTTCTATAGTATGCATCGCCATGACTTCAGGTAAAACTGACAGTCTACCAAACCACGAGGACGATAGACAGCCTCTCTTTCTGAGCGCGAAGCGAACCAGGGTGAGTGCCAGCTCAGGCTAGTAACTCTGGTTATTGATGACCGTTCCTCTCAGTCACATGTGGCAGAGATGGAGGGAAGAGAGGCATTCTGAGTGGTTTGGCTTATCTATTTTTCCAAGTAAATGTCGATTAGCCACTTCATATATACACTTTGTGCGTGACTTCATAATTAATCAACAGTGGACACAGTCAACACAATACGCTGTGTGTGCCAGCAAGAGAGAAGTAAAATAACAATTCATAGAAGAGCCAAAACATCAAGGTTCAGGCGAGGCTCGAACTCGCGGCCTTCTGCGTGTGAAGCAGACGTGATAACCACTACACCACTGAACCGCAGCTGTGTTGTTGCAGTGTTTGTAAAGACTTATACCTGCCACGGACACTAACAGAGCACGGCAAGTTGAGGATCTGCTGAGGGGTGGTGTACATTTGTAAAAGGTGACAAGAAACAAAACATTAAGTAGTATCAAGCCCCCTTCGGTGGTGGTAGGTTTTTACCTGAGAAAGAGAGATGTATACATTCCATGAAATAATGGAAATCCCCCCAAAAGTAAGGTTCCGGCGAGGCTCGAACTCGCGGCCTTCTGCGTGTTAAGCAGACGTGATAACCACTACACCACGGAACCACCTGTAAACGAGCATGAATCTCTTTCGTGTACCATTGATTGTATGTTTTCTTTTCTCTCACGGCATTTCCTCTTACTGGTTCCATCATTTCCAATATCAGGACTTTGTACCATTGAAACATGACTGGAAACGTATTTGATCACGATCAGGGGGCTAATTAAGGTGTAACGATGTCTTATCTCACAAACTTCCCACTAGCTTCTCTCAACTAGACAGTTAACACCATGTATATTGATGTCTTATCTCACAAACATCCCACCAACTTCTCTCAACTGGACAGTTTACACAGGAGCAGCCATACAGTCTCAATCACGGTCAATGGGAGATAACCACTGCCACGATGTAATCACCAAACAATATACATTGTACAAACCACTTCAGCTGTTGACATTATCTGTACTCTCTATGTTTTTTTTCGCAAATCACAAACGTGGAATGAATCCTAAGTACACAGAGGTGGCGATGTCTGTAACTGATTGACCTGATGAAGATTTTTCAAAAGATTTAGCAGGAATGTTACATGCTGTTGCATACCACACTGGCGTGCCTTTTGAAAAGAAGTAGGTACAAATTCCGCCATATGTTAGTTAAGATCATACTTTTAGGGATCATTTCTATAGTATGCATCGCCATGACTTCAGGTAAAACTGACAGTCTACCAAACCACGAGGACGATAGACAGCCTCTCTTTCTGAGCGCGAAGCGAACCAGGGTGAGTGCCAGCTCAGGCTAGTAACTCTGGTTATTGATGACCGTTCCTCTCAGTCACATGTGGCAGAGATGGAGGGAAGAGAGGCATTCTGAGTGGTTTGGCTTATCTATTTTTCCAAGTAAATGTCGATTAGCCACTTCATATATACACTTTGTGCGTGACTTCATAATTAATCAACAGTGGACACAGTCAATATAATACGCTGTGTGTGCCAGCAAGAGAGAAGTAAAATAACAATTCATAGAAGAGCCCAAACATCAAGGTTCAGACGAGGCTCGAACTCGCGGCCTTCTGCGTGTGAAGCAGACGTGATAACTACTAAACCACTGAACCTCAGCTGTGTTGTTGCAGTGTTTGTAAAGACTTATACCTGCCACGGACACTAACAGAGCACGGCAAGTTGAGGATCTGCTGAGGGGTGGTGTACATTTGTAAAAGGTGACAAGAAACAAAACATTAAGTAGTATCAAGCCCCCTTCGCTGGTGGTAGGTTTTTACCTGAGAAAGAGAGATGTATACATTCCATGAAATAATGGAAATCCCCCCAAAAGTAAGGTTCCGGCGAGGCTCGAACTCGCGGCCTTCTGCGTGTTAAGCAGACGTGATAACCACTACACCACGGAACCACCTGTAAACGAGCATGAATCTCTTTCGTGTACCATTGATTGTATGTTTTCTTTTCTCTCACGGCATTTCCTCTTACTGGTTCCATCATTTCCAATATCAGGACTTTGTACCATTGAAACATGACTGGAAACGTATTTGATCACGATCAGGGGGCTAATTAAGGTGTAACGATGTCTTATCTCACAAACTTCCCACCAGCTTCTCTCAACTAGACAGTTAACACCATGTATATTGATGTCTTATCTCACAAACATCCCACCAACTTCTCTCAACTGGACAGTTTACACAGGAGCAGCCATACAGTCTCAATCACGGTCAATGGGAGATAACCACTGCCACGATGTAATCACCAAACAATATACATTGTACAAACCACTTCAGCTGTTGACATTATCTGTACTCTCTATGTTTTTTTCGCAAATCACAAACGTGGAATGAATCCTAAGTACACAGAGGTGGCGATGTCTGTAACTGATTGACCTGATGAAGATTTTTCAAAAGATTTAGCAGGAATGTTACATGCTGTTGCATACCACACTGGCGTGCCTTTTGAAAAGAAGTAGGTACAAATTCCGCCATATGTTAGTTAAGATCATACTTTTAGGGATCATTTCTATAGTATGCATCGCCATGACTTCAGGTAAAACTGACAGTCTACCAAACCACGAGGACGATAGACAGCCTCTCTTTCTGAGCGCGAAGCGAACCAGGGTGAGTGCCAGCTCAGGCTAGTAACTCTGGTTATTGATGACCGTTCCTCTCAGTCACATGTGGCAGAGATGGAGGGAAGAGAGGCATTCTGAGTGGTTTGGCTTATCTATTTTTCCAAGTAAATGTCGATTAGCCACTTCATATATACACTTTGTGCGTGACTTCATAATTAATCAACAGTGGACACAGTCAACACAATACGCTGTGTGTGCCAGCAAGAGAGAAGTAAAATAACAATTCATAGAAGAGCCAAAACATCAAGGTTCAGGCGAGGCTCGAACTCGCGGCCTTCTGCGTGTGAAGCAGACGTGATAACCACTACACCACTGAACCGCAGCTGTGTTGTTGCAGTGTTTGTAAAGACTTATACCTGCCACGGACACTAACAGAGCACGGCAAGTTGAGGATCTGCTGAGGGGTGGTGTACATTTGTAAAAGGTGACAAGAAACAAAACATTAAGTAGTATCAAGCCCCCTTCGGTGGTGGTAGGTTTTTACCTGAGAAAGAGAGATGTATACATTCCATGAAATAATGGAAATCCCCCCAAAAGTAAGGTTCCGGCGAGGCTCGAACTCGCGGCCTTCTGCGTGTTAAGCAGACGTGATAACCACTACACCACGGAACCACCTGTAAACGAGCATGAATCTCTTTCGTGTACCATTGATTGTATGTTTTCTTTTCTCTCACGGCATTTCCTCTTACTGGTTCCATCATTTCCAATATCAGGACTTTGTACCATTGAAACATGACTGGAAACGTATTTGATCACGATCAGGGGGCTAATTAAGGTGTAACGATGTCTTATCTCACAAACTTCCCACTAGCTTCTCTCAACTAGACAGTTAACACCATGTATATTGATGTCTTATCTCACAAACATCCCACCAACTTCTCTCAACTGGACAGTTTACACAGGAGCAGCCATACAGTCTCAATCACGGTCAATGGGAGATAACCACTGCCACGATGTAATCACCAAACAATATACATTGTACAAACCACTTCAGCTGTTGACATTATCTGTACTCTCTATGTTTTTTTTCGCAAATCACAAACGTGGAATGAATCCTAAGTACACAGAGGTGGCGATGTCTGTAACTGATTGACCTGATGAAGATTTTTCAAAAGATTTAGCAGGAATGTTACATGCTGTTGCATACCACACTGGCGTGCCTTTTGAAAAGAAGTAGGTACAAATTCCGCCATATGTTAGTTAAGATCATACTTTTAGGGATCATTTCTATAGTATGCATCGCCATGACTTCAGGTAAAACTGACAGTCTACCAAACCACGAGGACGATAGACAGCCTCTCTTTCTGAGCGCGAAGCGAACCAGGGTGAGTGCCAGCTCAGGCTAGTAACTCTGGTTATTGATGACCGTTCCTCTCAGTCACATGTGGCAGAGATGGAGGGAAGAGAGGCATTCTGAGTGGTTTGGCTTATCTATTTTTCCAAGTAAATGTCGATTAGCCACTTCATATATACACTTTGTGCGTGACTTCATAATTAATCAACAGTGGACACAGTCAATATAATACGCTGTGTGTGCCAGCAAGAGAGAAGTAAAATAACAATTCATAGAAGAGCCAAAACATCAAGGTTCAGACGAGGCTCGAACTCGCGGCCTTCTGCGTGTGAAGCAGACGTGATAACTACTAAACCACTGAACCTCAGCTGTGTTGTTGCAGTGTTTGTAAAGACTTATACCTGCCACGGACACTAACAGAGCACGGCAAGTTGAGGATCTGCTGAGGGGTGGTGTACATTTGTAAAAGGTGACAAGAAACAAAACATTAAGTAGTATCAAGCCCCCTTCGCTGGTGGTAGGTTTTTACCTGAGAAAGAGAGATGTATACATTCCATGAAATAATGGAAATCCCCCCAAAAGTAAGGTTCCGGCGAGGCTCGAACTCGCGGCCTTCTGCGTGTTAAGCAGACGTGATAACCACTACACCACGGAACCACCTGTAAACGAGCATGAATCTCTTTCGTGTACCATTGATTGTATGTTTTCTTTTCTCTCACGGCATTTCCTCTTACTGGTTCCATCATTTCCAATATCAGGACTTTGTACCATTGAAACATGACTGGAAACGTATTTGATCACGATCAGGGGGCTAATTAAGGTGTAACGATGTCTTATCTCACAAACTTCCCACCAGCTTCTCTCAACTAGACAGTTAACACCATGTATATTGATGTCTTATCTCACAAACATCCCACCAACTTCTCTCAACTGGACAGTTTACACAGGAGCAGCCATACAGTCTCAATCACGGTCAATGGGAGATAACCACTGCCACGATGTAATCACCAAACAATATACATTGTACAAACCACTTCAGCTGTTGACATTATCTGTACTCTCTATGTTTTTTTCGCAAATCACAAACGTGGAATGAATCCTAAGTACACAGAGGTGGCGATGTCTGTAACTGATTGACCTGATGAAGATTTTTCAAAAGATTTAGCAGGAATGTTACATGCTGTTGCATACCACACTGGCGTGCCTTTTGAAAAGAAGTAGGTACAAATTCCGCCATATGTTAGTTAAGATCATACTTTTAGGGATCATTTCTATAGTATGCATCGCCATGACTTCAGGTAAAACTGACAGTCTACCAAACCACGAGGACGATAGACAGCCTCTCTTTCTGAGCGCGAAGCGAACCAGGGTGAGTGCCAGCTCAGGCTAGTAACTCTGGTTATTGATGACCGTTCCTCTCAGTCACATGTGGCAGAGATGGAGGGAAGAGAGGCATTCTGAGTGGTTTGGCTTATCTATTTTTCCAAGTAAATGTCGATTAGCCACTTCATATATACACTTTGTGCGTGACTTCATAATTAATCAACAGTGGACACAGTCAACACAATACGCTGTGTGTGCCAGCAAGAGAGAAGTAAAATAACAATTCATAGAAGAGCCAAAACATCAAGGTTCAGGCGAGGCTCGAACTCGCGGCCTTCTGCGTGTGAAGCAGACGTGATAACCACTACACCACTGAACCTCTGCAGTGTTGCTGCAGTGTTTGTAAAGACTTATACCTGCCACGGACACTAACAGAGCACGGCAAGTTGAGGATCTGCTGAGGGGTGGTGTACATTTGTAAAAGGCGACAAGAAACAAAACATTAAGTAGTATCAAGCCCCCTTCGCTGGTGGTAGGTTTTTACCTGAGAAACAGAGATGTATACATTCCATGAAATAATGGAAATCCCCCCAAAAGTAAGGTTCCGGCGAGGCTCGAACTCGCGGCCTTCTGCGTGTTAAGCAGACGTGATAACCACTACACCACGGAACCACCTGTAAACGAGCGTGAATCTCTTTCGTGTACCATTGATTGTATGTTTTCTTTTCTCTCACGGCATTTCCTCTTACTGGTTCCATCATTTCCAATATCAGGACTTTGTACCATTGAAACATGACTGGAAACGTATTTGATCACGATCAGGGGGCTAATTAAGGTGTAACGATGTCTTATCTCACAAACTTCCCACCAGCTTCTCTCAACTAGACAGTTAACACCATGTATATTGATGTCTTATCTCACAAACATCCCACCAACTTCTCTCAACTGGACAGTTTACACAGGAGCAGCCATACAGTCTCAATCACGGTCAATGGGAGATAACCACTGCCACGATGTAATCACCAAACAATATACATTGTACAAACCACTTCAGCTGTTGACATTATCTGTACTCTCTATGTTTTTTTCGCAAATCACAAACGTGGAATGAATCCTAAGTACACAGAGGTGGCGATGTCTGTAACTGATTGACCTGATGAAGATTTTTCAAAAGATTTAGCAGGAATGTTACATGCTGTTGCATACCACACTGGCGTGCCTTTTGAAAAGAAGTAGGTACAAATTCCGCCATATGTTAGTTAAGATCATACTTTTAGGGATCATTTCTATAGTATGCATCGCCATGACTTCAGGTAAAACTGACAGTCTACCAAACCACGAGGACGATAGACAGCCTCTCTTTCTGAGCGCGAAGCGAACCAGGGTGAGTGCCAGCTCAGGCTAGTAACTCTGGTTATTGATGACCGTTCCTCTCAGTCACATGTGGCAGAGATGGAGGGAAGAGAGGCATTCTGAGTGGTTTGGCTTATCTATTTTTCCAAGTAAATGTCGATTAGCCACTTCATATATACACTTTGTGCGTGACTTCATAATTAATCAACAGTGGACACAGTCAACACAATACGCTGTGTGTGCCAGCAAGAGAGAAGTAAAATAACAATTCATAGAAGAGCCAAAACATCAAGGTTCAGGCGAGGCTCGAACTCGCGGCCTTCTGCGTGTGAAACAGACGTGATAACCACTACACCACTGAACCTCTGCAGTGTTGCTGCAGTGTTTGTAAAGACTTATACCTGCCACGGACACTAACAGAGCACGGCAAGTTGAGGATCTGCTGAGGGGTGGTGTACATTTGTAAAAGGCGACAAGAAACAAAACATTAAGTAGTATCAAGCCCCCTTCGCTGGTGGTAGGTTTTTACCTGAGAAAGAGAGATGTATACATTCCATGAAATAATGGAAATCCCCCCAAAAGTAAGGTTCCGGCGAGGCTCGAACTCGCGGCCTTCTGCGTGTTAAGCAGACGTGATAACCACTACACCACGGAACCACCTGTAAACGAGCGTGAATCTCTTTCGTGTACCATTGATTGTATGTTTTCTTTTCTCTCACGGCATTTCCTCTTACTGGTTCCATCATTTCCAATATCAGGACTTTGTACCATTGAAACATGACTGGAAACGTATTTGATCACGATCAGGGGGCTAATTAAGGTGTAACGATGTCTTATCTCACAAACTTCCCACCAGCTTCTCTCAACTAGACAGTTAACACCATGTATATTGATGTCTTATCTCACAAACATCCCACCAACTTCTCTCAACTGGACAGTTTACACAGGAGCAGCCATACAGTCTCAATCACGGTCAATGGGAGATAACCACTGCCACGATGTAATCACCAAACAATATACATTGTACAAACCACTTCAGCTGTTGACATTATCTGTACTCTCTATGTTTTTTTCGCAAATCACAAACGTGGAATGAATCCTAAGTACACAGAGGTGGCGATGTCTGTAACTGATTGACCTGATGAAGATTTTTCAAAAGATTTAGCAGGAATGTTACATGCTGTTGCATACCACACTGGCGTGCCTTTTGAAAAGAAGTAGGTACAAATTCCGCCATATGTTAGTTAAGATCATACTTTTAGGGATCATTTCTATAGTATGCATCGCCATGACTTCAGGTAAAACTGACAGTCTACCAAACCACGAGGACGATAGACAGCCTCTCTTTCTGAGCGCGAAGCGAACCAGGGTGAGTGCCAGCTCAGGCTAGTAACTCTGGTTATTGATGACCGTTCCTCTCAGTCACATGTGGCAGAGATGGAGGGAAGAGAGGCATTCTGAGTGGTTTGGCTTATCTATTTTTCCAAGTAAATGTCGATTAGCCACTTCATATATACACTTTGTGCGTGACTTCATAATTCATCAACAGTGGACACAGTCAACACAATACGCTGTGTGTGCCAGCAAGAGAGAAGTAAAATAACAATTCATAGAAGAGCCAAAACATCAAGGTTCAGACGAGGCTCGAACTCGCGGCCTTCTGCGTGTGAAGCAGACGTGATAACCACTACACCACTGAACCGCAGCTGTGTTGTTGCAGTGTTTGTAAAGACTTATACCTGCCACGGACACTAACAGAGCACGGCAAGTTGAGGATCTGCTGAGGGGTGGTGTACATTTGTAAAAGGTGACAAGAAACAAAACATTAAGTAGTATCAAGCCCCCTTCGCTGGTGGTAGGTTTTTACCTGAGAAAGAGAGATGTATACATTCCATGAAATAATGGAAATCCCCCCAAAAGTAAGGTTCCGGCGAGGCTCGAACTCGCGGCCTTCTGCGTGTTAAGCAGACGTGATAACCACTACACCACGGAACCACCTGTAAACGAGCATGAATCTCTTTCGTGTACCATTGATTGTATGTTTTCTTTTCTCTCACGGCATTTCCTCTTACTGGTTCCATCATTTCAAATATCAGGACTTTGTACCATTGAAACATGACTGGAAACGTATTTGATCACGATCAGGGGGCTAATTAAGGTGTAACGATGTCTTATCTCACAAACTTCCCACCAGCTTCTCTCAACTAGACAGTTAACACCATGTATATTGATGTCTTATCTCACAAACATCCCACCAACTTCTCTCAACTGGACAGTTTACACAGGAGCAGCCATACAGTCTCAATCACGGTCAATGGGAGATAACCACTGCCACGATGTAATCACCAAACAATATACATTGTACAAACCACTTCAGCTGTTGACATTATCTGTACTCTCTATGTTTTTTTCGCAAATCACAAACGTGGAATGAATCCTAAGTACACAGAGGTGGCGATGTCTGTAACTGATTGACCTGATGAAGATTTTTCAAAAGATTTAGCAGGAATGTTACATGCTGTTGCATACCACACTGGCGTGCCTTTTGAAAAGAAGTAGGTACAAATTCCGCCATATGTTAGTTAAGATCATACTTTTAGGGATCATTTCTATAGTATGCATCGCCATGACTTCAGGTAAAACTGACAGTCTACCAAACCACGAGGACGATAGACAGCCTCTCTTTCTGAGCGCGAAGCGAACCAGGGTGAGTGCCAGCTCAGGCTAGTAACTCTGGTTATTGATGACCGTTCCTCTCAGTCACATGTGGCAGAGATGGAGGGAAGAGAGGCATTCTGAGTGGTTTGGCTTATCTATTTTTCCAAGTAAATGTCGATTAGCCACTTCATATAGACACTTTGTGCGTGACTTCATAATTAATCAACAGTGGACACAGTCAACACAATACGCTGTGTGTGCCAGCAAGAGAGAAGTAAAATAACAATTCATAGAAGAGCCAAAACATCAAGGTTCAGGCGAGGCTCGAACTCGCGGCCTTCTGCGTGTGAAGCAGACGTGATAACCACTACACCACTGAACCTCTGCAGTGTTGCTGCAGTGTTTGTAAAGACTTATACCTGCCACGGACACTAACAGAGCACGGCAAGTTGAGGATCTGCTGAGGGGTGGTGTACATTTGTAAAAGGCGACAAGAAACAAAACATTAAGTAGTATCAAGCCCCCTTCGCTGGTGGTAGGTTTTTACCTGAGAAAGAGAGATGTATACATTCCATGAAATAATGGAAATCCCCCCAAAAGTAAGGTTCCGGCGAGGCTCGAACTCGCGGCCTTCTGCGTGTTAAGCAGACGTGATAACCACTACACCACGGAACCACCTGTAAACGAGCGTGAATCTCTTTCGTGTACCATTGATTGTATGTTTTCTTTTCTCTCACGGCATTTCCTCTTACTGGTTCCATCATTTCCAATATCAGGACTTTGTACCATTGAAACATGACTGGAAACGTATTTGATCACGATCAGGGGGCTAATTAAGGTGTAACGATGTCTTATCTCACAAACTTCCCACCAGCTTCTCTCAACTAGACAGTTAACACCATGTATATTGATGTCTTATCTCACAAACATCCCACCAACTTCTCTCAACTGGACAGTTTACACAGGAGCAGCCATACAGTCTCAATCACGGTCAATGGGAGATAACCACTGCCACGATGTAATCACCAAACAATATACATTGTACAAACCACTTCAGCTGTTGACATTATCTGTACTCTCTATGTTTTTTTCGCAAATCACAAACGTGGAATGAATCCTAAGTACACAGAGGTGGCGATGTCTGTAACTGATTGACCTGATGAAGATTTTTCAAAAGATTTAGCAGGAATGTTACATGCTGTTGCATACCACACTGGCGTGCCTTTTGAAAAGAAGTAGGTACAAATTCCGCCATATGTTAGTTAAGATCATACTTTTAGGGATCATTTCTATAGTATGCATCGCCATGACTTCAGGTAAAACTGACAGTCTACCAAACCACGAGGACGATAGACAGCCTCTCTTTCTGAGCGCGAAGCGAACCAGGGTGAGTGCCAGCTCAGGCTAGTAACTCTGGTTATTGATGACCGTTCCTCTCAGTCACATGTGGCAGAGATGGAGGGAAGAGAGGCATTCTGAGTGGTTTGGCTTATCTATTTTTCCAAGTAAATGTCGATTAGCCACTTCATATATACACTTTGTGCGTGACTTCATAATTCATCAACAGTGGACACAGTCAACACAATACGCTGTGTGTGCCAGCAAGAGAGAAGTAAAATAACAATTCATAGAAGAGCCAAAACATCAAGGTTCAGACGAGGCTCGAACTCGCGGCCTTCTGCGTGTGAAGCAGACGTGATAACCACTACACCACTGAACCGCAGCTGTGTTGTTGCAGTGTTTGTAAAGACTTATACCTGCCACGGACACTAACAGAGCACGGCAAGTTGAGGATCTGCTGAGGGGTGGTGTACATTTGTAAAAGGTGACAAGAAACAAAACATTAAGTAGTATCAAGCCCCCTTCGCTGGTGGTAGGTTTTTACCTGAGAAAGAGAGATGTATACATTCCATGAAATAATGGAAATCCCCCCAAAAGTAAGGTTCCGGCGAGGCTCGAACTCGCGGCCTTCTGCGTGTTAAGCAGACGTGATAACCACTACACCACGGAACCACCTGTAAACGAGCATGAATCTCTTTCGTGTACCATTGATTGTATGTTTTCTTTTCTCTCACGGCATTTCCTCTTACTGGTTCCATCATTTCAAATATCAGGACTTTGTACCATTGAAACATGACTGGAAACGTATTTGATCACGATCAGGGGGCTAATTAAGGTGTAACGATGTCTTATCTCACAAACTTCCCACCAGCTTCTCTCAACTAGACAGTTAACACCATGTATATTGATGTCTTATCTCACAAACATCCCACCAACTTCTCTCAACTGGACAGTTTACACAGGAGCAGCCATACAGTCTCAATCACGGTCAATGGGAGATAACCACTGCCACGATGTAATCACCAAACAATATACATTGTACAAACCACTTCAGCTGTTGACATTATCTGTACTCTCTATGTTTTTTTCGCAAATCACAAACGTGGAATGAATCCTAAGTACACAGAGGTGGCGATGTCTGTAACTGATTGACCTGATGAAGATTTTTCAAAAGATTTAGCAGGAATGTTACATGCTGTTGCATACCACACTGGCGTGCCTTTTGAAAAGAAGTAGGTACAAATTCCGCCATATGTTAGTTAAGATCATACTTTTAGGGATCATTTCTATAGTATGCATCGCCATGACTTCAGGTAAAACTGACAGTCTACCAAACCACGAGGACGATAGACAGCCTCTCTTTCTGAGCGCGAAGCGAACCAGGGTGAGTGCCAGCTCAGGCTAGTAACTCTGGTTATTGATGACCGTTCCTCTCAGTCACATGTGGCAGAGATGGAGGGAAGAGAGGCATTCTGAGTGGTTTGGCTTATCTATTTTTCCAAGTAAATGTCGATTAGCCACTTCATATAGACACTTTGTGCGTGACTTCATAATTAATCAACAGTGGACACAGTCAACACAATACGCTGTGTGTGCCAGCAAGAGAGAAGTAAAATAACAATTCATAGAAGAGCCAAAACATCAAGGTTCAGGCGAGGCTCGAACTCGCGGCCTTCTGCGTGTGAAGCAGACGTGATAACCACTACACCACTGAACCTCTGCAGTGTTGCTGCAGTGTTTGTAAAGACTTATACCTGCCACGGACACTAACAGAGCACGGCAAGTTGAGGATCTGCTGAGGGGTGGTGTACATTTGTAAAAGGCGACAAGAAACAAAACATTAAGTAGTATCAAGCCCCCTTCGCTGGTGGTAGGTTTTTACCTGAGAAAGAGAGATGTATACATTCCATGAAATAATGGAAATCCCCCCAAAAGTAAGGTTCCGGCGAGGCTCGAACTCGCGGCCTTCTGCGTGTTAAGCAGACGTGATAACCACTACACCACGGAACCACCTGTAAACGAACATGAATCTCTTTCGTGTACCATTGATTGTATGTTTTCTTTTCTCTCACGGCATTTCCTCTTACTGGTTCCATCATTTCCAATATCAGGACTTTGTACCATTGAAACATGACTGGAAACGTATTTGATCACGATCAGGGGGCTAATTAAGGTGTAACGATGTCTTATCTCACAAACTTCCCACCAGCTTCTCTCAACTAGACAGTTAACACCATGTATATTGATGTCTTATCTCACAAACATCCCACCAACTTCTCTCAACTGGACAGTTTACACAGGAGCAGCCATACAGTCTCAATCACGGTCAATGGGAGATAACCACTGCCACGATGTAATCACCAAACAATATACATTGTACAAACCACTTCAGCTGTTGACATTATCTGTACTCTCTATGTTTTTTTCACAAATCACAAACGTGGAATGAATCCTAAGTACACAGAGGTGGCGATGTCTGTAACTGATTGACCTGATGAAGATTTTTCAAAAGATTTAGCAGGAATGTTACATGCTGTTGCATACCACACTGGCGTGCCTTTTGAAAAGAAGTAGGTACAAATTCCGCCATATGTTTGTTAAGATCATACTTTTAGGGATCATTTCTATAGTATGCATCGCCATGACTTCAGGTAAAACTGACAGTCTACCAAACCACGAGGACGATAGACAGCCTCTCTTTCTGAGCGCGAAGCGAACCAGGGTGAGTGCCAGCTCAGGCTAGTAACTCTGGTTATTGATGACCGTTCCTCTCAGTCACATGTGGCAGAGATGGAGGGAAGAGAGGCATTCTGAGTGGTTTGGCTTATCTATTTTTCCAAGTAAATGTCGATTAGCCACTTCATATAGACACTTTGTGCGTGACTTCATAATTAATCAACAGTGGACACAGTCAACACAATACGCTGTGTGTGCCAGCAAGAGAGAAGTAAAATAACAATTCATAGAAGAGCCAAAACATCAAGGTTCAGGCGAGGCTCGAACTCGCGGCCTTCTGCGTGTGAAGCAGACGTGATAACCACTACACCACTGAACCGCAGCTGTGTTGTTGCAGTGTTTGTAAAGACTTATACCTGCCACGGACACTAACAGAGCACGGCAAGTTGAGGATCTGCTGAGGGGTGGTGTACATTTGTAAAAGGTGACAAGAAACAAAACATTAAGTAGTATCAAGCCCCCTTCGCTGGTGGTAGGTTTTTACCTGAGAAAGAGAGATGTATACATTCCATGAAATAATGGAAATCCCCCCCAAAAGTAAGGTTCCGGCGAGGCTCGAACTCGCGGCCTTCTGCGTGTTAAGCAGACGTGATAACCACTACACCACGGAACCACCTGTAAACGAGCATGAATCTCTTTCGTGTACCATTGATTGTATGTTTTCTTTTCTCTCACGGCATTTCCTCTTACTGGTTCCATCATTTCAAATATCAGGACTTTGTACCATTGAAACATGACTGGAAACGTATTTGATCACGATCAGGGGGCTAATTAAGGTGTAACGATGTCTTATCTCACAAACTTCCCACCAGCTTCTCTCAACTAGACAGTTAACACCATGTATATTGATGTCTTATCTCACAAACATCCCACCAACTTCTCTCAACTGGACAGTTTACACAGGAGCAGCCATACAGTCTCAATCACGGTCAATGGGAGATAACCACTGCCACGATGTAATCACCAAACAATATACATTGTACAAACCACTTCAGCTGTTGACATTATCTGTACTCTCTATGTTTTTTTCGCAAATCACAAACGTGGAATGAATCCTAAGTACACAGAGGTGGCGATGTCTGTAACTGATTGACCTGATGAAGATTTTTCAAAAGATTAGCAGGAATGTTACATGCTGTTGCATACCACACTGGCGTGCCTTTTGAAAAGAAGTAGGTACAAATTCCGCCATATGTTAGTTAAGATCATACTTTTAGGGATCATTTCTATAGTATGCATCGCCATGACTTCAGGTAAAACTGACAGTCTACCAAACCACGAGGACGATAGACAGCCTCTCTTTCTGAGCGCGAAGCGAACCAGGGTGAGTGCCAGCTCAGGCTAGTAACTCTGGTTATTGATGACCGTTCCTCTCAGTCACATGTGGCAGAGATGGAGGGAAGAGAGGCATTCTGAGTGGTTTGGCTTATCTATTTTTCCAAGTAAATGTCGATTAGCCACTTCATATAGACACTTTGTGCGTGACTTCATAATTAATCAACAGTGGACACAGTCAACACAATACGCTGTGTGTGCCAGCAAGAGAGAAGTAAAATAACAATTCATAGAAGAGCCAAAACATCAAGGTTCAGGCGAGGCTCGAACTCGCGGCCTTCTGCGTGTGAAGCAGACGTGATAACCACTACACCACTGAACCGCAGCTGTGTTGTTGCAGTGTTTGTAAAGACTTATACCTGCCACGGACACTAACAGAGCACGGCAAGTTGAGGATCTGCTGAGGGGTGGTGTACATTTGTAAAAGGTGACAAGAAACAAAACATTAAGTAGTATCAAGCCCCCTTCGGTGGTGGTAGGTTTTTACCTGAGAAAGAGAGATGTATACATTCCATGAAATAATGGAAATCCCCCCAAAAGTAAGGTTCCGGCGAGGCTCGAACTCGCGGCCTTCTGCGTGTTAAGCAGACGTGATAACCACTACACCACGGAACCACCTGTAAACGAGCGTGAATCTCTTTCGTGTACCATTGATTGTATGTTTTCTTTTCTCTCACGGCATTTCCTCTTACTGGTTCCATCATTTCCAATATCAGGACTTTGTACCATTGAAACATGACTGGAAACGTATTTGATCACGATCAGGGGGCTAATTAAGGTGTAACGATGTCTTATCTCACAAACTTCCCACCAGCTTCTCTCAACTAGACAGTTAACACCATGTATATTGATGTCTTATCTCACAAACATCCCACCAACTTCTCTCAACTGGACAGTTTACACAGGAGCAGCCATACAGTCTCAATCACGGTCAATGGGAGATAACCACTGCCACGATGTAATCACCAAACAATATACATTGTACAAACCACTTCAGCTGTTGACATTATCTGTACTCTCTATGTTTTTTTCGCAAATCACAAACGTGGAATGAATCCTAAGTACACAGAGGTGGCGATGTCTGTAACTGATTGACCTGATGAAGATTTTTCAAAAGATTTAGCAGGAATGTTACATGCTGTTGCATACCACACTGGCGTGCCTTTTGAAAAGAAGTAGGTACAAATTCCGCCATATGTTAGTTAAGATCATACTTTTAGGGATCATTTCTATAGTATGCATCGCCATGACTTCAGGTAAAACTGACAGTCTACCAAACCACGAGGACGATAGACAGCCTCTCTTTCTGAGCGCGAAGCGAACCAGGGTGAGTGCCAGCTCAGGCTAGTAACTCTGGTTATTGATGACCGTTCCTCTCAGTCACATGTGGCAGAGATGGAGGGAAGAGAGGCATTCTGAGTGGTTTGGCTTATCTATTTTTCCAAGTAAATGTCGATTAGCCACTTCATATAGACACTTTGTGCGTGACTTCATAATTAATCAACAGTGGACACAGTCAACACAATACGCTGTGTGTGCCAGCAAGAGAGAAGTAAAATAACAATTCATAGAAGAGCCAAAACATCAAGGTTCAGACGAGGCTCGAACTCGCGGCCTTCTGCGTGTGAAGCAGACGTGATAACCACTACACCACTGAACCGCAGCTGTGTTGTTGCAGTGTTTGTAAAGACTTATACCTGCCACGGACACTAACAGAGCACGGCAAGTTGAGGATCTGCTGAGGGGTGGTGTACATTTGTAAAAGGTGACAAGAAACAAAACATTAAGTAGTATCAAGCCCCCTTCGCTGGTGGTAGGTTTTTACCTGAGAAAGAGAGATGTATACATTCCATGAAATAATGGAAATCCCCCCAAAAGTAAGGTTCCGGCGAGGCTCGAACTCGCGGCCTTCTGCGTGTTAAGCAGACGTGATAACCACTACACCACGGAACCACCTGTAAACGAGCATGAATCTCTTTCGTGTACCATTGATTGTATGTTTTCTTTTCTCTCACGGCATTTCCTCTTACTGGTTCCATCATTTCCAATATCAGGACTTTGTACCATTGAAACATGACTGGAAACGTATTTGATCACGATCAGGGGGCTAATTAAGGTGTAACGATGTCTTATCTCACAAACTTCCCACCAGCTTCTCTCAACTAGACAGTTAACACCATGTATATTGATGTCTTATCTCACAAACATCCCACCAACTTCTCTCAACTGGACAGTTTACACAGGAGCAGCCATACAGTCTCAATCACGGTCAATGGGAGATAACCACTGCCACGATGTAATCACCAAACAATATACATTGTACAAACCACTTCAGCTGTTGACATTATCTGTACTCTCTATGTTTTTTTCGCAAATCACAAACGTGGAATGAATCCTAAGTACACAGAGGTGGCGATGTCTGTAACTGATTGACCTGATGAAGATTTTTCAAAAGATTTAGCAGGAATGTTACATGCTGTTGCATACCACACTGGCGTGCCTTTTGAAAAGAAGTAGGTACAAATTCCGCCATATGTTAGTTAAGATCATACTTTTAGGGATCATTTCTATAGTATGCATCGCCATGACTTCAGGTAAAACTGACAGTCTACCAAACCACGAGGACGATAGACAGCCTCTCTTTCTGAGCGCGAAGCGAACCAGGGTGAGTGCCAGCTCAGGCTAGTAACTCTGGTTATTGATGACCGTTCCTCTCAGTGACATGTGGCAGAGATGGAGGGAAGAGAGGCATTCTGAGTGGTTTGGCTTATCTATTTTTCCAAGTAAATGTCGATTAGCCACTTCATATAGACACTTTGTGCGTGACTTCATAATTAATCAACAGTGGACACAGTCAACACAATACGCTGTGTGTGCCAGCAAGAGAGAAGTAAAATAACAATTCATAGAAGAGCCAAAACATCAAGGTTCAGGCGAGGCTCGAACTCGCGGCCTTCTGCGTGTGAAGCAGACGTGATAACCACTACACCACTGAACCTCTGCAGTGTTGCTGCAGTGTTTGTAAAGACTTATACCTGCCACGGACACTAACAGAGCACGGCAAGTTGAGGATCTGCTGAGGGGTGGTGTACATTTGTAAAAGGCGACAAGAAACAAAACATTAAGTAGTATCAAGCCCCCTTCGCTGGTGGTAGGTTTTTACCTGAGAAAGAGAGATGTATACATTCCATGAAATAATGGAAATCCCCCCAAAAGTAAGGTTCCGGCGAGGCTCGAACTCGCGGCCTTCTGCGTGTTAAGCAGACGTGATAACCACTACACCACGGAACCACCTGTAAACGAGCATGAATCTCTTTCGTGTACCATTGATTGTATGTTTTCTTTTCTCTCACGGCATTTCCTCTTACTGGTTCCATCATTTCCAATATCAGGACTTTGTACCATTGAAACATGACTGGAAACGTATTTGATCACGATCAGGGGGCTAATTAAGGTGTAACGATGTCTTATCTCACAAACTTCCCACCAGCTTCTCTCAACTAGACAGTTAACACCATGTATATTGATGTCTTATCTCACAAACATCCCACCAACTTCTCTCAACTGGACAGTTTACACAGGAGCAGCCATACAGTCTCAATCACGGTCAATGGGAGATAACCACTGCCACGATGTAATCACCAAACAATATACATTGTACAAACCACTTCAGCTGTTGACATTATCTGTACTCTCTATGTTTTTTTCGCAAATCACAAACGTGGAATGAATCCTAAGTACACAGAGGTGGCGATGTCTGTAACTGATTGACCTGATGAAGATTTTTCAAAAGATTTAGCAGGAATGTTACATGCTGTTGCATACCACACTGGCGTGCCTTTTGAAAAGAAGTAGGTACAAATTCCGCCATATGTTTGTTAAGATCATACTTTTAGGGATCATTTCTATAGTATGCATCGCCATGACTTCAGGTAAAACTGACAGTCTACCAAACCACGAGGACGATAGACAGCCTCTCTTTCTGAGCGCGAAGCGAACCAGGGTGAGTGCCAGCTCAGGCTAGTAACTCTGGTTATTGATGACCGTTCCTCTCAGTCACATGTGGCAGAGATGGAGGGAAGAGAGGCATTCTGAGTGGTTTGGCTTATCTATTTTTCCAAGTAAATGTCGATTAGCCACTTCATAAAGACACTTTGTGCGTGACTTCATAATTAATCAACAGTGGACACAGTCAACACAATACGCTGTGTGTGCCAGCAAGAGAGAAGTAAAATAACAATTCATAGAAGAGCCAAAACATCAAGGTTCAGGCGAGGCTCGAACTCGCGGCCTTCTGCGTGTGAAGCAGACGTGATAACCACTACACCACTGAACCGCAGCTGTGTAGTTGCAGTGTTTGTAAAGACTTATACCTGCCACGGACACTAACAGAGCACGGCAAGTTGAGGATCTGCTGAGGGGTGGTGTACATTTGTAAAAGGTGACAAGAAACAAAACATTAAGTAGTATCAAGCCCCCTTCGCTGGTGGTAGGTTTTTACCTGAGAAAGAGAGATGTATACATTCCATGAAATAATGGAAATCCCCCCCAAAAGTAAGGTTCAGGCGATGCTCGAACTCGCGGCCTTCTGCGTGTGAAGCAGACGTGATAACCACTACACCACTGAACCGCAGCTGTGTTGTTGCAGTGTTTGTAAAGACTTATACCTGCCACGGACACTAACAGAGCACGGCAAGTTGAGGATCTGCTGAGGGGTGGTGTACATTTGTAAAAGGTGACAAGAAACAAAACATTAAGTAGTATCAAGCCCCCTTCGCTGGTGGTAGGTTTTTACCTGAGAAAGAGAGATGTATACATTCCATGAAATAATGGAAATCCCCCCAAAAGTAAGGTTCCGGCGAGGCTCGAACTCGCGGCCTTCTGCGTGTTAAGCAGACGTGATAACCACTACACCACGGAACCACCTGTAAACGAGCGTGAATCTCTTTCGTGTACCATTGATTGTATGTTTTCTTTTCTCTCACGGCATTTCCTCTTACTGGTTCCATCATTTCCAATATCAGGACTTTGTACCATTGAAACATGACTGGAAACGTATTTGATCACGATCAGGGGGCTAATTAAGGTGTAACGATGTCTTATCTCACAAACTTCCCACCAGCTTCTCTCAACTAGACAGTTAACACCATGTATATTGATGTCTTATCTCACAAACATCCCACCAACTTCTCTCAACTGGACAGTTTACACAGGAGCAGCCATACAGTCTCAATCACGGTCAATGGGAGATAACCACTGCCACGATGTAATCACCAAACAATATACATTGTACAAACCACTTCAGCTGTTGACATTATCTGTACTCTCTATGTTTTTTTCGCAAATCACAAACGTGGAATGAATCCTAAGTACACAGAGGTGGCGATGTCTGTAACTGATTGACCTGATGAAGATTTTTCAAAAGATTTAGCAGGAATGTTACATGCTGTTGCATACCACACTGGCGTGCCTTTTGAAAAGAAGTAGGTACAAATTCCGCCATATGTTAGTTAAGATCATACTTTTAGGGATCATTTCTATAGTATGCATCGCCATGACTTCAGGTAAAACTGACAGTCTACCAAACCACGAGGACGATAGACAGCCTCTCTTTCTGAGCGCGAAGCGAACCAGGGTGAGTGCCAGCTCAGGCTAGTAACTCTGGTTATTGATGACCGTTCCTCTCAGTCACATGTGGCAGAGATGGAGGGAAGAGAGGCATTCTGAGTGGTTTGGCTTATCTATTTTTCCAAGTAAATGTCGATTAGCCACTTCATATAGACACTTTGTGCGTGACTTCATAATTAATCAACAGTGGACACAGTCAACACAATACGCTGTGTGTGCCAGCAAGAGAGAAGTAAAATAACAATTCATAGAAGAGCCAAAACATCAAGGTTCAGGCGAGGCTCGAACTCGCGGCCTTCTGCGTGTGAAGCAGACGTGATAACCACTACACCACTGAACCGCAGCTGTGTTGTTGCAGTGTTTGTAAAGACTTATACCTGCCACGGACACTAACAGAGCACGGCAAGTTGAGGATCTGCTGAGGGGTGGTGTACATTTGTAAAAGGTGACAAGAAACAAAACATTAAGTAGTATCAAGCCCCCTTCGGTGGTGGTAGGTTTTTACCTGAGAAAGAGAGATGTATACATTCCATGAAATAATGGAAATCCCCCCAAAAGTAAGGTTCCGGCGAGGCTCGAACTCGCGGCCTTCTGCGTGTTAAGCAGACGTGATAACCACTACACCACGGAACCACCTGTAAACGAGCATGAATCTCTTTCGTGTACCATTGATTGTATGTTTTCTTTTCTCTCACGGCATTTCCTCTTACTGGTTCCATCATTTCCAATATCAGGACTTTGTACCATTGAAACATGACTGGAAACGTATTTGATCACGATCAGGGGGCTAATTAAGGTGTAACGATGTCTTATCTCACAAACTTCCCACCAGCTTCTCTCAACTAGACAGTTAACACCATGTATATTGATGTCTTATCTCACAAACATCCCACCAACTTCTCTCAACTGGACAGTTTACACAGGAGCAGCCATACAGTCTCAATCACGGTCAATGGGAGATAACCACTGCCACGATGTAATCACCAAACAATATACATTGTACAAACCACTTCAGCTGTTGACATTATCTGTACTCTCTATGTTTTTTTCGCAAATCACAAACGTGGAATGAATCCTAAGTACACAGAGGTGGCGATGTCTGTAACTGATTGACCTGATGAAGATTTTTCAAAAGATTTAGCAGGAATGTTACATGCTGTTGCATACCACACTGGCGTGCCTTTTGAAAAGAAGTAGGTACAAATTCCGCCATATGTTAGTTAAGATCATACTTTTAGGGATCATTTTTATAATATGCATCGCCATGACTTCAGGTAAAACTGACAGTCTACCAAACCACGAGGACGATAGACAGCCTCTCTTTCTGAGCGCGAAGCGAACCAGGGTGAGTGCCAGCTCAGGCTAGTAACTCTGGTTATTGATGACCGTTCCTCTCAGTCACATGTGGCAGAGATGGAGGGAAGAGAGGCATTCTGAGTGGTTTGGCTTATCTATTTTTCCAAGTAAATGTCGATTAGCCACTTCATATAGACACTTTGTGCGTGACTTCATAATTAATCAACAGTGGACACAGTCAACACAATACGCTGTGTGTGCCAGCAAGAGAGAAGTAAAATAACAATTCATAGAAGAGCCAAAACATCAAGGTTCAGGCGAGGCTCGAACTCGCGGCCTTCTGCGTGTGAAGCAGACGTGATAACCACTACACCACTGAACCTCTGCAGTGTTGCTGCAGTGTTTGTAAAGACTTATACCTGCCACGGACACTAACAGAGCACGGCAAGTTGAGGATCTGCTGAGGGGTGGTGTACATTTGTAAAAGGTGACAAGAAACAAAACATTAAGTAGTATCAAGCCCCCTTCGGTGGTGGTAGGTTTTTACCTGAGAAAGAGAGATGTATACATTCCATGAAATAATGGAAATCCCCCCCAAAAGTAAGGTTCCGGCGAGGCTCGAACTCGCGGCCTTCTGCGTGTTAAGCAGACGTGATAACCACTACACCACGGAACCACCTGTAAACGAACATGAATCTCTTTCGTGTACCATTGATTGTATGTTTTCTTTTCTCTCACGGCATTTCCTCTTACTGGTTCCATCATTTCCAATATCAAGACTTTGTACCATTGAAACATGACTGGAAACGTATTTGATCACGATCAGGGGGCTAATTAAGGTGTAACGATGTCTTATCTCACAAACTTCCCACCAGCTTCTCTCAACTAGACAGTTAACACCATGTATATTGATGTCTTATCTCACAAACATCCCACCAACTTCTCTCAACTGGACAGTTTACACAGGAGCAGCCATACAGTCTCAATCACGGTCAATGGGAGATAACCACTGCCACGATGTAATCACCAAACAATATACATTGTACAAACCACTTCAGCTGTTGACATTATAATGGACACAGTCAACACAATACGCTGTGTGTGCCAGCAAGAGAGAAGTAAAATAACAATTCATAGAAGAGCCAAAACATCAAGGTTCAGGCGAGGCTCGAACTCGCGGCCTTCTGCGTGTGAAGCAGACGTGATAACCACTACACCACTGAACCTCTGCAGTGTTGCTGCAGTGTTTGTAAAGACTTATACCTGCCACGGACACTAACAGAGCACGGCAAGTTGAGGATCTGCTGAGGGGTGGTGTACATTTGTAAAAGGTGACAAGAAACAAAACATTAAGTAGTATCAAGCCCCCTTCGGTGGTGGTAGGTTTTTACCTGAGAAAGAGAGATGTATACATTCCATGAAATAATGGAAATCCCCCCAAAAGTAAGGTTCCGGCGAGGCTCGAACTCGCGGCCTTCTGCGTGTTAAGCAGACGTGATAACCACTACACCACGGAACCACCTGTAAACGAACATGAATCTCTTTCGTGTACCATTGATTGTATGTTTTCTTTTCTCTCACGGCATTTCCTCTTACTGGTTCCATCATTTCCAATATCAAGACTTTGTACCATTGAAACATGACTGGAAACGTATTTGATCACGATCAGGGGGCTAATTAAGGTGTAACGATGTCTTATCTCACAAACTTCCCACCAGCTTCTCTCAACTAGACAGTTAACACCATGTATATTGATGTCTTATCTCACAAACATCCCACCAACTTCTCTCAACTGGACAGTTTACACAGGAGCAGCCATACAGTCTCAATCACGGTCAATGGGAGATAACCACTGCCACGATGTAATCACCAAACAATATACATTGTACAAACCACTTCAGCTGTTGACATTATCTGTACTCTCTATGTTTTTTTCGCAAATCACAAACGTGGAATGAATCCTAAGTACACAGAGGTGGCGATGTCTGTAACTGATTGACCTGATGAAGATTTTTCAAAAGATTTAGCAGGAATGTTACATGCTGTTGCATACCACACTGGCGTGCCTTTTGAAAAGAAGTAGGTACAAATTCCGCCATATGTTAGTTAAGATCATACTTTTAGGGATCATTTCTATAGTATGCATCGCCATGACTTCAGGTAAAACTGACAGTCTACCAAACCACGAGGACGATAGACAGCCTCTCTTTCTGAGCGCGAAGCGAACCAGGGTGAGTGCCAGCTCAGGCTAGTAACTCTGGTTATTGATGACCGTTCCTCTCAGTGACATGTGGCAGAGATGGAGGGAAGAGAGGCATTCTGAGTGGTTTGGCTTATCTATTTTTCCAAGTAAATGTCGATTAGCCACTTCATATAGACACTTTGTGCGTGACTTCATAATTAATCAACAGTGGACACAGTCAACACAATACGCTGTGTGTGCCAGCAAGAGAGAAGTAAAATAACAATTCATAGAAGAGCCAAAACATCAAGGTTCAGGCGAGGCTCGAACTCGCGGCCTTCTGCGTGTGAAGCAGACGTGATAACCACTACACCACTGAACCTCTGCAGTGTTGCTGCAGTGTTTGTAAAGACTTATACCTGCCACGGACACTAACAGAGCACGGCAAGTTGAGGATCTGCTGAGGGGTGGTGTACATTTGTAAAAGGCGACAAGAAACAAAACATTAAGTAGTATCAAGCCCCCTTCGCTGGTGGTAGGTTTTTACCTGAGAAAGAGAGATGTATACATTCCATGAAATAATGGAAATCCCCCCAAAAGTAAGGTTCCGGCGAGGCTCGAACTCGCGGCCTTCTGCGTGTTAAGCAGACGTGATAACCACTACACCACGGAACCACCTGTAAACGAACATGAATCTCTTTCGTGTACCATTGATTGTATGTTTTCTTTTCTCTCACGGCATTTCCTCTTACTGGTTCCATCATTTCCAATATCAGGACTTTGTACCATTGAAACATGACTGGAAACGTATTTGATCACGATCAGGGGGCTAATTAAGGTGTAACGATGTCTTATCTCACAAACTTCCCACCAGCTTCTCTCAACTAGACAGTTAACACCATGTATATTGATGTCTTATCTCACAAACATCCCACCAACTTCTCTCAACTGGACAGTTTACACAGGAGCAGCCATACAGTCTCAATCACGGTCAATGGGAGATAACCACTGCCACGATGTAATCACCAAACAATATACATTGTACAAACCACTTCAGCTGTTGACATTATCTGTACTCTCTATGTTTTTTTCGCAAATCACAAACGTGGAATGAATCCTAAGTACACAGAGGTGGCGATGTCTGTAACTGATTGACCTGATGAAGATTTTTCAAAAGATTTAGCAGGAATGTTACATGCTGTTGCATACCACACTGGCGTGCCTTTTGAAAAGAAGTAGGTACAAATTCCGCCATATGTTTGTTAAGATCATACTTTTAGGGATCATTTCTATAGTATGCATCGCCATGACTTCAGGTAAAACTGACAGTCTACCAAACCACGAGGACGATAGACAGCCTCTCTTTCTGAGCGCGAAGCGAACCAGGGTGAGTGCCAGCTCAGGCTAGTAACTCTGGTTATTGATGACCGTTCCTCTCAGTCACATGTGGCAGAGATGGAGGGAAGAGAGGCATTCTGAGTGGTTTGGCTTATCTATTTTTCCAAGTAAATGTCGATTAGCCACTTCATAAAGACACTTTGTGCGTGACTTCATAATTAATCAACAGTGGACACAGTCAACACAATACGCTGTGTGTGCCAGCAAGAGAGAAGTAAAATAACAATTCATAGAAGAGCCAAAACATCAAGGTTCAGGCGAGGCTCGAACTCGCGGCCTTCTGCGTGTGAAGCAGACGTGATAACCACTACACCACTGAACCGCAGCTGTGTTGTTGCAGTGTTTGTAAAGACTTATACCTGCCACGGACACTAACAGAGCACGGCAAGTTGAGGATCTGCTGAGGGGTGGTGTACATTTGTAAAAGGTGACAAGAAACAAAACATTAAGTAGTATCAAGCCCCCTTCGCTGGTGGTAGGTTTTTACCTGAGAAAGAGAGATGTATACATTCCATGAAATAATGGAAATCCCCCCCAAAAGTAAGGTTCCGGCGAGGCTCGAACTCGCGGCCTTCTGCGTGTTAAGCAGACGTGATAACCACTACACCACGGAACCACCTGTAAACGAGCATGAATCTCTTTCGTGTACCATTGATTGTATGTTTTCTTTTCTCTCACGGCATTTCCTCTTACTGGTTCCATCATTTCCAATATCAGGACTTTGTACCATTGAAACATGACTGGAAACGTATTTGATCACGATCAGGGGGCTAATTAAGGTGTAACGATGTCTTATCTCACAAACTTCCCACCAGCTTCTCTCAACTAGACAGTTAACACCATGTATATTGATGTCTTATCTCACAAACATCCCACCAACTTCTCTCAACTGGACAGTTTACACAGGAGCAGCCATACAGTCTCAATCACGGTCAATGGGAGATAACCACTGCCACGATGTAATCACCAAACAATATACATTGTACAAACCACTTCAGCTGTTGACATTATCTGTACTCTCTATGTTTTTTTCGCAAATCACAAACGTGGAATGAATCCTAAGTACACAGAGGTGGCGATGTCTGTAACTGATTGACCTGATGAAGATTTTTCAAAAGATTAGCAGGAATGTTACATGCTGTTGCATACCACACTGGCGTGCCTTTTGAAAAGAAGTAGGTACAAATTCCGCCATATGTTAGTTAAGATCATACTTTTAGGGATCATTTCTATAGTATGCATCGCCATGACTTCAGGTAAAACTGACAGTCTACCAAACCACGAGGACGATAGACAGCCTCTCTTTCTGAGCGCGAAGCGAACCAGGGTGAGTGCCAGCTCAGGCTAGTAACTCTGGTTATTGATGACCGTTCCTCTCAGTCACATGTGGCAGAGATGGAGGGAAGAGAGGCATTCTGAGTGGTTTGGCTTATCTATTTTTCCAAGTAAATGTCGATTAGCCACTTCATATATACACTTTGTGCGTGACTTCATAATTAATCAACAGTGGACACAGTCAATATAATACGCTGTGTGTGCCAGCAAGAGAGAAGTAAAATAACAATTCATAGAAGAGCCAAAACATCAAGGTTCAGGCGAGGCTCGAACTCGCGGCCTTCTGCGTGTGAAGCAGACGTGATAACCACTACACCACTGAACCTCTGCAGTGTTGCTGCAGTGTTTGTAAAGACTTATACCTGCCACGGACACTAACAGAGCACGGCAAGTTGAGGATCTGCTGAGGGGTGGTGTACATTTGTAAAAGGCGACAAGAAACAAAACATTAAGTAGTATCAAGCCCCCTTCGCTGGTGGTAGGTTTTTACCTGAGAAAGAGAGATGTATACATTCCATGAAATAATGGAAATCCCCCCAAAAGTAAGGTTCCGGCGAGGCTCGAACTCGCGGCCTTCTGCGTGTTAAGCAGACGTGATAACCACTACACCACGGAACCACCTGTAAACGAACATGAATCTCTTTCGTGTACCATTGATTGTATGTTTTCTTTTCTCTCACGGCATTTCCTCTTACTGGTTCCATCATTTCCAATATCAGGACTTTGTACCATTGAAACATGACTGGAAACGTATTTGATCACGATCAGGGGGCTAATTAAGGTGTAACGATGTCTTATCTCACAAACTTCCCACCAGCTTCTCTCAACTAGACAGTTAACACCATGTATATTGATGTCTTATCTCACAAACATCCCACCAACTTCTCTCAACTGGACAGTTTACACAGGAGCAGCCATACAGTCTCAATCACGGTCAATGGGAGATAACCACTGCCACGATGTAATCACCAAACAATATACATTGTACAAACCACTTCAGCTGTTGACATTATCTGTACTCTCTATGTTTTTTTCGCAAATCACAAACGTGGAATGAATCCTAAGTACACAGAGGTGGCGATGTCTGTAACTGATTGACCTGATGAAGATTTTTCAAAAGATTTAGCAGGAATGTTACATGCTGTTGCATACCACACTGGCGTGCCTTTTGAAAAGAAGTAGGTACAAATTCCGCCATATGTTTGTTAAGATCATACTTTTAGGGATCATTTCTATAGTATGCATCGCCATGACTTCAGGTAAAACTGACAGTCTACCAAACCACGAGGACGATAGACAGCCTCTCTTTCTGAGCGCGAAGCGAACCAGGGTGAGTGCCAGCTCAGGCTAGTAACTCTGGTTATTGATGACCGTTCCTCTCAGTCACATGTGGCAGAGATGGAGGGAAGAGAGGCATTCTGAGTGGTTTGGCTTATCTATTTTTCCAAGTAAATGTCGATTAGCCACTTCATAAAGACACTTTGTGCGTGACTTCATAATTAATCAACAGTGGACACAGTCAACACAATACGCTGTGTGTGCCAGCAAGAGAGAAGTAAAATAACAATTCATAGAAGAGCCAAAACATCAAGGTTCAGGCGAGGCTCGAACTCGCGGCCTTCTGCGTGTGAAGCAGACGTGATAACCACTACACCACTGAACCGCAGCTGTGTTGTTGCAGTGTTTGTAAAGACTTATACCTGCCACGGACACTAACAGAGCACGGCAAGTTGAGGATCTGCTGAGGGGTGGTGTACATTTGTAAAAGGTGACAAGAAACAAAACATTAAGTAGTATCAAGCCCCCTTCGCTGGTGGTAGGTTTTTACCTGAGAAAGAGAGATGTATACATTCCATGAAATAATGGAAATCCCCCCCAAAAGTAAGGTTCCGGCGAGGCTCGAACTCGCGGCCTTCTGCGTGTTAAGCAGACGTGATAACCACTACACCACGGAACCACCTGTAAACGAGCATGAATCTCTTTCGTGTACCATTGATTGTATGTTTTCTTTTCTCTCACGGCATTTCCTCTTACTGGTTCCATCATTTCCAATATCAGGACTTTGTACCATTGAAACATGACTGGAAACGTATTTGATCACGATCAGGGGGCTAATTAAGGTGTAACGATGTCTTATCTCACAAACTTCCCACCAGCTTCTCTCAACTAGACAGTTAACACCATGTATATTGATGTCTTATCTCACAAACATCCCACCAACTTCTCTCAACTGGACAGTTTACACAGGAGCAGCCATACAGTCTCAATCACGGTCAATGGGAGATAACCACTGCCACGATGTAATCACCAAACAATATACATTGTACAAACCACTTCAGCTGTTGACATTATCTGTACTCTCTATGTTTTTTTCGCAAATCACAAACGTGGAATGAATCCTAAGTACACAGAGGTGGCGATGTCTGTAACTGATTGACCTGATGAAGATTTTTCAAAAGATTAGCAGGAATGTTACATGCTGTTGCATACCACACTGGCGTGCCTTTTGAAAAGAAGTAGGTACAAATTCCGCCATATGTTAGTTAAGATCATACTTTTAGGGATCATTTCTATAGTATGCATCGCCATGACTTCAGGTAAAACTGACAGTCTACCAAACCACGAGGACGATAGACAGCCTCTCTTTCTGAGCGCGAAGCGAACCAGGGTGAGTGCCAGCTCAGGCTAGTAACTCTGGTTATTGATGACCGTTCCTCTCAGTCACATGTGGCAGAGATGGAGGGAAGAGAGGCATTCTGAGTGGTTTGGCTTATCTATTTTTCCAAGTAAATGTCGATTAGCCACTTCATATAGACACTTTGTGCGTGACTTCATAATTAATCAACAGTGGACACAGTCAACACAATACGCTGTGTGTGCCAGCAAGAGAGAAGTAAAATAACAATTCATAGAAGAGCCAAAACATCAAGGTTCAGGCGAGGCTCGAACTCGCGGCCTTCTGCGTGTGAAGCAGACGTGATAACCACTACACCACTGAACCGCAGCTGTGTTGTTGCAGTGTTTGTAAAGACTTATACCTGCCACGGACACTAACAGAGCACGGCAAGTTGAGGATCTGCTGAGGGGTGGTGTACATTTGTAAAAGGTGACAAGAAACAAAACATTAAGTAGTATCAAGCCCCCTTCGGTGGTGGTAGGTTTTTACCTGAGAAAGAGAGATGTATACATTCCATGAAATAATGGAAATCCCCCCAAAAGTAAGGTTCCGGCGAGGCTCGAACTCGCGGCCTTCTGCGTGTTAAGCAGACGTGATAACCACTACACCACGGAACCACCTGTAAACGAGCGTGAATCTCTTTCGTGTACCATTGATTGTATGTTTTCTTTTCTCTCACGGCATTTCCTCTTACTGGTTCCATCATTTCCAATATCAGGACTTTGTACCATTGAAACATGACTGGAAACGTATTTGATCACGATCAGGGGGCTAATTAAGGTGTAACGATGTCTTATCTCACAAACTTCCCACCAGCTTCTCTCAACTAGACAGTTAACACCATGTATATTGATGTCTTATCTCACAAACATCCCACCAACTTCTCTCAACTGGACAGTTTACACAGGAGCAGCCATACAGTCTCAATCACGGTCAATGGGAGATAACCACTGCCACGATGTAATCACCAAACAATATACATTGTACAAACCACTTCAGCTGTTGACATTATCTGTACTCTCTATGTTTTTTTCGCAAATCACAAACGTGGAATGAATCCTAAGTACACAGAGGTGGCGATGTCTGTAACTGATTGACCTGATGAAGATTTTTCAAAAGATTTAGCAGGAATGTTACATGCTGTTGCATACCACACTGGCGTGCCTTTTGAAAAGAAGTAGGTACAAATTCCGCCATATGTTAGTTAAGATCATACTTTTAGGGATCATTTCTATAGTATGCATCGCCATGACTTCAGGTAAAACTGACAGTCTACCAAACCACGAGGACGATAGACAGCCTCTCTTTCTGAGCGCGAAGCGAACCAGGGTGAGTGCCAGCTCAGGCTAGTAACTCTGGTTATTGATGACCGTTCCTCTCAGTCACATGTGGCAGAGATGGAGGGAAGAGAGGCATTCTGAGTGGTTTGGCTTATCTATTTTTCCAAGTAAATGTCGATTAGCCACTTCATATAGACACTTTGTGCGTGACTTCATAATTAATCAACAGTGGACACAGTCAACACAATACGCTGTGTGTGCCAGCAAGAGAGAAGTAAAATAACAATTCATAGAAGAGCCAAAACATCAAGGTTCAGGCGAGGCTCGAACTCGCGGCCTTCTGCGTGTGAAGCAGACGTGATAACCACTACACCACTGAACCGCAGCTGTGTTGTTGCAGTGTTTGTAAAGACTTATACCTGCCACGGACACTAACAGAGCACGGCAAGTTGAGGATCTGCTGAGGGGTGGTGTACATTTGTAAAAGGTGACAAGAAACAAAACATTAAGTAGTATCAAGCCCCCTTCGGTGGTGGTAGGTTTTTACCTGAGAAAGAGAGATGTATACATTCCATGAAATAATGGAAATCCCCCCAAAAGTAAGGTTCCGGCGAGGCTCGAACTCGCGGCCTTCTGCGTGTTAAGCAGACGTGATAACCACTACACCACGGAACCACCTGTAAACGAGCATGAATCTCTTTCGTGTACCATTGATTGTATGTTTTCTTTTCTCTCACGGCATTTCCTCTTACTGGTTCCATCATTTCCAATATCAGGACTTTGTACCATTGAAACATGACTGGAAACGTATTTGATCACGATCAGGGGGCTAATTAAGGTGTAACGATGTCTTATCTCACAAACTTCCCACCAGCTTCTCTCAACTAGACAGTTAACACCATGTATATTGATGTCTTATCTCACAAACATCCCACCAACTTCTCTCAACTGGACAGTTTACACAGGAGCAGCCATACAGTCTCAATCACGGTCAATGGGAGATAACCACTGCCACGATGTAATCACCAAACAATATACATTGTACAAACCACTTCAGCTGTTGACATTATCTGTACTCTCTATGTTTTTTTCGCAAATCACAAACGTGGAATGAATCCTAAGTACACAGAGGTGGCGATGTCTGTAACTGATTGACCTGATGAAGATTTTTCAAAAGATTTAGCAGGAATGTTACATGCTGTTGCATACCACACTGGCGTGCCTTTTGAAAAGAAGTAGGTACAAATTCCGCCATATGTTAGTTAAGATCATACTTTTAGGGATCATTTCTATAGTATGCATCGCCATGACTTCAGGTAAAACTGACAGTCTACCAAACCACGAGGACGATAGACAGCCTCTCTTTCTGAGCGCGAAGCGAACCAGGGTGAGTGCCAGCTCAGGCTAGTAACTCTGGTTATTGATGACCGTTCCTCTCAGTCACATGTGGCAGAGATGGAGGGAAGAGAGGCATTCTGAGTGGTTTGGCTTATCTATTTTTCCAAGTAAATGTCGATTAGCCACTTCATATAGACACTTTGTGCGTGACTTCATAATTAATCAACAGTGGACACAGTCAACACAATACGCTGTGTGTGCCAGCAAGAGAGAAGTAAAATAACAATTCATAGAAGAGCCAAAACATCAAGGTTCAGGCGAGGCTCGAACTCGCGGCCTTCTGCGTGTGAAGCAGACGTGATAACCACTACACCACTGAACCGCAGCTGTGTTGTTGCAGTGTTTGTAAAGACTTATACCTGCCACGGACACTAACAGAGCACGGCAAGTTGAGGATCTGCTGAGGGGTGGTGTACATTTGTAAAAGGTGACAAGAAACAAAACATTAAGTAGTATCAAGCCCCCTTCGGTGGTGGTAGGTTTTTACCTGAGAAAGAGAGATGTATACATTCCATGAAATAATGGAAATCCCCCCAAAAGTAAGGTTCCGGCGAGGCTCGAACTCGCGGCCTTCTGCGTGTTAAGCAGACGTGATAACCACTACACCACGGAACCACCTGTAAACGAGCATGAATCTCTTTCGTGTACCATTGATTGTATGTTTTCTTTTCTCTCACGGCATTTCCTCTTACTGGTTCCATCATTTCCAATATCAGGACTTTGTACCATTGAAACATGACTGGAAACGTATTTGATCACGATCAGGGGGCTAATTAAGGTGTAACGATGTCTTATCTCACAAACTTCCCACCAGCTTCTCTCAACTAGACAGTTAACACCATGTATATTGATGTCTTATCTCACAAACATCCCACCAACTTCTCTCAACTGGACAGTTTACACAGGAGCAGCCATACAGTCTCAATCACGGTCAATGGGAGATAACCACTGCCACGATGTAATCACCAAACAATATACATTGTACAAACCACTTCAGCTGTTGACATTATCTGTACTCTCTATGTTTTTTTCGCAAATCACAAACGTGGAATGAATCCTAAGTACACAGAGGTGGCGATGTCTGTAACTGATTGACCTGATGAAGATTTTTCAAAAGATTTAGCAGGAATGTTACATGCTGTTGCATACCACACTGGCGTGCCTTTTGAAAAGAAGTAGGTACAAATTCCGCCATATGTTAGTTAAGATCATACTTTTAGGGATCATTTTTATAATATGCATCGCCATGACTTCAGGTAAAACTGACAGTCTACCAAACCACGAGGACGATAGACAGCCTCTCTTTCTGAGCGCGAAGCGAACCAGGGTGAGTGCCAGCTCAGGCTAGTAACTCTGGTTATTGATGACCGTTCCTCTCAGTCACATGTGGCAGAGATGGAGGGAAGAGAGGCATTCTGAGTGGTTTGGCTTATCTATTTTTCCAAGTAAATGTCGATTAGCCACTTCATATAGACACTTTGTGCGTGACTTCATAATTAATCAACAGTGGACACAGTCAACACAATACGCTGTGTGTGCCAGCAAGAGAGAAGTAAAATAACAATTCATAGAAGAGCCAAAACATCAAGGTTCAGGCGAGGCTCGAACTCGCGGCCTTCTGCGTGTGAAGCAGACGTGATAACCACTACACCACTGAACCTCTGCAGTGTTGCTGCAGTGTTTGTAAAGACTTATACCTGCCACGGACACTAACAGAGCACGGCAAGTTGAGGATCTGCTGAGGGGTGGTGTACATTTGTAAAAGGTGACAAGAAACAAAACATTAAGTAGTATCAAGCCCCCTTCGCTGGTGGTAGGTTTTTACCTGAGAAAGAGAGATGTATACATTCCATGAAATAATGGAAATCCCCCCCAAAAGTAAGGTTCCGGCGAGGCTCGAACTCTCGGCCTTCTGCGTGTTAAGCAGACGTGATAACCACTACACCACGGAACCACCTGTAAACGAACATGAATCTCTTTCGTGTACCATTGATTGTATGTTTTCTTTTCTCTCACGGCATTTCCTCTTACTGGTTCCATCATTTCCAATATCAAGACTTTGTACCATTGAAACATGACTGGAAACGTATTTGATCACGATCAGGGGGCTAATTAAGGTGTAACGATGTCTTATCTCACAAACTTCCCACCAGCTTCTCTCAACTAGACAGTTAACACCATGTATATTGATGTCTTATCTCACAAACATCCCACCAACTTCTCTCAACTGGACAGTTTACACAGGAGCAGCCATACAGTCTCAATCACGGTCAATGGGAGATAACCACTGCCACGATGTAATCACCAAACAATATACATTGTACAAACCACTTCAGCTGTTGACATTATCTGTACTCTCTATGTTTTTTTCGCAAATCACAAACGTGGAATGAATCCTAAGTACACAGAGGTGGCGATGTCTGTAACTGATTGACCTGATGAAGATTTTTCAAAAGATTTAGCAGGAATGTTACATGCTTTTGCATACCACACTGGCGTGCCTTTTGAAAAGAAGTAGGTACAAATTCCGCCATATGTTAGTTAAGATCATACTTTTAGGGATCATTTCTATAGTATGCATCGCCATGACTTCAGGTAAAACTGACAGTCTACCAAACCACGAGGACGATAGACAGCCTCTCTTTCTGAGCGCGAAGCGAACCAGGGTGAGTGCCAGCTCAGGCTAGTAACTCTGGTTATTGATGACCGTTCCTCTCAGTCACATGTGGCAGAGATGGAGGGAAGAGAGGCATTCTGAGTGGTTTGGCTTATCTATTTTTCCAAGTAAATGTCGATTAGCCACTTCATATAGACACTTTGTGCGTGACTTCATAATTAATCAACAGTGGACACAGTCAACACAATACGCTGTGTGTGCCAGCAAGAGAGAAGTAAAATAACAATTCATAGAAGAGCCAAAACATCAAGGTTCAGGCGAGGCTCGAACTCGCGGCCTTCTGCGTGTGAAGCAGACGTGATAACCACTACACCACTGAACCGCAGCTGTGTTGTTGCAGTGTTTGTAAAGACTTATACCTGCCACGGACACTAACAGAGCACGGCAAGTTGAGGATCTGCTGAGGGGTGGTGTACATTTGTAAAAGGTGACAAGAAACAAAACATTAAGTAGTATCAAGCCCCCTTCGGTGGTGGTAGGTTTTTACCTGAGAAAGAGAGATGTATACATTCCATGAAATAATGGAAATCCCCCCAAAAGTAAGGTTCCGGCGAGGCTCGAACTCGCGGCCTTCTGCGTGTTAAGCAGACGTGATAACCACTACACCACGGAACCACCTGTAAACGAGCATGAATCTCTTTCGTGTACCATTGATTGTATGTTTTCTTTTCTCTCACGGCATTTCCTCTTACTGGTTCCATCATTTCCAATATCAGGACTTTGTACCATTGAAACATGACTGGAAACGTATTTGATCACGATCAGGGGGCTAATTAAGGTGTAACGATGTCTTATCTCACAAACTTCCCACCAGCTTCTCTCAACTAGACAGTTAACACCATGTATATTGATGTCTTATCTCACAAACATCCCACCAACTTCTCTCAACTGGACAGTTTACACAGGAGCAGCCATACAGTCTCAATCACGGTCAATGGGAGATAACCACTGCCACGATGTAATCACCAAACAATATACATTGTACAAACCACTTCAGCTGTTGACATTATCTGTACTCTCTATGTTTTTTTCGCAAATCACAAACGTGGAATGAATCCTAAGTACACAGAGGTGGCGATGTCTGTAACTGATTGACCTGATGAAGATTTTTCAAAAGATTTAGCAGGAATGTTACATGCTGTTGCATACCACACTGGCGTGCCTTTTGAAAAGAAGTAGGTACAAATTCCGCCATATGTTAGTTAAGATCATACTTTTAGGGATCATTTTTATAATATGCATCGCCATGACTTCAGGTAAAACTGACAGTCTACCAAACCACGAGGACGATAGACAGCCTCTCTTTCTGAGCGCGAAGCGAACCAGGGTGAGTGCCAGCTCAGGCTAGTAACTCTGGTTATTGATGACCGTTCCTCTCAGTCACATGTGGCAGAGATGGAGGGAAGAGAGGCATTCTGAGTGGTTTGGCTTATCTATTTTTCCAAGTAAATGTCGATTAGCCACTTCATATAGACACTTTGTGCGTGACTTCATAATTAATCAACAGTGGACACAGTCAACACAATACGCTGTGTGTGCCAGCAAGAGAGAAGTAAAATAACAATTCATAGAAGAGCCAAAACATCAAGGTTCAGGCGAGGCTCGAACTCGCGGCCTTCTGCGTGTGAAGCAGACGTGATAACCACTACACCACTGAACCTCTGCAGTGTTGCTGCAGTGTTTGTAAAGACTTATACCTGCCACGGACACTAACAGAGCACGGCAAGTTGAGGATCTGCTGAGGGGTGGTGTACATTTGTAAAAGGTGACAAGAAACAAAACATTAAGTAGTATCAAGCCCCCTTCGCTGGTGGTAGGTTTTTACCTGAGAAAGAGAGATGTATACATTCCATGAAATAATGGAAATCCCCCCCAAAAGTAAGGTTCCGGCGAGGCTCGAACTCTCGGCCTTCTGCGTGTTAAGCAGACGTGATAACCACTACACCACGGAACCACCTGTAAACGAACATGAATCTCTTTCGTGTACCATTGATTGTATGTTTTCTTTTCTCTCACGGCATTTCCTCTTACTGGTTCCATCATTTCCAATATCAAGACTTTGTACCATTGAAACATGACTGGAAACGTATTTGATCACGATCAGGGGGCTAATTAAGGTGTAACGATGTCTTATCTCACAAACTTCCCACCAGCTTCTCTCAACTAGACAGTTAACACCATGTATATTGATGTCTTATCTCACAAACATCCCACCAACTTCTCTCAACTGGACAGTTTACACAGGAGCAGCCATACAGTCTCAATCACGGTCAATGGGAGATAACCACTGCCACGATGTAATCACCAAACAATATACATTGTACAAACCACTTCAGCTGTTGACATTATCTGTACTCTCTATGTTTTTTTCGCAAATCACAAACGTGGAATGAATCCTAAGTACACAGAGGTGGCGATGTCTGTAACTGATTGACCTGATGAAGATTTTTCAAAAGATTTAGCAGGAATGTTACATGCTTTTGCATACCACACTGGCGTGCCTTTTGAAAAGAAGTAGGTACAAATTCCGCCATATGTTAGTTAAGATCATACTTTTAGGGATCATTTCTATAGTATGCATCGCCATGACTTCAGGTAAAACTGACAGTCTACCAAACCACGAGGACGATAGACAGCCTCTCTTCCTGAGCGCGAAGCGAACCAGGGTGAGTGCCAGCTCAGGCTAGTAACTCTGGTTATTGATGACCGTTCCTCTCAGTCACATGTGGCAGAGATGGAGGGAAGAGAGGCATTCTGAGTGGTTTGGCTTATCTATTTTTCCAAGTAAATGTCGATTAGCCACTTCATATAGACACTTTGTTCGTGACTTCATAATTAATCAACAGTGGACACAGTCAACACAATACGCTGTGTGTGCCAGCAAGAGAGAAGTAAAATAACAATTCATAGAAGAGCCAAAACAACAAGGTTCAGGCGAGGCTCGAACTCGCGGCCTTCTGCGTGTGAAGCAGACGTGATAACCACTATACCACTGAACCGCAGCTGTGTTGCTGCAGTGTTTGTAAAGACTTATACCTGCCACGGACACTAACAGAGCACGGCAAGTTGAGGATCTGCTGAGGGGTGGTGTACATTTGTAAAAGGCGACAAAAAACAAAACATTAAGTAGTATCAAGCCCCCTTCGCTGGTGGTAGGTTTTTACCTGAGAAAGAGAGATGTATACATTCCATGAAATAATGGAAATCCCCCCAAAAGTAAGGTTCCGGCGAGGCTCGAACTCGCGGCCTTCTGCGTGTTAAGCAGACGTGATAACCACTACACCACGGAACCACCTATAAACGAACAAGAATCTCTTTCGTGTACTATTGATTGTATGTTTTCTTTTCTCTCATGGCATTTCCTCTTACTGGTTCCATCATTTCCAATATCATACTTTGTACCATTGAAACATGACTGGAAACGTATTTGATCACAATCAGGGGGCTAATTAAGGTGTAACGATGTCTTATCTCACAAACTTCCAACCAGCTTCTCTCAACTAGACAGTTAACACCATGTATATTGATGTCTTATCTCACAAACATCCCACCAACTTCTCTCAACTGGACAGTTTACACAGGAGCAGCCATACAGTCTCAATCACGGTCAATGGGAGATAACCACTGCCACGATGTAATCACCAAACAATATACATTGTACAAACCACTTCAGCTGTTGACATTATCTGTACTCTCTATGTTTTTTTTCGCAAATCACAAACGTGGAATGAATCCTAAGTACACAGAGGTGGCGATGTCTGTAACTGATTGACCTGATGAAGATTTTTCAAAAGATTTAGCAGGAATGTTACATGCTGTTGTATACCACACTGGCGTGCCTTTTGAAAAGAAGTAGGTACAAATTCCGCCATATGTTAGTTAAGATCATACTTTTAGGGATCATTTCTATAGTATGCATCGCCATGACTTCAGGTAAAACTGACAATCTACCAAACCACGAGGACGATAGACAGCCTCTCTTTCTGAGCGCGAAGCGAACCAGGGTGAGTGCCAGCTCAGGCTAGTAACTCTGGTTATTGATGACCGTTCCACTCAGTCACATGGGGAAGAGAGGCATTCTGAGTGGTTTGGCTTATCTATTTTTCCAAGTAAATGTCGATTAGCCACTTCATATAGACACTTTGTGCGTGACTTCATAATTAATCAACAGTGGACACAGTCAACACAATATGCTATGTGTGCCAGCAAGAGAGAAGTAAAATAACAATTCATAGAAGAGCCAAAACATCAAGGTTCAGGCGAGGCTCGAACTCGCGGCCCGAACTCGTGGCCATCTGCGTGTGAAGCAGACGTGATAACCACTACACCACTGAACCGCAGCTGTGTTGTTGCAGTGTTTGTAAAGACTTATACCTGCCATGGACACTAACAGAGCACGGCAAGTTGAGGATCTGCTGAGGGGTGGTGTACATGTGTAAAAGGCGACAAGAAACAAAACATTAAGAAGTAACAAGCCCCCTTCGCTGGTGGTAGGATTTTACCTGAGAAAGAGAGATGTATACATTCCATGAAATAATGGAAATCCCTCAAAATGTAAGGTTCCGGCGAGGCTCGAACTCGCGGCCTTCTGCGTGTTAAGCAGACGTGATAACCACTACACCACGGAACCACCCGTAAACAAACATGAATCTCTTTCGTGTACCATTGATTGTATGTTTTCTTTTCTCTCACGGCATTTCCTCTTACTGGTTCCATCATTTCCAATATCATACTTTGTACCATTGAAACATGACTGGAAACGTATTTGATCACGATCAGGGGGCTAATTAAGGTGTAACGATGTCTTATCTCACAAACTTCCAACCAGCTTCTCTCAACTAGACAGTTAACACCATGTATATTGATGTCTTATCTCACAAACATCCCACCAACTTCTCTCAACTGGACAGTTTACACAGGAGCAGCCATACAGTCTCAATCACGGTCAATGGGAGATAACCACTGCCACGATGTAATCACCAAACAATATACATTGTACAAACCACTTCAGCTGTTGACATTATCTGTACTCTCTATGTTTTTTTCGCAAATCACAAACGTGGAATGAATCCTAAGTACACAGAGGTGGCGATGTCTGTAACTGATTGACCTGATGAAGATTTTTCAAAAGATTTAGCAGGAATGTTACATGCTGTTGCATACCACACTGGCGTGCCTTTTGAAAAGAAGTAGGTACAAATTCCGCCATATGTTAGTTAAGATCATACTTTTAGGGATCATTTCTATAGTATGCATCGCCATGACTTCAGGTAAAACTGACAATCTACCAAACCACGAGGACGATAGACAGCCTCTCTTTCTGAGCGCGAAGCGAACCAGGGTGAGTGCCAGCTCAGGCTAGTAACTCTGGTTATTGATGACCGTTCCTCTCAGTCACATGTGGCAGAGATGGAGGGAAGAGAGGCATTCTGAGTGGTTTGGCTTATCTATTTTTCCAAGTAAATGTCGATTAGCCACTTCATATAGACACTTTGTGCGTGACTTCATAATTAATCAACAGTGGACACAGTCAACACAATACGCTATGTGTGCCAGCAAGAGAGAAGTAAAATAACAATTCACAGAAGAGCCAAAACATCAAGGTTCAGGCGAGGCTCGAACTCGCGGCCTTCTGCGTGTGAAGCAGACGTGATAACCACTACACCACTGAACCGCAGCTGTGTTGGTGGCAGTGTTTGTAAAGACTTATACCTGCCACGGACACTAACAGAGCACGGCAAGTTGAGGATCTGCTGAGGGGTGGTGTACCATTGATTGTATGTTTTCTTTTCTTTCACGGCATTTCCTCTTACTGGTTCCATCATTTCCAATATCAGGACTTTGTACCATTGAAACATGACTGGAAACGTATTTGATCACGATCAGGGGGCTAATTAAGGTGTAATGATGTCTTATCTCACAAACTTCCCACCAGCTTCTCTCAACTAGACAGTTAACACCATGTATATTGATGTCTTATCTCACAAACATCCCACCAACTTCTCTCAACTGGACAGTTTACACAGGAGCAGCCATACAGTCTCAATCACGGTCAATGGGAGATAACCACTGCCACGATACTTTTTGGTATCATTTCTATAGTATGCATCGCCATATACATTGTACAAACCACTTCAGCTGTAGACACTATCTGTATTCTCTGGTATTTTTTTGCAAATCACAAACGTGGAATGAATCTAAGTACACAGAGGTGGCGATGCGTGTGAAGCAGACGTGATAACCACTACACCACTGAACATCAGCTGTGCTTTAGCACAATTATATATCAACGATAACATGATTTAAATCGAACAAATCACCCGATTCTGTTGATTTCTCTATTTCGAAAATGAGGTTTTAGGGGTCAAACGAGAATAGGAAGGTGGTTGAGAATCACTCAAACTATAAAAACTATATCAACGTAATACTCGTCATCATCATGTGAAGCACTGAAGGGCCAATTCTGCAGTTTGTTGAATGAACTTCCCTGTTTTTATTTATAAATTGAAATGATCTCAAAATGTTGTAAAGTACAGAAAAGACCAAATGAAAATAAACGACCAACATGCTTCCAAACATTTAAATAAATTAATTAGTAATTAAGTATTCACCTTTATTTAAAATATAAATGTTTGTACAAACTATATCCAACTAGGGTCGCAACTTCGCAAGACAAAATCACTGTTTGAGTGACGATACGCACGATTATAATATCATACATTGAGATGTATTTTTTAGGATGTGGCAGTAATACGCTTCTATAGATTTCTGAAGTAATGACTGATTACTTTCTAGGCCAATACTTCGTTAAAGCCTGGTAAATAAACGTCTCGACATGTGTCTGGTTTCATGAAAAAAGGTTCCTAACAAAAACGGCTGAGACATGTACGTAGTGTCGTCCGATGTATATGTTATGCAGGTGCGATACCAACTTGAACGTTTGTTAGATCCATTACAGGGAGCAAAAATGACGTTCGAAAATATTTATTTCTTGGAGGAAAAAAGGACATTACATAATAAGTCTGTATGATACATTTAATACACTCTGGAATCTTGTTATAACTGATGCAAAGTTAAAATTCAAATTTATAACAAACCTACTTTAAGGAGTAGTACTAACTCTATCTTTGAAAATATCAACTGACAAGCACAATTAGGAGATAGCTGTATACCGTAAAAAATACTATTATCAAGAGATGGATGACAGGAGTCAGGTTGTTTGTATAATCCGATACATTCTAACAAAGATATTTTACTTCTCGTTAAAAACGAAATGTAATGTAATGGCTTGTTCATTGTCAAACATAAATCTGAGAAATGAACATGTCACTGATAAATACAATGCATCATCGATGATCGATTATGAAGGCTTTGCGGTGTTAACACACGACGCGTAGCCTTGTTCACATGAGATATCATAGTACTTGTAATCAATATGACGTCTTTTCAACTAACTTTAAAAAGGCAATAATAGAAAGGTTTTCGAAAGTTGAAATATATATACAGAACATAATGGGTGCTTACACACAGATATTTTGATGGATTTCATTGACTAAGGGGCACTTATGTCTTTTGCACACTCCGATTTCTTCTATCACAAATGTCCATTTAATGTGTACATATAGTATATCCCTAAATAACCACCTACCCTCGTTTATTGCATGTAACAACAACGTGTCGGATAGTGCTTCCCAAAGTATCTGTAATACATGTGGAAATATATTGTTGTTTATAATTAAATATTGAACTGTGGCCCTACTTTGTCACATTCTGTTATACAAAACATAACTAACATAACATAACACACAGGTGGTTATTCTGCTTAATGAAAAACATGGAAAAATCACGAAAAGTATAACACAATGCATAAGAAGAATGTGCTACCTTTACAAATGGCGGTTAGAAACTACACTTTCTTCATTAAACTACACATATATGTGAAACAGGAATTGTGTTCTTGTAACGAGTGGGGGCTTGTTCGTTTCAATTTCAACATTGTCCGTGTTTCCTGAAACAGTAAATATAAATTGCCATTATAAATGCATGGCACAACGGATTGAACACAAAAATACCTATTGCAGCACTTTATCATAAAATACAGCTTTTCCTATTAACAGTTTATGTATTCCACTACACTTGAACGTTTTACAAAAAGAAATGGTACAGGTGTGGTACAGCCGTTTTCATTTTGCTAAACAATACATGCAAGAATCTTATGGTAGATGGTTCAAATCCCATATTCCCCCTGATTATGATTCTTGGAATGTCAGTATACACCCGTGCTCTTAGGTTCCCCAAAGAAGTAAACGTCTAAGCCTGCATGCTTTCTTCAATTCTTTCTTCAATCCCACATTAAGCTGAAACGCCGAAGTATAACTGAAATGATGTGGTGTTAAATTCAACCCACTCACTAACATGTCACAACACGTCTTTTGTTTGCTTTCTTGGTTTCTGTATAAGTTCATCTTGTGATTGGGTATATATTCTACAATTAATTAACTACGAAGGTTATACTATCGAGGTAGGGAGAGATATGAACAGGTAAGAGAAAACCAATACTTATAAGCACTGTTGTAGCTGCGTTGTGTTGTTGCCCATGGAGTCATGTAAATGATTCGGTAATGCAAACTATTTACAAGTTAATCTTTAATTATTTATTGTAGTTTAAGTAACTGATTCGCTGACATAATAGCACACGCGATTCCATATATAACCTATGTATAGAACACAACTGGACCTACAAGATGCCAGCAGGCGATGAATACAACTAAAGAGTTCCTATCTTGTGTCGCGTAGATGGTCCACTTACATTATGGACACGTGCCATCTACATGACTGGTTGAACTCTATGTTGGCATCGGAAGCTGCATCCAGGGCACAAGCTACACATCCCCGTAGCCTTCCGAAGGTAAAGAGTTGAAACAACATTATCTGTAACAAGGACGAAAACACATGAACAACAACATCACTGAATCATAAGAGATCCCAGATTCGCCATGATTATGGTTCTTAGTTCTCACCGAAGTGGTACAGGACTAAAACTTGTACTTCTAACTCACTACTGTAGCAAGTGAGGTGGCGTGAAATAGAGTTTAACATCGCGTTCAGGATTTTTGCATTTATATATAGCGACGTGCATGCACGTGTGCGTGTCGCTGTTTGTACTAGTCCGGACGAATACAGATTTTTTAGGTACAGCCTACTGAGATACCATGTGGCAGAGTAACATGAATACCGGGTATTCTGACTCCTTGCCGACCAGTCTTGTTTAGCCCCTTAATGCCGAGAGTCAGGCAGGGTAACATCAAGTACTATGTTTTAACGTCTTTTTCGTATGATGCGGCCAGGGATCGTATCCACGACCTTCCGCTCTCCAGGCAGCCGCTCTATCCACAAGATCACGTACCCGGTTCATAGTATTCCTGAAGGGCAACCGTGCTAGGTCGGGAGTCAATCACAACATCAGCCATGGTCATCACAGTGTTTATACATCCCTCGCGATCCGAAATCTGGAATATACAGTTACATCAAACCACTTTGCCATCAAACATATCAACAGTGTGGACAGAATGCATGAATGCATCTTTACACTTTGTCGTACTTTGCTTGTGCTGGAGGAGTATATGAACTATTGCACTCCCAAGTGAATAGTAATGTATACCATCGTTTACTCACTTCGTTGAAGTAAAGTGTCAGCATGTTTCCATTTCTCTCGGAGCGGGAAAAGACTGCAGTATGTTGCCTCTCATTAAGGTCCGGGTCAAAGCCAGTAGGTACTCCAATGTTGAGAAGGCTCATACCACTACTTCCTTCATCAAGATGACGGAAGCATGTCTTCAATACAAATCTCCTGTCTGTCTGTTCCAGGATCTCTACACGTAATTCAAACTTGGGATTGGTAGAAGGCGTGTTCTCGTTATACTGTTTATGCACCTGTAAAAGAACGCATACCTCCTTGCAAGGAAACTGAACATGAACAAAAGGCAACTTAACATGCTGCGCAAACCACGTACTTGGGAAATACAAAATGCGCACTCAACAATATTTGGTTTACAAACATGCATATGTGATTGAATGTTGATTGGTTAAATAAGTGAGTGAGGTAGGTTTAACACCGCTTTGGGGAGTATTTCTACCATATCACAGCTGCCAGCTTGATGCAGAAGCAACGCCCATAGTAAAACAAGACGTTAACTACTTAGGTGCAATCAAAGAGCACGAGCATGGTGGTGACATACCATAATGTGTTGAAAACGGGGACTGAACCGACATTCAGTGGATCCTGTGTCACGTCAATTAGCGAGATGTTGCAGACCTGATTAATTCACATGGCGTTTGAACGAAATATGTTGACAATAACGACAATATAGTAAGTATCTGACAAGGGATTTAACGCCGCTTTTGACAGCATTACAGTCGTGTCCTTGTGGTTAGGTTAACGCGTAAGGAAGCCTGAAGCGACGCAGGTTTTACCGTGAAACGTACGACTACGGACATATATATATAAATCACCAAGCATCTTAATCCGACCACACTCAGTAGATGTTCGTGTGGAAGAGTCAAGGGTTATACATTTTGGACTGATACAAATTCGAAATATTCAAATAAGCGAAACACCATTTAATCAATTTGTCAACAGCAAACTATTGAGTATACGTGTTTTGGGTATGAAAGCTATTTGTATCCGACCTGTAGTACCGCCACCCCAGACCCGGAGGCAGTCAGAGTCAGCACACTGGGTACATTGGTCACCTGGAAATACATGCAGAGTATTAAACATGAAGAGAAACGTCTATGTGGAATCAAACTGTGCATGACAAAGTTTTTACTTTTGAAGGAAAGCGACAACACTTACTGGAATCTCACCCGCTTGTAGTAGGAGGGCTGTGTCAGAATTGATAGAAAAATTCTTGGAATACCCTGGCATGTTGACAGAAATATTGATGGATGTCTGTGGTGAATACACATCACCAGCAAACTTTGACAGCGCTTCAAGGGCTACAACCGTGTCCTGTAAACATAATTTCGTGGTTTCAAGAAACACATTTTCTGGTGCTGTAGAGTATTTTTACTTTATCACTAAACAGAAACTAACGTGCACTTGGAACTCATCTGTTCCACTCTTGAGCTTACCTGTGTCGATATAAAGCCTCCCCTGTCATTTCTCTGGTTACTGATCCACCGCATGACAGGGAGTCCTTCCGATACATTGCTAGTCAGAGAGTAGAGGAGAAGAGCATATGACGTCATCTCTATACTCTTGGCTTCAGTGTCGCGATACCATCGGTAGTGGAAGTATCCCGTGGGTTTAGGCGGTGATGGGTCCATCCAATGTTTAGAGCTTACTGGAAATCAAAAAGCGACAAAATAACCAGAAGAAAAGACGAAACAAATTCTATGACACATATATACGGGTTCAGGGTTTAAGGAGATATCAACCTCACTACCACTAGGGTAGATAATGACGACTTTAGATCTGCCTTATTTTTGAAAATGTCATTCTTAGTGCTCTCGTGGACTTGCAGTGGAGAAAGCATGCATAGGTCTAATTACCGTCATTGACAGCCGCGGCTTCAACGATGGACTGAGCTTCAAGAGCCCTGTTACTACCAGCAAGAGCGAGAGCATAGGCCACGAGGATCTTGTCATAAGTTGTGTTCAGGGTGTCGAACCGGGACTCCAAATATTGCACAGCTTTATTAGCAGAATCCAAGAGCTAAAAATGCGTAACATAAAAAATAGCCATTGCGATAATTAAGAATGATTTTCCACAATGTAGGTATGTCAATAGTTCCTTCATAAAACAGAGGTCAATCTCGATAACCATCAAATGCTATGCTATGCTTGTTAAGAGGATGAAAGGTCAAGTGAATCTGGGGCCAAAACCTTCTGTACATATGCATTTATGGTAGCCATAATAAAGAAAACATTCAGATATATGTAAGATAAAACTAATAATAAATTTGGATATACCCATATTTTATATCTGCAACTTTCCATGGTTTTCTTCTCTAACACTAAAGGGGGCAGTCCGGTAGCCTAGTGGTTTAAGCGTTAGCTCGTCACGCCGAAGACCCGGGTTCGATTCCCGACATGGGTACAATGTATGAAGCCTATTTCTGGTGTCCCTCGCCGTGATATTGCTAAAAGCGGCGCAAATTCAAACTCACTCACTCACTCTAACACCGAAGAGAAAACCTCTCACATTAACTTATTGATCTCCCATTTTGAAAGATATTTTATCTCCAAACTCCCAGATAAGTATTGCATTGAAATAAAAAAAATCAGGGCAATTGTTTTATAGTAATAAGAATCATATACCATTTTGTCCGTTAGTACCGATGCTGGTAGTCTGGGAGCTGGGGGATTGCCAGGGGATCGATCTCCACCCAGTATATCCGTTGGGACCTCGTTATTAGACGCCCACTGCACCTGTGCAGCCTGTGCCTCCTTGAGAGCTATGAGTACATATGCGGTGAGGCCAACACCCGCCCCTGTACCACTCTGAAACCAAGGAGTACATTAAATATATAGCACTATGCTGCGAGATCAGCACTCGCCCTTGGTACCAATCTGAAACCAAGGAGTACATTGAATATACAGCACTATGCTGCGAGATCAACAACCGCTCTTGTACCACTCTGATATCAGGTTACACATTCAGAATAGATCACTATGCTGTCAGGCCAACACCCGCCCCTTTACCACTCTGAAACCAAGGAGTACATTAAATATACAGCACTATGCTGCGAGATCAACAACCGCTCTTGTACCACTGTGATATCAGGTTGCACATTCTGAATAGATCACTCTGCTGTCAGGCCAACACCCGCCCCTGTGCCACTCTGATATCAGGTTACACATTCTAAATAGATCACTCTGTGGTCAGGCCAACACCCGCCCCTGTACCACTGTGATATCAGGTCGCACATTCTAAATAGATCACTCTGCTGTCAGGCCAACACCCGCCCCTGTACCACTCTGATATCAGGTTGCACATTCTGAATGGATCACTCTGTGGTCAGGCCAACACCCGACCCTGTGCCACTCTGATATCAGGTTACACATTCTGAATAGATCACTCTGCTGTCAGGCCAACACCCGCCCCTGTACCACTGTGATATCAGGTTACACATTCTGAATAGATCACTCTGCTGTCAGGCCAACACCCGCCCCTGTACCACTGTGATATCAGGTTACACATTCTGAATAGATCACTCTGTGGTCAGGCCAACACCCGACCCTGTACCACTGTGATATCAGGTTACACATTCTGAATAGATCACTCTGCTGTCAGGCCAACACCCGCCCCTGTACCACTGTGATATCAGGTTACACATTCTGAATAGATCACTCTGTGGTCAGGCCAACACCCGCCCCTGTACCACTGTGATATCAGGTTACACATTCTGAATAGATCACTCTGCTGTCAGGCCAACACCCGCCCCTGTACCACTCTGATATCAGGTTGCACATTCTGAATAGATCACTCTGCTGTCAGGCCAACACCCGCCCCTGTACCACTGTGATATCAGGTTACACATTCTGAATAGATCACTCTGTGGTCAGGCCAACACCCGCCCCTGTACCACTGTGATATCAGGTTACACATTCTGAATAGATCACTCTGTGGTCAGGCCAACACCCGCCCCTGTACCACTGTGACATCAGGTTACACATTCTGAATAGATCACTCTGTGGTCAGGCCAACACCCGCCCCTGTACCACTGTGATGTCAGGTTACACATTCTGAATAGATCACTATGCTGTCAGGCCAAAACCCGGCCCCGCTGAACGATTGTACCAGGGTATACAGTCACAATATATCAGAATGTTGTGAAACCATATAGCAGACTGACGAAAAAGTTTGGTTTCGGAAGAAATTATATGACATGATAACAACAATTTGTGCACTACAAACTATATAAAACAGCTGTTATCTTCACATTTTCATTAGATTTGGTACCTAACCAAATATGCCCACATGTAAGGGTATTTCAGGTTAAAGCTGGGATAAAAGGCATCACACAACCTGCATTCTCTTATTGAAAACGTGTCCATCCTCCGGGAAGCTGCCATCCTCTCTCTGCTGGCCGACTACCCACTGTAAGCCTTGAGACATCACGTTGGTGTCTATGACGTCTGGGATCCAAGGGTACGCCTGGGTAAAGCACTTCAATACAAACGCTGTGAGCCTGAAGAAGCCAATGTGCGACATTTACAGGTGGGAAAAGATTACGCACAGCTTAAAAATACATTTCCATCTTATTTTTTTAAGCGTATCCTGTTCTTAATTTTATGACAAAACATACCAATCTTTTTTAAAACTGACATACTCATATAGAAACACAAGAAACTGAAATATTTTGAAATGCAATAGTTATTTGAATACCCTTTCAACTATTCCCTATGCTTAACTGTATCGTATAATATGATAGAATACTTGCGACCATCTGGAGGAACACACAGTGAGCTTTTAAGACAACAATATGTATTAGTCGTCTATATACATGTAAGCTCAGTACAATATGTCTTCTGTAGTTGGGGCAGAGTGTTAACGCACGTTAAATATGTTTTGTGTAACTATCTATTTCTTTTGATATGCAAAATCGAAACCGATTAAAAATCATGTTGCGCATGACTATTGCTATAACCCAAATATGAGCATTGTTGACATTCATAAAGATACGCATTAATAAAGTGTTCCATGTGTTACGTGTCGATTCCCAAATTGAAATAAAATGTTAACCCGAAATCTGTACGTAAAACACCACGTGAAACCAACAAACAACCAACAAATGGTATACAATCAAACAATTGTATTACAAAAATTCAGTAGGTTTTCAATTCAATACAAAATACAGCACAACAATTGCAATGGCAATACATAATACAGTAGTAGTACAATATTCAATGGCAATACATAATATTATGACAGTGGTCAGCACCGAATACAAATACAGTGGTGATAGCAAAAGTCAGTGATAATAATATATCCACCCAGCGGCGACGGTGGTCAAGTTTCCGAGATGGGCCTAGGCAGGGAATCTGGGATGATGAGTGATCTTCATACGAAAGCTGGTCTTGATGTAATGAGATGTGTGAGAGATAGGAGAGGCACGCTCTTGTCCCCTTATATACTTATATCGGAGCTTATACGAGTCATCTGACAGGTCAATATAAAACACAAATTTCACTGGTTAATGCGTAAACGGGTGACGACATGTATACGCACACCCACGTGGGGCGTTTGACAACAAGGGCGTAAGCATTAATAGTAATAAATATCCATCAAACGATTCCAAGACTTCTTTCTCAACAAACGCGGTTTCAAAAGCTACCTGCGATTTCGTCTTAACATCTTCATAAAATGTTACTGTGGAATGTCCAAAGTAGTCCTGCCCTTGTATTCCCTGAACGAGAACGAAATACGTTTGTCGTGATGAATAAAAGCAGTGCTAATGAAACATTCACAATAATTAGTCACGACACCAAACATAATCCTGTCGTGTAAGGTCGGTATATTTGCAGTTTATGAATAGGATTTCTTAAAATATACACGGCAATTGGTGATTTCAACAGTGTTTTTTTTTCTTTTCGTTGTGTTCGTCTAGTGTATATCTGGAATCGGGATGACAATGATCGTGAAAACCCTGGTAATCGTCAACAATATTTCCAAGTGATGAAAGTAGTTTTTTGTCGTTTCCGTCACATGTTTTCATTGCCCAGTAGCAATGTGTATTGACAGAGTCACACTTGTCCGAAAGCTCCTCGTGGCGAAGTCACTCTGCGGGTCCATGTGACTCAGATTTTAATTCTTTGTTGATTCTATTGGCGGCATGCCAAGTATCATTTGCATAAGGCCATCCATATTTGTATATCGGTGTTTCTCATCTCCGACCTCAAATCAAATGTAAAATTTAACAAAAAAATGTCTTTCAATAATTTGGTAAGTTATTTTGAGGCATATTTTATACAAATTTAAAACACTTGGTACTCGTTTATAAATTAAGTATTGAGGCGAGTCACTGTGCTTCGGAAACGAATTTTTAATAAACAGCTGAAGAAAGATAAAGTAGACATGGTTCTTTTTGACGGTACAATGATAGTAGTAATTAGATCGGTGCACGGGGCGGTGGTTAAAGCGTTCGCGCGTCACGCTGAAGACCTGTGTTCGATTCTCCACATGGGCACAGTGTGTAAAGCCCATTTCTTGTGTCACCCGCCGTGTTATTGCTGGAATATTGCTAAAAGCGGCATCAAACCATACTCACTCACTAGATCGGTGCACACTTTTCCACAGGGGCGGGAAAAAATGAGAAAACGAAACGTTATACTATTTCACTTCGGAAGGGAGATAAAGAAATCAGATAAAACATGGACAGCCTCACATATTTCGAAACGTGGTTTAGATACATATTTTGTTCCCACTAGTTTTGTCATGTGCGTGAACATGCATTTCAACATTATTTGAATCAAGATTATTCAGGTCGCTGGCTACACGAATCATCATCTCTTGTAACTACTTCGACATGAACACATGTTTTGGTCTTGCAGCTTAAGGAACACTGTCGCACTCAGATGCATTTTTTCTCCATCTTTGACGAGTACCTGTCATAATGTCAATGCCTCGACAATCTTCATGGTCAGTTGATTTCAACAATGTAATACACACAGCCTCATCACAAGATTCCTTCGACAGAGCCAACCACGTGATCAGGGATGAATTAATAAATTAATTTGTTTTTATAAGGAAAGAATTGATTTCGTGAATATTATTATAAACATGGCATTTTTTAATGCACTGCGGATTTCTACTTTCTGAAACCTTTTGTTTGCTCTTATTCCGACCACGCGATTTTCCTAGCAACTTCGCCCCGAGCGGGCATCCGATTTGGATTACTGCTTACAACTGTCAAGTACTTTGCAGGTTCGCTTGTCTTCAATATGAGCGTCAAAACATTTTCGTGTGATGGTCAGGGGAGCCTTTGGTTATTTCCTTTTTGACATTGATGAGAAATTGCCAGTTCAAGATTACATCGGTCCGGATGTCAACTCGAATCAACAAGATGGAGCCTCTCTTCCCGCCCTTAAGTGCAACTGAAACTTTGACAATTATTTGGCCGATTTTTTTTATTAGTGGAACAGTGTCACTGCTAGATTTAATTGTGAAACCAGATGAAGGCGAAGATGTCTGTTCACAGAGCTTTTGTCAACCATGCGTGACACAGCATCAGGCAATCGTGCTTACGGAATGGTACCTCCAAGTTCCCAGAAATTCGTCGATATGAAAACAACGTTACAAATACTTCTGGACTGAGCTGAGTAGACGAAGTGTTCTAAATACTTGGATTTAAAGAAACGTATATTAAACGTAGCAGCATATGAAGGATTGGCGTGGACAAACGGGAAGCGATGCCAGATTTTGTTTTAAAACTTAGGCGCGAAGTGTATTCAAATCCACTGAAAAAAATATACATGGGCCACATGAAGAGCTAACGATGTTTTGTGTATGTGTTCTGTGAAAGAAAATTAAATCCATAATTACAATTGTCTTGGAATATGTGTATGGGATTTTTCGTTATCGTAAGTACAATGTCATCTTTATAAGCCTAAGGTAGGTCAAAACATCTTGTTTTATTTCGTTACTTCTCAGTTGGTTATGTACATTGTTTTGTTGATACACGTGACATATTCATATATTGGTGTCAAGCTAAGAAATATTGGCTCAACTTCTGGTGTTTCAAATTTGGCTTCTTCCTAAACACTATTTGTAAAATCTGTGTGATAACATAAGTTTAAAATATATAATCTGATTATTGTGGTTTAACTGTTGAATGCAAGTGACCAAAACTAAACATATAAACTATCCAAATATATGTCATTTTCGGATTGAACTGAAAGAATCTTGTCGTTAATACTTGTGTAACGAACGTCAATTTCGTATTAGTGTATCGTTACTGTTAATTTACAGAAACTGCGTCTTCCCGAGGCAAGGGAGTTAACTGACTATAAAAATACAGTTTCCACCATTGCATCACGGTCATGGACAACGGATATAACTCGACTGCATAATGTCTGTTAGTAGATCCATGTATAATTGATGTTGAACTTAAAGCGAGTATGAAGCGTGTTTAGTTTAGTTGTTTAGTTTAATAAAGTGTCAATAAGGAGGAAGTTTCACAAATGTTTATGAATGAAAAACAAATGTCCACCGTTACCTTTCAAATGTGACCTTAACGAGGTCGCGGTATCCAATGAAAACGAATATAACGAGGTCACCCTTGTACGACATGCGAGTGACATTTTGACAGTGACAGTATCTTACTACTTGGCTAACTGTGTGTCATGGTATCCTTTGTGATAGGATAGTTGTTCGACTCATGGTCTGTCCTCGACTCGAATATTTACAGTCGGCCATCATATCACACAAACACTGAAGACTGTGGCGTAAAATGGCATTCACTTACTCATTTAGAAAAATATAGAAATAGTTCTAAGACTAATGGGCTCACCGGGTAAATTCAAAGTCATCTGAATGTTAAATGTAAAATAATGTTAACCTAATATTTATAGATAATGAAAGGAGAGTAGGAGTGAATATTTGACTATGTAGTTTGGTTTGTTGGTCTAGATTAAATCTAACATTAGAGCTACAGGCCATTTGGTCCATTTGGTTTCATGACATGGCTTAAACATTTTCCACAACTGAAACATATTTTTATGAAAAATAACCATTTGGCTTAAATTCCATGCCATGAACCAATGTTATCAAATTGTTTTACAATTGTCCTGTTGAAGGCACATCTCAATTGTTATTCTACGCCTTGAAAATTCATATATCGGTGCAATGCATCCTCCTGAAGTATCAGGCGGACGATGGATGAACACGGACAGCGATCCATGTCTTAAGCCCCAATTGAACAACCGTCGGACCTTCCCACTAGGAGATAAATTGGAAAGAAAATCAAGTCTGCTTTAATTGGCGGATCATATATGAAACTATATTCCTGCCAGTAACGAAAGCGTCGTTAATGTAAGTAACAATGTCATGAAACATACCACATACTGCAGTTCCTGTTACCGTAACTGTAAATAGCAGACTCTCCAAACGTAGAATAACAGCCTTCTCTGTGTTTGTAGCGCAATTCTTGTTGGTATCCTACATAAAGTAAAGTAACATCAATTTGTTGAAAACAAGTCAGTTATGCAGTTACAAACATGTTAATGCGACTGTATCTATGCACCCACAAGCTATAAATCTTTATACAGCATACGCACCACCAGTGTTAAACCATCACCTTCATTTTTGTGAAATACAGGCCTACCACAACCTCATAAAATATGGAAGTATCTTGCCTCTAGTTAACATACTGAGATCGTGGAGGAATCTCAACTGATCACTACCAGTCTAATTGCATCACTCCCGGTTTGGGAAAGAACAATTTTAAATCAGAAAGTCCCATTCCTCAAGCTAAATAATATGAAACATACAGACACTTCCGGTTGAATGATATTACTTCCGTCTGTGGAAATAAGTCATGCGCAGTGCAGACTCCAGAAATCTGTTTGAACCTGTTGTTTAATGACACTGACCCTCAATTTCAACCAATCACAGGCTTAAATACAACTTGTTAAAAAAGTGAAGTCTAACTCTTACAATCATATAAATCTAAACAGTTGATTGATTCAGTACATAAAGAGCCAGAACTACCTTATGAAAGACCATTCGAGTGACTTTGACCTTCAATAAAGATATCTCAATGATCACTTCGGGTGTCCATCATAAGGAACATACATACCAATATTCATCACGCTACAGTCAACACTTTTTGAGTTTTAATTCATTTTCAGCATGTGACATGGAAAGTGAATATAAACAAATATGACGTTCCAAGATGGAATTCAATGTAAAACTGAATTACAGCATATGCTACCGATTAATATGCCAATTACATTTCCCAGGACCCTAAAGGAGATGTACATGATATAATATCTAGGGCGTATTTGTATCTTTGTTGTGTAACGCAGTACTCAGCAATAATCCAGCTGTATGACTGAGGTCTATATATAAAACAGCGTATGGACCAGATAATCCAGTGACTGATATTATGAGCAATGATCCTTGACATCGGGGTTTGAGGAAATTATAAAAAAAAACATATAATAAATGCTGTTCATTGAATGAATATCACCGTGGCCTTCTACTCATAAAGAGGTGGCATCACTATTACAATCTTACATACATACATATTATTAAAATTAAATAACCACTATGCATGGAAAAACGTGACCTTACACGTAAGTCTCTCACAGACTTTTCCGATAAAGTATTAATAAACGGGGAACATTGTGGAAACATGGAAAGCTATGCTTCGGAAAGACAAACCACAAACCGCCAAAGATCATAAGTATTTTGGGATCGTCTATTTCTCAAGACAAAAGCCGGTTAGATTTACATTGGCTGTATATCCTGAAACAGTTTGTTGAAATCTCCTCGTTGCATGTATATAGCGGAGCAGTATCGTTACGAGCAAAGCAAGCATCAAATCCTATAGGTCTGATTAATAACTTGTTTTGTATTGGTAAAAAGGGTTCTAATATTCCCAGACATCTAAATATGCTTATCTATTTGTTCCTGTCTTAATCATCTTAAAAATAGTTAGTATGTTTGTACAGACACCAGATGTAACAGCATACCTTTCTCCATATACGTTTCAATTGTGTCTTTAATGTGTGTGGTCAAACGCTGAGTTCTCTGCAGGTACTTCATGACGTAGATGTTTGGGGCAAATCTCACCATGTTCTGTTCTGCACAACCGCCAGGCATTCTGACTAGATTCTCAATATTTGTCAGAGAAGAACTGAGAATGTCACCTGTATACAACGTAAAACAAGCATACAGATGTATTTAACATATGTTTTGTTTCTAAATTGTCATCAGTGTCGAAGCTGTTTATATCTTACTTCTATCCTACTTTGTTACAAATGGTATTCCATAGATCTTATATAGGCTCCCTGCACAAACAAAATTAAATTGGTTTACAATACCTGCAACGCTGACTCTAAGTTTTTGTGACCCCTCGACGGTTTGTAGAGGGAAATCGACGGATGTGCTTTCTTGGAACGTTGAGGATCCCCGGAGATCGATCAGCCAAGCCTCGTTTTCTGTGCGCTCCAATCCTTCAGGCTTGAAGGCAGAAACCGATGTTTTAAAAGATTAAAGCGTTAAAATTCCATGCTAGTTGAGTATATCAGGATGGCTTTGCAAGCACTTGAAAAAACAAACAAACAGACCCTCGTCACTATTTCCACAAATCCCAACACGGTCTTCCGGTTTAAGACACATGGCTACCAGAGAAAATGTTCAAACCAGGAAAAACCCTATTTCATCCCAGCTAGCCAGATGAGGAATCAAAATATACAATTGCCTGAGTAAACCTTTAAATCAGTCTGTCCCTTTCCATCTAAATAACTTTAAAGTAAAATCGACAAAACCATTTCCATAATAAAAAGAAACTGTATCATAAACATGAATGAATTAGGTTTAACGCCTCTTTAAACAGTATTCCAATTATTTTACAGCGTATGAACTTAATGTGGGAGAAACGCCTGAAGTGATGCAGGTCTCAGAAGTTTATAGATAGTGACATCATGTCATGTGTATACAAATCACTATTTAAAAGTGATAACACAAGGTGTTCGCGAAAAAGTACGAGTTTCCTACACCACCGGTGGCACCCGTCACAAACAATTGTTCACTTGCAAAAACACGGGAACGTATGGTACAGGTCGAGAAGCACCGGGAATCATTTTGGTCACTGATGCTTCACATTTGGAAAAAGTCCTCCACATGTCAACTATAAAACGTTTTGAAAGCTTTACTGAGGCCTTGAATCAAACAACATTGAAGGAAGAGTCGCATGGCACTCCTTGAAATCTCATAGAAAGACCATGCTCGATTGTATCTCAAACTCGTGAAATGTAGATACCAAAGTATGTCCAGAGCTCCTGGAATATTCTCAAGATAAAGGATAAAATGACTATTGTAAAGTTTAATTTATCTTATCTTGTCACCCAACCTTGTGGATAGTTCTTTGTCACTGTCTATGCATAGACCTAAATATAAAACAGATGTGGCGGTTTCACGGGCCTCTTGTATTTCTAGTTCAGATGCGTAAATCAGAGGAAGGAAATATGTGTATATTTGACCATTATTAAACAATATCAGATCAACGCAATCTTAAGTTAAAGTACTTGGACAAATTGCCTTGTTTTGATTTTGCCAATATAAGCAGAAATTTAAATGTGCAAAGAAACAGATAAGTAAGAACCCCCGTGTCAATGGGGATGCCTTCTTGCCAAAATGTCTTATCCCCAAATTGTACATAGATGCTAAGTAAACTTCAGATGATATTTGCTTTCGGTTTAGACAAGTTGTCTTGAACCTTTCAAGATTGATATTTATCTATATTCATGGTCGCCTCCTTTATATCAAATTCCTCATGGATCAAGGAATGGAAGCTTATGGAGATTATTAGAAATCAAGCAAATCATTTGAGTTTTTGTGAATCAACACGGTATTAAGACCATTCGTCTCAAATACTTTCTGTGAATATATATGTAACAATATGTTTGTACTTTTTGGATTTTAAAGCATCATTCTATTTAACTAATAAGAATTAAAGTATTAAACTAAACCTAAATAATTAACATTTATTTCCGTAAATACTTGTCTCTGTTAATTCCATACCTGCAAAGAGCTACTCATAGGTAAGCTAGTTTCTGAAAATAGCTTGTGTTGTTCAGATTATTACCCAACCGCGTTGACAGTTTTTGATGAAGTGCACTTCGCCCTCCATTTTTATCTTTTTATTGTACACAAGTCCACTGGGATTTCTGGTCCTTCACAACATAGATGCTTTCTTTGCACTTGTCTGCCAGTTTGCGCTCCCCCCAAAATGCAAGCTGCTTCACAAAGACTCCATTGCTGAGAATAGCTCCTCTGACCTCGATGCCATTCCTACTCTTCTGTTACCCCCTGCAGGCTCTACGTGATGCATCTGATGCCAACTTGTAGGAGTCGGCAATGTGCTGTCGCAGATCTGTGATGTGGGTGGTGTCAGTTTGTCTACTTTGTGGAGAACCTTTTTCAAAAGCAATGTCGACAGGTAAACGTGGTTTTCTGCTAAACATAAGGAAAAAAGGATGCTCTACAATAGGCATGGATTAGTAGTGCTACGTATAACTTCCAGTTGGTATTCTGGGATGGTTGCAAGGAACCTGACATACTTATCAGGTTACGATTAACTCTCTCTGTCAGGCCATTTCCCTGCGTGTGGTAAGGTGTGGTCCTACTCTTGTCCTGTCCTTGTCAAGCATGCACAGTTCCGTGATCAGATTACTCAAATTGGCACCTTGTTCTGCATGTAGTCTCTGAGGAAAAGCATTGTGTACAAAGAAGTTGTTGAATATGATTTCTGTGGTGATCTTTGCCGTTATGTTCCTTGTAGGGTAGGCTCGAGCATATCTTGTGAAATGGTCAGTAAAAGTAAAGGTTGATATCCTCTCTTGGACATCGAGAATGTAAGATTGATGCCAGAGGTCTGCCTTCTGTTGGTGTTCTTCTGAAGCATCCATCACAGTCTTTTTATCTAGAATCTAGAGAATTGCACCTACTACTAGTGAACTTGAATCTTCATTAATTTCAAGTGTTTAATCTTTAAGTCTTTTGTTCTTGAAGCGATTTCCCGATTCACCGAGGGAGCCGATGTGAGAGAGGCCAAGCAATATTAGAGAAGTTCTTGACATATTGGTATTGAAGAACTACCTCTGAACTGATGAATTGGAGTTCCCATACATGCTAACCAACACCTGAGTTCTTCCTCAGTCTCACCTTTTGGTGTACCAGCTTCTTAAATACCTCATAAAAAAGACGCCAACTCTTTGGGACATAATGACAATGTAATGACAAAATTGCAAACGAGTAAGACGTAAAGGTAATACCATCACAGGCAGTACCCTTTACAGCTTTATCCTACATGTACACCATAGAAAGCTACAGCCAAACAATAAGTCTAAAGTGTACAGTTCATACATGGGGAAAAACGAATAATTAAAATAAAAAGAATGCAGTATACAAGTATACTTAATGAAGTATCAACTTTACGTTAGCTATGGTCAAAACCCGTGAAGATCAGGGGTAGAATAGGTCTTAAGCACCCCATTTTTGTCATAAATGACGACTATGGCGACTAACGGGGTCGGGTGGCCAGGCTCGTTGACTTGGTTGATGCATGTGGATCCATGTTCGTGAGTTCAATCACTGAATTGTCTGTTCCAGATTCGATTAGTTACAGACCGCCATCATATAGCTGGAATATTGCTGAGTGCAAACAAACAAACAAAAGTTATGGTCAAGGATTATGTATGTAACAAAATAAGTTTAGTTTAACGTGTGTTGTGAGTAAGTACTCTTTATCTGAGAACTTAATCCTTACTATAGTAATACAACCGGATATGACAGGTGAGTGTGTCATCCAATAGCAGGGCATGGAGGCATCCATAAATGGTATCATAGTCTTGTCAGATTGCTGACGGGATTAACCTCTTTGGGCATGTGGTCAAGGATCAGAAGGTCCGTGGTTTGAATGCAATCAGGAGCTGGCGGAATTATGGTTAGGGGCGGCAATGGTGCTCCAGCTTTTGTTTTTCCTCCCCAATAGAAGTCTTCATATTAATCCTCCAAAATGCCTAGACGGTGGCAATCACATCATCGTTGGTGGTAAAACTCTATCACACAGGGTTGATTTGACAGATTAAGGTCAGAGGACACTGTGCCAGAAGAGGGATAGGGAAGTAATTCAAAGCAACCAATTGCAACTACAGCCACCTACACTTGAGGCAAGTGCAAGGTGCATTGTCCTGAAGCTTTAGCATACGTGAATGGAGCTTTTCAAGCTTTTCTTAGCTGACATAATTCTGTGTCAGCATTGTAGTGTCCATTGACCGTCTGACCTCGATGCAGATAGTTAATCGTATTTATCCCGTTACTGTCCAGGAAATTCGTATCGATAACTTTGTAACCTGACACCACCTTCTTGTATTTCCTTGGGAGTTACCACTGTTTGTTCTGAGTACTGACTCACCCAGGGTTAAAATTCACATTTACTAGGATTCTTCGGATGACTGATCAATTGGTCCTTGGATACCTTCATCTGAATCGGCAACTGATCTGGTGCCATCATTCTGAGTACCCATCTTGCAGATATTTCGCCCATGTGAATTGTGTCAGTTAGGATGGACTGAACTGATACAAAACCTATCCATTTTATGAAGGGCACCGTCTCCACATCATTATGCATACATTCAGCAGCCCATTTCTTAACAGTTGAATATGAAAGGCAGTCAAGCCAAAGCGTGCTTTACATATCATTTCTCCATTTTCGCATTTTCTTTCACCCCTGTAAACTTTTCTAGTTGACTTCTCGAAAGCAGATGTGGTTATCAGCCTGTGACTTAGTGTTATGTCTTTCGAAAGATCATATTCTTCTTATGTGTTGGAATCCCAAATTACACAAAGTAATTAGGTCAACACAGTTTCGATTCCGCTTCGTTTACTATGAGAAAATGATTTCATGTTATTTTTTTATGATTTCTTTTCATGCTAAGTTTGATTTAATGTCGGAACAATATTCAGGACGAAATATCGAATGTGTTACATGACCCTTTACAAATTGCCCAAACCACTGAAATATATGCGTATTTAACATAAAGATTTGCAACTGAAATTGTATTCAAACATTCAAAACGACCGCCTCCGTGGTCTTGTGGTAGAGCGTCCGCCCGGAGAGCGGAAGGTCCGGGGTTCGATCCCGGGCCGCGTCATACAAAAAGACGGTAAAAGATTGTACTTGTTGTTACCCTGTCTGGCGCTCGGCATTAAGGGGCTAAAACAAGGACTGGTCGGCTCGGAGTCAGTATACTGTGTCTGAGTGGGGTATTCGTGTTAAACTGCGGCATGGTATCTCAGTGAGCTAGCACTATAAATCGGCATCAGTCCGGACTAGTACAAGCAGCCACACACACACATACACGTGCATGCACGTCGCTATATAAGTGCAATAATCTTGGACGCGACGTTAAACCCAATTTCACCTCACCTCACCTCAAACATTCAAAACACCTTTAATTACAACTCACCTCCACTTTCAGGGGTCTCCTCACGCCATCGCCAGGCACCCAGGACAATAAGTCCACCTCCAGTGTCACGTCACCGATCGCCATAGGCTTGATCACGAAATACACAGCGCGACCTTCACCTGCTGGTATCTGGACACAAGATGTTCAAGATAAGATGTCACATAAGATGTGAGAACTTTACCTTGAATGTAGCCATTGGTTCATAATTGCACATCTTGTGTTATAAAATGTATTTTTTCTCTCGCAATTGTTTTACTTTATGTATGCTTTGGCTGACAGAAGTAGCATTTCATATTTGCAGGAAAGTAAATCTATGAAAAGAAAATGTAAAAGAAACCACCATCCCTCCTATAAGAGTCATAAAGTAATGATAATAACCCTTGCTAGAAAAATAGGGAAGGGGATATTTTTTTGAACTCATTCTAAACGAACATATTTCAAATCTATATCAATCTAAATTTGGAATGACACAGATCGTATCTGAATCTCAGCTATTTCTTGCTTCATCTGCAAAAAGTTACTCTTCAAAATATAGAACAAAGAGGTAAATAAAATTTACATCAATAGAATGTGATTGTTGAGTTGAGTATATGTCTTTTCCAGTTTCAACACCAGATGTTGCACTCAGAAAAATGTTGTGAAAGTCCTTGTTCCGTTTCAGAACTATGAGAACCTGCAATACAAATAAAACGATGAAAATATTTAATTGGAACAAAATATATATGGCGTTCGGAGTAGGTGGAAAATTGGGACTGATCTCTTCATCGTAAAGCACATGTGAGGTTTCCCGTTGAAAACAGTTGTAGGAAGAGTTTTCCAAGCATTCAACAATGTGATATCAATGTTTCATTTCCTTAAAAAACAATTGCACTTTCCACAGTTTCTGAAGGCATGTGTCAGTGTTTCAAAATATGGGCATGATAGTTTTGAAAAACGGAAAAAACGTTCTCTTCATTTCATAACAAAGGTAGATACGAAATTCGTCCGCACACTTTGCTTTTTAATACGCAATTTACAGTTTACGTATTTGCAGCTGAATGCATTTTTCCATATCCCGACTGCGATGAGATGGGTTACAGGAAGAACAGACCACCGGTATATAGCTGGAATATTGCAGATTGCGGCCTTAATCACCAAATTCACTCACTCACTAACTTACGGGCAGATCTCGGTCATGGTAGTTGAATGCTGTCGCCTGTAGTACCACCTCTTCTCCGCGAACAACAGAATACGGGAGCTCTAATCTCAGGAAAAGTTTACGTTCGGTTGTCAGCTGCGATAAAGAAATATATCATCCATTAACTAGAACATGTCTTCAGTCACACGAACAAAACAAATAGGTCGCCTTTATAACTTAACAATTTTGAAATTAATGAGTAATGAATGGGCTGTAGTATCACTTACATTTGCAGTCCGGGTAGCAACAGCGAGTCCTTTTCCGGGTTTCACAGCAAAGGCACTTGTGATCCACGTTGTGATAGTGTCAGGAGCTTGCAATGATAAGTCGCTTTGCCCAGAAGCACTGGATATATGGGATAAAGGTTCATTAGATGTGTCAGTGTAATTTCATGGACAAAGTCAAAATAGGAACAGACACATGTATACACAAATCTACATGCTGTGCCTTCTTTCATTTCTTTACTTCTCTTTGAACCTGAATTTCCAATTGAATCATCAAACCAGTTGCTTCAGACAACTAGATCTAGTATTAAGTTAATTTTAATACGTATATGGATAACAGTCGCTGCACAGTGTGCACAAACTTACTGATATGTTGTCTATACAAACACACAATTGGATTCTAATCCCTAAGGTTATGCTCAGTATAGTTAAGTGTTTTACCCAATAACCACCATGGTCCAAATCCACGTTTCCGGGAAATTAGTGCGTGTTCTCTCCACAGGTTTAAAGTTAGCTTGCTCAGGCACTGCAACTGACTGACGACCCATCCCACCAGAGTCCATTCTATCATTCATTGCGTAAAAGTCACCATCTGAAATACGGATCACTCATGAAATTGAACAAATGACATACCCGTGAAGATCCGGGATAGGATGGGTCTTCAGCAAACCCATGCTTGCCGTACAAGGCGACTTTGCTTGTCGTAAGACGCAACTAACGTGATCGGCTGGCCAGGCTCGCTGACTTGGTTGATGACATGTCATCGTATCCCAACTGCGTGGATCGATGCTCATGATGTCAATCACTGGATTGTCTGGTCCAGACTCGATTATTTACAGACCGCCGTCATACAGAAGACATATTGCTGAGTGCGGCGTTAAACACAAACAAAACGAAGTAATGACACATTCATGAAGCAGTCTATTTTCTTAAATTTCATGTGACTTTTGTGAATTATTTTTCACAATCGCATTTCCGAAATTTTACTCAGCTTTCAGTTTTCCTCAGATAAACAGACCCGACTGCTTAGATTGATAATTTTATTGCATCATAAATATAATAATGAAATTCAATTATCAACTAGAGCTACCGGTCGCAATCTATGGGGAAAGGGTGGAAACTCTGTCCGTTCCTTTCCTTTCCGTTCATTTTGCGCTAAAGACAGGCACCCCCCTCCCACACCCAACCCCCCCACACAAACGCCCACACACTCCCTCCACATACGCCCTGCATGCCACAAACCTTCATTTTTGTAATTTCTTACCTATCGGATTTTTGTATCGAAATATAGGCTCAATCGCAGCTGTCGGTCACGGAAGTAAACAAACATTCTCCGAGCTCATTAGCATCGAGCGCTCAGATTGGTCCTCGCTCCAACCATACTAAACGCACAAGTGGTTTTACCAATCAGAGTAATGGGGGTATTGAGGTTATAGGGCGCAACTATCCCAGAATCAACACAAGCGACGAATGGACGGCTGCATTTTTGATATTTGTTAGCATTTATCTTGAGAAATGTGGGGACAGCAAATGCTCAATACATGGATATTGTGAGCATGGCATCTAACAGAATGAAGGGTAATGGTTGGCGTTCCTATGATCTGCAGTTTGGGCTACTCTACGCCCGCAACCCGCACGAACCATGGTCTGTCATCAGTAATGAACTCTGGCTTATGTTTGAAACCCCATCATCAAGTTGTAGTATCAATCCATATAGTGGTACCTACACCCAGGCATAATGCCAGCTGCCCTTCTATGACTTCAATCTGCTGCAGTGTGTGCATATATGCACATGTGTGTAGCAGTAGCAGTAAGCCTCACCCTTCCTGCCTTTGTAAGAGCACATCAAAGTCGGCAAATGTACCCCACCCTCACCAAACGGGAAAGCAACCTAGTTCTGCTTGACCTGATAAAGGTAAATCATGTAATTCAAATAACTTGGAATTTGTACAGAGCTACCAGAATTAACCAAGCATAAATTACTGAAAGAAGTTAGGTCAGGTATGATGACAGGACCATTTAGTTTCCCACCAAGCGGAGGCTTAGTCATGAACACTGAAAAAGGTGCAATGTTAGAAAAAGCAGACATAAAAAGAGCATCCAAACAATAAGCAGGATTTTAATCTCTTAGGTATATTTTTTTCGATGATAACAATTGTGTAGATATTATGCCTCCCAATGGCATGGAGCACCAGATGTGCAGTGTTTGCAAAGTAGCACGTTTTCTCCACCGGGCTACTCAGTGCAATTTGAAACAAGGAGAATAACTTCACTATTTGGATGACTTACTTTTTTGTAGCTCATCTAACCCTAATCATTGCAGGGCGCTCTTTACACCTTCATATCGCTATGTTGGAAGTTGGGAGTTCCCTTTTGCCAGTGAGAACATGTACTTGTTTGACATTCCTTGGAATTGAAATTGATACAGTGACCATGGAATTAAGAATGCCAACAGACAAATCAATCAATGTAAGAAATTACTTCACGGTTTTGATATTTGTGGTAGTTCATATATGGGGGAACATCTTATATAATTACAAACAAGAAAGTGATTTTTAATTCTGATAATCAAGCAGTAGTGCAGAGGTCAACACCTATAATGGGTTTAGTCTGTTTGTTTACTCAAATGCTTGTTGCGTAACATAATCATGAAATTTCAATATATTCCAAGGTGCTACAAAAGGATAACAGATTCTTTATCAGGTTTTCAGTTTCAGCAGTTTCAGGATCTAGGACCTCAGGCCTGTCCAAAGCCAACCTCAATACCAGATTCTCTGTGGGAGATATGAAAGATGATGCTAACAGGCTATTAAGTATATCAATATCTTAAAACATAAATAAGGCCACATGTTTTATATTTTTCATTTCACAGGCCCGCTGCACCTACTGAAATGCAGCTGGAAAAGAAATAAATTCAACATAAAAATATTTATGTTATTATTTCTCCCACTAGTAATATAGACCCTCTTATATAATATAAAATGTTACATAAAAATCCCATGTCTACGTCACTATCAGGGATTCAAGAAACCAGCTGCAGTTTTAACGGCAGCTGCTCTAGGTTATTTCTGAAACGAAACTGTTGAAATCAATTCAACGCAAACCTGTACGCCTTGGGCCACACTTTTTCAATTTTATGTTTCATGTATTTATTCCAGCTTTACCACTAAGCCGGTTGAAATAAATGGAGAGCTGTAGGTTTGTTTTAGTCTGGTACCTCACAGTGTGACGTAGCTCATCAATTCAACGTGCATAGAAACACCGTTTGGCACTTATGGCGATGTTTTCAGCAAAACAATCAAGTTATAGACCATTCCCATAGTAGCCGTAAACCAGTAACAAACCCACATAAAGACTGATGGATTCGAACCACGCACCTCCGACACATTTTCTAGCCAGCAACCCTTACAGCCCGTACCATACCTGGCAACAGAGTTGTATGTGCGAGAACGGTTAGGCGACCTCTACGGCATCCGTGCAAGACACCCTGCCAGACAGCCAGAGCATCGGCGTCTCCAGTGGAGCAGACAATTCTTGTGATGGGGAGCATGTGAGTGGAGAAGAGTTCTCGTCACCGAGTTGATGGCATGACACATGTCTACAGGCGCACATGTGAACGTTACATCAGGTCATGTGTTCTGAAAGGGGGTCGTTATGAAGGTGGGGGCGTTATGATCTGGGGTGGGATAACAGCTGCAGCAAGGACGCCAATAATTGTGATTGAGGGGAACTTGAATATCGTGAGGTACCGTGACGAGATTTTGCAACAGAACGTCCCTGCAGTGATGTTGCAACACGATAACGCCAGTCCACACGTTGCTTGAGTTGTACAGCATTATCTTAATCAGAACAGCGTTAATGTGTTTCCCTGGCCCGCAAGATCCCATTTAACACGTCTGGGATGAAATGAAGCGACGTTTACGTTTACAACAGCGCTGCAGGAACTCCGCCAAACCTTTCTTCGCTTATATAATGCTCATCCCCAGCACTATCATCGACGTTTCGAGGCGGCAGTGAGGCGAAGGTGCGAGACCTGCATCAGTGCACAGGGTGGACACACTCGCTACTGACTGTGAACTTGCTTGTGAACCCCCTCTTGTTTTGCATAAATATGCCCTACGCTGTTCTCATGGACTGTTGATCGTTTACCATACCTTGGAACATTTGTCTTTCCATGTGATAACATTTCATTCGCGGCAGTAAAAGCTAACGCTGATTCTGTTTGTTGTTTGTATGTCACAATAACTTTTGCCTAAATACATCGGCATATGAGGTACGAACAGTAATTTATATAGTAGCGGACAGAGGTTAACCAGGTATGATGTTAACAAATTTACATAGTTTCTTTCTCTACTGTAGATTTGTTATGGCAGTTAAATAATTCCTGGAATTGTAACATATGTGTCCTATTGAATAGCATTTTGGAAGGTACATTTCTCAGTATTCATCGAAATATTTACATTTAAAACTTAAGTGTAATTCATCTCCGCTCCAATGACATAAATATTCCATAATTTACATGAAAGTTCTTTCAACGGAGTTTTATTTAATTTTTCGGAGTTGGGAAGCGGTGACACTTTCTTACTTAGAACAACTCGATTAAGCTACAGAGTGTAAATATATGATCGGTGGTAGAATATCGACATGATTAGTATGCACATGATCTCGTGTTAGTTTTGCATCAAATATACGATTTGTCTTGATCAAGAATAAGATAAAGCAATGACAAATTTGAATAGACGAGACAATAACAGAATCGAAATGACGTATGTCAGGGCATCATCTGTTCAATTTGTTGGGCCCAATTTGTGAAACGTTGGACCACAGGGTCACTGCGCCCGTTCTTTTTAAAGAAAACTATGTTATATTCCGATCACAGGAGTCGATAGCTCGATTGGTCTAACGTAATGTCATGGTAGAAACTGCATCAATTGTTTTCTTTAACATGTACCCTTTCGATCGTTATTCGATCTTCAACAATTCATATGTACTTCAGTAGTACATGAACCTGAAGGGTAAGTCAAATGTTAAAATGAAGAGGGACTTTTATTTTAGTTTAATATAAGAACAATATGAAACGTACATCGTTTATGTTTATCTATTTATAAACTTTTATCAGAAGGGAACTTCACGCTACTATGCGTCTGAGATGATAGTTGGTCCTCACAATATGCGAAACAGCGGCAGATACGCGTGTACTAATAACGTCACCTATACTCACAGTTGTAGTATTCTTTATGTTCGTACACATTGGCATCGGTCACAACGGCAAGGTTAGCCCCCTTGATAATAAACAAAAGACAGACCTTTTAGTTGATGACTTCAACAAACCTTTTCAATGACTTTCGTGATGGTCAAACCTTCCATTTTACGGACAACAAACTATGTCATATCAGCATACCAGTATTGCTTAGTGCCTGTATGTCTGATGTGCGTAGTATAGCCTCGTTGATTTGAAGTTAAATTTGAATGGAAACAGATACAGATACACTTCTCACACAAAATGAAGCAAGACTGGGGTTTATATGTGCTATGGTCCTTTATCCCGCACACGACTGCGCATAATACTTTATGTATGGGTAAAGAACATAACACACATAAATCTGAGTTGTTTAGCACTAATCAAAATGAACTCTTACGGAAAATACTCCCTTGGCATCAGTACCCCCTGAAGAGCGAGGCAGCCAGCATCCACGGTACCACGTATCAAACCACCCAAAGTAGGAACCATAGTCATATGACATGAGCTCTCGAGAAACCTGCAATAGAAAATGTACCGTGATGTGATACAGCCTGTAAAAACTGCACTGTTGAAATGTATCTTTGGACAATTATACAATTTTATTGATGGCAATTTTTAGTTTCTTGAATTTAGCGACGTTGCGAGGTAGATTCTTACACCCTTATCAATCTGGAGTGATTACAGACAAGGAATGAGAGGTAACAAAATGTATTGTGATAAGCAGCAGATTATTAACAGCAACAGGTTATGGATTACAAAAACCGGGGAAACCATCTTGTTTCCGAAAACCCGTACCGGATTTTGTTTTCGATCTGGAATCCTAAACTGTCCCTTGCTAGAACAACATTTTACTTTGATGAGAAGTAAAAGGTCACGCAGTGACATTTGTAAACATTACCTCTTAAATCATTTTTGCATTTCGGCGTGTATTCTGGTTCCTTTATGTTTTGTTTATGTCAGGATACAAATTGTCATTTAATACATTAAAGAAATGTGACAGTGACTGTGTACAACTTGAAACTACAGGTATATAAGAATCTCTCTGGATGTGATGACAATTTAGAAACTATAGAAATAACAGTTAACCGCCAGTTATTTTATGAGATACGTAAAATGTAAATATGAAGTAATCCAGTTATTAAAACTTGAATAACTTGAAACTATCAAAACAGAAAAAGAGGGATTAAAATCATAACTAAATATCTTATGAATTTTGAAAACAGATATTTTATAAAGATTAATATAACACAAATCATAAAAGATATCATCTTGACAACAAAATATGATATATCAAAGGAATGATCTATTATGAAAATCTGTACAAAAGTAATTACGCGGAAGATTTGCACTTGTATTTAGATATATTTACAAATGTAGATGTATAACACAAATGATAGAAGGTAATTTTGTGAAAGATCACATACTCTAGAAGAGAGTGCACCATCGTTAGAAACATGAAAACTAGAAAAATAGCTCAGGTAAATATTTGGCAAAATTGTGTAAATATTCCTTGAAAGATATACGTATGTTTCTATGGGGATCGATCACAGTTATTTGAAAAAAAATGGCTTTCTGTCGGACTTTCAAACATAAATTATTATCGCAGGTATCCCAAAACATTCCCGTGATATACCATATAAAAAAACTAGGTCTCTTAAATGTCGACAATAAAATCGCATCACGGGCTTATCGCCTCCCAGATATGATTCGTGAAACAGAAACATGTTAAAAAAAATCATTAAGTGGAGGAAATACTAAAATACTTCATGATTTGATTAACTATTGTCAGAAACATAAAATACCTGGTATTTGAATTGATTTTGAGAAATCTTTTTGACACGTTAGCCACCTTACCTCTTCGTCGCATGTATGGCGTTATTTTCTCTTGCAATAAAATCTAATCAGTGTGATAATGGTATAGACTTTAAAGTGTAGAACACTTTATTTTCCTGTACGAAGATGAAACTGAGTATACCTTAGACGGGTCTGAAGGGGGGCTCTCAGAACTGATCGCTGTTTTTTAATAAGGTTTGCTACAGTACATGTTTCTGGTTTTCATTTTGAACCGTGATAAAACCTTAGTCAAACAACTCTGTCCGCATATACCTCTACGTTGGTCTATTCAAAATCATTGGAGTAATGTTTTCAATTCACATACAAGAAAAGATTTTATTAAATGTTAAAACATAGTTTTCGAAACTTAGACACTTTTTTTAATGATCAGATAGATCATTACTTCATCATCCCCATTCCACACATCTTATTATGGTGCTTTGAAACCCATCTTTTTGTAAATATAAGTATATGAAAGGGAAAATATGCGTCTCAGGGGTTATGGCGACACTTAGCACATAAATCGTTAACCATGTGGGAAGATACTAAATTGTTTAATTTTCAAAGAGACAAATTGGAAATGTACTCTAAAAATATTAGCAATTTTCAGCCCAAAGATCTTCAAGCTGTAGAAGAATTCGTGGCATAGCCTATTTTGAATTTTGTACCACTAAGTGATATCAGTTTCAATATAATTAAAATCAAATCTTAGTTCTCGCTACTGCAAAACAAGCGCGACCTAAGATTTTTAACACAGGCAACCAGAAATCTCGGCGAAACGTATCTCCCTTACTTCAGGATTTTACATCATATACCGAAAAAATACATCAATATACAGGGACTAACAAAAGCAGTCATATACACTCAGTTTAGTGAAAACCAAGGACTATCATCAGACAACCTTCGACAAGACTAAAATGACTTTATATGATGATTTTCTGGGTGATTATTTTCAGTTTTCTTCTGTACAAATTTGTAAATATTACAATGAATTGTATAATTATATACTTATCCTATCTCACACTATACATTTCTCATTCTTCTTTCCACATTGAGTGGAAACGTGCCTAAACAAAGGTTTCCAGCTTCCAAAAAACAATTCACCCCCACACACCTAGCATCACATTTGTCACCGCCCAACAATCTGGATCATGCACGCATTTCATACTGGTCGACATACACGAGCTGAACACGTGATTTCCCCAGCTCTTTCTAGAGCTTAATAGGCTAGAGGAATTGTGAACCAAAGTGAGTAAAACTGTCTTGTGTCATAAGACAGCTCATGGGTTGGGATGAAACACCCCAAAACAGTGTTGTCACCTTGATACGTGAACAGAGGAAAACCACATGAAGTTCATTTGTAAGCGAGCATAATTGTAAAGCCAAACAATATGATGCACGACTTTTAATCGATTAGGAAATGGAATCCAGCCAATCGACTCTACAAGACAAGGGTGTCACTATTTTTCATGGACGGTAAAAAAACAACCTCAACCATGTCTCAGGGATTGAATGTTAGTTAAAGACGAGAAGAGAAACGATCGGCCATATCCAGACAAGCAGAGGTGAATGGAATAGAGGATCGGGACACCAAGATTCGGCCGAGCCTGAATACATCCTCCTATCGGATACTCAGTCTGGGAAACCCCGAAAAGTTACAATAAACTTAAAAGAGACATGGAGAAGGACGAAGAAGTACAACAAACTGGATCGGGTACACGTCTCAACATATCTTTGCAAATGTGTCCTGGAGACTTGTGCGAGAGGCAATGATGCGAGTTTCGTGAGGGATGGAAGCAGCCAGAGCATGGAGGCCAGCAAAGGTATAAGCTCGGAGAACAACCGAATCAATCCCAAAACGAAATCGTGGTACAGGAAACGTCCTTTACAGCTGTCTTAGAAAGTGGGATAAACTGTCTCTTACTGGAACGCCGAAATGGTTTTGCCGCATCAAAATAGATCTGAAGCGCACTTACGGGACACAGGATACGTCTTCAAGATCCTCAGGATTCAAGATGGACGTTAAAGGTGCGAATCAAATCAAGTTGTCCAGGAAATTGATTTTGGTTATGAAATCCCCTCTCAAGCCTAGGAAAACGTTCCCATGTTCACGCATGAAAGCATGATTCTCATTCACTCGAGCAGCCTTTGCGAGAGCCAGGAGAAAGTTTTATGCGTGATGTGTTCGAACTCCTTCTTGGCAAGTGGTTCATAATCAGCCGACGTTAGACGACGAAGTATGATGTTGAAATCCCAGGTGGGTGTTAAAACCGAGATGACTGGTCTGCCGACTTGAAAGACCGAATTAATGATTGCAGTCCAGCAAACATAGATATATTTGCACCACTGCCCTGCCACTTGCAGTTCCTGTAAATGAGTTCCCAAACCCACCATTGAGGCGTCGACGAAGATATGTAAATGGCCACAACAAGACGCCTTTGCAGACGTTCAATGGAATCAGCCACCACTGGAGAAAATAGAATCGTTGTTCTGGTGGTAGGGCTTGAGAAAAACAATGAATTGCGTGCAGGTGAAGTTGAGAGCATGTGCTGACATCAGGAGACCGAGACATTGTTGCAATTGAGGCACAGAGAGAGTGACTGTCTGAGTTCAAATGTTACAAAGTGTTGAATGTTCATCCAGCGATCCTTGGGCATGTACATCTTGCCTAGGTGCATGTCGATCAGGACCCCGAAAAACTCAATACGCTGTTCAGTTGGAATCATTTCGGATTTTTAGAAGTTGATGGAGAAGATACTGTGAGAAGTTGAGATATGACTGGATCTTCGTTGGCCTTGTACGTAGTAACACGATTGACGTCATACGGAAATTTGGATGTACCTCTAGGTATATTTATCTGTAAAAGAGCGCCGATCTTGGGATGTTCGCTGACCCTAATAAACAATGTGATCTGGGGAGGAGTCATGATCTTTGGAGGGATGGCGAGATTGAGGTTAAGTCATTAGAATTCCATGATTGTACGTGGAAGACTTGTGTGGAAGACTGTAGTGTCACTAGAGCATCTGGAACAGTCACAGCAGGTGGACATTAAACCAGTGCATTGAAGACAAAAAGTGCCATCCGAATCCTTTGGGGAAGGCATCTGCTGGTAGTAGCCGATCGACGAGTGTTGTCTCTGAAACTTCATGGCAAGGCGGGGGATAGTAGCTCGGCCGAGGACGGACATCCAGGTAAGCATAACCATAGTACCCTCGTCGAACCTTCTATTCCGGGAGACCGCCTCCGTGCTCTAGTGGTACAGCGTCCGCCCAGAAAGAGGAAGGTCCGGGGTTCGATTCCTGGCCGTGTCATACCAAAAGACGTTTAAAGATGGTACTTGTTGTTACCCTGTCTGGGGCTCGGCATTAAGGGGCTAAAACAAGGACTTGTCGGCTCGGAGTCAGTATACTGTGTCTGAGTGGGGTATTCATGTTTAACTGCGGCATGGTATCTCAGTGGGCTAGCTATAAATTGGCATCAGTCCGGACTAGAACAAGCAGCCACACGCACGTGCATGCACGTCGCTATATAAGTGCAATGGTGGGGGATGGGGGGTGACGAGAAGTGGCTCTAAAGGGTTCGATCGAAGACGCAGTCTGAGGGATGCCCTTAAGCTTGACATTTTCAGCAACAGACGAGGGCGACGAAGAAACAATACAATCTCCGGTAGGCTTGGTAGCAGTAAAAGGGGTCGCGGTTAACTGTGAAGAAAATACAGATCCATCTTCACTGAAAGAACTTTCCGTACATCCGATCCGGATCGCCGAAGCTGATGAAGGTGGAATCCTTGAAAATATTCATGTAAATCTTTATTTGAATGTGAACTGTATATAACAGATGTAAGGTATGTATGTTACTCTGTTAAAATGTAAATCATATGAATTATTGCCCATGTTAAGCAGTAGAAGGTAATTTGTACTTGCAAGAATATAAAACTAACTCGACTTGTATATTGGCTGCTGCATACGTTTGTACATCTTCAAAAATACACCAAAATTGTTTAAGTTCTAAGATGTATCAAAGAAGATATTAAGATGCACCTATAAATGTTAAAGGCCTGGAATTCTGAGTAAACTGAATCTGAATGTTTTTCAGTTTTACTCCCATTTCTCTCTCATTCTCTCTCTCGCTCTCTCTCTCTTATCATGACATTAAAAAGTATGAAATAATCAATTGTCATCTGCTGTCTGTAAGATGATGGTTAGGCCCCGAATTGTTATAATGTTAAATCTTTAAATTATACGTTTCAAATCAACCTACCATCTCTTCTGTAATATCATTTCCGTCTTTTAGTAGCAGGACACTCTTGTCCCGACCCAGGAGGAACACCAGAGAGTCGGGGTCAGCGTGCACTCTCATATCCACTGCTGCTCCAGGTTTCACGCTCCGTCGGTCAAACTCGACACGCACCTGTCAGACAGTCAACATACTCATTCACAATTGACAGTCTGCTAATAAATATGATGCTATGAACAATGCATTTGAAAGACCTGGTACAGTGACAAGACCGAATAACTACGCATAATTGTTACTATTGTGACCAGCCAATGCAGTGCCCTGCAAGAACACTTAGGTCGATGCGCATGATGTCAATCACTGGATTGTCTGGTCCAAACTCGATTATTTACAGACCGCCGTCATATAGGTGGAATATTGCTGAGTGTGGCGTTAAACAACAAACTTGGACCTACATACCACACCATCTGCCCGAAGTCAGGGATACGGTTGTTCTGACTTGTCGAACGAGAAGCCAAACTTTGATGTCGTGTTGTATGGCAGACAGACAGGTGTAACATCAATGAACAACATTTCAGATTTATAGTTATTATTGTATGCAAGTGAAGATTAAGAATGAATGAACATGTTCCTGTTCAGACCATATTATTTTTATATATTCTTGTATAGTGCATATTGTGATAATAACATGATTTCTCCAGGAATTAATGTGCCATTGCCAAATCCCAAACTCGATAAAAAAATAAGAAACACTGCAAACTAGAGAAAAACCGTCATCTTACATTGTTATCAAATGTTCCATCCACTTTAATGGATATAGCATCAGCAACAATTTCACCATCAGCATGCTTATAGTACACAACAATCTGAGGGTTAGGGGCCATCTCGGCTGTCATACGTATAGCGAAGATGTTGCTTGATGATGGAGTAGGGACAGATGCATCCTGTACAGCAACAGTGCGGCCTCTAGACAACACCTGCAACACATGCATAGGTATGAGTCGTGTGTTATTCAATTAGATATTGTATATTTTATGGACACAGTATCAGTGTTTATACTAACACATGAAAACGGCCGTTTGATGTTATATTGCTTGTTCACTGCAAATTATATAAACTATGAACAGACGGCTTTAGAGGTAAATATGTTAATTAGGGAATAAACATACTGTGTTTTCAAAGTTGAGCTAGGTTACCTGGTTTCAAAAGTTAAATTTTACGCGGTTAAATCCACAGGTAACCTTGACTCTACATTGAAAACACAAAACCATGGAAAAATACACGAACTCTTTGGTGTCAGTAAATGTACTACTATACGCTCGTGTGAAGCTTCATGGGCCGAGTCCACTGTTTGGAGCGTGTTGCCGATCTGAATTGAGGAAACGACGACAACACCCCTTGAGCATAATATGGACCTGAATATGTCTTTTTAACACAGTAATACTTCACTAGAACATATGGCAGGCATTGAAAGCATGTAGCACAGCAACTCAGTTAGCCAACATGTAGTGGGCACCCTTAAAGAAAACTAAGCAAGCCTTGTACGGTTTTCTCATACACCAAACGTCACTATTATGACGTCACATCGGTCATTGTGTCGCAAAATATATGACATCACAGTCTGCTAAACGGTAAGCTTTCTGTTGTCACCAAGCTTGATATACACCCTCTCAGTCGATTCTGTCTTCTTCCCACAATTTATCCTCACACATACCTTGAATATTTAGTTACGACATCTCTAGTTACTTACAAAAGAAGAGCTTCAGAATATTTTCTTTCGTGGTTATTCGGTTATCCACAAGATCTTTGACACGCAAATTCTATCTTGTATTTCGGTAAGTCTCGATTCTTCAGAGGAATCAATTGAACTCTACTTGAAACAGCCAATTTGATGACCGAATATATGGGTCTATCCTCGTAGGTAAAGGCAGATATGGTTTCGGTGATATACCTCTTAGGAAAACAGAGAATACAACACTCATTCTCGTTTGATACCATATTTCACGAAACTAGTGGACTTTCAAGGGTATCTGACCAAGTGAAACAAATTTCGTTCGTTAACACACCAAACTGAAACCGGTTGCAAATCTGCTTGCTCATGAATATTGATATATGCCCAAATATGGGCATTGTTGACATTTCTTTGCATACGCATTAACAACATGTTCCTGCTGTTGTTTGTGCAAATATGAAAGCAACAACGCTATAGATATATTTTTAAGCATTTCTTCAACTTATGGTAATTCAAATATTGTTAGTACGCAGGACAACTGTAAGTAAACATAAAAAGTCAATTAACGCCGCGCCTTGAATTTCGGACCAACACAAAGTCACTCGTACCGACGGTGTCGCGGCTGTGCAATTAAAATATACTGAAACGCATTGAAAACGCACCAGCGGTAAAAAGTGAAATAGACGATAAACAAATTTTATATGGGGTTGGTTGTGCAGTGCAATCACACTTAGATAGCATAGCTCATTAGTAATGAAAAGTGTCATTGGAAAGTATACAATTTTAATGTAGAGGAAATGGAACACACAAGGGGTCCAAAGACAAAGTCAGTACCGGGTATGACCATCCCTGGTAGCAATGCATGCCCCACAACGCCTTCTAATGGGCACTATCAGTCTTGATAACAGCTTGTGGTCTTACGCCACTCACGTTGCAGGACAAGTGCGAGCTCTCTAACGTTGATGTGCAACGCGCTGTCCCAGGTAGATCGGGAGATAGTGCAGGCCAAGGTACGTCTTTCTATGGCAGGAAGTTCATAGAAGCACGTGCTGTATGTGCTCCGGCGTCCTGTTGGAAAGTATTCATTTCTTGGTGTTGACGGAAACAGAGGACAACGTGACGTTTTAAAAATGGCGTTCTTGTAGTAAGCTGCATTAACACGACCTATGCATACATGGATCTCATCAAACCATCACACTTCCGCCGCCTCATCGATCATCAGTCTGAATGATCATCGTGACAACGTTTACCATGGCGACGCCGTACCCGTATACGTCCGTCGGCGTTCCTGAGGTGAAATCTAGATTCGTCAGAAAAAAAACCGCCATGCCAGCGTCGAAAAATCCGTTGGCTGTGCCGTGTAGACGTGCATTTCTGTGCCTTATCGTCAGAATCGGGTTAAGGAAAGGGTGACGACACGTTCCCGTGCCTCAAGTGTCAATCTCGGCATTGCGTCCTCAGTGCTATTCCGCGGCTACATCGATTAAGCGGGAAGCCTTTGAATGCCATCCCTTTATACCCCATTTCTCCACGAAAAGGTAACGACGTTTCGTATTTTTCGTGCTATGTAAAATCGTGTTTTTGAGTACTGTTCTCTACTGCGTTTTGGTGACGACTCACAACGACTGTCAAACTTGAGAACAGTTTTGGAGCTTCCTTGAGTCCTAACATGGTGTATTTTCGTTTGTTCTTTGCCAACTATCGTGATATTTTCATGGATCCATGTTGGTGCGTTTTCAAAGCGAGTCAGTATAGTTCCGTTTCCTTGAATTTACATCCTGGCCGTACCATTTGGATGAAGGAAATCAGATTGCTCGCCAAAGACGTTAACTGTACGACCCTATACTGAAGACATAAAAATCAACAAACTCAAATCTGCTTACTTGTCAGTGACAGCTTCGAACAAAGGGCAAGGTCACCATTGAAAGAAGAAAAGACAGTTGTGATCTACTCACAACGTTTTCCGTTTGAGATCATCAACAGAGCTTGTTATTGTTCACATTCGGGGTTTAGTATCTTCCCGCCTGTATCTTACGTGGGTAATAAGACAGATATGGGTTAGATATATACCTGGTAGGTAAAGGAAAATACGCGTTAAGTGATAAACATGTATCTGGTAGGTAAAGGCAGACATGTGTTAAATGATGTACCTGGTAGGTAAAGGAAGATATGCGTTAAGTGATGTGTGCGAGGAAAAGGTAGATATGGGTTAGTGATATACCTGGTAGGTAAAGGCAGATAAAGGTTAAGTTATATACCTTGCAGATAAAGGCAGATATGCGTTGAAGGTTAAGACGGATATGGGTTAGAGACATATAGTTGGTAAAACCAGGTATGGGTTTAATGCTAGATAAAGGCAGATATGCGTTGAAAGTTAAGACGGATATGGGTTAGAGACATATAGTTGGTAAAACCAGGTATGGGTTTAATGGTAGATAAAGGTAGATATGAGCTAGTCATATACCTGCTAGGCAAAAATAGTTATGGGTTAGTGATATTAACTGGTAGGTTAAAGAAGGCGTGGGTTTAATGATGTACCTGGTATGTAAGGTCAAGTATGGGTGTAGCGATATAACTGCCAGGGAAGGTCAGGGATGGGTTTAGTGAAATACCTGGAGGCTAAAGGCAAATTTGGGTTAGAGTTATATACCTGGTAGGTAAAGGCAGATATGGGTTAAGTTATATACCTGGTTGGTAAAGGCAGATATGGGTTAGGTTATATACCTGGTAGGTAAAGGCAGATATGGGTTAAGTTATATACCTGGTTGGTAAAGGCAGATATGGGTTAGGTTATATACCGGGTAGGTAAAGGCAGATATGGGTTAAGTTATATACCTGGTAGGTAAAGGCAGATATGGGTTAAGTTATATACCTGGTTGGTAAAGGCAGATATGGGTTAAGTTATATACCTGGTTGGTAAAGGCAGATATGGGTTACGTTATATACCTGGTTGGTAAAGGCAGATATGGGTTAAGTTATATACCGGGTAGGTAAAGGCAGATATGGGTTGAATTATATAACTGGTAGGTAAAGGCAGATATGGGTTAAGTTATATACCTGGTTGGTAAAGGCAGATATGGGTTAAGGTATATACCTGGTTGGTAAAGGCAGATATGGGTTAAGTTATATACCTGGTTGGTAAAGGCAGATATGGGTTAAGTTATATACCTGGTTGGTAAAGGCAGATATGGGTTAAGTTATATACCTGGTAGGTAAAGGCAGATATGGGTTACGTTATATACCTGGTTGGTAAAGGCAGATATGGGTTAAGTTATATACCGGGTAGGTAAAGGCAGATATGGGTTGAATTATATAACTGGTAGGTAAAGGCAGATATGGGTTAAGTTATATACCTGGTTGGTAAAGGCAGATATGGGTTAAGTTATATACCTGGTAGGTAAAGGCAGATATGGGTTAAGTTATATACCTGGTTGGTAAAGGCAGATATGGGTTAAGTTATATACCTGGTTGGTAAAGGCAGATATGGGTTAAGTTATATACCTGGTAGGTAAAGGCAGATATTGGTTGTGTGGATCTTAACTGGAATTCCATGCTGTCACCGACCTGATAAGATAAAGAGATATGGTTATAAGGTCACTTCCTTCTGAAATGTCATTGGCACGTTGTTTAGAACACAAGATATATAGACATCAATCAAATATATGAGAGATTTATTGAATCGCAATCGTTGAATGAATACAATATACCAATATAGTGAGTGCAAAATAAATTGAACCATTTAAATAGAAAATGAAATGCAATTATCAGCGCTTACTTGTTGTATTGACGTGTGTGGTTACCGCAGAGACCACAAAATAGATTTTCTGGTCTCTGGTTACCGTTACCACCTACCCGAGTTTCGGCATTTGGCACAGTGAGCTGAATATAACTATCAGTGGGGGAATGACTCTTGCTGGCATATTTATATGCCTGGGTGTTAAAACCTTCAGCCTGAAAGAAGACACATCAGACCAATTAACTAGCTGACTACATGTCTTTTAACGTTATACTAAATACTATGTTATTTTACAGAACGAATGGCCTGGGCATCAATGACTACTTAAAGACCTAAACACATTCACATTGGGTACCCAGGAGCAGAAAAAAACAGCCATTCCTCTCAGATGGTTTTAGCATATCATTGATTTTCAATTGAAAATATTTTCAGTGCTATTATGATCTGTTCTGGTACTTAGCGGTTAAAATGGATATATTTTTGAAAATATGATTTAACTTAAAACTTTCAAAACTTGGAAAAAACTTTCGCACAATACATAACTGCCGCAGGGTATCTTTTTCGGCACACATTTTAAACATGGTAGGAATCATATGGTTGCAAATTCATTTCATACACACGTATTCAATGAATCAGTGAGTTCCCCAGACACAGATCACCTTTTACAAATTGTTGCAGAAATAAGTAATATTATCGTTTAAAAGTAGACACAATCAAAGTTAACAAAAAATCTTTCAATTTAAATCACATAAAGAATAAACTCATTATTCAAGAGTGAAATGAAACATAGCAAATACACAGTTCTTTAAAGTAAAATAGTGCTTTTTCAATATTACAATTCAAAAGAAGATTTCAACTGGAACTACTTTTTTCAAATGGGGATCTGATAAATACTAACTACTTGGCAAATTAATCAGTGAGGGACACTTCGGGGTTGTGTGCCAAACAAGTGAAGCTCCGCATGGGCAGCAAGGAGAGAGACGTACACTTGAATACCTTACTCTCTGTGCTCATCTTGACCTGCTTGTCGAGGTATTTAATGCGTCCTCGTTCAAGAAGGAGACACAGAGGAGAGCCTGCCCAGTTGCTAGCAACTTGTGATTCATTATATATGCACAAAACTGAATGTGGTCCTGCTCTCTCGATCTAAACCGGTTCCGTGGCTAGCGTGCAGTGACACAACGCGTTTGTGATCGATATGTGTTTCGACTGCACCTTCGCTGTGGTCTAATATAACGAGGTATTTCAGCACATTTCAGTACTTTAGTCAATGAGTCAACTATCACATTCTCTAGCACACGGCTTACGGTCAAGTAAGCATTACTTTTAAATTGCTTTAATAATGATGACTATGATTACTAAAACCATTAAACAAATTACGCTTATTATGTATTCCCTTCATCCGAAACGAGCACACCAATGTCACAGAGAACAAGTGATGATAAGATATCAGGATAATAGGTACTATCAAAACCAAGGCTGATTAATCGTAGCAGTACAACTTTTTATGTCAATGTAGACTCTCATATAACTTTTAGATTTTGGAAACCATCAGTAGGTAAAAACACGAATATAAAGTTGGATAATTATGTTAGAAAAGAGAAAACAATTGAAAACTAGTAATCAAGGGTTCTAATGCACTCCCGTAGATAAGGAGTTCCTGTATGAAGCCTATTTTCCAGGCCACAATAAGATGCTTTACATTTATTATGCTGCATCTTTGTCTGGAGCTACAGACAGGATATGGCTTCTGTCCTTACTGTCTATTGCCTGGCTATACATTTAAAGGCATAATTAGGAAACTTATTATATTAGATCAGTCAGACGTTAATACATGTAGTTGCCGTGGAGTACAATCAAGGGAGGCCGAGCATGTCCGAACATGTACAATTTACAACGGCAAGAGGTCACTGTGACATTGTCACGATGACACCTAGAAACGAGGACATATAAAATATATCCGCAAGCTCGACCAAGTGCGATATCGTGCATGTTTCACAAGATGCCACTGGGCAGGCTCACCGCTTATCTCGACAAGCTGTTCAAGGTCGATGAGTGCATAAAGTAGTAGGTAACGCTTGAGCAAATGAGCTTATTTTGGCAAATTTACTTCAAGCATCCCTCGCCATTTAATTTGTCAAATAGTTAATTTTAATGAGATTCCAAGTTACAAAAACAGTCCCAGTTGAAATTAGACCGCTGTCATCAACGTCATAAAGTCTTCACATAATAAGTATCGATTGTGTCCTAAACATATATTCATCATGGCTGAAATATAATGAAATGTTCTTACTTAATTACATTATAATTATTGAGTAATATTAATATAAGATGTCATGCGTAACTTTCTTAGAGAGAAAGTAATCTGATCCTTTTAAAGACAAAGTGATTTGTAAACTAGTAAGAATTGTATAAATAGCAAAACGTTTTGAGGAATAACAAATACGATAATCCGTCACTTTATGAGTTGTGAGTATACTTTGCCAAAGGATGATCTGAACATGCATTCATAAAATAATTTTGCAACAAAGAAGACTGAAGCGCTTAAAAATATAATTGTTGTAGTCATGAACATACATAACATTGATATGGCTAGTTAAAATAGTTTGGAGATCCTCGTGAACTTTAGCATTGATCTTCTGTAACCCATGCTTGGTGTAAAGAGGCGACTAACGGGATCGAGTGGTCAGGCTCGCTGAGTTGGTTGGCGCATGTAGAACGAGTCTCATTGATGGTCCAGGCTTGATTATTTACAGGCCGTTGTCATATGGCTGGATTCTTGATGAGTGTGGCGTTAAATTTAACATCAAGCAAAACAAAAGAAATTTGGAGAAGAGTGTTAATTCAACAGCTAACGACAATCGACCTACAGTTTTTGTTTGTGTACGATATGTTTAACATGACTGATATTCAATACAAATCTTAAAGCTTTGACACTAATACTCTCTGGCGAAGCAATAACCAATTTTTTTGTTTACCTTCAAAGTAATGCTTTCCGCATCAGTTGGTATGTTCGCCTTAATTTCAGCGAGGCCGGTTTTGGGGTTAAACTTGACCAGGTTGGTGGAGAGCACAACTGCCTTGTAGCGGGGGTAATAACCAGGCAGGCCATGTGTGAAGTCTGGGTCAACCATAGTGATGGGTGGTAGAGGGCGTCCTGAACCCGTCGTTCCATTACCTTCCAGCACCATGTCTGGTGTAGGTTTGGGCCTGGTGGTAGTGGTGGTTGTGGTGGTAGGTGGAGCCGGTGTGGTTGGCAGGAGCACTTGATAGGTGATTGTTATATTAACGTCTTCCAGATCAGATGGCGACACAAGTCTGTCGTCCTGCTGGCTTACTTGTAACTGTAACAGAAAACAATATCCTCAAAACATTGGTCGATACAATGTTTTGACCCACGATGGCGCAAGCATGGATTTACACTTTTGCAAGAAACAGTCATGCCTTAAACTACAATATCGATCAAGCAGCAAGGCGAGGGAGTGCTTCTTGTAAGCAAATCCGTCTCATTCCGCTAAAATTGAATATAATTCTTTTCTGCACATGAAATGTTTTGGATAACCTCATATTATTTTAAACTTTCTTTCATGAATTTGTCATTGTAATGTTTAATATGATTATTTATTTGGATTGTTGTTAAATGCTTTCAAATAAAGTTTCGAGAGAGAATCGATAGTGCCAGCATGAAAGAATGAATAGAGCATTTTCTTTCAACCATGCATTTGCCTTTCAAACTATATCATTGTCAATAACAATAGGAATGGAGGAAACTGAGGGGAAAGGTGATTAGACAGATATGTACCAGCTTTCTGAGTTATAGTGAGTTCGATACTGAGTTCGACGTCACGCAGCCAGATGTTACTCCCCGAATAGAAACACATCGGATTTTGGTCACCTTACTCACAATACACTAAGTTAAATCTTACTCACTAAGTTAAATGATACTTACAAAGTAAAATCGTCTCACTTTACACTGGTACGTCAGATGTTACTCACTATACACTGGTACGTCAAATATTACTCGCTATACACTGGTACGTCAGATATCGCGCTATACAATGGTACGTCAAATGTTATTCACTATACACTGGTACGTCAAATGTTACACACTTTACACTTGTACATCAAATGTTACTCTCTATACACTGGTACGTCAAATGTTACACACTTTACACTTGCACATCAAATGTTACTCTCTATACACTGGTACGTCAAATGTTACTATACCTGTGTACGACAGATGTAACTCACTAACTGATATGCCAGATTTATACACAATACATGTTAAATGTTACTTAATATGCACGAGTACCTCAAATGTAACACACCCCCCCCCCCCCCCCCCCCCCACACACACACACACACACAGTTGTACGTCAAATGTTACTCACTATACACTGGTACGTCAAATGTTACTCACTATACACTGGTACGTCAAATGTTACTCACTATACACTGGTACGTCAGATGTTACTCACTATACACTGGTACGTCAAATGTTACTCACTATACACTGGTACGTCAGATGTTACTCACTATACACTGGTACGTCAAATGTTACTCACTATACACTGGTACGTCAAATGTTACTCACTATACACTGGTACGTCAAATGTTACTCACTATACACTGGTACGTCAAATGTTACTCACTATACACTGGTACGTCAAATGTTTCTCACTATACACTGGTACGTCAAATGTTACAGACTATACACTGGTACGTCAAATGTTACTCACTCTACACTGGTACGTCAAATGTTATTCCCCCCCCCCCCCCCCCCCCCCCCCGCGCACAGAGTGAGTATGGTTTTACGCCGCTTTTAGCAATATTCCAGCAATATCACGGCCGGGGACACCAGAAATGGGCTTCACAAATTGTACCCATGTCGGGAACCGAACCCGGGTCTTCGGCGTGACAAGGCTACCCGACCCCCGCCCAATTCTTACACTTTGGGATCAATTTACAAGTATAAAAAAACTATTTTTGTGTACATATTCCAAGAATCAATTACATTTCCAACCTATGACATAATACATGTATAGAGTTCGGAATCTCAACGAAATGCCATGCGGCATGTGGGTTCGAATCCAAGGATCGTGAACCATTGATTCGAAAAACTAATTCAGGTAGACATGTTATTGTCTATATTTAAGACAGATGTTTATACAGACTTACAAGAAAAGAAAGAGGTTATCAAACTACCGTAATAAGCCTATTAGAGAGGGATAGGTTAATAAATCGTAAGGAAGTGCCGCCCTGTAATCAACAGATTACACTTGACATTTTAATCATCGTACACATATTAATCATATTGCATCCTTCAGACTTTGCTCACCGCACACAGGTATGTCAGGCCTGGCTTAAAGACATTGGGACAAACATCCATAAATATGAGTTTATTGCTATTTTCATGAAATGTCTTGGTTGTCGTCTTGGCAGGAAGCGTCTTTCCTGTTAGTGTTTCTGTGACATTAGCTTCCACTACAATTTGGCGATACCGCAGGTTGGTGTCGTTTGCGAGCAAAGGTTTGCTGGAATAGGTGTCTCCTTCATGGGCCAAGGCACGCAACTCATCAAGAGAGAATTCAACGTCACCATTGCCATCAACAACCTGAAAGCGTAAGTTGTATGTTAGAATAATATGCAGCGTATTACAGAATGATGGTTGTCATGGCTCATTCCGTCGGGAGACACTAAATATGACCCATGTCATCTAGCATAGTATCAGTAATAAGGATGACGATCATCATAAACAAATAAATTAACCTATATAATTGTCAGTGGGTATTTAAGCATCAATGATGAAGTACAATGTATCAGGAAGACGCGTGAAGAAATCTTATTCCAAAGTATCGCTGAAAACTCACCGTTACTTTTTTCTGAATTGATGGGTTTTTCTTGGAGCTATATGACCCATAGTAGTAGAAGAAACGAACACGGATATTGGCTGTTCCTCCCACACCTTTGCCGTGTGTGTATCTTTGAATAAATGAAATGGCAACATAGTTTAAGAATCACATATTTCAGCTATGTGCCAAATACTGTATATGACTTGAGATTCAATGTGTTGAAGATGAGTGTATAAATGATTACGCTCCAGTTATGTTTGCAGTTATTTGCGACACTGTCTAAGTACTTGTCCTTAGAGAAGCAAGCTTATTATCAAGGAAATCACTCACGAATAATTGTTGGAACCATAGAGAAATGTGTGGATTCACTGATGTATTTCAAACGCTCGTGATGAAAATTGTATGTGAGGGGAACCTACTTGGCAGTGACAGCGGCCGACACAGACGTCATGTTCAAGGTCAGGTACGATGGCAGTACGGTCTCCACCTCAAATTTGGGCAACACTGAAGACAAAAGTCTATGTATTATATATCCTATGAAACCTTAAAGAATGTATGTCTTATTCATAACATATTCATAAAACATTGTGACATTGCCTCGGTAGACCGCACAAGAATATTTTGAGGACAACAACAGTTGTCATGGTCTGAGTTTAGTGATATCTTGAAAGTCATATTTCATGCGTTATGACATATTTAATATTTTGCAAGAAGAAGGGGTAAGAACTTGACTATATACACTATTGTCGGAACTGGTGATAATCGAACTATGTCAATCAATAGGAGACATCTTGGGCAAGATTGATAAGTTTCGTTTAGACTTGAATATATCCATTTGTGAGTGAGTATGGTTTTACGCTGCTTTTAGCAATATTCCAGCAATATCACGGCAGGGAACACCAGAAATGGGCTTCACACCCGGATCTTCGGCGTGACGAGCGAACGCTTTAACCACTACGCTCCCCGACCGCCCCCGTTTGCTTACAGACATTGCTTTGAAAATGGTCTTGATATTTTCACAGAGAATACACCAAGTGATACTACAAAACTAATAATGATAAACATAATCCGTCTTACCATATTCGGCAATGGTGAAAGTTTTTATTTCTTTGTATCTCTGAAACATTAGGAAACTTAGTAACAACAACAACAACAACAACAACAACAACAACAACAACAACACTACTACTACTACTACTACTACTACTACTACTACTACTACTAATTCCACAGTTTTCCAAAACGAGCCAGGGTTGTGGGACATAATCTCAATGTCGGTGTTAATTTTGTTGATGGTTCTGTACTGCTGGACGGTACAGAAATAAGTGTCAACCAAGCGAAGTGCCATATCAAGTCGGCCCAGACTCAGTTTTTAAAGGAGATGCATCTGCATCGAGTCTATGTGCAGAGTGTTGAGAAGATCAGCAATCCTGCAGAGTCCTTCGCTTGGATGAAGTCGTCTGGCCTGAAAAGTGAAACAGAAGGCTATCTGTTTGCTGCTCAGGACCAGTCACTTCCCGCTCGAAACCGTCAATGTGTGATTTTGCATCAAAATGTAAATACAAAATGTACATTATGTAATGAATTTATTGGGACTGACCAACACGTTGTCAGTGGATGCCCAGCTTTGGCACAAACACAGTATCTTAAACGACATGATGGCGTAGCTCGATCCTTTTATTACCGTCTTCGCCATGCTTGTGGTTTTGACACTAGAGCTCCACCCATGGTACGACCCCGGATATGTACAGGGCGTCATGAAAATGATATATTCAAAATTCTTCGGAATAGGCCTATTTACAGCCTCATACGTATCCAGGCCAACAAACCTGATCTTGTCTTTTTTGATAAATCCAATGAAATCATTCATATCATTGAATTTTCTGTTCTCTCTGACACTATTGTGATTGACAAGATTGAGGAAAAACATGGCAAATATGCGGACCTCGCTTTCGAAATGTCACGCTTGCATCCCAAGTACCAAGTTGTCCGACTCCCCATTGTTTCGGTGCCTTAGGTTCGGTACCTCCCAATCTGTTGACTGACATTGGGAGAGTACCCGGGTTTGCTACCAGGAATACAGCCTTTCTGACAATCTGGGTAATGCGGAAGGCTGCAGTGTTGGGAAATCTTCACATTCTCCGAAAAATTCTGGGTGGTTTTGACTAGGCAGCGCTTCCTGGGAGAAGTTCCATTCGCTGTCTGGGCTGCGTGTAGAGGGGGCAAGGGCCCCGAGCTGATGATGAGCCTAACCAGCCTGACTGTGCCAGGATCAGCCAAACCTTTTTTGCTGCATTTTTTATTTTAATCTGTAAATAATAATAATAATAACAATAATAATAGATGTGATCCGCAATCACGGCTCCAAGTGATACTTCCAGATATTGTTTGTTGTTTAAATGCCGCACTCAGCAATATTCCAGCTTTATGACGGCGGTCTATAATTAATTGAGTCTGGACCAGCACTTACATCAAGAGTGACCGCAATCGTCCAGTCCCCAAGAACTGGTTCCGATGACGTGGTGAGGACGCGAGTAACTACACCACTAGGATCTGTAGCTCCCAGCCACTGTTTGATACGGTTCTTGTTTGAATCCTGAAAAAAAACTATATGCGTTTAGTGACTCGGAAAGAGACTGTGTCATATTTCAGATTTCAAAATAACATCGAATATCTTCATTCGCAACGTATTGGTTTCATTATCAGGTTCATGTTTATATTTGTTGTAAATAGTTTCATCGTTAATTATTCACATGAATAACTCGCATACAAGTACACATGTGTGTACAGCAACCCTGCTCTGGGTGTGATCATGATGATATCGCCGTGGCGTTAACGATTGTTGACTCACATATATGACAATATCCACGGGCTCCCGAACCACTTTCAGGTTAGGATAGACCGACACAACCCGGAATTTTACTGCAAAACAAACCATTAAGTCATAACATGTAACCATTCAAGATTAATAACGTTCGGTATGGCTATAAATGCTATCACGATCAGCTGTATATACAGTCAGCAATTGATTGTGAGTACATATTCACATGGTGTAAGTAAGTACCTGATTGCCCGGGTTTATACATTGCCTTGTCAGTCTGTATGAAGATGGACTTAGACTTCTCATTAAATTCACAAGTCTCGGACGATTTGAAGTTCAGGCCGCCAGTGCCTGTGAAGTTGAACTGTAGCTCACGCCATCTCCATGGTTGGTGCAAGTCTTTTGGTATCTGTATCAGAATCACACAAAATGGTTTTGTATAAGGACGACGCCAAACATACCAACATCAGTTTGTTTTTCCCGCTGTTTTAGTTGGGACGAAGTATACTCTAAAAAGTAGAAGATCATGAAATATAAATGTCAATATCAAGTATTTGAACAACGACAACTGTGGACGACAAACATCCTGTCCAAGAATGTTTATGTCAGTGAAACGTATCACACCTTCTTGTTTGCACGTGCCTCCTGCCATAGCGCTACAGACGTCCGCAGGGAGGCATTCCTGTTTTGGACACTTTCAAGGAAGGTCGACTAATCTCTATGGACCGTTCTTTCTGTCAAGATTCTGCTAATCAAAAGTTGTGTTTTAATTGATTTACTGGAAACACACTGACACCCTCTGTTGTCCCGTTTGCAAGGTGTGTGGGTCGACGTTTGGTCTTTCATGACAACGCCCGTGCTCACAACTTCCATAGAATGCCGTGGACAGCAAAGAGCACAGATATTTCCCCCACTGAACATGATAGAAAGACGTGTGCCGAAAACAAACTGAAACTGATCAGGATCACGAATATGTTGTACCAAATAGAGAGTGTTTTTTAATGACAATAATATACATCGAAGCATACATCGATATTATTTCTTACCTGAAAATCCACTGTTTCCGTTTGACCTACAAGTAACAAGTTGATAAGTTAAAAGTAGGATTCACTCAGAAATATATACACATTATAAGGGTGGATGTGAACTGCCAGCTCACTCCTTACATACGAGTAAACCATCGTCAACTCTAAAGTGGATATAGTGGATTTAAAATATACATATTCTTTAAGGCTAGTATAGTATATTGTTGCATCATTGAATACTTTTACGCTTTTAATAAAAAAAGCCTTTAGTACAGAGAAGACATAATTAACATTACTGAGCCATCTTTAGGTTCAGTCGATTGAACCAAATCATAGTACTATCACAACCGGGATCATTGTCAACTCAAAGGTCATCCGGTACTTTCCGTATACTTTTTCTATTTTAGTTAACATATGAAACATATTTTACTCGGTTAGGTATTTAAAATACAAACTGGTTGAATTCCACAGTAAGCCATTGAACAAACATTCACTTCTCCATGGAAACGTCTCCTGGAAACGTGTAGGTATTGATATTGGAACAACAGCGCTGATTGTGTTGCTATGTGTACACAGATAAAATAATACAATACAATCACTTTTAAATTTGCATGAGAATCCACTTAAGTCTTTTTATGGCGTGTCAACTGTTTGTTTCAACTTCAAATCAGTTAGTTGGTATATTCAACAGTGAGGGCCCATGCCATTCACCAATCAAAACATTGGGACACTGACCTCAAGGCCAGGAATATTTGCACAAAGGCTTTACACTCGAACAATGTAAATGCCACACGGTTTGATTGGATCTTCGGCAAACACAAAGGTCTGGTGCACTGCTCGCTGTGAGGCAGATGATGGAATGCTACTACATCAAATCTACATCTACACCAGTGGCCTAGTAGCCCGTCCAGCATGATTCAAGGCGCACGCGATAGTGTACAACCAGATCTACTGTGAAGTGCGAGAATAGTCAGTGTAGATAATAAAGTGCAGACGTACTGACATTAAAGCAAAGTACAATTACTGTTAGTATATAAAATTCAAACCAATAAACTTATATATGAAATTTTGTAATATGAACTATTCTCACAGTGAGAATAATAACTAATTAAATGGAACCTGATATGAATATGTGTTTTGCTTACACCAGAGAAGTGGATACCCGTATGAAGGATCTTGCTGTTTTCTGAAGCATGACGTCTGAAGGGAATACGAACCATGTATGAACCATGTACTTTACAGGATGGTGTCTGAAGTGGAAATGCCCCCACATACTCTTTTTGGAGGACCTTGCTGTACGTGGACACGGCACCGATGTATGAATGGTCTCTCTGTACTTTACACGATGGGTCTTTAATGGATATACTTCAAGCTTACCCTGTATGCAGGATCTCGCTGTATTCTCCATGTTGGCATATGGCCTCAACTTAATCTATATCAAGTATATTGCTATACTCTGAAGGATGGCGTCAAATATGGATACGTCAGCAGCTCAAAGCTGTATAAAAGATCTTGCTATTTTCGGCACGAATGAGTGAATATATACTCTTAAAAAAGGAATGCAATGCGGATATTTGTTGCCATAAAAAGACAAAAATAGCGTACCAAGAGGTGCATCATGTGTTATAGTGTCAGTGACAAATTTTCCGGATCAAAATGATTACAAGAAGGACATGCAAACCATTTGTCGGAAAACACGTACGATTCGGAAAAACGCACCATGTGCCTTAACAAAAGGGCCATGGAGATGCTCGTACTGCACGTGCAACAGCACTATGAACGATATCAAAGTGCAGGGTTTTTGATTGCCTGGCATCTGCGTCAATCGAACAGTGACAGTTCAACAACATGCCAAGGTTAACAGAAGTGCAAAGAATCAACGCCGTAGGCCGCTTGCAGGCAGAGGAATCCCGATTAGCTGTAGCAAGAGTTTTCAATGTAGCGCCCAGCACCAATACAAGGCTATGGGATCGGCTTGGGTCAGCACCAGACGTCCTGTTCGGCTCGTCATATTGAGTCTACAACATCGTCAATAACGACGGCATTTATGCCTGCAACACAGAGTATGGCCTCAACTGCGATGGAGGGATGTCTGGTTCAGCGATGTATCAAGATTTCTTCTCTGTAGAGGGGATGGAGGGGCACGGATCTACAGACGTCGGGGAGAAGGTTACGCCGGAAACTGCGTACAGCAAGTGGACAGGTTTGGTTGGGGTAGCGTTATCATCATGGCAGGACAGGTTTGGTCCATATCGAGGGCAATCTTCGATACATCAACGAAATTCTCCTACCACACGTCCTCCCAATTGCAGCCAACGGCAACGGTGTATTCCAGCTGGACACCGCATACAGCACGGATCCCAAGAGCCTGTCTACAACACCGTTGATGTTCTCCCCTGGCCCTCCAGATCCCCGGATCTGAACCCGATAGAGCACCTGTGGGATGAATTGGATAGACGGTTACGCGACGTCAACCACAACCCCAGACGTTGCAGCAGTTGGCTTTTACGTTGTAGGCCGAGTGGGCTACCAATCCCCAGGATGTGATTCGCATACTCGTCTCTTCCATGGGCAGGTGATGTCAGGCCGCTATCGATTCCAACGGGGGACATACGCGTTATTGATGGTAGCTGACCTTCACCTTAGACTTGTCCTATGTACCGATACCTGAGATGACTACAATCACCAAGTGTTCTCTCCACAATATTTGCTCAATACCTTGTACGGTTCCTCGTATAAATGCATTTTCCTACCTCACACAAATCTGACTTTGCGTTTCTTTTTTTGAAGAGTATAAATGGGAACCCACTGGTCCGTATGATGTACATTCGACACCAACCTACCCTGGATGAAGGACCTTGCAGTACTCTGCATGATTCATTCTACGGCAACAGTTTACACCGGTTTAAATAGAAGGATCTATCAATATACTGCACACATACGTTGGGGTGATTAGTACCAGATACCTACCCTGTGAGAAGGACCTCGTTGTACTCTGTATTATAGTGTCTGATGTACGGTTGACAAGTGCAATCTGAATTGACACTGGTTGTGTTGCATTTAGAATCTGTACTCTCATTGGAACTGTCCATCCCGGGGCGATCTTTCTGGCAAAGGTGATGATATATGTTCCAGGAGAGCTGTAGAATAAAAAGGAAAACTGTTGATATCTTAAGATAAATGCCCTCATGAGCATTTAGCTTTCCCTCGCCCTGAGAAACTGGACAATGTTTTCTTTTCCCTAGACTCACATGTGTATGCTGCACTAGCCAAGATGCTATTAACGCTCATCAGCATGATGCATTTGTTATTTTATTGCATGTGGGTGTGCTCAGTAGTAAAATAATATTGTTCTGTTGTGAAATCTCCAAACTGTGCAGTCTTATAGACATACCTTTCATGCAATTAGGATCTGTTTCAAATCCAAGAAACACAATGTCAGTTTATTAGCAGATATATTAATGCATATTTTTAATTTTCACATGAATATTCAGTATGTTTGTTCCTGAGTTTCGACGTTAAATGTTCACAACTACTAGTGTAGTTAGCTCCCTTGGGGAGTGGTTGCATTCCGCTTTGTCTCTCGTAAAAAATTTGAAAAATATTGACATCGGAGCCTAGGCCAATCTAATTAAGTACTTTGAGACAAAATGGGAGTCTCTATAGATGTCTGGAGAGCCAGGATCGGATGTTTTGTACCGCCCCGAGGACACATGCAGATAGAGAAAATCAGACCCTATTCGACGACATCGGAATGGACAGCCGGGACTGACATGGCCTATCGACTACTCTTGTGCACAGTACTTCCTTCTCAATATATACCTCAGGTACGATCATCGAAGATAAGATGAAGTATACATGTGACATATTGACAAATCCACCACTCAGTATCGTGGATGCGAACTTTTGTCCCACTGATTGTAACACATCGTCTTTGTTTACATATCGAATTCCGGACCGAGGTGGGGTGCGACTGTTTTGTCCTTGTGTATCATTGCTAATACACCTGTCAGGTGATGTTGAATCGAACCCTGGCCCATTTAGTAAGGATCTGGTTGATATGAAATCGGCAATTATCCAACAAATCAAGGCATCCGAAGACAAACTATTAAAGGAAATTGGTTCCGTGAAAAAAGAACTACAAACATTACGGTGTGACGTCACAGATTTACGAAATCAAGTGAGTACGAACAAGGGAGAACAAGATATCATTCGGCTTGATGTGGATGCTGTCTGTCAAAAACTAGACGATGTATATTATGACTTTGACAATGTTGATACACGTCTAGAGAATCTAGAGAGAAGGGGTCGAAGAAATAATATCATTTTGTATGGTGTTCCAGAGGGACCGAGCGAATCCTATGCAATCTGCAAAAACAAAACTTTGGAAGTGTTGAACAATGCCAGGGAAGCCAATAACATAGATCTGCTTGTTCCAAGAGACATTGAGAGGGCACATAGAATAGGACAACGTAACACTGATAGACCACGCCCTGTGATCGCTAAACTTGTGCACTGGGAGGATAAGATGAAGTCTCTAAGTTTGAGAGATTCCCTTCGGTCAAAGGGATATGGAATTTCCAATGACTTAACTTTAAAACAGAGACAAGAATTAAAGAAATGTAAAGATGAAGACCAATCTAAACATTATTTTTATAAAGGTGGTAAAATTGTGTCAGCACCAAAACAGGTTACGGATGCTTCAATCAATGTCACGGATGGGAGAAGAGGTGGGGTCTCTGACAGAAACAACAATTCACCCAGGAACGAGGGGAGTTCGCGCCTCACTAACCGCAGTCAGGCTACCAGCTCTAGGGGCAGCCAGCACGACCTCACTACCTAGGGGTGTGGCCGGGGCCCATACCAAGACTCAGAGGATTTAAAAAGTGATGACTCTCCTACAATAAAACTCTTATATTGGAATATATCTGGATTGAAATCTAAATTAGATGACTGTGACTTTGTTTCATATTTACATTCATTTGACATTGTAGGCCTCACAGAGACGTGGATTCAGAAGTTAGACTTCCAGAACAAGTTTGCTGATTATTTATATTATAATAGACCAGGCGATACGTTAGCAAAAGCAGGGAGACTCTCTGGTGGTATCATAGTTATGGTTAGAAAACAGCTGAAAAAATATATTAAGCGGAATTGGGTGAAAGAAAGTGGTATTTACATTCTATTAGATAAATTACTGTTTGGTACTGTAACAGATGTGTTATACTGTTGTGTGTATATATACACCCAGAAGGCTCAACCTATTATGATAAATGTGCTACTTCTAGAAATGGTGTACTGATGTTTCAAGACGAGCTCCTGGATATTTTAAATCAGATCGATGACGTTTCATGTATTTTGGGGGGAGATTTTAACTCCAGAACAGGGACAGAACCCGACTTTGTGGAAGACGACATTTTGGATTATCTTGAAGGGCCTGATAACTCGTCTTGGGATTTCTTGATAGACCATTTTGATTTGCAGAGATACTCTGCTGACACTATTTTGAATAAGTTTGGTAAATGTTTGTTGAACCTATGCTCTGTCTTAAATATTCATATTATGAATGGTCGTTGTGGCAGTGACGCTGGTATTGGGGACTATACATTCATCAGTATTCATACTATCTCCACCGTACATATGTTTGAACTCTGTAAAACATTCGACATAGACACACGGTACGAGTCGCAACATTTCCCATTAACAATGGCTTTACGTACGTGTAGGCTTCACTCAGTCATCGATGGTCATGATGATATTAATTATGCAAGTACATTTAGATTTACGTGGAGAATTGATAAAGAACAAATATTTCTTTGTAACTTAGCTTCTGACAAGTTTGTATCACTGGTTGAAAAAGCAGTAGATACCGTATTCACAAATATTGATGAAAGGATTGAGTTTATTAGAGAAGCACTCTCCTATGCTGGGAACGAAATGAAGAAAGTGGTTCACGTGGACAAGAAAACACAAAAATGGTTTGATTGGGAATGTCAGTTACTAAAAAAAGAGAGATGTACATGCCTCAACAAATTCAGAAGAGATAAAGATTTACAGTCATTAAGGGATTATACAAGAATTAGAAATCTTTACAAAACCACGTGCAGGGAAAAGAAGATTATATTTCTTGAAAAGAAAAAACAATATTTGAAAGATAACATTTAGTCGTCGAAAGAATTTTGGACAGCCCTCCACAAGCTAAATCCACATTATGAGTTTAAAAATAATATTGAAATTGATAAATGGTATGATTATTTCAAAAATATGTTTAGTGGTAATGGTGTTGGGGATTATACCTACTTTGAATTATCAGATCAGGAAACATGTGATAATGGCATAACTGCTACAATTCTTGACTCGCCAATCACAAGAGAGGAAATTCAAAAAGCTATCTACGATTTGAAAAACAGCAAGAGTTCCGGCATAGATGGTTTAATTCCAGAATTTTTTAAACATTCTGTTAATATTCTACTCCCATACCTTGAATTACTGTTTAATATGATTTTAGAAACGTCTTATTTCCCAAAAGAGTGGACTATCGGTGTGATTGTTCCACTACATAAATCAGGATCACATACCGATACCAAAAATTATCGAGGAATTACCCTTCTGAGTGTTTTTAGCAAAATATTTATTTCTATTATTAATAAAAGGCTCACTTTTTGGTCAGATTCATTAGATAAAATTTCGGAAGAACAAGCAGGTTTTAGACAAGGGTATTCAACCACGGATAATATTTTCGTACTTAATGCGATTCTTCACAAATACATGCAGAGAAAAGGTGGAAAATTGTATGCAATTTTTGTTGATTTCAAAAAAGCGTTTGATTCTGTAAACAGAAATATAATGTGGTCATTGTTTCTTTCAAATGGGGTGAGTAATAAAATGGGTAAACTATTATGCAATATTTATCAAAATGTAAAGTCATGTGTTAAAAATCGGGGAATATACTCTGATGTCTTCACATGTAACATTGGTGTACGCCAAGGCTGTATTCTTAGCCCGTTCCTGTTCTGTTTTTTCATCAATGAACTAGCTGCACAAATTAAGGAAAATTGTACGGATGGTATACAGCTGCATCCAGATATTGTGAAGATATTTCTGTTGCTTTTTGCTGATGATATAGTCCTGTTCTCTAGTACGATAAAAGGTTTACAGAATTTGATAGATCAACTGGAGCTGTACTGTTCTAATTGTAAACTCCAAGTGAACACTGAGAAAACGAAAGTGTTAGTTTTCAAAAAGGCAAATAAACTATCAAGTAGGGAAAAATGGTTCTTCAACTCACAACCGTTAAAAATTGTCACTTCTTATAAATATCTGGGAGTAACCTTCACAGGCAGATTAACGTGGAATTACCACACCAGTAATGCAGCAATGCAGGCAAAAAGGATACTAATGGGAATATTACATAGTTTGAAAACCTTCACTGATCTCTCATATCAAACCTTTTTTAAAATATTTGATACAAAAATTACTCCAATTCTTTTATATGGAGCAGAGGTCTGGGGGCATACTGAATACAGAACTATTGTACTGGTCCATCTATATGCTTGTAAACGATTCCTTGGCGTAAAAAACTCTACATCGAGTGTTATGGTATATATGGTGAATGTGGACGTGTAACACTTTACATATTTCAACATATTAGAATTCTCAAGTATTGGTTCAAGATTCTTAAAATGCCTATTGATAGATTACCTAGAAAATGTTACGATATGATGTTATTGTATGAAAAACATGGAAGCCGCAATTGGGTATATGATGTAAAGTCGTTATTAAATGATTGCGGCTATGGGTATGTTTGGCGTAATCAATGTGTACCAAACAATCCAGATTCATTTTTAGTATCTTTACGCCAAAGACTTAAGGATATATACTTGCAAAAATGGGCATCGCATGTTTTAAGTTCAGAAAAATGCAATTATTACAAGCTTTTCAAGACAACAATTTCCCCAGAATACTATTTGTTTGACATCAACTTTAAAAGGTTTAGAATAAGTTTAGCACAATTTAGATGCAGCTCTCATAGACTTAGGATCGAAGTAGGCAGGCATAGAAACATAGACAGAGAATTGAGAATATGTGAGCAATGTGATTTAAATGTGATTGAAGATGAGTTTCATTTTCTGTTAGTTTGTCCAAAATACGACCACCTTAGAAGAAAATATATTGATCTGCCTGGTTATGTACATCCCACTATACAAAGATTTACAACGATCATGTCAACAACTGATAAAGATACTCTAAAAAATAATATCAATGTTCATTTATCATGCTATGTTAATTAGAATATGACCTGTTAAACGGATCTGTAACCACTCCCGAAAACAGAATTGTACTATGGGCCTGAGGCCTTTCAGTATGGAATAAAACTTATCCTATCCTAAAACTATTGCTGCTATGCTGCACACGTTTTCTTTTCACAACACCAGGACTGTTCTGTTATTCCTTGCGAGAGGCAACCCAAATGTCCATGTTGAAGTGACCACACTGCTCGACATGACAGCTGGACAACAGAATGTTTTCAATTGCTGATGCCCCAGGGCCATTGTTGAGACTATGAATAGACAAAGAAACCACCCCACTGATATTTCTTGAAAAGTTCAAATTAATTGACGAATATATAGTGAGTGATCGGTTCACGGCTTCTGTGTGTCTGTGTTAAGTTTCATTTGTTCGTCAACTTCCGAACACTTGAGAATTTCATTCCCATTCAGAGTGTTTATCACTCTCATCCGTATTGAATTAAGTAACTTTGCTGCATTCGAGGAACAAGGACGACACACACACACACACACACACACACACACACACACACACACACACACACACACACACACACACACACACACACACACACACATATTGTCAAATATTGGGGTGTTAGGCGAGTGTGGTACACGTTTTATAGGTTTTGCATTGTGATTTATCCGAAAGTCCCCAAAAGGTTTATTATGCACAGATTCAAACATCCATTTCATATGAGAATTATTTGAGTGGTATTTTACCCTAAGTAAATTTTGGACCACATTGACTCGTTTTCGGCTTAGTTCTCACAATTGAGAAATTGAACCTGGACCATTTTAATATTCCTCGTGAATTTAGAAAATGTAAAGTTTGTAACTTAAACCAAATCGAAAATGAATATCAGTGTTTGTTTATTTGTCAAGCTTATAGCCATCTCAGGCAAAGTTACATAAATTCTAAATTTTACATCTTTCCAAATATTCTGAAGTTTAATACACTACTGTCATCGCAAGAACCTATTATCAATATGAATACAGCAAATTACTTGTTTCATGCCAATGCTGTGAGAACAATATACTCCAACTTTGATAACATGCAATAATGTTAAAGCTGTTGTTGTTAAAAGAACTGTTTGCACCTAAATTGTAATTCGTTTGTACAAAAAGGCCCGTGGCCTACAAGTACTGCATAAAGTGTGGTGTGATGTGAATTAGCTCACCCTTGGGCAATTCACATAAGTTCGTTGTCCTTTCAGAAAGTCCAGCAAAGCTTATTCTGGGATGAAGCGTTGATGATGAACTTCTTACCAATTGGTGTCTGAGAGGCGATGCTGATTGCTTGTGGTCCATTCTGCCCAGGCTTCCTCATACTTGTTACGTTAAGTTATATCGGCTATCCATCTCGCATGGCTCAGTACCAATGTTGAACGATACGTCCATGCTTCAGCTACCTTTTTGTTTTTGTCTAGTGGTATACGTGCCAATATATCTTTGCTTGACTCTTCTTTGAGGTCTTGATTGCTGGTCGCAGTTGGACGCAATAACGGAACAAAGCTAGAGATACCGCTACAGTCAGCCAGTTCCGTCCAGCCTCGACTTGGTAACCAGAAGTCTTCAGCACTCATTCTAGTGACAGTCCTAGGTGTCTGACTCTTGGGATTTAAGGGTGAGATACTAAATGGGAGGTTTGCACAACAATGTGGCATTCAACTGATACTAACAACAAGAAACTTTCGCTTCTGTGGAAGAGAAGGTCTCACCTATGTAAAGGATCAATGTCTTAATTAGGTAATGCTAAATTATTTGTTTATTATTTTTAATTCACATAACTGATTAGAAATTTGAATGTAAAGCTTGACCATATAAAGTCCCCAAATTTGTCTAAAATGTCTAAAACCTTGTTCTTGGATCAGCGAATATGTAATACCTGAATTTTCTAGGCATTATGTATATTCCTCGAGTGACTCAGACATTACCCCATTATTCCCTGAACATGTCAGGGATTATGCATATTCCCTGATTAGACATATTCCCTGATCAGATATAGTCCCTTATTAGACATATTCCCCGATTAGACATATTCCCTGATGAGACACATTCCCTGATTAGACATAGCCCTGATTAGACATAGTCCCTGATTAGACATAGTCCCTGACTAGACATAGTCCCTGATTAGACATATTCCCTGATTAGACATATTCCCTAATTAGACATATTCCCTGATTAGACATATTCCCTGATGAGACACATTCCCTGATTAGACATAGCCCTGATTAGACATAGTCCCTGATTAGACATAGTCCCTGACTAGACATAGTCCCTAATTAGACATAGTCCCTGATTAGACATATTCCCTGATTAGACAAATTTCCTGATTAGACACATTCCCTGATTAGACACAGTCCCTGATTAGACAAATTCCCTGATCAGACACATTCCCTGATTAGAACAATTCCCTGATTAGACACATTCCCTGATTAGACAAAGTCCCTGATTAGACAAATTCCCTGATTAGACATAGTCCCTGATTAGACATAGTCCCTGATTAGACATAGTCCCTGATTAGACATATTCCCTGATTAGACACATTCCCTGATTAGACACAGTCCCTGATTAGACATATTCCCTGATTGGACACAGTCTCTGATTAGACAAAGTCGCTGATTAGACATAGTCCCTGATAAGACACATTCCCTGATTAGACATAGTCCCTGATTAGACATATTCCCTGATTAGAAACAGTCCCTGATTAGACATATTCCCTGATTAGATATAGTCCATGATTAGACATATTACCTGATTAGACATAGTCCCTGATTAGACATTTCCCCTGATTAGACACATTCCCTGATTAGACATAGTCCCTGATTAGACACATTCCCTGATTAGACATTTTCCCTGATTAGACACATTCCCTGATTAGACACATTCCCTGATTAGACATAGTCCCTGATTAGACATAGTCCCTGATTAGACATAGTCCCGTGGAGAAAGTTGCTCAGTGTGCAAATGTTGTTTTGTTCTGATTCGTTACGTTGTAGTTAAGTTTCGCGCATCTTGACTTATTTGACAGGCTCCTTGAACTTTGTCAGATCTCACCATATGTTTGTAGTTAAATGCCGCACTCAGCAGTATTCCAGCTATATGATGACCTGCATCAACAAAGGCAGCGAGGCTGACCACCCGATCCCGTTAGTCGTCTCTTACGTCAAACATAGTCGCCTTTTACGGCAAGCATGGATTGCTGGAGACCTATTCTAACCCGGATATAACGGGTATCTCACCATATGTATCTGTTTTGATTGATGTGACTTGTTTTGTCAGTACACTTTTCTTGATAACATATGTGATTGTGACATTGACTATGTACTTGTTTCAGTTAAATGAGTGAGTGAGTGAGTTTGGTTTAACGCCGCTTTTAACAGTATTCCAGCTGTATCGCGGCGTGTCAGCATAACGTGGGAGGAAAGCTCGAAGTGATGCGGGTATTAGACGTTTACCAGCAGTCCGGTAAAACCCACGAGCACGGTTATAGTGCTGACAAACCTAGAAACATAATCGGGGCAAACCAGGATTCGACCCCACAATCATAGGTTTCTGGCATGCCCTAGGGACGCGACTCTGCACAGCAAATCGCGGCGCCTTAGACGACTGGGCCACCCGTGCTCTTCCACAAGACCACGGAGGTGGTCACAAGGTCAATAAGCAAATCGTTCATACCAGAAAGTAGCAAATCGTTCTCAAATGTCTTTTTAGAAATATTCATTCACCTCCATATACACATGGACCATCGGATTTGATTATCAATGATGAAGGAAATTGATGTCGACCTGGGAAATAGAAATTTTGAAAGCTTTCCAATACGCAAGAATGGCGTTAAATGCCAATGCCTTGTAAGCTTGTTGTGCTTAGACAATCATTTAAGGACGTTTTCTTATGCATTCCATGACGGTGTTAGGGATAAAATTGTACACAGCTGGTTAACTTTACATGATTAGCGAAATCAAGGAGCTGAACTCAATGGTTGTACTCGACATTGTTGTACATGCTATAACGTTAATTCAGAAACAAAGAGGGAGGATGAGACACGTGCCCATCCAGTAGTAATACGAGGTAGTTATGAAGCACTTATAACACTGATCTGTAAATTCTCAACGTGCTATGCACAAAAAGCCCCGAGAGCCTAATACAGTTCTGTTCGACGTGTTCAAAAGCTGTTCGACGTGGAATTTGGACAGGATGTTAACGGCGCGCATCAAACGTTAAAGACCTGCATAGCCTCTGGCTTTCCTCCAACATGAAACTGACGCTCCATTATATAACTGGAAGACACTCACACACTCATATCTATGACAATTTGGAAATCCAGTCCCGAGAAAATATATGAACCACCATTGCGAGCATCCGTGCGCGTGTAATTGTCTATCACCATGGACTCATGAGACACAGACGATACAGCCTTTATTACATAACCCTTACTGCTATGTATGGTCAAGACCACGTAGTGCAGCCTTTATTACATAACCCTTACTGCTATGTATGTGCAAGACCACGTTGTGCAGGCTTTATTACATAACCCTTACTACTATGTATGGGCATGACCACGTAGTGCAGTCTTTATTACATAACCCTTACTGCTATGTATGAGCAAGACCACGTAGTGCAGCCTTTATTACATAACCCTTACTGCTATGTATGAGCAAGACCACGTAGTGCAGCCTTTTATACATAACCCTTACTGCTATGTATGTGCAAGACCACGTAGTGTAGTCTTATTACATAACCCTTACTGCTATGTATGTTCAAGACCACGCAGTGTAGTCTTTATTACATAACCCTTACTGCTATGTATGTTCAAGACCACGTAGTGCAGCCTTTATTACATAACCCTTACTGCTATGTATGGGCAAGACCACGTAGTGTAGTCTTATTACATAACCCTTACTGCTATGTATGTTCAAGACCACGTAGTGTAGCCTTTATTACATAACCCTTACTGCTATGTATGGGCAAGACAACGTGTCAGCAGATCTGCAGTCTCCGAGGTTTGCCGATAAAGTTTGTTGTGTTCATCGACGAGAGATAGAACGTCACGTTGTAATGCTCCTGCTGCTGTGACGCTTTAGCTTTGCACTCAATGACATGCTCACGCAGCAAGGAGTTCGGTATTTCGACTGTTATAAAGTGACAGTGTTGGAATAAAACTACTGAAAATGTAAAGGTAATCTAAAACAGAATGACTAATATGTCAATCGATTATAAGTGATCAGGAAGCAATATTTCACGTGGGGGGCAGTATTGGATAATAATAGTTATATTAATACTTCCAGTATTAGCTCCCTCTAGAATTAATGACAAGTATTGCCATATTGGCGTTAATTGCGTACAATGGTACGATGATGGACTGCACCCTTGAATTTAGTAAAACAGTTTCAGATATTGTACTGAACCATTTTACAAGGAAAGGTACTGACAAGTCTTTGGGTCTCACCATATAAATGACTAGGAGATACATTATCTCAATACTATACATGTGTATAGGCTTCTTGTACAAATACGTGTCTGATGTATATTCCGCTGGACAATTATGTGTATAAAGGCGGTCGCCGCTGTATGCAAAAGAACACACTTCTTTCTCGGAATTTCGTATTCGATGCATCATTGGTTAAGAACATCAACATCATTGACATAACAATCACGATGACGCACCAAATACGTTAGATAGAAGTTCACCACCACTATTGACTGTGTATTGTTGCATATGTGGAGGGGAGGGTATTGCGCAAGTTTAACCCTTAGTAAATGAGTGTTAGGGACCACTAGAACATTTACTGTCTATTGTACGGGCTTCGGTCGGGTTTCTAAGAACGTATGTAGTCTGTGACTCAGAAGCACGGCGCGCACCTACCGCCACCATTATCAACACACAGTGGTGAATACCAGTCCTGCGATCGTCTGTCCATGCGAACTGTCTGTTTGTAAAGCACACATCCAGTAATGTAAACAGTAGTTATAAAGCCTTACCGTTCATTCTCGGCAGCTCCGACAGTGAGAGCCAGCAATAAGGTCAACCATAACGTCATCATGACTGCATCCACCCCTGTATCCACCATACACAAACAGTCAGGCCCTGTAACACCGGTTGGGGAGTTGAAATGTGAAATTGCCGATGTGGTTCATTATGATCCATTATGTTCCTTATAATTACTTGTTTGTTGTCTGCTGGTCCTTTTTTAGGTTTGACAGAAAGAGAGATTATGGAATGAAAATTACCACTTTCATAGAGTTTAATGCACTAAAATGGGACAGTTAACATGCGTTGAAGACTTTGGAAAATCATTTTCAATTCCATGTGGCCCCTGGGCCTTGTTATTGGATAAACTTGAAATATGTGACTGTATCTACCTGTCTGAAAGGGACTGTTTTTCGAGTCACCTTAAGCATATGTAGGTGCGTGTATGTGCGATAATATCTGGATGTTCGATGCATAGTAATGTTTTAAAGTGGTGTATCGATGCCGCTATGTAACAGATTGTATAATTGCTGCTACCTTTGTAGCCGCTCGCAGTCACCTGACTGCAAATCCTTATCCGGATTGTAACCATGTGATAAAAACTTATCGTTAGCAAAATGGGTATTTCTTGCAAACCGCACTTTGTAATGTTTGTCGTCGGAATGACTTGTTCCACTTAAAAGTATTAACGCACATGCGGCTATCTTCGTTAATTAATAATATCGAAACTTCCTGATTCTATTTCATGTTGCGAGGACCATAGCAACATTAACCAACGTATTCAACATGTTTCTAGATCGCATGGCTAATGTTAGGAACGACGAACAGTTTAGCAAACGTACACTACAGAATGCAATGCAAATCTATCTCGAAAATGTGTCTGCTTTGTGTGAAAAGAGATCATAATTCAAAATTCGATAGATAAATACAGGTTCGTCTATCATGTGGCGATGTTTAATATAAATAATTGTACTTAATAGTTTCGCTTTCCTTTGTACCATCTTGAACATCACACATGTGTTGGACAAGTATGATAGAATGATATGAAATACTGTCAGAAAGATATACAAACGCATCTTGAGACGAACAAGTTAAAATAATCGTGTGGTATAAAGTCTCGTGCTCATTGGCTTTGTTTCATCGTTCATTCCTTCCCGTGAGCTGAGAGTTGGTATGTGACTGTACTGTGAATGCGGACATTTGGGAGCTGGCATGAATCATGTTGACAAGTAACCCAACTTAGACTGCCGGAGGTAAGACAGACGTGTCAATGTTGTTTAGCCTTCTTGGGATAGGCGTAACTTTAACATTCTCTTATGTAGAACACTTTTGTATTCTGAAATGAATGCGCGGATTTACCTCAGGATATACTAGTATTAGACCTATTGTCTAATGACGACTCTCTATTCTGAATTAATAGGTGGCGCCTGACATCTCATTCACATATCTCCACATCTACATACACAGGATTATGCTGTCCATGTGATCGTGTGTTGAGCAAGTAACACCATGACAGTATCGCCTTATATTGGTAGGAATCTATGTGGCCAGGCTGACAGTGTACCTTCTAGCTTCACCTACCTTGTGCTGGTTTAATGGAGGCGGCTTTGTCCTTGCTGTGTAAAAGCTTCGTCAACAGCTAACAGCAAACACGCAACCACTTTTATTTAGTCCATCACGTGACTAGAACCAAGCTGCCGAGTCCTATACGTCACACCTGGGCGAGCAGGTCCGACCATAGCAGCTGAATTGTACGTGTTATGAAAGAATAATAATTTGTCACCATGGCATGTCGAGACATTAAAGTAGCACGGTTTACGACACGCATACTGCAGTCTTCGCCACTTTGAAACAAAATCACGAAATAGTATCAGTATTAATTAACGAAGATAGCAGCATGAGTGCTATAAACTTCTAACAAGGCGTTCCGGCGATAACGAATATTACAGTTGTGACAAAAATTGCAAAGTTTCTATGCAAGTTGTGAGGGAAGCGGGTGCCACCGGTAGAGCAGGTCATGCTTACACTTTCGCGAAACACCTGGTGCCATGACTGATTTTCAGTGATATATTCCTATAACTGTCACCACTATTTTGTCAAATTGAGTCTGTTCGGCGGATAGTAGTCTCTGTCGTTGAAGTTTTATATTTTCAAGATATATCCAAATTAACCATCATCATTGAGTTTTGATCACATGGTTACAATCCGGGTACGTATCGTCAGTCAGGTGACTGCGAGCGGCATAGGGGAGTATATTTAGCAGTTCTGTGCATCTCGAACAAGGTCAGAAGCACGTGAAATTCAACACGTTTTTTTTCTTTCAGGTCGTGCTGGGAATGTACCTACAACACTATTATATTAATCGTTACCCGGCTTGCAACAACGTGAAAACTCAATGATGATGTTTATGGCAGGCAAAATGGATATTTCTTGAAAAGCCTACTTCGTTTAGTAATTAATAATCGCGATATTTTGTGATTCCATTAGAAATGGCACGGTCTTTAGTTGACACGTACACACGAAACAAACGCTATATGTTAACCCCATTATTAATAATTTTACTTTAGCCAAGTCAACACGTTATCATGGTAAGATATGCTCATACAAAGTTTAATCAAATGTAATGAAAAAAGGGGGCGTGGCGATCCCCAGATCCACCACAGACGTACATACATTTTTTGTTATTATCACCATTATCATCGATTTAAGTGATTAACAAACTTCTCTAGATTTACTTTCTAATGGATGTTTGCAATTCACTATATGGGACTGTTGTATGATTGAGTATATTTATTCTGTCCTAATACCAAGTAAGATGTATGGCTGACAACTGTGCGATTCTCGTCGAGGTGAAGAGTTTGCCTTACGGGGTGCGCACCCCACCTGCAGCATTCTTAACATTCATACATTCAAAAGTGGTGGTCAGGTATACTTACACTATAAATAAATCGTTTGTGACAAAATTACACGACTACCATACACAGATTGACATAAAAATTACTCCCGTATTTAAAAAAAAGCTGTATCTGTGCCTGACTGATCACATGACCACTCGACCCTAACTTTGCTCTACCGTCTTCACCTACACTGGTGATAGGAGGACCAGGTCCACTCATCCGACTGGGCATGACATGCACATTTTGGATGAATTCATTACAAGTTGTAGCAGTATCACGAGGGCAATGGTATGAAATCTAACGAGAGTCGAATAAAACCACATATACCCCGATTGATACTGATTCAAAGAATATATCTTGCCGACATGTTTCAATTTGCCATCGTAAGGAATTAAAGCAAATTGAAAAGTAAAAAAAGCAGTTCGATTGGGTTTAACTTAGCCTGTGTCACGGGACTTTCTTCGATTTGTAAACAACATGCGGGATAGTATTTATCAAGATCACGTGAACCAATCAGATTTCAACACTCTGACAAGGAGGTAAGATAAACCTATTTGTTTTCGTTTTCACAGAATCAAATCTAAGTCTAATCTTTTGAATTTTGATTTGTTTGTTTGTGAGTTGTTTAACGCCGCACTCAGCAATATTCAGCTATATAGGTCTGTAAATAATCGAGTCTGGACCAGACAATCCAGTGATTGATATCATGAGCATAGATCTACGCAATTAGGATACGATGACATGCATCATGTATGAGTTTTGAAAGTTCGCAAAATATAACATTGACCAGAGTCTAAATCCCTCATGGACCAATCTGTCACCTTGAACTACGAGTTGAGTAACATTGTAGCGCTAGTGAGCTGGAGCTCCACTGACATCGCCCGCATTGGCGGGGGTCAGATTTAATGAATCTATATTCTGTGATCATGGCACCCAAACCAAATTCCAAGAAGTGTATAAATGTAATCATTTGATGAAGTACCATGTCGTTAAATTCAGGCAATGGTATTTTCTCAAACCTGAAACTGTCCAATGACTAAGGAATATGCAAACCATCCTGACGTAATATGAAATGATCATACATCCACATGTCCACATTCCATATTGTGTGCCACATTTTAGGATTCAGTTTACCAGTCATTGACTAGGATTGCTTGGTTAAGTATCAAATTTTTTCACAGTGCTATTTCTAATAAGAAGTTGAAAAGAATTATCATCAACACGAAATTGAGTAACATCTTAATGGCCTACATGTATTTGTTGAATTGACATGTTCAGATACTGCACTAAATGACGTGTGTTTCATATGCAGTGTAAGTATGTACGTATGTTCCTATACAGTGTAAGTATGTACGTATGTTTCTTATACAATATAAGTATGTAGGTATGTTTCATTCACAGTGTAAGTATGAACGTATGTTTCATATATAGTGTAAGTATGTACGTATGTTTCATATACAGTATACGTATGTAGGTACGTTTCATATATAGTGTAAGTATGTACGTATGTTTCATCTACAGTGTAAGTATGTACGTATGTTTCATTTACAGTGTAAGCATATACGTATGTTTCACATACAGTGTAAGTATGTACGTATGTTTCATTTACTGTGTAAGCATGTACGTATGTTTCATATACATTCTATGTATGTACGTATGTTTCATATACAGTGTAAGCATGTACAATGTATCATTTACAGTGTAAGCATGAACGTATGTTTCATTTACAGTGTAATTATGTCAGAACAGCAAGTCGCTGAAAAGTCGGCTCCGCTAAAATCGCCTTATATCTGCATCATTATCAGTGACCGTAACCCCAAAATCAGGTAAAGTGACTTTGAAGATACCCACAATGGATTCATGTAAGTAAATCTTGGAAATGATAAAGGGTTCTGCTTAAAATCAAGTGTCCCACATGTGTAGAAATGTGAAGGAGAATTTACACAAGTGCGCATGCACCAGTACTGATTGACTGAGCGTCCGATTTATCAACAAAACAATGGGCAGCCCAAGCAGAGTCAGTGAAGCATTGAGTAGCTCTGTCGTCGAGGAACATGACCTACGATACGCTACACAAAGTGTGGATGATATAGACAATGACATTTTCACTGAAATACACAGACGCCTTGGACAACTTGATCGAATTTCTTTTGAAACTGAACTTTTGGATATATACCAGGATGATGAAGAAAAACTGAACGAAGTGAGACAAAGTCTTTATGACGTAGCCAAGGATAGTCGACATGATACTCCAAATGTATATCTACCAAAACGTGTACAAAGAGAACATTCCAGGAAGTCTGTGATTGAGAAATATGCGTGTGATGTATATTGCCTATATGCTTTTATTACACACACAATCCCCTCTCATATACTGGAAAAACAAGTACTCAGCAAAGGCAAACCAAACGCACGTCCCACCAACGTACCCGGAGACAGGTCGCCGGATACACAAAGAGCTAATGATCTTTTGACCCTAATCTATGCCAAAATATTGGAAATGCGGGATTCTGCGAACGAACGTAATGACAGCATGGATAGAAAAATTGAAGAATTACATGAAATATTTGACACTAAACTCAGGAATATGAAGCGTACCATCGAAGAGAAGAAAAGCGACCTTATAACAGCGTAGAGAGAGTTAGAAAGGTCTACAAACGTAGAGCTCAAGCTACATGGAGACGTATGGATACTATTCTCTCAACTACGTGAGATTCACGGATACACCACCTTGAAAGTGATCTGAAAGACAATATTAGTAAGCTAACACGAAAAACCAGCGCTATAGACGTGCAAATAGAAGCTGATGTAATCTGAAGCAAATAAAAGCCCCCCAGCTGCTCAGAACTGTGAGTTCCTGTGCACAACCAGGCAATGAGGCCGACCGTGTTCTGATCAGAATAGTAGAAACCAACAAAACTAAAACTCCAAGTGTTGTGGACGTTACTATTAAACCACGAGAGGGATACTATTGGGGACAACACTGAGAACGACGAGGATGGAGACTGTGACACTATGTGTACAATTCCTACTCAACATGACAGTGCCAGTGATGACCATACCAGGGAAGTTGGATGTGATGACGTCAGCCATAAACAACACGAAGACCATGCTCAGAGATCTGTGAAATTCGACAGTGAGTGGTCTAGAGCTTTCAGAGGTGTTTCACCAAAATTTGAAACAAAACGGTTTGTGCTATCGTATGTTAGGGCGGATAAACCACTAAAAACAGTGCAAGATGCCACATGTGAATATGCTAAACAACGTGGCGTCCATGTGAGTTACGTTCGTTTGTTGAGATACTGGGAAGGCTACAATCCTACTTAAACTCTGATATAGGAGAACAAGTTACTGAGAATGAACATTTCTGGCCGCCAAATGTAAGATGTCGGGAATGGATACCACAGTCACACAGAAACAGCAATGGTGCACGCTAACTCGTCTAACATGATAACATTGAATACTTGCCTAATACTTATTACCATGCAAAGCGCTGGAAAATGGAGTATTCGTGGAGCCTTTTACAGCTGTGAGTATCTGAATAAGGTCGCTGACCAATGTGATGTGCTGACTCTTACAGAACACTGGCTTACAGAGAACACTGCAACCTACCTGGACAAGATGAGAAACAAGTTTGACTGTGCTGTTGGATTACGATCTGGACAGTATGGATGTAGAGGTGAAGGTGGAGTAGCTATTCTTGTGAAACATTCTCTGAGTACGTACATGACACTACATGTGATGACGTGATAGCTGTGACTATATCTCGAGAACAATGTGTAGACCTCTCTATAGTTTGTGCTTTACTCATGTCAACAAATCACAATATCAGCGAATATGCAGAATGCTTGAACAGCGTATTCGAAACTGTAGACGAACTAAGTAGCAACAGTGTTACTATCCTTTGTGGGGATTTTAATATAGCCATCTATCACAATAAACTATCACGTAGATCGCAACTACTGATCAAACCTCTTTCGCAGAGAAGTATGCTTGCTTCTTACTCGTGTGATACTACCGAAGAAAAACTCATCACGTGGAAAAACAAGACAGAAACCCAACACTCACTCTTAGACTATCTCTTCATACCCAGCAGTCTACAAGGATCAGTTCTGAAAACCAATTTGAATTTTACAGTCCTTTTTTATATTTCTGACCACTATCCTGTGATACTAACATTTCTTGGTGACATTTTCCTTACTGGAGATAAACAGTGGCTTCTACAATTGCTCAAGTGGTCGAAAGCAGATGCAGTCCAACTCAAACTGTATGAAACAGAAATAGACTTGTTACTAGGTTCAACTTTGCCTAACCCTAAGTGTGAAATAAAAGCCACTATAGAATCCTACATGGACTCGATAACAACTGCTCTACATTCAGCGGCTTCCTTACATATCCAAACAGGACAATTTAGACATTATTTGAAGCCATACTGGAAAGGTTTAAATCTGGATGTTTACCATTTCCAGATGAGAGAAGCAAAGACATTATGGAAAATAAAAGGTAAACGAAGAACAAGCAATGATAACACATACAGAGCTTACAACCAGGCAAAATGTGAATTCAGACGCATAAACGCAAGGGAGGGAGGCAGTGGGAAAGAGAAAAATACTTTGAGATAAAAGAAGCATGTGAAGTTGACATCAGTGAATTCTATAAAACTGTTAGAAAACGGAGAAAAAATCCGCTGTGAACTCTAACATTGCCTATAAGAATTTAACAGCATCTTCATCTCCTGATGTATGTAATATTTGGGCAGAATATTATCGTGATCTATCTGGTCCGTTTGATAAACCTGAATTTGACAGTTCTTTTGCAAAACAAACGACTGAACGTGTGATGAAGATATGCAACGTTCCTCTTCCACATACAGACCCAATATTGGCGGATCCAGTCTCTGTGTCAGAAGTGAAAACAGTAGTAAAAGACGTGAAGATCAAGAAAGCACCAGGCCCTGATCTGGTCACCAATGAGCATATTAAGTACGCTAGTTCTCTATTGCATAAACACCTCGCACATATGTTCAACTTGATCATACGTGAATGCTATCTGCCTGAAGGAATGAGAAAAGGAATGATTATACCCCTATACAAAGGGAACAACAAAGACAGATCCGATCCAACGAACTATAGAGGTATAACGCTCACTTCATCTATCGGGAAGAACGGATTCTGTTGAACAGACTAGAAGTATACATAACTATGAAAAATCCAACATATCCAAACAGACTTCAGTGTGGATTTAGAAAAGAACATGGAGCTACAACTGCTATCCACATACTGAAGGTAGTGGTCTGATACTATGTAGAGAGAGAAACGAGAGTGTATGCTGTATTCCTAGACAATGAAAAAGCGTTTGACCGCATCTGGCACGATATTCGGAATACATGGTCGTGCGTGGCATCTGATACATCACTCGTATCACGGATCAACAGCCTGTGTGAGATATGATGGCTATACCAGTGACTTCCTCCAAGTCCAACAAGGTGTTGCCAAGGCCGCGTTTTATCAGCATGGATGTTTCTCATCTATATTGATGGCTTGATAACTAACCTAGAAACCAACAAAAAGGTCTTATCATTGGAAGTGAACACGTACCTACAGTATTACTGGCAGATGATACAAAAATTAGTAGGTTGTACACAAACAGGTCTCCAGTTGTCACTTGACATAATTCATCAATACGCTTGCCAATGGCGTGTATCATACAATGCACGGAAAAGCTGTGTTCTCATATATAAAAGCGGTCACAAAGTTGATAAAGACGTTACATTGAAACTTCACAGAACTGAACTGACAGTAAAAGAGAGTACTATATACACCGGCTCTCTAATGACCTCACAAATAGAGAGTGATAGGACCACAAGAACATGCGCTAAGGCAAGACGTACCATTGCTTCTCTCAGACATATTGGGTTAAGAGCTGGGGGTGTAAATCCACTGACCGGTGTTCAAATATGGCGGTGTGTTGTTCTCCCAAGCGCCCTCTATGACTGTGAACTATGGGTAAACATATCATCAAATGAACTCCGTGAATTAGAACTACTGCAACGTTACTTTGCCAGATCAATACAGAACTTTCACAAACGATCCCCAACTGATGTAACTACCCAAACTCTTAGTCTCTGGACAATTGGAGCAGTGATTAACAAGGCTAAACTCGCCTATCTCGGTAGACTCTGTAGATGTAAAGCAGATTATTTTGTTAAAACCCTATTTTACATTAGACTTGGACAGTACCTAAACAGATACATCTGTTGTCCAAATCTGCTAGGTATTACAAAGAAGTACAAGCTCTTCCATTTCATAAGAAACGTATCCCACTGAAGGGCATTTCCCACCAAAGACGACATGGAAAGGAATCGTTAATAACACGGTAGCTCGATTTGAAAGACAGAAATGGATAGAAAAGGTATCTACTCGCCAAGATCTGAAACGTTTTCATATGATACATGAAAGACTAGCTCCACACAGATTGTGGAATATGTGTGACCTTTACAACATGAATAGCAGGCCAATATATGCCCTAGTTAAACTAGGTATTTTACCCATAACAACTGGTATATATATGATGTGTGTAACAGGCCAATATATGCCCTAGTTAAACTAGGTATTTTACCCATAACAACTGGTATATATATGATGTGTGTAGCAGGCCAATATATGCCCTAGTTAAACTAGGTATTTTACCCATAACAACTGGTGTATATATGATGTGTGAAGAAGAATCCAACGATGTTGTACTGCACCAGTTAATAAACTGTGACAGTCTGGTGCAAGAAAGAAATATCCTCTATGAGAAACCGTTTGATTTACTGTGCCTTAACCAATATCTTAAAATAGAAGATTGTACAGACAACAAAGTGAGAGTTGTGACACTACTTGGTGGCATTACGCATCTTGTAGAGAAGATGACACTCGATACATGGGCTCAATTCATAAGCATAGTCAGCAAAGAAATAAGCTCATGGCAGCTTACGTCTATTCTCTATCTGTAGCTTGACTATATACATATCTGATGTCATGAATGTACATACTGATTAATTCATTTCCATGTTTATACTTTCCGATACTAAACGAGGAAATAAAGATTATTCCTACAGTGTAAGTATGTACGTATGTTTCATATACAGTGAACGTATGTTTCATATAGTGTAAGTATGAACGTATGTTTCATATCCAGTGTAAGTATGTACGTATGTTTCATATACAGTGTAAGTATGTACGTATGTTTCATTTACAGTGTAAGCATGTACGTATGTTTCATTTACTGTGTAAGTATGTACGTATGCTTCATATACAGTGTTAGTGTGAACGTATGTTTCATATACAGTGTAAGTATGTTAGTCAGCCTGAAACAACAAAATATGTAAATATAAACTAGAACTTATACATATGTACAGATTGTTACAATTACCTTTTGCATTTAATTTAATAAAATAAACATAAACTTGAACATGAACTTCAGAAGCAGTGCATGAAATTTGCAGCTTTTTCCCTGAGTGGGTTGGCAGAGACCCCTCGTCTGCGAAAAGCATGTATCTGATGTGGGTTTCACGGACTTTGGTTTTTGCCTTCACGCGAGCACCTTCCCATCCTATCTTGTGTGGAGGTAGATGGTGAAAAGGCGTGCGTGTGTCCCTTTCGTTTATAAAAAAGCATTGTGGGAAGTAAGCACTTGCTGGGGTGCTTGGTTGGACAGGTGAACCTTGAAATCTCTGTTCACAAGGTCGACGGTTCACATTGTCCGGAAACGGCCGGGCGGTTTCTGCGAACGTCAGGGAGTGAAATGATGCAGTGCAGTATTAAATACCCTTTTTTGTGCAGAAGGGAGGAAACTGATTAATAATCATCTGTGCTGCGACAGTAGGACCTAGTGTGTGAATCCCCTTTAGATCAGGCTGAATGTCGCGTTAGTAAAAGGATGTGAAAGTGTTCCGCGATTTCCACTGGCAGCTTGAAACCACTTCTTCTAAGTTAATGAAGTCCATGAGTCAGGGACCCTAGCAGCAGTAGTCATGGCTAATAGGAAGGCTGCCTTCTTTGATTTTTGGAGTAATGTAGCAGAAGCGAGAGCGTCAAAGGGTTCTGTTAGTAGAGCTGATAAAACGACTGACAGATTTCATTCCGGAAAGGTAGGAGGGACACGAACATCTTCCAAAAGGAACAAACGCATGAGTCTGTTTACGATACTATTTTTGACGATCGAAAGGCTGTCATGTTGCAGAACTGAATGAAGAGCGGATTGATATCCCTCGATTGTCCCGTGACTAAACCTGTTATCCTGACGAAGATGTAGGAGAAAGTCGTCAACCATAGGGATAGTAACGGCAACATTTCCTAATCCCGATCGTAAGTAGGGCCAGGAGTCTGGGAAACCAAGGTCTTTTGAGCCAGATCGGGGTGATGGGACAGTCTGCCAGTTCTATCTTCTATATCATCTTGTCTAGAACCATGGAGGAAATGCATACGCAAATAGGTTGGTCCAGTCCATTGATAGAGTGTCGATCTGCAGAGCTCTCGGATCCGGTACCGGACTGATGTAGACAAGTCGCAAACAGACCCATGAGCGGAGTGTCCATATCAAAGTGATCCAGGTGAAGAGTCCATTCTGTGGAAACGATCCTCCCGTGTCTGGACAGGCTGTCCACGAGGATGTTCAACTTTCCTGTGATATGTTTAGTTTCAATCCGGCAGTTGTGGGAGTCGGACAAGTCGAATAAAAGCAAGGTTTCCATCATCAGAGAACTGGACTTTGTTCCTCCCTGTTTCTGTTTATACGCAAGTACTGTGGTGTTGTCTGTGGCGATAAGAACTGAGGAGTTGGTGAGGAGATCTTTCCAATTCTGGATCACATAGAATATAGCCCTCATCTCCCTGCAGTTTATGTGGAGATTCTATATCTGGAGATCTGTCAGATGGGCTTCCCAGCCAGAGTCGGGGAAAAGGTGAGAGCAGTGCCCGTCATGACATGCTGTTGATGCATCCACCACATGAGGTGGTCTGGGAGGGGATTGGTAATGTAACCAGGGTGTCTAACGATAAGTTCCAAAGACTTTTCATCCAGGCCTGTACAAATGGTTGTTGTAGCCTTCCTCTGAAGGTCATGTCCTGGATAGACGTTAACCTTCTGGGGAGAGACATCCACCATCTGATTGCAGGAGTTGGTAACGTCAGAGCATTGTCGATCATGAGATTTAGGGATGTAAAGCAATTTTCTAGAGGACAGTGTAAGCCCGCTGTAATTCAGATTCTGGACGGGCGTGAGCTCTGATTTGGAAGGATGAGTGAGAAAACCCAGATAAGAAATGTCTGGTTTTCAGATTGTTGATACTTGTCTTGATCGGTCGCCAGAAAATCTGAGTAGGCAGACTAAATGGAGACTGGAATAGCTGATCACCGGTGCCGTTATTCTGGTGAACAGACATGGAGCAATCGAGATTCCGAAAGGAGGACCGTGAACTCGTAGTGATGCCCATTCACTGCAAACGTGAGTTATTTCTGAGACAAGGACTTGGAGCCCCTTCTGTTGGATTCCCAAAATTTATAGTCTGTTTGACAAAAAGAGTCGTGCTGTGAAATCTGTTCATCTGAATGAGTGAGATGATTCTTTGCTTTTAGGGATATACTTCTTCTGGGGTGGTTCAGTGTAAGGAGCATCTCTTGAATGATCTCTTGATCTTTAAGATGCTTCATGAGCTCTGGCTGCGAGGTTGATAGTCGATGCTTGAAATCTCTCTGCTGTATCTGTTTAACCTCATTCAGAATCAGAATGGACATAGGAGGCTGTTGTATTCTGGTCATCTAAACGGTTGGAGTCTAGGTAGTTAAGCGGGTCTACATAATGCCTGTGAGGGTTATCATCTTGCGGTGTCCATGACTATGGCAATATTTGTCCACAGGTTGGGGCACCGTAAGGTTGCCTCTTTGGATGAAGTCAGCAAGCCCCGTGCGGTCCGTACGGAAGCTGGACAGTGGTAAAGCTGACTCGTCAACAACGGCTGAATAACTGATATGGTCTGTGAGAGAACCATGAGATAGCTTCTCTGCTGGCTTAGTCCACAGGTGGTAGAGCCGTCTTGGGGAGATTGCAAGATAACACTTCTGCAACTAATACTAACAATTCAAAGCCCATAAAACTACTAATACGTTAGTAGGATTAAGAAACTTATACTGAAACTACAGCTAAGTGCTAGAATAATAAGTAGACATGTGTGATGGCGATTAGGTGCCTCACTCTGGCAGTGCAGGTTAGAATCCTAGATGGGACTCAACCTAAAGAAGAGAATCCGTACTTTACTAAGAAAGTGTTATCCCAAATAATAACATTTGTTACATTTGACAACTTTCTAAATGACATTGTGTGTTCATTAAAAAAATGCACATTAAATGGCAGAATATAAAATTAATACAAGGATTCAATTATATAGATAACACTGTATTCATGTTTGGACGGTCCCTGGGCGTTGCTTGGACTCTCCCGTGTGTTATTTATTAGGACCGCCTCCATCACCAGTAGGTGCTCAATGGCTTCTAGCTCCGAGTCACAGATGCTAATTACGTGGAGGAGAGCTCAGAGTAGTGGTCAATCCAACTCTCTGACTGACTACTTCTCTCACTGATCGTTTTGTAGATTTCAAGGGAGTTGTGTATATTTGAGTTGGACCGAGGGTTTTCTTGATGCATTCATTCACACATTGGATTGTCCCAGTATCAGCTGATGACGATTGGATGCCTTCACAGAGCTACAGCCAATAGTCGTTCACCCAACCTATATTTTGACTAAAATGTAATATTTTCTCACCTATTATAGGTAAATCAACACACATATAAGACTGGCATCATTGTTTTAGAGTTCACAGTCTCTACTTTGTGAAATCAAATCTTGCCAAGATGACAAGTGTCGTAAAATAAGGATTTGGCCGGGTATTTCAGGTACAAATCCGGTAGTGACTGTGACCTTTGACCTTTCTTTTTATATGTGTCGAAGGAGTAGTGCTACTGCCACACTGGATTTGTGTGTTCTCAGCCTATCTAGAATAAACATGAGCTACTGCCATTTGTGTGTTACATCACAATCACAACGCAATTGCATGAATCTCAGATGAACCTCTGGCTGTGCTTAAATGGAAAATGAATCAACAAAGATTTTCCAAACGTTTATTGATTAATGATAATCTGTATCACATTAACTCTATATATCTCAAAGCATAGATAAACTTTGAATATGGATAAACATTTGCCATGCATAGGCTAGCTAGTGTAGGTATTTCACAATACATACTGTTCCTTTCAATTTATATATAACTATATGAATGTACAAACATTTGGGTCAATACAACAGCATCTTGAGTGATCTTGCATTAAACTCCCATGTTCCTTTCTTACCAATCAAGGGTTGGTGTTCGTAAAGGTACTTCCATACATACCAGATACCATCATACTGAAAGGGCAATCAATAGTTGGTGGTGGCTCTCAGGGCTCACAGTTGCGAGTGAAGTTTGAGAAATGCAATATTTTAAAACACTTATCTCGTGGCGAGTACGGAAAAATCATGAATTTAACTCTTTCAACACCATAGGCCGGTACACTCACTGGCCAAGAAGCTTAAAGTCCTCAGACACCGAAGGCCGGTAGACCGCCCAGGCCGTAATCACATCAAAATAGAGGGTGTATAATTTTATGAACCTACCTGTCATATCATTCATTTTTTAAATCTCTTGCATTTCACAATGTATGAAATATGTATTCCATTTCAATTTATCATTTTTTATCGCTAAATTAAAAGAAATATACACTATTTCCCGCAATGTTATTGAAAAAAAAATTCTTGGACACACACTTCAAGTTTGACAACCTGTCCACATCTGACATGTCAAAGAGCAAAATATACTATACAAAGTAATATAAAAAATTGACAAGAATATCTATAAAAGTTGTCAAACTTACAGCTAAGTTATTATTTCCATGTTTTCGTACGATTGCATGTAATGTATGTCAAATGAGATCTCATTTCGTCGCCTCAATTTCTCGGATGTTTAATGCCAAAATATATGCATTGTCACAGCTCTTAACCTAGCACAATACATCCATGAAGTTCTTAAAACGTTCAGAATAACACGTTTTTAACCAAAAAAATCGTCAAAATCTGAAATTTCTCAAATTTGACCATATGTATGATCAGTAGGATTAGACCTTTCAAATGCTGTATTACATGTAGTAGCAAAGATGTTTTACAAGCAGATATTTTCCTTGATAAATGTTGGCTTCATCTATCATACAAGAGTCTCTGGGAACTTTCAATTTACATGAATCAGTGACAAGTTAAATAAAGTCAATTTCAGTGATATTTTGATTTTTTCAATCATTCAAGACATCAGGCATACACCATTGTGTACAAAATTGAGATTGAAGTAAAGTATCTTTTTAAAGTGACTATCCATGACCATGTCATCATATCATGTTTGACAGTTCTCAAAACAAACATCTATTTGAGAGCCAGCTAATATGTTAATCCTCAATTATTTAACATTGTTACAATTGCAACATTGCGTTCAAATTTGATGTCTTTTACTGTTATAAATTATAATAGAAAACAGACAACTTCAAATAAACATAATCTTATATTTATAGGTAAAGTTGCATGGCGACTAGCGTTTTATTTTGGCTACTGATTAAAAATATTTACTTAGCTATAAACAAGTAAGTCAAAAAGTGAACTTTGAGCCCTGGCTCTTAACATGAAGGACAATACAAGAGATCACTGAGGTACTAACCTGATTACAATAGTATCAATGTTATGGTTAAGATGGTATCAATGTTATGTCTAAGGCAGGTCATACCATACATCAGAACACAGAAGTGGTGGTCACATGTATTTTGTCTCTGTTTTATGGCATAACAAAATGCATTAAATGCTTCATCTGCAGATTTTCCAGGCATACTGGTATTCCAATCCAATATGAAGCAAATCTTAATCTGGATGATTTCTTTGCCTGTGGTGGTGGTCCTCAGCATTTGGCATCTGGTGGCGTTATAGTGAAGAAGTACATCAGCATCAACACTATGTAGATGAGTACCACTACAGAACCTGAAACAACACACATATACAACTGTCAGTTTCACAAATAAACTACTTCCAAACTGATATTTCTTTACCATGTTGCAAATATGACATTCACAGAGCTCGACCATCCCCTCATCTCATATACTGTTTGCTGCTTGCAGTCATGTAGCTTGGATGCAATGATGCTTTTAAACAAACCTTAGCTGTCAGAAAATTCATAAACATGTCACAAATAGAATAATTGGACTTAAAATGAATCGTAGTGTTGGTATTTGACAATTAGATCATTCACGAAGTAGCTTGGTTCCAGGGTGTGTTTCCTATTTCATGATCACTGATTGGTCAAACAGTCTTATTGTTCTATACATATAAAACTAGCCAGTCAAATAACCGGCTTAGTAATTCTCAAAAAGAGTCCACAGTGGCCATATTAAAAGTAGATTGGAATGATAATTAGAGCAAATTTACAAATTAAACTATTTGTAGGATCCTCCACATACAGATTCAGTTTCATAAACCTTGCAGCATAAGATAAAGTCAATTAGATGATACTTGTCCAAGTTCAAGTTATGGGTAAACATATCCAAGATCTACACCTCTTTGGGCTTTCTTCTATCATTAAGCTGACATAAGTGAGTGAGTGAGTGAGTATGGTTTTACGGCGCTTTTAGCAATATTCCAGCAATATAAGAGCGGAGGACACTGCTGACATAAGTGAATTGATGTATCTGAATACTGTTCAAAGCGGTGTTAAACCAAGCTCACTCAAATCTCAAAATGGAAACAAAGTAAAACATGTAAATAAGATAAGTAAACTGTCAAACCAGGGAGCATGCCAATCAGTGGATGGTCAGATATATTCACTCACTCATCACATACCAACAACAAGTCATGTAAAAAAGTAAACTTCCAATACATAATTGGTGAAATCAGTCATGCAAGCTGAAGTTCTATTGGGTCAACAGTCACATTTATTTTAAAGAAGTTACCAACTGGTGTATGAGGAAGATTGTTTCTCATAATATCTTACCTTGGAAATAGTCACTTTTACCATCTTGGAATGTATAGTTTATGACAATCACAGAAAATATCACAGCAAACAGGTGCACATCTTGGAAGATTAACACGAAACCCAAAGGCTGCAAAACAAATTCAGAATATGGGATCAATTTGGGATGTAGAGAGTGTTGGAGACACTGGAAGGAGGGAGTAAATGACTGAAGTGTATGGACAATGAGGGACTGTGTTTACCTGTGTTTAAGACACTGGGAAGGAGAGAGTAAATGACTGAGTATATGGACAATGAGAGGCTGTGTTTACCTGTGTTTGAGACACTGGGAAGGAGAGAGTAAATAACTGAGTGTATGGACAATGAGAGGCTGTGTTTACCTGTGTTTGAGACACTGGGAAGGAGAGAGTAAATAACTGAGTGTATGGACAATGAGAGACTGTGTTTACCTGTGTTTGAGACACTGGGAAGGTGTGTAGTGTGGTTTGTGTATGTGTGTATGTTGGTGTGTAGTGTGGTGTGTAGTGTGTGTGTGTGTGTGTGTGTGTGTGTGTGTGTGTGTGTGTGTGTGTGTGTGACACTGGAAAAGAGTAACTGAAAGTTTTAATTTTTGTTTGGTATGCATTGATACAATATCAGTTTGTACATAACATGTACATCAGTTTACTTACATATATGAGATTGATGAGAACCAGTATAGGCACCTGTACCAAACACACTTGAATTGCTGTAGAACTGCCAATTTCTATCCTGAATAGACGACACAGAAAAATCACATGATACATACAATGAAACCACGTAGTTCCTTGATAGATTCTTCAAAACTAGATCAATTCCTGAATGCCATCAAACAGTAATGTACTGAAAAGAAGACGTCTCAAACTGTCATCCATGTACTGGTTTGTTATAATTGTCCAACAGTGTTACATCGCATACAGATGAATAGCAGGGGCATGGGTGCCCCAGTCATCTAAGACACCACATTTTGTTGTGCAGAGTTGAGTCTTTTGGACATGCCAGAAGCCAATGACGTCGAGTTTGAATCCCGGTTCTACCTGATTATGTTTCTAGGTTTGTCAGCACCATACCTGTGATTGTGGGTTTCAAAAAAGTGGTAAACATCTAAGACATGCATCACTTCAGGCTTTCCTCCCACATTAAGCTGACATGCCGTGAAATAACTGGAATATTACTAAAAGTGGCATTAAACCCAACTCATTCACACACTCACACTCACAGATGAATAACAGATTAAAAATTAGTTGACTTTATCTGACAAACAAATCAGTTAGCACAAAATTAATGAGTTTTCTTATGAATACATGATACTACTTTTGTTTGAACCTTATCCTTGTTTGATTACAATCACCCTGCCTATCTGCCAAGCATGTACTGAAGGCTCTGATCATGTGAGTACTTTAATACCTCATCCTTGAGTCTCCCCTTGTTGAACCAGCAGGGAAAATGTAAGGAAACAACATATGTACAGAGGCAGTATTATGCACTGTTGTGAAGGTGAAAAAGCCAGCATGCAGAAGGCCCAAGGTCTTTTCTTAAAACACAAGTTATAAACTAATCGAAAAGCCTGACCAATGATACTGTTGTTAAAAAGTAAAAGATGTTAAACAAACAAAACTTTTAGTGTCATTTTTTAAGCCAAGAATAATTGAATAATTATCTTAGTATAACAGTGAATGTCTTAGAAAAGAATTTCTCACATGAGCTTGAAATCAACAAATCAAACTCCTTACCCATATGAGCCCTTGATGTATTTAATGGAATGTTATCAATGAAGTTTTGCAGGACAAATGTTTTCATGTGTCCCATGACAATGGAAGTGAAGTCCTTATGCTATAAGATGTTGCAGTTGTATGTGCGATGAAAGTCGAGTTGAGTTACGGTGATATCGTCATGAAAGAACAGTGTAATTTAATTCATAAAACATACAACTTAATTAACAGTCGTTATAGTAATTTCCTAGTATGTGCCAGAAACATGGAACAATATTAAGGAGTAAAATATCTGCCCTGTGGAGACTACCATCTACCAAATGGATCAATAACTAATGTTGATTCTTCGCCAAATATCTTACGAAAAGAGACAGGCTGTATGACAGGTTACCATTCTAACAACAGTGAACAAATGCAAGACATGTAACGATAAGCACATGCTGCTTGTGGAGGCACATGCTAACAGAAACATGTTCTTTCATGACAGATGTACTACTGGTACACAGAGGAGATGATGACAGCTACATTGCGATCCCAGTGAAGATGAAAGACTGACATACACCAAAGCTTTGCAGGGTTGATGACAATCGAAAACGTAATCAAACTAGGAAAGTGTTTGCAAGGCACTTGCAAAAATAGAATTGCCATCAGTTTAAAGAAAGACATGTCAACCTGAAACCAGACTAAAGTATGTTGTCTTTATCCAACAATATGAGGAACCTAAATGCACTTCCACTCTGACAACATGTACACGGAGAGAGTCATGACATCATTTTATGTTTGTGAAAACAAATGCCCAATACAGTACATGGTATATCTTAATAAAAAAGTCATACAGATTTACGGTTGCATTATATTACTTCCAAAATAAATGTCATACACATTGCAATTTTAAAACAGAAAGTCCCATGCCTGTGGCTACATTCTTAAGAATGCTGTCTTCATAAGTTTAATGACTTCACTCCAAGTAAGTCTCCAAAACAGAAAGTCACATGTCCCAGGTACATTTAATGAGAAAGTTCTATGCACTTGTGGTTTAATGACCTTCATACTCAATTTGAGAAAAAAGAATTCCCCAGGGCCATGTGGAAGAAGTCTATGGATGAATAAATACGGTCTCAAGCCAATAATTTCTGCATTAAAGACACCAGGATAATCACGGGCAGGGGTAGACAAAATTGTCACTTAACCTCAAAGCTGGCCTATTTCATGGTGTAGTGTTAACAATAACATAACAAAAACTTCTGCTGAACAGAAGGGGTTGCTGATTATAAGGTATTAGCTAGAGCAGTGATCATGGCGTGCCTGCAGCATGTTATGCACTTGCTGTTTTGTTGCTTAACAAAGGAAAAGGCATATAGTAAGAACAAAGTTTGTACAAATAGTGCCATGGCACTACAGCTCACATTGATATTCAAATAATTTCTAAATATATAAAAACAAGAAGAATATATGATGATTTGAACAAAATGTCAACATAAGTAGAAACATTCAAGCCAATTTCAGAGATGATGATTACAGAGCAAGATATGCATTTTGAGAAGTAAAGTAAAAAATATATTATTTTTTTGCTCCAAAAACCCAACCCTGGAACATATGAATTGATGTTTTACAAGTCATGATACGGAGTTCATGTCTTTATGGAGAGAAAGTGAACACTCACCCTAAGTTGACATTGTTCTGCAGCGCAAACTGTACTCCATTTACAACCTCTGGCAATTCTGGAACCACCGCTAACATTGTCACTCCAACAAAATACTGCAATAGAAACAAACAGCAATATCTATCTATCTATCTATCTATCTATCTATCTATCTACAGTTTGATATATCACAGGTGCAAGATAGCACATACTTGTTTTGCACGACTGGCATCTGTGGTGTTGATCTCACGTGACTTGATCATTGTCGCACTCGGAACAAATGCCAGACAGCATTGGGAAGGGAGAGTCCATGTCCCACAATATGGTTCTAAACTAACTACATACGAGAATGATCTTGCTCCTTATACTTCCTAATCTGTGATTCTGCTTGTCTGTAGTTACCGTTTAGATGATCTCAAGAAGTAAATGTGAAATAACAAACAAATTGTGATCAGATGGGATCAAAACAAATTTGATGTTTACATCTGGACACACATTAAAGAAGTGATGGTTTCCTGCCTCGCCCGTGGTTGCATTTCCAGTGTAGGATAGGGTTTTCCTCACAACTATATAATATACTGGCAGTGAAGAGAACCTCTGTTGAAATATCTTAAGATTTTATTGTGTGATTGACAGCCAAAACAGGAATTTATGGCCATGATGCAACAGAGGTAAGGTGTTCAAAGGAATAATACTGTTTGTTCCCTTTCAACCGCAACGTCACGTTTTATAGGAAACACAACTTTCGCCATCTATGAACGTTTGATAAATGATAATGAAATTAAGCACTTCCTGCATGGGTCATTTACTCTCAATATTTGTTTGAAGATTTCCATGTGAAACCAACTTTGATGATGTTTTTGAGTGTGTGTTGATAAACTGTGAAGAGTTAATTCCTTTTTCTCACAGGTGTGTTCCATTGTGAACAGTTGACACCATTAAACATTTTGTACTCCTGATTTATCAATATTGTACAAGTCAGCCTGAACCAACTATGTCAGCCCTCGAAGTAGCAACCATTTCGGTCACCAATGCAACTTAAATTTATTATTGACAACCTAAATTATCAACTGTTGGGATAGGGGGGCACGGGTGGCTCAGTCGTTTAAGGCGCCAGAGTGCAGGAGTTGCCTCCCTTAGGCACAACAGAAACCTATAATTGTGTGTTTGATTCCAGCTGATATGCCATGATGTAACTGCAATACTGCTAAAAGCAGTGTTAAACCCAAATCACAGATACACACACTGCTGGGATATGATGACAAACTTCAGCCATATCAGCGAGCTTGAGATCCTGTTACTCATTTCTTACAACAAGCATACCCGCCTTTTATGGCAAGCATAGCTTTCTGATGAGCTATTTTAACCTAGATCTTCATGTGTACATCATCGGAAGATGCTGCACAATATCTTCTTGACTTGACAATACACACTTAGTTGCAAGGACCAGCTAATGAGCTGAGAAAAATTGCAACTTTCCTACTTCATTTAAACGCGCTTGGGCTAGCCTGGTTGTTAAATACTCCGAATACATACAGTACTACATAGTACTAAATACAAACATTATTTAGGAACTATTACATTAACCTAACCTTAATTATCTGGTATTACTTACTGAAAATGAAGGATTTTCTTGCAGGAAGTCGCCAGACAGTGAACTTATTCCAACCTATTTCCACCTTGTGCATGCCCAAGAGTTCTGAACAGGTATGTGCTAATACTGGCACATCTATTTCAAATAGCTGACAGTGCCGAGGACTTCTGTTGACAATCAGGAGATTTAGTTGGTACAGACAAAATACAGGATTATGGCAATGATGTAATAGAGGTTTAGTATCCGCAAGAATTATGTCAAGACGGGCCCCACTATTTCAGTAGATTATAAATATTATAATACAATGCTTATGTGTTCACATAAAAAAAGGGTTGTTTGAGATTTTATTTATCAAATTCTTTGAAACTTTCCAAACACATTTTTGACAAAACTTTCTGTCCTCATCCAAGCTCATTGATGAGTAAAAGTTATCATTAATATTCACTGCAATGTTAGGTCCAAGTTTACTATATGTAAGCCTGTTTACAATATAACCATGTAGCATTTTAATGTTACATTAACATCATCATGCAGACTTAGCTCAGGTTACTTGTGAACAATCTACATACAAGTATTTTCCTACATATTCAAATGTACAACTGAACATTTTAGGCTAGCTTGCAGTTCATTGGAGAAAACTGGGTCAACCCTGTTCGCAGTGCGCATTCCACAATCATATGGTACAAAGGAGATAACTCTGACCATTAGCTTCCTTTGACATCCCTTGATAAACCATTTTCTTCTCATTCCTTAATGACATTATTTACATAATGTAAACCTTGTTATCGCAAACCGCATTATCTTGAATGTACTGATATCTCGAACCTATCCTCTGGTCCTGACCATCTGACTATAGAAACATACAGTGGAAATTAAACCGACTGTTCCACCAATTATGTACTTATCTCTTAATCCCATTGTGATGGTAATCTTTATTGACAAATAAAACATTGTGAGTGGACATGCGAAAGAACAAGCTGGCACTTCCTGGTTGCATCAAAAAGTTCTAATTAAAGTCAGATTAAAGGAATTTATGCCATGTGATTCTACTCACAATACCCAAGCTGTGAATGGACAAGCTCAAGGCGAGAACTGAGTAAAGTGGAGAGACTAAGAGATTGCTGATGTGCCTAATAATTAAAGGTACATAATTTGTCACAATTGTTATTTATCATTGCCCGCAAAACATATTTCAATTTGTCATCACATACACATGCCACATACTTAATTTCTTGTGTATGCCATTGTACTGCTATGTATCTATAACACTGTTACTTGATCTGTCTGGTTGTTCATGCCTCGCTATCCCGAATGTCCAGATATATCCAAGTTACCACACAGTCGCTGATGGTTCGAGATAATGGAGTTCGACTGTGGTTACTTTGAGAATTTACCCTATTTCTGTGAGCAATAAAATACAGATAACCAGTACTTCTGTTGAATTATAGATATTCCCTGCTGATTCTCTTTAGGGACAAGTGTACATGTGAGGTGAATGTTGTACGAACCAATTCCTTGGTTAACCTATGCATTTCAATTTCCAAAATGACCCAACTACTATACTGCTCATCTATTTCATGATATTTAACCTTATTACTGACCAATTATGGTGGGTACTCAACATGCCCTTTAATAAGGAACTGTTTGAAGTCATTGAATGGTCATTTAGACCTACAATACTATGGCTATTACTTGATGGCAATCATCAAAAGGTAGTATTATGATAACTATTATTTTGATTATTCTTGCAAATCCCCTACCTTTATTACATAATTGCCAAAATATACTAGTGACTTCTGTCTCTAGTAGCCACCCCTAACACACCCCAACTCACACAAAACCCATCCCCCTTTTTCATAGAAGAAGGGAAAAATGTGATCCCCATTGGCATCCAGTTACAACATGTTTGACAGAAACAGAAGTATGGGACGCCAGGCTCATCGCCAAAGCTTAAATTTTGTGGGCAGAGAATGAAGCCATCAGATGAGGGTCATCCTGTGCTCAACAATGGTTGCCGCAATCATCTTCTTGAGCCAGCGGGCAACTGTGGCCTTTGTAATGTCCGTGTTGGAATGAGTCTGGCAGGACATAAAAAGCTGTTTCCGCAAATTTGGATCAGTAGCCACCAGATAAAACTTGACAAATTTGGCTAAAGTATAGGCAGAATTTGTTATCCTGTCGTAGATAGAGCAAAATATAAGCAACCATGGGGATAGTGACAGTGCCATCAGCTAAGCCACGTTGACGAATTTGTCCCAATGGTTGTCGTAAAGAGAGGAGGAAGGTTTCCACGACGTTGCCAGAGCTGAAGAGGCAGATCAAAGAACCTGGAGGCCTGCATCTTTTGTGAGATACTTTCCAGGTGGTGAGATGGAGGTTGAAAAGAGAGGCATAGAACTGACCAACTTTGGCTGGTGCAGAAGATCTCTGCGAAGTGGAAGGCGGAGAGGATTGTCCATCAGGAGAGATAAGAGCCTAAGAAACCAGGTCCTGCTCGGCCAGACTGGAGCGATGAGGATGAATTTGCAATCCATCACCTTCAGTTTCTGAATCACTTTGTCTAAGAGAGGACATGGAGGGAATGCATAAGCAAAGAGACCCGTCCAGTCCATCGTGAGTGGTACCAGGTGGACAAAAACAGGAAGCAGATGATTGAGTCACGTTGCAAAGAGTGCAAAGCAAGGTTATCCAGGTGAACAAGTGTGGATGCAGAGTCCACTCCGTTGCCTCTGTCAGGACAAACTGTCCGCCAGTATGTTCAACTTGCCGGGAATGAGTCTTGCTTCCATCCAACAGTTGAAGGAGTCTGCCGAGGCAAACAAACAAGTAGTTTCCACTCCGTTGCCTCTGCCGGGACAAACTGTTCCGCCAGTATGTTCAACTTGCCGGGAATGAGTCTTGCTTCCATCCAACAGATGAAGGAGTCTGCCGAGGCAAACAAACGAGTAGTTTCCGTCATCAGAGAACAGGAATTGGTGCCTCCCTGTTTCTGGACTTAAGCCACAGTACCATGGTATTGTCCGTGGCTATCAGGATGGATGAGTTGAGAAGACGATTTTGCCAATGTGCGAGAGCATAGAAGATTGCTTTCATCTCTCTGAAGTGGATATAGAGATCCTTCTCCTGCTCAGTCCATAAGCCCTGTACCTGGAGATTGTCGATATGTAGCATCGACTATTCTCCACAAAACGGAGGAACTTCTGCGATGTGTAATGAATGGTCATGTGGAGGATAGGTGTCCTGTAGGTTGAGTGAGTGAGTGAGTATGGTTTTACACCGCTTTGAGCAAAATTCCAGCAATATCATGGCGGGGGACACCAGAAATGGGCTTCACATATTGTACCCATGTCGGGATCCTGTAGGTTGAAGCTAATGACCCAAGTTTCTGCACGGAGGGACAAACACAGCTTACAGATTCCATCTGGTATTTGGGAGGCCGGGCTAAATATGACTTGTGAAGGGTCTTGGGCAGGGGTCCGGAAAATTTAAAATCCCAATCGGACATTTGCATTTAGGCCACGCCCCCTTCAAATAGCGTATTTTAGTACGACTTTTCACACAGTACAAGTTTACGTATTCATAATATGATGAATTATGTATTGTTTCAATTTAAATTGTTTAATTCACCGGACAATTAATAACAAATAATATCATTTTAGATATACATGGAAAACATACGTTTGTTTCTGTTATAATAACGATCTGTTAACGTAGCGAACGGTCTAATAAATATTCATGAGTTATATTTATGAGTCTGCTCAAGTGTACGCGTTGTAACATTTGGATCGAGACTATTATCCCATATTTGGTTATCACGTGACCTCACAGGAAAAGGGGTTTTTTTAACAAAAGATTTTTTTAAAAACAAGACAGATAATTTAATCACAAATACTAAAATATTGTTGATAGCAATAGTTATTTGAATACTTTTTTCATCTGTACTTAATTATTGACCATAAAAAAATTTGATATCGATCGTCCGAGAAAGCAAAATGGCGGTCAATCAAGATTCAATATACGACTAGCTACTGAAAACAATAAAATCTGCAAATCCTCATTGTATGTCAACCAAGTGAAAGTCATTAGCCACGACTTACAAAATGATCGTCCAGACTTTGAGTGTTTGGCAGATCCTCTCGACTGATCTGCATCGGTCGACTGGCTATCATCACGCTTTTGCTACTTGTCTGAGGTTACGTATCGTAGCATTGTGAGGATAATGAGGTACATCGATGATGCAAGGTATTTATGTACAGTTGTAAACACCTTTCACTCAAATTTACAAGATGTTCTCAGTAATTAATCCTCGATTAATCAGTGTCAACTCAGTTTATTGCCTATTACAGTGATTGACCGATTGGACTATCATGTAGGTACGATGTATTTACAGCAATCAAAACAAACAAAGCTTGTCAGTGTAGTTCATCTTCATTGTTTTGCAACTGCAGACAGAAACTGCTCAGTCCTAACTGTTGATCATGTCTGGTCAAAATTTAAGAATGTCCGGACAATACTTTTTTAAAATGTCCGGTAAGCAATATTTTAAACCGGACATTTGAGATTCCCAGTCGGACATGTCCGGCGCATATGACGGTTTCCGGACCCCTGGTCTTGGGGTCTATGATCATTATCATCTCTGTGAAGCGTTTCTTCAGGACTAAGGAGACAGGGGAGTAAAACCCCTGGCTTTCGTCAGAATCCTGAAGATGCCGAATGGCCCATTTGGCGATCAATTTCTTGATAGCTGCCTCCAATTTGGCCCCCACCAGATGATATCTTCGACCTACAGAGCGGGATACAAGGCGTGGATGTTTGTTGAAATGCAACTTGTACCTGTGAAGAATCACGTCAAGAATCCAGGTGTTGGACGTAGTGTGCATCCAATTTTTGGTGTAAGACAAAGACACCTTCCCCACTGGACCCATCAACTGCGTTATGTTGAAAAACAGAAGGCGTCTATCGATATCCGTAGACAAAGCCAGGTTGAACAGATCTGAGACGATGGGAGGATTGGGGTACTGTCATTTGCGGTCCCCTTGATCTCCCAAATGAAGCCTCTTCTTCCAGATCCACAACGTTTGGAGTCTGAGGGACGAAAAAACTCAGAGGGTGCCTGCGGTATCATCAAGAGGTCTGAAAGAGATCTTTTCCAGGTGGTATTAATTTCATCGAGCCAGTTCAGGGAATGTGGAATCCCTCGAAAAATCTTGAGATCTTTAGGGGGAAATGATGGGCCGTGTGTCTTGACTGCCAAGTTTATAGTGAAGACTTGATTCATTTAGTCATATCTTGACGGACCTCCTTAACGATTTTCCCAAGCTTGTCATTGCAAATCTTTGGAGCCGTAATGGCTGAGACATGACCACTGGTGCTGTAACCAGAAGAGCTGGGAAGATGTCCAGACTTGCGTTGTTAGCAATTTCTCTTGCATGCAAACGATCATCCCAAGGAGACGGCAAATAAGTCCGACCTGATCAATACGTATGCGCGTCGAGGTGTTCCCCAGGACATCATTGTAGGAGTTTGACAATGGAGGCATAGCAAAACGAATCCCGGCAACAAACCAGTTGAGATATGTTCCCACACCAATGGAGCACCTGTTGACCGATGATAAATCCTTGACACGGCTGGCAGAGATGGTGAGTTTCATAGTTGGATTCTTGACTAACTTGAGATACTCGTCACTGAGAGGTTGCAAATCTTGGAGGGGTGAATCATGGGTTTGATATAACTCCCTCCTCATAGGAAGGAGGGAAGTCAATCATTGTGCCGTAGCTTCTGTAAGGTATCTGACATCTGATCAATAATCTCAGCAGTGTAGCTCGGCTATGGAAGAGTGCGATATTTGATGAAGACATAGGTGCATGGCAACATGCATACTCCGGCATCTGGGGTGGAAGAGATTTTTCCGTGCATGTTTTAGTTGTCGGCACATAATTGTAGATAGAGTAGATCATATCTACATAGAGTAGACTATATTCATGCGATAGTGAAGCATCCGAGGGGTCATAATCTTTGCCAAAGTCTGATTCTGAATCTGTGGGTGCATGATGAGGTACATCCATAACATCTAAAGGATCTGCGTCATCCTCATGTAAATCCTCAGTGTCATTAATTTCGGGATTATTTGTTTAAGGAAGGGTTGTGACATGTTATCGTAGGTAACAGTATCTGAACCGCCTCACTGAAGCTGTACAATATTATCAAAATTTGCATGTGACATGGAGTCAATGCGGTATCCGCATGGCTGTCAAGACGATCTCGTGGAAACCATGTGGTAGTCGTTTAAACTCTGTTAACAGTAGAAGACTGGTAGTCCATGTAGTCGATAATGTCTGTGCGGGAGCCATATGGGACCTTAGATGAACCCATATCATCTAGTTATATAGTCTGGAAACCAAAATGTGAAGGCATTCAATGGAATGGTTGATTGCCATGGCCATTTCACAATCTGCCTTTGTCTACAACCAGTTGAGCTAAACACGCTAAGTATGACTGACTTTTGAGAGGGAATGAATATGTTGGAAAATCCATTGTTATTTGCTGCACAAACCTACCTTAGCATTAGTTAGTTCTTTGGCCAATGGATATTTAATAACAACACATAGGTTGGATGAAAAGGGCGTTGTAGATGTTCAAGTTGACTGTAACTCAAAACACTTGCATAATATCAGCTGTATCATTGATCTGCATCCTAACCAGCATCAGTGCTGGCATTCACTGAAAGTTTTTTTTCATGTAGAGCTTACCTCTGATATTCCTGATGACTCTAAAAGTGGTTGTATATTGTCTGTGATGAGATCTGAACACAGTGCAATCAGTACAGCACATATGAGCAGAATGATGGTGCTCTTGATTCTGTTCCACTGTGGGGCTCCTTCACCTCCGTGATTGTTGGATTTGAGCTCTTCTTCAAAAGCACCATAGACATGTGAAGAATGAGTTTTGAGTGTGTAGACGAGTCCCACAATGTAGGCCACAGGCAGGACCAGCGCACAGGAATACACAAGGGGTTCAATGTGCTGCTGGTACAGACTCTGGTCACCGTTTAATCCAACCTGCAAATATTTCAAAATGATGAGAAACATTTCCACTTTCCACTTTCAATTCCAGGATCAAATATTTTCAAAAATCGCAATATGCTAACCAGGAACATCTAACAGTAGTTCATGTGATATGAGCTAGCTGACATGGTAAATACCTGATGTTCTTTCATTTATCAGCACCAGTGACATCAAACTGGAATAAATATTATGTCAACTTGTAAACTAATAATATTTGCACTTACATTGTATACGCCACTGAAGTAATTGAATATATTATGAACTGCCCTTTTGTTATAATATAACATATTATCTTGCCTTCCAGCAAGTGTTTGGCTTATGCAAGAATAATATCTTTGCATTCATAACTTCATGAATAAAATAAATTTAGGCCGGAAGCAAATGCTTGAACTACTTTAGAAGCTAACTTATCTTCTCTTCCACAAAAGACTTTGAACAGGAATTGAGAAATCTAAACTGGAAATGTCAGTAATAACACACAACATTGTGATTGCATCTAAACAAACATGCAAAAACAGAAACAGACTCATCTCCACTTTTCCTGAATGCAATAAAACTGTGCCTCCAGCTACCTTAATAACACTCAAAAACACTACATGTATATCATATACATTAGTATGTTCAGAAGCTGCCAAATCCCCACCTTTCCCTGAATGCCTCAAAGCTTTCCCATCAGAAACCTATATCACAAACCAATACACATGCCCGATACAGTACAACTTTCCAAAAAGTCCACAGGCTCAAGCTACCTTAATTTCAAAGTTCTATACACTTTCAGTTAAAAGTACTCATGGAAATGAAATAAAAACCCTGTTTTGCTGGATTTAATAATCAACACAAAGCATTACGTAGATGTAAATATGAGATGTAAAAAAACAAAACAACTGGAAAAGTACTAATCTGGATTTGCTAGTTTTATCTCAGTGCTCAATACAAAATGTACTTTACAGGAGGTAATTTGTAGGCACTTTCAACATTCAAAAATAAAACTAAGTCCAAATTGACATGGCAGAAACAGGCTATAGGCATTATGCAAATTAGCCTGGAAAAAAGGTATCAAAACAACAATAAAAATAACAGCTATGTTCATGTACATAATAATAATGACATGTAAGTTGTTGTTTGAGAAGGGAATGTTACTTTTACGTTCTGATATTTTGACGAGTCACTATCCCACAATGCCACTCACAAATCACTAAGCACTGACAAATCACATGCACGTGGGTTTCAAGCACCTGTTTTCACCTGTCGTCAAGGTGTCATAGGTCATGGACATTCACCTTGATCTACTAACACCTGGTTATGCTCAGTTTCACAATAGTCTGTTTTGTTCATATTTTATACACTCTTACGTGTAAAAAGACATAAAAACCTTTGATACGCTGTATTTGTGCCAAGGCCCAATTAGTACTAATTGAGTTGTTTGAATATTTATATATTTTGTATATTAACTGCATTTATTTAAAATCTAAGATCGAAAAAACAGGTTTTTTTCATTTCCGGGAGTACTTTAGTGACTACTTCCAGCTTGAGAAAATGCATGCATATTAAAAGCAGTAAAATTTAGAGTCCTTTGCCTCTATGCCTCAATCTACCTTAATAACCACTGCTTAGTACTTTTGGTTTTCATAATGTCCTTAGCTGTTTGGGAAAACATATGCCCAATTCAGTACAGCAAAGTAATGAGTACTTCTGGTTAATAACATTTCTGCCGGGTAATGACAACACTTCAGGTTCGAGAAAAACACATGTCTAATGCAAGAAAACATTTAAATAATATGTTCTGTACCTCTTACTACCTTAAGAAAGTCATATGCACTTCCAGGTAAATTTTTTATATGACTTCAGGTTGGAGAAAATACATGCCAAAAAACAGTCTAAGACAGAAAGTCCCATGCCTCCAGGTATTTTAACAAGAAAGTTATATGCACTTTCAGTTCACAACTGGATTTGGAAAGACATCTTTTACATAGAAAGTCACATGCCTCTAAAAGACACAGATGCACTTCCAGTATAATGACCTTGACCCTCTGTTTCAGCCAATCACATTTCTGAATAGTTCTTGTTGAAAATATTAGTGAATGTTCATGCAGTATTTTAAAATGACTATCCAACACATAAACCAAATATGATGTCCCTCGGTGGAATTCAATGTGGCAACAATACAAATTGTATATGCTTCTCATTGAAAATAAGTGACAGTGACCAAACACTGGTATCATAAGATTGTCAACATTTAATTGAAAATGGCAAAAATAGTTTACAAATGACCTTCACTGTGACTTTGATGTTGAAGGATAATTACTTGATATGACGTCCCTGACATAGCCATACAAACACCATTTGGTGATAAAAATGAAATTGGACATGCTACCATTTTGGTGAAAATGGCAAACATATTTTACAAATTACCTTCACTGTGACCTTGACCTTATACATAGGTTACTCAGAACCTTCCTGATAATGGCCCCATGTTGCACTGACATACAGTAAAATACTTCTTGAGTTATTATTTAAACATTATCTGAAGGATGACATGACCTTCAACTCTTGACATGACTGGTCAATGCAGCAAAACAATTTCCCAGGGCCATAAAGGAGATATACATAATATGATATCCCTAGGTGTCCAAGTGCTGAGTGGTTGAAAACATAAAGTGTGGCGGCAGCAATCAAGTTCCGACAAATCCTTCAAGCATCTCAATTTACATCTGGCTGCTTAAATAGTATCACTTTGTGTAACTGTAAGCAATACCATCTCTTTGCCTTCTTTCCCTGTTATTACCCTGTTGTTAGCAAGTCTTGAGCCAAGTCGTAATAAACATTTTCTATGAAGCTCTGACACCACCCAAGTAGACTTGGTTGGTTTACAAGAAAATTCATTACATCACCAACCATGTCAGATGATCACATTGCCTTGAAAAACATAGGAGGGAATCCAGTTGCTGGGATGTGGGATTGTCTGTATTTATAAGGAAAGATGCTTCCAGAAAAATGGATGGACAGACAACGCACAGAGGACCACAATCTAGGTTCACTTTCAGCTAAGGTCAGCCAATATTAGTAGTATTTACAGCATGGAGTACGTACAGTAACAAAAAAAAATCTCTTGGCCCAAGGAAGAAAATACAAATTGTCTTACATTTTGCAAACAAAAATCTCCTATTAACCATTTAGTCATGTCATGTGTATTGGGTAATTAACATAACTGTAAAATCTGTTGACACCAAAGGCAGCTGTCAACAGGCCCCTGCATGAAAAAACTTGGATGTGACTTACCACTGACTGAGTACAAGAAGTGCACTTGAAACCATAAGTAACATTAGTGCCATTTGGGCTTAGATGAGAGCCGTTCACAATGTCCATTTCTTTGATTTCCTGCTCGCAGTCCTTGCACTGAAGGTCCCCATACAGCTTTGAGAAAACTGTCGGTGCAAACACACCTGAAAGATACATGATAACTGGAAATGTCAGTCATGATTTGACATTTTATATAAGGAAATCAATGGTTATTACACACAACAAACAACTAATGCTGTGTTGTACAACCTACCAGCAATACATACTGAGAGTAAGGCAGCACTGACACTGTAGTGTACAACCTACAAGCAATACATACAGAGAGTAAGGCAGCACTGATGCTGTGGTGTACAACCTACCAGCAATACATACAGAGAGTAAGGCAGCACTGATGCTGTGTACAACCTACAAGCAATATATACAGAGAGTAAGGCAGCACTGATGCTGTGGTGTACAACCTACCAGCAATACATACTGAGAGTAAGGCAGCACTGACATTATGTACAACCTACTAGCAATACATACAGAGAGTAAGGCAGCACTGACATTATGTACAACCTACCAGCAATACATAAAGAGAGTAAGGCAGCACTGATGCTGTGTTGTACAACCTACCAGCAATACATACAGAGAGTAAGGCAGCACTGACACTGTAGTGTATAACCTACCAGCAATACATACTGAGAGTAATGCAGCACTGACATTATGTACAACCTACCAGCAATACATAAAGAGTAAGGCAGCACTGACACTGTGGTGTACAACCTACCAGCAATAGATACAGAGAGTAAGGCAGCACTGCACTGTAGTGTATAACCTACCAGCAATACATACAGAGAGTAATGCAGCACTGACGCTGTGGTGTACAACCTACCAGCAATAGATACAGAGAGTAAGGCAGCACTGCACTGTAGTGTATAACCTACCAGCAATACATACAGAGAGTAAGGCAGCACTGACGCTGTGGTGTACAACCTACCAGCAATAGATACAAAGAGCAAGGCAGCACTGACACCTGCTGACTGAGGGTTGAATCTCTGCATCTGATATTTGATTCCGCCTACTATCATGCACACTCCAGGAATAAAGAGAATGCTTGCCAGGATGGTACCTGAAAAAATATATGTTATACTTTATAATTCCAGAAAAGCAACGATAAGATTTCTTTTCTAGCACAAAGTAATGACTTTGCTCACAAGGGATATAATATTTGAGTTCTGTGATCACACAAGCTTATCAAATTTCAGTAAAGCATCCAAAGCCTGTACATTTTTCTCTTTAAAAGGGGCTCCACAATAAAAGAATGAGGTATGGTTGTACTAACCAGCCAGGGAGGACTTGACAAGCTCTTGGAAGCACTCTTTATTTGTGTCTTTGCCTTTCTTCAGAACTATCACAAACAGGATGAGCTCTACCATGGAGCCAAATGTCGCATTCAAAATAGCACCAATTGCAAAGCTGCTCTGGGCAGAGATACTAAAACAAAAAAAACAATGACATCCAATACACCTATGTCATGACAGTGAATGATTTAATGCCGCTTTATTCCAGTTATATCATGGTGTGTCAGCTTGATGTGGGAGGAGGGCACAGAGTTCACCTGCCTCTTACTGAGTTTGTATGGATGAAAGGTTAAGTAGTTCACCTGCCTATCACTGTGTTTGTATGGATGAAAGGTTAAGTAGTTCACCTGCCTATCACTGAGTTTGTATGGATGAAAGGTTAAGTAGTTCACCTGCCTATCACTGAGTTTGTATGGATGAAAGGTTAAGTAGTTCACCTGCCTATCACTGAGTTTGTATGGATGAAAGGTTAAGTAGTTCACCTGCCTATCACTGAGTTTGTATGGATGAAAGGTTAAGTAGTTCACCTGCCTATCACTGAGTTTGTATGGATGAAAGGTTAAGTAGTTCACCTGCCTATCACTGAGTTTGTATGGATGAAAGGTTAAGTAGTTCACCTGCTTCTTACTGAGTTTGTATGGATGAAAGGTTAAGTAGTTCACCTGCCTATCACTGAGTTTCTATGGATGAAAGGTTAAGTAGTTAACCTGCCTATCACTGAGTTTGTATGGATGAAAGGTTAAGTAGTTCACCTGCCTATCACTGAGTTTGTATGGATGAAAGGTTAAGTAGTTCACCTGCCTATCACTGAGTTTGTATGGATGAAAGGTTAAGTAGTTCACCTGTCTATCACTGAGTTTGTATGGATGAAAGGTTAAGTAGTTCACCTGCCTATCACTGAGTTTGTATGGATGAAAGGTTAAGTAGTTCACCTGCCTATCACTGAGTTTGTATGGATGAAAGGTTAAGTAGTTTACCTGCCTCTTACTGAGTTTGTATGGATGAAAGGTTAAGTAGTTCACCTGCCTATCACTGAGTTTGTATGGATAAAAGTTAAAGTTGTTCACCTGCCTATCACTGAGTTTGTATGGATGAAAGGTTAAGTAGTTCACCTGCCTATCACTGGGTTTGTATGGATGAAAGGTTAAGTAGTTAACCTGCCTCTTACTGAGTTTGTATGGATGAAACGGTTAAGTAGTTCACCTGCCTCTTACTGAGATTAAAAGTTATCTGTCGAAAAAGGCATTTCAGTGAAAACTGATTTTTTTTCAGATTATCCCCCTGAGGGTGACCTTCACCTCTGACCTGACATACAGTCCAACAATATGAAACCTTATGCATAGGACATAAACATATCTGCTGAAAAAGACATTTGAGTGAAAATGGCAAACATACTTTAGAATTATCTTCGCTATGATATGGACCTCATACGTAGGTCACACATGACCTTTTCTGATCCTGAGGACCACAAGTACCAAGTTTCATGGACCTACAATAAATCCTTCACTGGTTGGGCATCAACAAACCTTTTTTTCAGGCTATGGTCTTGAGGATTACAAGTTGCCATGAATAATGCTGTAATATATAAAGATATGTAAACAAATACCTTGTAATAGCCATCCCAATGTAGTAGGTCAGTGGCACAATGGCAAGAACACCTAGGATACATTTCTGAAATGACAGGAAAATGTGTCCATGAACTGTTATGTCGAGGCATACCCAATATAATGACTCCATGAACAAAAGCCATAAGGCTCCACAGTGTGCACTCATGCACATGCACACACTTGTCACTTCAAACAACAATTGTCATGGCTTTCTATTTGACTATTATGCTATTTTAAAAATGTTTCAGAAGTTACCGTATATTGAATAACAATCTGCATAAATGTTGAGTGAATTTTTTACATTAATGTATCCTATTTCTGTACTTCTTTCCCATAATATGTGCAGCTTCATTGGCAAGTGTTTCCAGATCTTAAGCGATTATTTTTGGTATGAGAAGTGAAATCCATTGATATATGTTGTCACAATTGTTAAGTCATAGATGATGCAACAGCGTGAAAAGACACTGTAACAGTTTGGACATATTGTCAGAGGAATTGGTATTCCAAATGAGCCTGAAAGATTAACTTTAGAGATACTGTTTTTATGTGTGTCTTAGAATGTATCCATGATGTTTCCCTTGAAAGATGTGAATTGTGTCAATGTTTGTAGTCAGAAAACAAGTGAAGTACAAATAATTCAAACAATAGGTGTACACAACTCTTATAATACTACCTCTATTACATCATAGCCATAAAGTTGTAATCACAGTATAAAACCTTTAGACTTTTCAACAGACATCCCTCTTCACTGCCAACACATCTAACAGTTGTGAGGCAAACCCTTACATCCGCACCAATGCAACTGCGCATGTGCAAGGCAGGAAAACATCACATCTTTCTTCCAATAACCCTCATCAACTAGATGCAGATATATTGGTGAGGTAGGAGGGATTAATTCCTGATGTAATAGAGGTAGTATTCGTAGAATTATACACAATAATAACAATTGTTTGATAATTTCTTTGAATACCTTTGAGTCAGGTGAGGTAAAATGCTAGATACACTTTGACATGACAATGTAGATAGAATGAATTGGGATATGTGAAATATTAGTTTAAAAACCAGTGACAAAAACATATAAAATAAGGTTGCAAATGAGTAAAACTCAGTGCAATGCAGATGACACACATTTCGTGTTATTGTATCCCTGATTCCATTATAATTCAAAGTCTTACATATCTGAATGGTTAAATGGTGAGTATGAACCAAATATTATCATATTATATTATCTTATAGTAATACTTCTCTACAATCTAGAGTTATAGCAATTCTTTGCAGTCAGTTAGATATCAAAGCAAGACTGAAAAACACATTTTACAGTTGATCCAAGCATATGTCCGGACAGGTTTGTACTTACTGTGACACCATCGGTGATCTTGTTTTCTGTATCTGTGTAGCCTAACACCAGGGACAGTAAGACAAATATCAACAGATCTTAAATATGTTAAGGCTTTCAGGTTATATATGATAGCTGAAAATATGAACTCAGGAAGAAAGACACAATCAGATAGAATCATGTAATTGGTGGACTGATACACTGCAAACAAAAGGTAATCAAATAAGGAATATATGTAGGATTTGCATATAATCAGTATGGACTCAGTGAGTGAGTATGGTTTTTATGCCACTTTTAGCAATATTCCAGCAATATCATGGCGGGGGACACCAGAAATGGGCTTCACACATTGTACCCATGTCGGGAATCGAACCCGGGTTTTTGGCTTGACGTGCGAACGCTTTAACCACTAGGCTACCCGACCACCCCAGTATGGACTGAAGACTATGCTTTTCATGGAGACAATTTGAACCAGAGAAGCAGAGGTACAAAAGCTTCCCTCTTTGATATCAAGTTTGAGAGGTGAAAATGTGCTATGCTGGTTGCTTTGTCTTTAAATCCTACTATCCAATACATGGACACAATTATTTTTCAAGTTCAATGATAATTTCGAAATACGTCATTTTTTATCAACTCCATATTTTATTGTCAATACTGATAAACAGTTAATGATTACAAAATCAAAGTTTACAATGGTAGTTTCTCATATTCGGCAAATTTCTTGATTCATTCAAAAGTAGCTAATAAAATCAAGGCCTATCTATTTCAATTTGATTGATCGACGTTGCAAAGCACAATATGCAATTTAGACTTGATTTGATTAAGAATGAACATTTCATTGGTTGAATGTTCACCCACATATGCAAATAACATTTTTCTGATCTTACAACGAACATTTCATTGGTTAACTGTTGAATCAAATATTTATGCTTGGATCAAAGTAGCTGAAATACTTCTCAAATTCATCCCTCAATAAAAAAAACCACAAGGCAATTACACAACTCAGCATAAAATCTTTATATCATGAAAGAAAAAATGGTGACTGTAAATTTGTAATTTGAACTTAAACTGGTAAATATTGAAATAAGAATATCAGAAACTGGACACTCTTAATGCCACTCTAAGACTGGACACTTACTTTAGAACTAAACAACATTTATACTCAGCAGCCTGCAACTATAAACAGACCAGTCACTGTTACAGACAGCCTGCACACAACCTGACATTTGCTCATCAGTTGGCAACTTGATTGATAATGTGACATCCAAATGGAAAGTATTTTAGCTATAACTTTCACGGAAAAAAACCCGATTCACCAAATACATTTTACCCATGAAATTCTTGGTCAACACCACTGTTGATCTGAGGCTAGTTGAGGATGTAGCATCATATCTTACTTCACAGATCACATGTAACTGTTTTGTCTTATGGCATAAGTGATAAAAACATAGAGGCATGTTCTGGGCCTGGGGAAGCTCCAGGGCAGGTTGGTCAAGAACCCCATTGTACTGAGATACTGACCATTTGAAATTGTGAGGAAGGACTGGGATTTTTAAAAAAAAATAGATCGTTCAAGAAATTGCTTGAAAAAACTAATTATCTTTCAGAATGTTGAAAAAAATATGGAATGTCTGACACAAAAAGTATATTGTTTCAAGGTGGGTTTTGCTAAAAATATTTAGGCTCATAATTATAATTAGGGCTCCAAGCCGAAAGGCTGGAAGTCCTATTGTAAACGGACGATTTATTTATTATCATTATTATTCCACTGATTTTTGTACCAGAGCTGGCAAAGTAACCACTGGCTCGATTCCGTTCACATTTTGTATGTGTTTGGAAACAGTTGAGTTCTAGCAACAACAAAAAATCCCAAGGCCGTAGGCCCAACGACAAAGGGCAGACAACTAAAGTTTTGAACATATGTTTTGCCCTATTGTCCGCAACCACAAGTCCGATTGCTATCAAACTTTGCATGTGTCTGCTGCTTTAGGTGGTTGACATTTCATATTCTTAAAGTTTGGTAATTGGTTAGGTGGTTTGGCAGCAATATTGGATTAAATGTTTTCACAGTGTGTTTTGGGTACATGTCTTCAAATGCAAACTCCTCCGAATGATTTCAAACTTTCTGAGAATTGTCTCAATACATAACACATCAAACCTTAATAGCCGTTTTTGGATATCTTGTTTAGTTGCGGACATATTGGATTCAAGGTTTTCACATTGTCTTTTGGGTACCTGTCTTTAAATGCATACTCCTCTGAATCCATTGCATGAAATGCTTTCAAACTTTCTGAAAATTGTCTCCATACATCACACATTAAACTCTGTTTGCCGATTTTGGATATCTTTTATAGCGACATCCCTATTGGATTTTGATTTTGATAATTTTTTTCATCGAAATTTTACTTTAAAGATCACATCTTGTAAGGTTATCAACCGAAAGTTCTCCATTGAAAGTTTACATGAAGTTAGTGTGGCATATGTATCTTATTGTTTGTTCTTGGTTGCATGCTAAAAGTAACACCGCTTGGCGGTAATTTTTTATTAGTATTTGGGACGCACCTGGAACATGCCAATTTCGTAGCGGTGATTTCCGGTGACTATTTCTTTACGGAGTTGGTACAAGCAAACACTTTGAGGATTCCAACATGTTCGAGGTCAGAAATGGGTAAGAACAGACTTGGACACCCCGGCACACGCCAATTTCGCAGCGGCGATACCCTGCAAGTGTTGCCTACATTTGACGGATTTGGTACAAGAAAACCCTTTGAGGATTCGAACATGGACTTTTGTACGCAGTGTTATTTTGGTTTTGCAGATGTAGGTGAAGAATGATCTTGTTTTCATACAAACTCCCAGGCCCTCCTGTAGAATACCAAATGGTCAGTCCTTTACTATTGTTTAACCCCCAAAACGCATGAATCTTGATTCAAGATGCACAACGCACTCATAACAAATAGTCCACGCCATAAGCAACGAGGAGCGTTTAATAAGTTTTGCATCTTCAATATAAGACCAAGTCGCAGAATATCTTTTGCACTTTAATTTTTCAATATAATCTCCATTCACCTCAATACACTTATTCCATTTGTCCTTCAAGCTTTTAATACCACTTTTATAGAAATCCGAAGATTGGCCTTCTAACCACGCCGCCTTTATGTTCTCGTCATCCTGGAAGCGTCTTCCGCGTAGGGCAGATTTCATTTGCTGGAACAGGAAATAGTCACTGGGTGCTAAGTCTGGGCAGAACAGTTAAATCACCCACCCTATAGCCCAGACTTAGCACCCAGTGATTATTTCCTGTTCCGGCAAATGAAATCTGCCCTACGTGGAAGACGCTTCCAGGATGACGAGGACATAAAGGCTGCCACAGAGGTGTGGTTAGAGGTTCTATATAAGTGGTATTAAAAGCTTGAAGGACAAATGGAATAAGTGTATTGAGATGAATGGAGATTATATTGAAAAATAAAAGTACAAAAGATATTCTGTGACTTGGCCTCATATTGAAGTTGCAAAACTTACTGAACGCCCCTCGTAAGTTGACTTTTGTTTTTCATAGGATTCACTTGTAAAATCAGTAAGTAAATCTGTGGACAATTTTAAGGACAACCACATAACTGTCACAAATAACATGATCTAAATTCACATGAGCTTTGTTTAAGTGGTGAAATATATAAAGTATGAATGTAACAAAAATTATAATACAATTCCATAATGCATTAAAAGTTACAAACTGAAAAAAATAAATTGAATGAAAACTAGGTAGAATGATGTAGTGTTGTAACTTACCTCACATCCAACTCACATGGCAGACAAAGTTTACATTTGAAGAATGACATTAATCATGAAGAAAAAGGATACTGACAAGTATAACATTGACGCCATCTAGAGTATACTTGTAGTAGTATAGGTTGACTGACTGGTGCGTGTACATAATAATCTCACTGTGACTCTTCTTGGAATCCTGAAAAAAATTGACTTGTAAGCCACTGAAAATCTACTTGCTCATTCTTGAATACATGGGTAGAAGAACATACCTGAAATATTCAGTTTCCACACAACATCTATTTTTACTGCTCATACAATAGGCTACACATTGTATAGGATGAACTGGCTGGGGAGAGGGTGACAGTACTGGAAATCAACCATGGTATCCATACTGGAACATGAATAAGGTGGGGTGTGAGTTGAATCTAATACTGCTTTGAAGTGAGGTGAGTTTAACATTATTTTCAAAATGATTTTACTACAATAGTGATGTGCATGCACATGTGTGTGTGGCTGCTGGTTCTACTCCAAATGTAGGCTGGGTTGTATATTGCTGGCCCACTGAAATACAATGTCTCAGTTTAACATGGATACCCCACTCAAACAACACATTTTTCTGACTTCGAGTGACCAGTTTCATGCCTTAAATGCCAAGCACCAGGCAGGTTAACAAGTACCATCTTTCAGTATCAGTAGGGGATCGACCCACTGACCTCCCTCTCTCTGTGCAGACTCTGTATTCACCATTCATGTTACCCTACAAGAAGGAGGAAAGTTAGTCTTCGGAAGTTCATAAGTATCATTATCAGGTTAAATCTTGTAATCAAACCAACAAACATCAGTCAGAACCTCTAACAGCTAAGGGATGCAACTCTGCACAGTGAAGCCTTAGAACACTGCTCAATGTTGTGCCAAACGTCAAATGTTGCACTTTAAATTTCCAATTTCCGACACAATCAGAAATGGCAGAGTAATAACAGATAGGTTTGCAATAGTCAAATGATGTGCCAGTTCTAAGAATAACTTCTAGTTTTTAACTGGTTCCATTTGTTTTTAAGTCCCATGAGAATTCCCAACCAAACACAAAGCTGTTGTTCATTCTTTGATGCAGTGTTGGCATTGCAAATATGTATGTTTAAGAAGGTAGCCATGTTTGTATCAAGCCATTAAAAAATCATAAGAACATGAGTTGCACAAACTGTCAGACATGTTGCATTTGCATACTTCAGGTCATCCATCATGTCCAGTGCCCAATATATCTTTGTGTGCAAAAAAGGAGGACAAAGTATCTTTTCCCAGCACTTTCAGGAACAGATTATGTTTTCTAAACTAATTCCAGTCCCCACAACACAGAATATCAAATGGTCAGCCCCTCATGCAAAGTTATCAGGTGAAAATAAAATAAATATGCCACAAAATGTAAAAAATGTTATTCATGCACACCACATATTTATTTCTTATCATAACGTTTCATCAACATAGCTGTGTAGATGCCGAGTACAAATTGCATAAATCAGAGTATTTATGATATCAGTATACTTATCCTAACAACTTATTGCAATTCCTTCTTCAACATATAACAAAGAGCCAAAAACATAAAACAGGGCTCGGTTGCCTTGGTTGCCAACTAGTGTTTCCGTTCTTGCTTCCCTCACTCTCATCTCATGAGCACCCAGCTGGTGGGATCTGCAGCTTGCAATATCACATCCTAGGCCAGTCATGCACTGACATGTGTAAGTTGAATGCCTGGTGGATTCACAAATGCTGTGGCACAGATCCTTCAAAGACAGCAATCTGAAGTGAAGAGGCAGCTGTAGAAGACCTTTAGATTCTTGAACATGAACCTCTTGTTGGATTTCTTCTGGAATATTCTGGAGGAATACCCTGGTCCAGGACATCAATGTTGGCAGGCCAGCAAGATTGTATGGTTCTTTGGGTAATTGTAGTTACGTCTCCCTTGCAGAGGGTATCCTTATCTTTGTGTATTGATGACCATGAGTTGTTTAATATTTGTTGCCAAACTGTTTCCAGAAACTTGTCCAGAGACAACTTGCTGGTAACAATTATTGTTACGTTTAAGAACATATTTCTGAACTTGCAAGCATGTTAGCTCTCAGCAGCGATGAGAAGGAAAGTGAGGGAAACATGGAAGGTAACTCTGGTTGGTAACTAAGGCCACAGATGCCCCAAATGAAGAGGCATGTTTTGGAACAAAAGGAATCTGTATGTTGTGTTTTGAAAACAGACAATATTCTTTAAAACAGCTGCTATGACGACCATGTTGAAAGCTGTATCAGAATTCTGTGAGCACTGTTATGGAAAATAACAATGCTTGGATTTTCCATACAAATTGTCAACTCAATAAAGTTCTTGAAAGGGATGTACGAGGTGTGTTCATTAAAGATTTCCCCTGACCAACTTCCGATGGACCTAGTGGAATGACACTTGGCATAGGTATTAGTCTTTCTCAACATAGGAACCACTATGAGTTACACACTTCTCCCATCATTTATGCAACTATGGAGACCTTGCTTTGCGTCTCAAACCAGGACTTGACTTCAGAAATCAGTGTTTCATCTTCTGTGAATTGTTTTCCATTCAAAAATGACTTCATGGTTGGAAAGAGGTGGAAGTCAGATGGTGCAAGGTCAGGAGAGTAAGGAGGATGTGGAAGGATTTCATAGCCACAGGACCGCGCTTCTGTCTGGGCAACATGAGAGTTGTGTACTGGAGCATTGTCTTGCAGGAGACGGACACCCTTGGTCAGCATGCCACCCTTCTTAAGCTTGATAGCGCCCGCAATTTCCGCAGCAGTGAAGCATAATAAGCTCCTGTAATATTGGTACCCTTTGCCAAGAAATCCATCATCACTACTCCGTGCTGGCCCCAAAACACCGTGAGTATGACCTTGCCTGCAGAGGGTTGGACACGTGCCTTCTTTGGGGGTGGTGACTCCACATGCTTCCATTGCATCGACTGAACTTTAGTCTCAAAATCATAGTGATGGACCAATGTTTCATCCTGTGTGATAAGTCTAGTCAAAAAAGTTTGCCTGTTTTTTTTGGCACATGTCCAAAAGATCCTTTGAGCAATTGAATCGTTCCTGCTTTTGGAAAGGTGTGAGCAACCTTGGAATCCATCGTGCAGACACCTTATGCATGTTCAAATTGTCATGGATGATTTTTTCCACAGACCCTACACTGATCTTGACATCTTGTGCTAACTGGCGAACAGTTATACGTCGGTCTGCCAAAATGGCGGTCTCCACTTGATGGATAGTGTCCTCATCAATGGCTGAAGGGGGGCGACCAGGAATGGCAGCTGTTTCCACAGATGTCAGACCACACTTGAACTGGCGATGCCAGTGTTTAACAACGTCATATGATGGGGCATCTTCCTCATAAGTTGCTTTCATTTCATCGAACATTTCTTTTGGTGTGCGACCTTTCAAATATAAAAACCTAATCACTGCTTGGTATTCTACTGGCTCCATTGTCACACCCTACTCGATCAAAACACAGGTAAAAGTGGTAAGATTAATAGTTCGGTGCTGCAAATTCAGACATAACCCATAGATACATGTATCATTACACATGTGAAATTTCAACCAAATATGATAGCCCTAAGTGGTTTAGGGGAAATCTTTAATGAACACCCCTCGTAAAAGTTCTCAGGGAAGAGACAGACGGTCAGAAAACAAACCATTACATTACCTCAATTAAAGTTTCAAAATAGATATTTTTATTCTTCTATGGATTTTACTTTGCTTTTTCTGAATCCATTTTGAGATTTCGTGCATAGAGGATGCAGGATTTTGTGGCTCTCTAACATTTTGACATATCTAAATCATAAGATTCATATCAAGTCCGTCTTCTGTTCTAATTACCATACATTCTGAGACATACAGATGTGAAAAAGGCTTATTTGGGACCATGCAATCACCAAGCCAACAGTATAATTGTTACCCCCGGGTAATAATTCTAAGAATACTACCTCTGTTACGTTATTGACATAAGTCCTGTATTTTGGCTCCAACCACACTAGTATAACTAAATCTTCAGATTGTCAACAAAAGTCCTCTTCACTGTCAACGACACACAACTAGTTGTTCCTGTAATAGCACCAGTAGCCTGCAGCTTTTCCATGCACAAAGGTGGGAAAAACCTCACTTCCTTCCAAAACATCCAACTACTAGAACAAGATGATTGTGGAGGTGGTTGGGAGTAATCCTGATGTAATAGAGGTTGTATTCTTAGAATTATTAACAATGAGAACTATTGTTTTGATAATTCTTGATAATCCTCTCCCTCTATTACATCATTGCCAGAGTATACCAGAGACACATATGGGTTCTTCCTCAAGTACACTCCCTGTCTTATTTCTCTTCCGATTCTGATGTCACTTTAGCAGCCTCCAACTTGTGTGTGATCCAGATATACCTTAGTTCTATCACACTCAGTAGCTAGTGATCGAAGAAAAGGTGAACTCACCTTCTGTTGCTGCTGATGTCATATCCTCGCTCCTACCCTCCGCCTTTTTTCCATAGAAAGAAGAAAACTAAGGCCTGATGATAGACTGGGTCACTACAACAGGGCCCAGGGAATATATACCTCTGCTCTGTAATGTAATAACTAGTGATGGAAGAGGGTGATTCCCATTGGCATCCAGCTACAACGTGTATGACAGAAACAGAAATCCAGGACGCCAGGTTTATCACCAAAACTCAAATTTTGTGGGCAGAACATGAACCCATATGAGGAGGCGCATCCTGTGCTCGATGATGGCTTGTCGCAACGATCGTCTTGAGCCAGCTGACGCCGAATGGATGTGGAACATGTACCCGTGAAGAGTGATGTCTATAATCCAGCAGTCGGATGTAATGTGCGTCAAATTTTCAGTGTATGACAGAAGAATTACTAAAATCACTCATTAATCAGTCTCATTAATCTGACACTGTGATCAGCGTACTCCGTGGTCACCTGTCCACGAGTACACAGCCTGTGTTTTGATGCGAGATCAGTCGAATAGTGGCTGCATATTACAATGGCTGCAAAGATAAACTTGCTTAACAATAAACAATTAATGTTTAAATAAACAAAACAAGATTAATCACATGCTTAGATAACCTCAATCTCATTAAATTCAGATACAAGTTCTCGCTACCGCTGACATCCCATTACAGGTCAGGAACGACCTTTCGCAAACTTTGACCGACGAATTAAATGGCTAAAAGGAAGTCAACATTAGCCACTAAGAAAGCAGCTTTCTTAAGCTTTGTGGTACTAGTTTCAAACTGGCGACTTCCATTCCAGACAATGCTTTCAAAAGTATTATAAATCAGTCATACAACCCGTAACAGTAGTTTTGTGTTATTCCGCTAACAATATAACATAACAATATGAATATTTCATTAGTTCATTTTTTTAATTATGTATTTGTATTGTTATCTATTGTGTAGTTGACTGATTTTCGATCATGAACATTGACATTACTTAATTTCCCTTATCAGGCTATTGGCTTATCAGACATAATTATATGCAACCATGATGAATTAACAGTACATGACTGTACTTAGGATACTCATCATATAGCAGTTGTGAAACCGGGAATGGTGAGTCATAGGTTTGATATAACTTCCTCATAGTAGGGAGGGAAAGTCGATCATCGTGCCGTAGCTTCTGTAAGGTATCTGCTATCTGATCAATAATCTTAGCAGTGCAGCTCAGCCATAGAAGAGTTTGGTTTACATGACGTAGGCAACCAGCATACTATGGTATCTGGGAAGGAAGAGATTGTTGCGTGTGTGGTTGAATTATCGGCATGTAATGGTAGATAGAGTTGACTATATCTATGAAGGAGAGTGCGGGTCCATATTCATGCAGTAGTGAAGCATCCGAGTGGCCATAGTCATCGCCAAAGTCTGATTCCGAATCCGTGGGTGCATGAGAAACACCCAGATGGGAAGGATGATGATGAGGTACATCCATAAGATCCAATGGATCTGTGTCATCCCAATGTAAATCCAATGGCGTCCAAGATTCAGGAATGATCTGTTTATGGAAGGGTTGTGACACGCAGTATAATCAAAATCTGCAGGCGATACCGAGTCTAGACGATCCCTTGGAACTCATGTGAGAACCGTGTGGTAGTCGGTTAGACCTCTGTGTGGGAGCTGTACAGGACCTTAGAAGGACTCATGCCCAAGGCTGAACCTCAGTTCTCTGTGGGCCTAAGGGGATATCCAAACTGTGCAGGGACTGGGACAGGTGGCTGTCACGGAGAGCTGAGGCATTGTCGCCACCACCCAGCTGGTCGTCCGGAGGTCATGCAACAAAGATTCTGGCAGATAAAGATGGTCACGACTTAACTGGAAACATTCCCCCATGCAGCCTAATGGACGGGGGATTCTACTGAGCCTGTATAAGGCCTGAGGTTACTTTAACTGGTCGACCTACGATGATTAGGCTGATAGACAGGAGCTAAGTAAGACTTCCATGGAATTTTTCTGCTGTGCAAATAGTTTCTCCGAAGTACAAATTGGAAAACCAGAAGCTGTGTCTGGCTGAGGAGTTGTCGGGGAGTAGGTGTTGGGTTAGATGCCATGGGTTTGGGAGTTGATACGTCAGGCAAAGAATTGATGGCTTTGACTTTCTTCTTAACAGCCTTCTTGGGATTGGCTTTAGTGAAGGAGGCATCAGGCTTCGAGAAGGCTGTCTTGGAGAGGGGAGTGCAAAGCTTGCAACTGGACTTCGTACATCAGTCAACTCTGCACTTCCAGTAGAAATGGTGTGGGTCCCCAGTGACCATGAAGCGTCCATATTTTTTACATGTAGGGGTGGGGACAGACAATGCGATAACAGGCGAAAACCACTCATACCAGCACCAGAAAAAAATCACGTAACCATCAAGTTATAATTAAATGATGCTAATACTAAGTACTGAAGGATACTATTAAAACAGCGTGGCTACATAAACGAGTGATAGAATAAGCTAAACCATAGGTGTTGTGTCCAGCATACACAGCAAAGAAGTGATGTTTTTCCCGTAGCTGTAGCCTACTGGTGCTATTACAGGAATAACTAGTTGAATGTAGTTGACAGTGAAGAGGACTTCTGTTGAAAATCCGAAGATTTAGTTTTGGTATGGTTGCAGTCAAAATACAGGATTATTGGCAACGATGTAATAGATTTGAAGGATTTGTAAGAATAATTCATTCTGTGAAGAGAAGACACAATGAGGAAATAGAGACATAGTGCTCAGGCAAATAGATCGTAAAATGTCAAACACCAATACATAAACATGAGTATATTATCAATTTTAACCTAATTTTTTTTGCCTTGATAAATTTCAAATACCACAAACCACATACTTACAGCATTTCAAATTTCATAATGATATAAGCAGAAATGATTAGGTATGGGGGAAAAGCAACACTCCAATAGGCTGCCTTAAGCACATTTTAGAGACACCATTCCAGACATCATCCACCAAAGTTTTAGCATTGCAGACTTTAAGGTTAATGAGAAAATGTGGTTAATGTTATGCAGCCTTCCAACAGACACACAACCTCACTTGAACTTTGAGGTCATATGACCTTTAAGCGCAAAAGGGACACACAAAATCCCTGTTGACAACCAGCATCCGTGTGACATATAAAATAGAAATTTCTTTTGTAATTTCCTTTAATATCATATACTCACGATAATACATAAATGTCAATACAGCAAACCCAAAACATTCACTTGATTCTGTGTGCGGCTGTGCTAGATGCAGACGTAGACCATGCATGCATGTTAGCAGGTATCTTTCTGTTCATACAATATCCAACTAGACAGCCATAAGGTGGGCAGTTGGGTGAGAAGAATTTGCATGGTGATACATGTCTTCAAGTGGGCAGTGACTTTGGTTGGCTGTAGAGGGTTCCCATAGGTCATCAAAGGGTACAGAATTTGGGTTGTGTTATCATGCAATTTCGTAATATTCCAGGAGCTTGTCACCCCTGTACAAACTCATGGAGAAAATGTAGAAATCAACACGCTGAAGATAATTCAATGGGACAATATGGGGTTTTTCGCAACCACCATTTGTTCAGATTGATTAAGGTACACAATGATTTACTTCTATTCACCCCCACCATGTTAAATTCCTACATACTTCCGACAAAAGAGTTGTTTTGGTGACTGGCTCTCAAAACTCACTGGCAATGTCTTTAAGCATCTGTGAATAGAAATCTGAGATGGCAGGGAGGATACAATTGACACTACTATAGAAGAAATCCTCCACAGAGCCACTGAACCACAGATGTCACCTTAATGAGATATTTAACACATTCCAGTACGACCGCATAGATTCATGTACAGCTAGTGCAAAATCAAGAGGCAACTCCAGCCCACTGAAAAGATGCACTGGGGAAATACGCAGACAGTATTCCCCTTGCCGAACTCGGCCTAAAAAACTTGGTCTAAATGAAGGGGGGTCCTGTTCTTTCTCTTTATCTATTATTCTCAGCAATATCAGTGCACAACATTACATGCTCAACTTGACAAAGCTGAATTATAGTCAATATGACATGATTAATAAAAATCAGTAGGAACCACAACCACAAGGCTTCACAATACCAAGACTTCTCAGGGCAATGCTGGCTTAATGCAAGGAGAAATTGTAGCAAAAGCAGGAAAACATGGTCTATTCCTTGATGCTGAGTAGAGCCACCCGGTGATGTGCCTGCCTGTGTCACCTGTCTGTATCCAAGTTGGCTGCATCCCGGCATCCAGTAAATATTTTGATTTGTTGTTTTCCTCTCTGCATGGTGTACTTTAAAGGTTTGTCTAATGGCAGATGATAACACCCTGATATTTGAATTAAGAATAGTAATAATAGTGCATGTCACATGAAGTGGTTATCCTATACAAATACCCCTGTCCAGTGTTGAAATGAGCCAGATGTAACTCTCTGCTATTAAACTTAAGGGGCCACATACATACCACAGCCATCTCACTGGAGCCCTCAACATCAACCTCCTCAGGGGGTAGAAATAATATCTTCATCATTGTCTTGCTGTTAACCTGATCAGAAAAAAGTTAAACATTTAACAAGACACAACATTTACTTATTGGTAGTACTACATGCCCTGCCAGTAATGTATGATGCAATGTATTGTTTGTGTGTTATCTGAAGAACATATTTCATATGTGGAAGGACATGTGTTAACAAAACAATAAAATCACAACAATTTAATAAACTACGATTTAAAAAAAAAGAAATATGCACATTTATTTCAGCTTCATAAGGGAGGGTGTTCCAAGAATACATTGTGAGTGATTTTAAGGGCACTGTCAAAGTGAAAGGTCAAACCATATCGCTTTTTAAAGTGATCCCAAAACCGCCACATACATGCTGTGCAGCAATACAAACCACATATAGACCACATGTTGTTACATTTTAAAAAGTAGTGCCACAGCACTGTAGCTCACCTGGATATGTAGTCAGTAAATAATGTTAACAGCCACTTAACAATAGTTTGTCACTGCATAAATACTGGGGACTAACACAGATTCTCATTTGTCTAGCCGGTTTGATGTAATTTTGCCTTGGCTTGTTTGTTGAAAAGGATGCTGTTCTTAAAGCCTTGGTGTCTTCAACAGTGTGTGATTCATCCATCAGTGAGGAAAGAGCTTGTGAGATCTCTGGTTTCAAAGATGCTAATGTCTGATTTCTCAACTTCCCTATGTATTTCTGTTTAACAAGCTGAAGAATGAATAAATTGAAGCAATTTCAAGTGTTGGTGTAAGGTCTTCATCTTGATCAATATCTATACCATGATGGGTGATGCCAGATTGGAAGCCGTAACAGAGCCAGATCTTTTGCCAAATATCTTGAACAGAAGTAGAATTACGGATAATTGAATTCCTGCTGATGACAGTACAGTAGTTGGCAATCTGGCCCAACATGAGTTCAAGATATATGTTTTACTGCTGAGCTGTTTTCCGCTGACTTTCATGAACATCCTCACTATTATTCTGTAACCCTCTGAGTGGATTAACAGCAGTCTTCTTTAACAAGGTGCTACCATCTGCCAGGAATGGGGAGAAATTATTGCAAAGAATGTATACTAACTTCTGCCTCCAGTTTTTGAAAGAACTGATTTTCTCATTCTTCATTAACTGCCATTGTTTGGGAGCTCTTGCGTTGGCCATGTTTTATGTTCGCTTCCCAATTTACAAGATCCTGTGCAAATGTTTGATGGGCATTTCGGAAGTTTCAGCTTGTAGTCTACACACACATGTTTAACGTCTGAGGGTAACTGGATTTGTAATACGGTTTCCGTGTGCTGAAATCGGTATTAGTGTAGATTCAAAGCGCTGCCACCATACCAATGTGGACAAATCCATTCTAACGTGACACAAGTTTAATGCACAATAAAACTACAACAAACAAACCGGAAGGAAGGATTTTTTCACCCAAAAAACATTCTTTGACAAAACGAAAACAGAATTGAAATCATAAGGAAGAGAATAAATGGATGTCAACTTCTTTATTATGAGGAACACAAGCACTGGGCAGATTGGTTCCCTGGTCACGGTTCATGGCTGGCGTCTCCTGATGTCAATGGCTTCTTGTAGTTTCCTTTGTCGCCAGTTGTTGTTGTTGGTAGACAGGACAGGACATATGATGTTATGGTTTACGTTCTTCAGGATGTGACTTTAGACCCCTCAACACAAGACTAAAAGAAACTGTGACCAGGAAATCTATCTGTCTAGTGCTTGTGACTTATTGCTTTGATCTTTGTTGGGGCGAATTGCCAAGCTGGCTTCAATTTGCCCCTTGCTATGTCCATTCTCACACCTATCAGTGCCAATTAAGTGGACTGCAAGCCCTCCAAAACAAAAATACCAAAAACAGACCTAAATTAATAAATCAAATACTTAAAAGCTCCAACAACCTAACTAAGGCAGGCAAACAAATAACCTTCTTGTGGATACCCGCCTACGTAGGAATATATGATATGAAAACGCCGATAAAGCAGCTAAACTATCCCTCAAAATCCCAGAAATAAGCCTAAACCTACCCATCTCCAAATCAGAAATTAAAAGTGTCAACTAACAAAAAATCACCAAAAAATGGCATAACCTATATCTAAACTCAAATAGCCAAATCAAAAAGGTTCTAAAAAAAACCCCTAACCAAACCAAAAATTCTACATCCGTCCAAAAAAATCGACAGTGTAATCACTAAACTCCAAACAAGACATACCATCCTAAATAACCACCTCAAAATAATTAAAAAAACACGCAACAGGAACCTGCCCACATTGCAAACAACAAGAAACCCCAGAACACTCACTCATACACTGCACCCACCACCTAACACACCGAACTACACTACAAACCACCCTAATCTAAATAAGGCGCTTACTCTAGAAGCAATCCTAAACCCACATTTTTTTTTAGAAAACTTCAAAGCCTTAGGCGTATACTTAATCAAAACAGGACTAATAAATTGCATTTAAACCCCAATAAACTACCAAAACCAAACCACATAATCAAACTAACAAACTTCCATACCCAGCTCCCTTAGTTCGCCGCCCAAACCCTCTTGGCATTTTTTCCAAATCTCCAAATTTCCAAAATTCTATATAAGCAACCAGTAAAACACCCCTACTGGATTGCCAAACAACTTTTTCCCCTTTTCGGAAACACATTAAATGGCCTGGCCGGGCCCGTGTGCGAAATACGCTGCAGTCGGAAAGCGCACATAAAATCTCCAATATAAGTAAGTAAGGCATTCATTCACCTGATGAAGGAGTAAGGATATACTCCGAAACGTTGTGTTCCTCATAATAAAGTTGACATCCATATATTCTCTTCCTTATGTGAATCACTTCTAAATGCCTTTCAAAAACCAGAATTGACATCAATGAAATGGCGAAACAAAGTAACTAAATTTCCACAATGTTTCAAAATCTGCAAGAACAAATGTACTATTCTTGAACTTTGTTGCAACATGCAGTTACAGTCTTATTTACTTCAGTGTCATGTCATTTGGCATTGCAGCTTTGTACACCACTGTCCCACATGACACATTAAGAGAACTTCATTCTTTGATCTGCAGGTTGTTTGTCTTTTGGTGTGCTGATGTGGACATGCTGCATCTTTATTTTCAATGGTTCAGGACAATTAGTATCAAGATGAAAGTTTCACATCCTTGCACAGGTACAAATGACACAACGCTACTTGTAGCATACAGTGTATTCCGAGAGTTGTCTCCCTTACATTGTAGAACTTAGCATCTGGACCTTTACCAGGCTGAGCCACGATAGTAAAGAAAGCAAATGACATCAGTTGTCGACTGAAAAAACAATAGGTGAGATACTAAGATAACATCTAAGTGAAATTTGGGGATGTGGCATATGGGCATGAGGTAGGCATCCGCGTGGGCACCAGTAGGGCTTCCCTCCATGCTGATCAGTTTCTTTGTGCAGACAGACTGGCAAAATCAAAACAAGGAAATATGGCTAAGAAGTTGAAATTGGGCTTGTCATAGTCAGACATCATTCAATAACAGTCACTTTCCCTCCACTGATTTGCCCACCTGAGCTAGAAATGAGAGACCAGTGAGGCTGCCTCATCTGTTTCAAATATAGATCTATGCATAAAGATTCAGAGTGACAATGAAACTATGAACAATACTGTATGACAAGGCGGATGACTTCAACTTTCCAATAGTCAAGCTTCCCTTTATGTTGAGCAAGATTCCAGCAGCACTAAGCCTCTTGTGTCTATGTTTCACAATTATTCAGGTACAATCTGGCACATTCTTTCTACATAAATTTCAAAGAGTGTCATGAGATTCTTGCTCAAAAGTTGTTTTTTTATCAAGATACAACATTCAAGGCCTCAGGTGTGCTTTCAAACAGACTTATTGTCACGACTGCCACCAGTTTGGCAGGAAGCGCTCACCTTTCACAAACACCTAGTATCATCCCAATCTCATTAAATTAGATCTTATTTCTCACTGCCCCTAAACAAAGATCTGAGGACATCCCATTATGGGTCACGTTAGAACGATCTTTCGTGAACTCTGACCGACCACTGAAACTACTAACAAGAAGTCGACATCAACCAATTAGAAAACAGCCTTCTCAAGCTTTACTGCACTTGTTGCAATCTGACGACTTACATTTCAGACTATGCCTGAAAAATATGTTGACACAGTTAAAAATTTTAAAACTGAACAAACGAACATTCCGGAATGTCTAATGTATGGTTGCAATTGTATGGCAGTGCTTCCCAAGTAATGTGCAATGGCTCCTCCATTCAAATGTTTATCCCATGGAAGCGAGATATAGACGATAATTTTGACGGAATCAGTTGTACGGGCCGTAACTGTCATTCAGAATACCCTGTGTTAACGTTTTCGAGGTTGCATGATTAGAAAACACATTCTTATTCTCCCTTTCATGATCTGGTAAGCGACGCTTTCATTGGTCGGATGAAAGGTCGTTCTGACATGACCCGTAATGGGATGTCCTCTGATTTTAATGAGATTGGGTATCATCACTATTTGATTCATAAACACATGCTTGAGATATAGGTAGGTGAGATATGGGTTTAGGTGGGTGGGTAGGTAACACTAATCTGAGGTAATTATTCTGAGCCTTATTATACTCCTAGAAAGTGAAAAGACATTCACAAACCTTTGCAATTGGAATTGAGATGACAAAAAGCCAGGCGATGAACCACACAATGAAGTGTACTGTCAGGAGGAGTGGTATACCCAATATACACCAGATGTATGTCTGAGGGCGAACCTGAAATAACAACATGTCAAACTTTTAAAGTCAGTAAAAAGAATACCTTTCCTGTTTTGATGCATGTACTGTCAATCATGAAAATTATGTGTCCCTAAAGTAATGAAAGTGATGACCACAAGCCAAAAATGTATCAAGAAATTAATGAAAGTAGTACTAACTTTGAAATTCTGTAATCTGTTACTTTGGTATATATATTACCCACTGCCGTTGCTGCACTAGACATTTTACCACCTGGGTGAACAGTAATTTTTTAGTTATTAAAATATTATTGTACAAGGTTGCCAAGGGTTAATGTGATCCCTGTTTGATCCCTGTTTGATCAACTTGAGTAAACCAACTGACCACACTTCAGGTGACCACACCTGTTTGATCAACTTGAGTAAACCAACTGACCACACTTTGACTCGTTACTTGGTGAAAAGCACTAAAACTGTTGGTTCTGTTGTTTTGGGTGTCTCATTAAAGTGCAAAAGATGTAGGCAGGCACTGGTCATCTGTTTGTTCCAGATGACCTACCAACCAATGGAAATGGCATATAATAAATCATGAAATGCATGCCAATCATAGCCTGGAATCTGTCATGAAATAAATGAGATTACCAATACTGTTAAATTGTAAACACAATCCACTTTATCAAATATATCTAAAAAGCATGAGATATTAGGAGACTGATTGAATAAAAGAGATTACGTTTCAGACAAACTTTACATCACCTGCTCGATATGTGTCTTCAATACTTTTACTTCAATGTGATCATTATCAAAATAAAGTCTCTAGATGTTGGCAGGAGCACACATAAAAGAGAGGTTTTCACACTTCACGCAAGAGCATAAGACTTGTGAAGCAGTGTACTATAATTCTAACTACTAAAATTGGATAGTTGATAATGAAGAGGACTTCTGTTGAAAATCATAAGATTTTTTTAATAGGATACATGGCAATGTTATGGCAAAAATTATTCAGTGTTTATTTGGTGCCTTGTCATGTGATTTGTCACTGTTAGTGGTTGGTCAGTGTTGCAGTAAATAATGGCAAATCCAGGTCCTACAGACCTCAGAGAATAAAAAAAAAAATGCATCCAACTAAGTCTAGAATGATTTGGCAAGTCTAGATTGTCTCAGCTCTGAAATGAAGCTCAGATAATATTTTGTATTTTGTAGATATATATTCCTAAATATAATAACTTCATGTCCATGACTAAATGTTAGTCTAGGTCTCACATGACAAGCTGAAAATGTGGCAGATACATATTATTGTATCATACAGTCATGTACATATTAGTTTGTATTGTATTATATACAACCATGTACCGGTATATATTAGTTTGTATTGTATTATACAACCATGTACATATTCGTATGTATAATTGTATTATACAGTCATGTACTTATAAGTTTGTATTGTATTATACAGTCATGTACATATTAGTTTGTATTGTATTATACAACCATGTACATATTAGTTTGTATTGTATTATACAACCATGTACAAATTAGTTTGTATTGTATTATACAACCATGTACATATTAGCTTGTATTGTATTATACAGTCATGTACATATTAGTTTGTATTGTATTATACAACCATGTACATATTAGTTTGTATTGTATTATACAACCATGTACATATTAGTTTGTATTGTATTATACAGTCATGTACTTATTCGTTTGTATTATTGTATTATACAGTCATGTACATATTAGTTTTAAGTAATTTAAGTGTTGTATTGATATTTGTATACTGACAATTGCTTAAAGAATTGCAGGTATATCATTTTCCATTTTTAACTAATGAATGTATTTTTTCTATCAACAGGTTTGGTCATTTTGAAACAGACTATACTTATAAGGACTCAAAAAGTTTAAAAGTTGGGTCTATTATTAGTTCTACAGTTAGTTTCATTCTAATTTAAAGAGTAGACAGGTAGGGCTACAACATTATTACATAGCCTGATTTAATCAACGTCAATTGGATCAGTTAAACTCTTGCCCTCTTTCTTATTTCAAATCTGCACTTCACATTCCCCCTTTGCACTAACAGGACTGAGTTATACATGTAGATTGGAGTCATCAACAGTTGTAAATACCTCACAGTTTCTGTTACACAGCTTTATAAGTGTGTACACCTTTACATGCTATAGTTGTATTGTTTATTTATAAATATAACCAGTAAATTCAACCATAACAATGGAAAATCTAACGTAAGTGCAAATAATACTTCAGTCTGGTTTTAGTGAATTTGAAGTATAGAATTTAATATAAAATCTATCAAATAACTAATCTAATTCATTCAAGTATTTCTATTTTCCCTATGAGTGAATTGTTGCATGTTTGAGCGTTTGATTGACTGATTTCATATATGATAGGAAGAATAGTGTATATGTGAATGTAAGTATGAGTGACTATGTGGTCACAGCCTAAGCTGCTTTGATGTGTTCCAGGCGTTTGTAAAGATAATAGATATAATGATTTGTAGTTACTGCAGAATTAATGTTGTATCTTGTTTACTCAGATTTTAGGTACACTTGGTGCTTCTGGCTTGGTGGCGCTTACATCTGCACCCTTGTGCCATACACCAAGTAGGAATGATTTTGCATTCTGGTATATGTTTATGTAATACTGGGTAGTACATCTATTTCATTTGACTCGCGTATTGCATTAAGGCGTCTGTGTCTGCACCATATCTATTTCATTTGACTTGCGTATTGCATTAAGGCATCTGTGTCTGTACCATATCTATTTCATTTGACTTGTGTATTGCATTAAGGCATCTGTGTCTGTACCATATCTATTTCATTTGACTTGCATATTGCATTAAGGCGTCTGTGTCTGTACCATATCTATTTCATTTGACTTGCATATTGCATTAAGGCGTCTGTGTCTGTACCATATCTATTTCATTTGACTTGCGTATTGCATTAAGGCGTCTGTGTCTGTACCATATCTATTTCATTTGATTTGCATATTGCATTAAGGCGTCTGTGTCTGTACCATATCTATTTCATTTGACTTGCGTATTGCATTAAGGCATCTGTGTCTGTACCATATCTATTTCATTTGACTTGCGTATTGCATTAAGGCATCTGTGTCTGTACCATATCTATTTCATTTGACTTGCGTATTGCATTAAAGCGTCTGTATCTGTACCATATCTATTTCATTTGACTTGCGTATTGCATTAAGGCATCTGTGTCTGTACCATATCTATTTCATTTGACTTGCGTATTGCATTAAGGCATCTGTGTCTGTACCATATCTATTTCATTTGACTTGCGTATTGCATTAAGGCGTCTGTGTCTGTACCATATCTATTTCATTTGACTTGCGTATTGCATTAAGGCATCTGTGTCTGTACGATATCTATTTCATTTGACTTGCGTATTGCATTAAGGCGTCTGTGTCTGTACCATATCTATTTCATTTGACTTGCGTATTGCATTAAGGCGTCTGTGTCTGTACCATATCTATTTCATTTGAATGTATGAGCTAATCAATGAGTTATCACCCCTTGTTGTTAATTGTCATATAATCTGTCATTTCTATTTCACCTAAATTTGGTGCTGTATTTATTAAATGCTATATTGTTGCAGGATGTGTTGTAAGACACCAGGAATAAAATGTTCTCACCCAGTAACCAGTGTCTTAGAAGTTTGTTCAGCAGTAATTCGGTTGCAAAAATACGAATTGATGAACGAGAAAAGTGTTTGCATTACATACAAAAACAGAAACAACTCCATCTCCACCTGTCTTCATCCAAACTGTGCTTCTAGCTACCTTACTAAAGTCATAATCACTTTCAGTTTGTGAAATGAACAATGCAATACAACTCTGAAGCAGGAAGTTCCATGCCTCTAAAAATAGTAATCAGAAAATTGAAAACTTAATCACCATAACCTGATTCATTTTGGGTTGCTTGCATACAAATACACATGATGAAATTTGATAACTTAATAGTATGAGGACACTGTGTGTTATTACACAATGTAGCATTTTCAGCTTGCATACACATATGTCTTCACAGATCTTTTCTTACTGGCTGAATGCAGGTGTTACATGTACATGAACTCTACTGCAGTGAATAATGCAACATCTCACTTATTGTAACTTACACACTTACCACTGTTAAGAGTTACACAAGAGAACAAAATGACACCCAATGTGAATGATAACATGTGATTAAGTACTCAATGGCCAATAGAATTATCACTTCTGATTTGGGAAAACATGTGCATATGCACTGCGACTTCATAATAGAAAGTCATATATGCTTCTAGCTACATTAACAAGAAATTAACTTGCATCTCAATTTTATAACTTCTATAACTTTGTAGATACACATTTCCAAAAGAGAGAGTCCCATGACTAGCTACCTTCATGAGAAATTTGAATGTACCTCAATTTGACCTTGACCTTCAATTTCAGCCAATCACAGGCTTGAATATTTCTAGTTGAAAACATGGGAGCATGCTCTTACAAACTTTATATACAAGCACAGATGATTGGTTTAGGTACACAAAGGAGCCGAACTACCTTGATCATTCCAGTTACCTTCAGCTTCAATAATGGTCTCTGAAGAGCTTAACTAATTCCATCACTAAGGATGACATGTACCAAACTTCATGCATCCTAGATGTGAACCGTGAAATGTTACTACCAGACGCCATCTTCTTTTCCATTGGGTGAGTCAATATTCAGGATGTGGCACGTAAATACTGATCATGTGACAAGTTACATGATTAGGGGGTCTACATTGAAAGGGGCTGTTTCATCACATGGAACAGATTTAAATGAACACCAAGCAATGTATTATGTACCCAATGTGTCCCACAGTCTGTCCTAGATGAATACTAAACAATGTATTATGTACCCAATGTGTCCCAACAGTCTGTCCTAGATGAATACTAAACAATGTATCATGTACCCAATGTGTCCCAACAGTCTGTCCTAGATGAACACCAACCAATGTATCATGTACCCAATATGTCTAACAGTCTGTCCTAGATAAATACTAAACAATGTATTATGTACCCAATGTGTCTAACAGTCTGTCCTAGATGGATACTGAACAATGTATTATGTACCCAATGTGTCCCAACAGTCTGTCCTAGATGAATACTAAACAATGTATCATGTGCCCAATGTGTCCCAATAGTCTGTCCTAGATGAATACTAAACAATGTATCATGTGCCCAATGTGTCCCAACAGTCTGTCCTAGATGAACACCAACCAATGTATCATGTACCCAATGTGTCTAACAGTCTGTCCTAGATGAATACTAAACAATGTATTATGTACCCAATGTGTCCAACAGTCTGTCCTAGATGAATACTAAACAATGTATTATGTACCCAATGTGTCCCAACAGTCTGTCCTAGATGAATTCTAAACAATGTATCATGTGCCCAATGTGTCCAACAGTCTGTCCTAGATGAATACTAAACAATGTATTATATACCCAATGTGTCCCAACAGTCTGTCCTAGATGAATACTAAACAATGTATCATGTGCCCAATGTGTACCAACAGTCTGTCCTAGATGAACACCAACCAATGTATCATGTACCCAATGTGTCCAACAGTCTGTCCTAGATAAATACTAAACAATGTATTATGTACCCAATGTGTCCCAACAGTCTGTCCTAGATGAATACTAAACAATGTATTATGTACCCAATGTGTCCAACAATCTGTCCTAGATGAATACTAAACAATGTATCATGTGCCCAATGTGTCCAACAGTCTGTCCTTGATGAATACTAAACAATGTATCATGTACCCAATGTGTCCCAACAGTCTGTCCTAGATGAATACTAAACAATGTATTATGTACCCAATGTGTCCCAACAGTCTAACCTAGATGAATACTAAACAATGTATCATGTGCCCAATGTGTCCAACAGTCTGTCCTTGATGAATACTAAACAATGTATCATGTACCCAATGTGTCCCAACAGTCTGTCCTAGATGAATACTAAACAATGTATTATGTACCCAATGTGTCCCAACAGTCTAACCTAGATGAATACTAAACAATGTATCATGTACCCAATGTGTCCCAACAGTCTGTCCTAGATGAACAATCGACCATTGTATCATGTACCCAATGTGTCTAACAGTCTTTCCTAGATGAATACTAAACAATGTATTATGTACCCAATGTGTCTAACAGTCTGTCTTAGATGCACACCAACCAATGTATCATGTACCCAATGTGTCCAACAGTCTGTCCTAGATGAATACTAAACAATATATTATGTACCCAATGTGTCCAACAGTCTGTCCTAGATGAATACTAAACAATGTATTATGTACCCAATGTGTCTTAACAGTCTGTCCTAGATGAACAATCAACCAATGTATCATGTACACATTGTGTCTAACAGTCTGTCCTAGATGAACAATCAACCAATGTATCATGTACACATTGTGTCTAACAGTCTGTCCTAGATGAACAATCAACCAATGTATCATGTACACATTGTGTCTAACAGTCTGTCCTAGATGAACAATCAACCAATGTATCATGTACACATTGTGTCTAACAGTCTGTCCTAGATGAACAATCAACCAATGTATCATGTACACATTGTGTCTAACAGTCTGTCCTAGATGAACAATCAACCAATGTATCATGTACACATTGTGTCTAACAGTCTGTCCTAGATGAATACTAAACAATGTATCATGTACACATTGTGTCTAACAGTCTGTCCTAGATGAACAATCAACCAATGTATCATGTACACATTGTGTCTAACAGTCTGTCCTAGATGAACAATCGACTAATGTATCATGTACACATTGTGTCTAACAGTCTGTCCTAGATGAACAATCAACCAATGTATCATGTACACATTGTGTCTAACAGTCTGTCCTAGATGTACAATCAACCAATGTATTATGTACCCAATGTGTCTAACAGTCTGTCCTAGATGAACAATCAACCAATGTATCATGTACACATTGTGTCTAACAGTCTGTCCTAGATGAACAATCAACCAATGTATCATGTACACATTGTGTCTAACAGTCTGTCCTAGATGAACAATCAACCAATGTATCATGTACACATTGTGTCTAACAGTCTGTCCTAGATGAACAATCAACCAATGTATCATGTACACATTGTGTCTAACAGTCTGTCCTAGATGAATACTAAACAATGTATCATGTACACATTGTGTCTAACAGTCTGTCCTAGATGAACAATCAACCAATGTATCATGTACACATTGTGTCTAACAGTCTGTCCTAGATGAACAATCGACTAATGTATCATGTACACATTGTGTCTAACAGTCTGTCCTAGATGAACAATCAACCAATGTATCATGTACACATTGTGTCTAACAGTCTGTCCTAGATGTACAATCAACCAATGTATTATGTACCCAATGTGTCTAACAGTCTGTCCTAGATGAACAATCAACCAATGTATCATGTACACATTGTGTCTAACAGTCTGTCCTAGATGAACAATCAACCAATGTATCATGTACACATTGTGTCTAACAGTCTGTCCTAGATGAACAATCAACCAATGTATCATGTACACATTGTGTCTAACAGTCTGTCCTAGATGAACAATCAACCAATGTATCATGTACACATTGTGTCTAACAGTCTGTCCTAGATGAACAATCAACCAATGTATCATCATACTATCCATCCTAGCCATGAGTGTTCTGTCAACCAAGTGTGCACCAGGCACTGTGCCTGTTTACTGGATTTAAGTGTTGGCATTGTTGCAAGAGTTCACATTGATAATAAATGACAGTTTCATTAAACTTCTAATTTTACCCACCAAGAGAGATTTGCGTGCAGAATGATGTCCATTTTTGCTCTCATCTGATGCCAAAAGAGCAGTATTTTCTGAAATGTGTCCTGTTCCATTGTGTTGTCTGAATGTGACATCACGATAACTCGACTCTGCTACAGAGTACAGTGGGACATCATGTATCTGAAACAGTAACAAAGTGCTCTGTAAAGTAACGAAAGCATATACGCAAACATGACCATTATATTCACATATTATTTTGGATATAAAGAGTAAACTGTCGAAAATAAATCAGTCACCTTTCCTATATGGAGAAGCGCTATTGATTGAGACACCTCTACAACAGTATTTCAGGCTACCAATAATGATGACAACAAATATTATGGGTAACAAACATAAAACATGCGATAGGAGAACCTAACTGCAGAGACCATATACCGACAGTATATATAGTCTCTGGTAACTGAGGCTGTTCTTATTTATTATATTGCACTTTTTTAGAAGTGCATCATTCAAACCCCCTTTACTGCCACGAATATTTAAATGACATCCAATTTGGCTGTGCTGTGCTGTTTAAATCTAAGTATATCTATGCCTTCAGGGAAAGTTTATTTCATCCCAAAGGCAATACTGTGGCCAAACATTCAAGAATATCAAAGCGCTAAGATAATCAAGGCTTTTACAATTTCAAATTAGGAAGTATTACATGTCAGCGATTCTGCAGCAATGGTACCTACATTTGCACATGTAAGAGGTATTATATTATAAATAATGGGAGTGGCTAACCATGCAATTATTTTCCAGTAAACAACATAACAAACTTAGGTTATGCCTCCTTTGGGACTACTCGCTTGTGTTGCATTATTATGCTGAACAATGTCACTGACTTTATCATTGTCTACAGTTTGTTATGCTAATGAGTAAATAAGGAGTCTGTGAGCTATTCTTGTTGATTTACACAGAATGACTTTTGTCTTGTTAAAAAAATATGTGAAGTGTAATAACTGTGGAAGTACTGTCAGTGTATATCTTACCTGATGTACAAACTTTCCAAATGGCCAGAAGAAATACCATGCCATCATCCAACAAAATTTACCTGGAAAAAGATCATTCATGCCATATTTGAAACAGCTGAGTAATGGTCCCTGGACATATTGTCAAAGTGGTTAGTGCAAAATTGACAAAATAGAAATGTTTGAAACAAATGAAAGTTGTACATTCTACCAACATATTCACTTGTCTTGGTGTCTGCGCTATCTCTTAATGCAGAAATAGCTCTAGTTTTGAGAACCTCGGCAGAACCTTCTAGCCTGGATACCAGTTATCAATCTTTTTATTTCCAATACATATAGGCCACAGGCCTTTGTGTACAAAAGTTGAGTATAGACAAGTTTTAAACATTCAATTTTGCATTTCTTACTTCATTTGCATAATATAGATGTTTTGCTAGATTTGTAATAATATATGTATCTGGTGATGACAGAAGCATATTAAATTTATGAACGTTAGGATGACAATAGAACTTTGCTTTGAGATATAGTTGCCGTAACTTGACATACGATAGACAAATAAGCAGGAAGTGGTACTCGGTTTCAACACAGTCTAATTTACAAAGTTTGCATTTTCCTAAATTTCTCGGAATTTTATAATGACATCCATTCTCAATTTCCAAAGTATGACAACTCAGTCTGAATCTCGTGAGGGTTGTTTTCATATTTTGCGAATTTAAGAATGACAAATAAGGTTCACATTTAACATAAGTTGTAAAACAAGCATAATATGACATTTTTGAACTTGCAAGAAGTTTGCTATGCCAGATCTGCTGAAAATTGTCTTTCAAACATTGTTTAAACATATTAAGAAAAAACTTTCAGTTTCCATACATTTGGAACCTCCATACATCTCCGAACCCAAGTTTACAAAGACAATTCCTTAATTTAGTTACCCAATTGACACAACCATGTTCATCATATAGGTACAACATATTGTAGCACTTTCTTGGTAAACGGAAGTCTGGCATCTTTAGTATGTTCAGCCAATATTTCACACATCTGGTCAAAGCATATACTCGAATAGGGTATCTGCCACACTCGCCCAATACCGCCTGGATGCCAATGCAGCAGCCAATTCTTTCTCCACAATAATGTAGCTCACAAAAAATATTTGCTCATGGTTCCTGAAGTCTTATGTCATTTAAGTACCACTCAAGGGCACAAAATAGACAAAGCTACTGGCAGGAAATCTAGAGAGACACACCCTTCTTGACAGCAAATCAGTTTGAAAGCAAGAGAATGAAGCTCACCTCTCCATTTAACAGTACCTGTAGTGAACTTAATTTGATTTCATATAATTGATAAGGTGAACATTGTTCACGCTAATCATTGAATTAAATAGAAAATGATATGTGTTGACCGTTATGTGGGTTTGGTACCATGTTAATGGCATATAAGCTTGTAGAATGTCATGGATCATCATTGCAACATGGCAATGCACAAGTTGATATTCAGTTTGTTCCTAACAAACACAACAGCCGAAACCTTGCATTCCAGGGCCAAGAGAGTTCCGGGTTAAGAGAAGGCAACATGCACATATGTATGGGAAATATAGTGTTTCTACTTGTCCAGCCACCATCAACACCTTCCATGGCCTCATCACCACATAGAGACAGATCCACAACCACCTTCCAAACCAAGCTTAAGTACTAGCGGACAAGTTCCTTGATGGCGTGTAGGATAAAGTGAAGAGTAACAGCAGACCTATCCCAACAATATGTGAAGAAGAGTTGTCAGGTAAGTTAGAACAACATAATTATGATGTACAGTGTAAGTATGATGTACTCAAACTTATTTAGGTTCACTGACATTTTGAGAAACGAGCAGATGCATAGGGAACTTGTGATCAGCCAACTTGTACTGGGTGGCAAGCAGCTGCCAAGGAAGAAGAAGGATTGGCTTCTTGAAGACCACCTGAACCGAGAGGAGGAACACCTGATGACTGGAACCAAGACTGCCACCCAGTGTGCTGACATTATTTCCCATCTTGTTGAACTGTCATGCGTCGTGTTTTGTATATATGCATGATTTATGATGTATTGTGTAGAATTCTATTGATGTATATGCATATGCATATCTACCCCGGATCTTCACGGGTCCCTAAGGCTTAGGAGAGTTTGTAATGTTAGCTGTGTGTTGATGCCCAGCTTGAGTCATGAGAGATCAAAGCTACTTTTACAGGTGTCATATTTGTCACCTAGGAAGCAGCATGATGAAATTGTAACTCAGTACTTTACTTACTTAGTTTGTATTTTAATGAGCACTTTCCAACAGGATATTTAGTGATGTGGTCGAGAAGTGTATGTCCGAAAGGTAAGGCAACCTGGATGGGCTTTATCATCGCTTTATCAATTTGGGCGGAAATTTGGAACTTTGAAATATGCCATGCTAATAAGTTGGGGGAACAAAAGGAGTTTGTGATGTTGTGTGGTTGTGTGTTTTTATAGATTTATAATTTATGTTTTTTGGTAGCTTGTTGTGTTTTTGTTGTTGCTGTTTGTTGATGTTTTTTAAAATGCAGCTGAGTAGGCCTGTTTTGATTAGATAAATGCCTTGTGCTTTGTAGGTATGGAAGTTATTTAAGGGGTTTAGTCGAGTTGCTAGTGTCATTTGGTTGTTGTAGTTAAGTGTGGATTTGAGTGTTGTTCTGTGTTGTTGGTAATGTGTGACATGTAGTATTACGTGTTCAGGAGTTTCTATTTGGTTGCAATGTGGGCATTTACCGGTTTGATGTTTTTTAATTTGGTGTAGGTGTGAGTTTAGTTTCGTGTGGCCTGTTTGTAATTTGGTTATTGCCCTGATGATTTTTTGGGTTTTATGATAAGATTCTTGGTTTTTTTAGTGGCTTTTGTACGGGTGTTTTAGTTTGAAGTCTGATTCTGATATTTGTATTGTCACCTTTGTTAGATTTTTTCCTTAGTAATATTTTTAATTTCGTTTTTAGATATTGGAAGGTTGATGTTTATTTCTTCTAATTTTAGATCTGATTTAGCTGCTTTGTCGGCATGTTCGTTACCAAACACTCCGATGTGGGCAGGGATTCAAACAATTTTTTATGTCTTTGGCTAGTTTATGGAGACTGTCAGAGCTTTTAAGTATTTGAAGTATTAGTTTCGGATGTTTTTTTGTGGTTTTGTTTTTTATAGCCTTGAGCCCACTAAATGAGTCTGTTAGAATTAGTTTTTTGGTGTTTTTTTCTTATTTGGGCTCTGTGTAGGGATGTTACTATCCCCATTAGTTCGGCTGTGAAGATTGATTGGTTACTGGGGAGCCTTTAGGAATTTGTTTCTTTTGTAGGTTTGTTGACGTGGATGCCGAATCACGTGCGTTTTGAGTCCGGTCAGGGACCTGTCTGTGTATATGTGATACCAATTTGGCCATTTTTCATGTATGTATGCTGTGTGGTGGATTAAGCGGTGTTTGGGTCGGTTTCTATATTTAGTTTGGTGGAGAGAGATGTCTATTTTGGGCAGGGGGGTGGGGGGTTGGGGGTGGGGTTGGAGTTTGGGTATGAAAGAGGAGTTGTTTGGTGCTGTGTTAATTTAAGTTTTAAAACATTTAGGTGTTTGTGTCTTTAGTGCATCTATTTATTAGGTTTTTAATGTGAGCACCCCAGGTGAGATGTTCATCAAAGATTAGTCCTAGAAATTTAGTCTGGTTTGGAAATTCATGGGTTATTGTTTAGTTTTAGTTTGGGGGTGTTTGCATGCATATATCTGGGTTTGAATACTATCCCTGTAGTATATGTGCATGATTGAATTTTGTTTAATGCATTCTGCAATAGTTTTTGTGCCATGTTTATGCTTCTGGAGGGCTCCGTCATCAGCGCATTTAGAAGTTTGGATCTTATAAGATATTCCCTCGATTCAGTCGTTAATCATAACGTTGAAAAGTGTTGGGCTCAGAATCCTGCCTTCGGGTGTACCATTCTCTATGGGATACTAGTCCGATAGCGATTGGTCGATTCCCAGAGTTATTTAATGATTTGTTAAGAAGTCCTGTATGTAGTTTATTATTTGGCCTTTAAGTCCTGCTCTTCGAGTTTGTGAACGAATAAGTTCGTTATGCCATACCATATCGAAAGCTTTAGAGAAATCTAGGAATATCCTTATATTGTTGGTTCAGTTTTGATATCTTGATGGGCAAGGTTATCTAAGGTAGAGCTTGGGGTGAAACCGCTTTGATCTTGGTTTATTATGTTATTTTGTACCAGAAAGTGTTAGAGCCTGTTTTGGACCATTGCCTCCATGATTTTACATAAGTTTGAGGTTAGGGAGATTGGTCTATAAGAATTAGCATCGTCTGCTGGTTTACTTGGCTTTGGTATTTGGATGACCAATGCCTCTTTCAATGAAGTAGGGACTTGACCGTTTTGGTAGACGAGATTGTATAGTTTTAGTAGTGATTCCAGAACATTTGGGGGCAGCTGTTTAATTATTTGGTTTGAGGTTAGGTCCAGTCCTGGGTGCCATTGTACAAAGCAACTTTAGCACTACGACTGTCGTAAGTCTATGTTAATGAATGGGAGTTACGATCACCTTAGCGCTAAAATCGCTTTGTACAACGGCACCCAGGGCTTTTCTTTTTTTGGGGATTATTTATCACGTGGAGTAGTTCCTCCATTGAGTATGGGTGGTTTATTTCTAGGTTATCGTCTTGAGGTAATTTAGCGAATTTATTTTCATTTTGTAATTGTTTTTGGAATCCCATATTGAAGTTGCTTTTGCTACTAATGGCTGTGAAATGGTTTGCTAGATTATTTGCTTTCTGTTTCGGATTTGTTGAGTTATTTATGTGTGGTGTTTTTTTGTCCATTTGATGCCACAGATGGCATGAATTTTGCATCATACTGTTCTTGTGTCTGTGTGATGATTTATTTCTTCACAGAATTTTTCCCAGTTTTTGACGAGGTTTTGTACTTGAGGATTTAGTTGGTGTGCTATCTATAGAGGTTGTCACGCGAGTGTGTTTGGGGATGGTAAATATCCTGCATAAGGAATAAACATTGTATTTAGCGAGCCTTGGCGAGCTAAATACATCGTGTTTATTCCTAATACAGGATATTTGCCATCCCCAAACACACAAGCGTGATAACCTCTTTATCACATAATGTCATTCTTTAATTCTGTGGGGGCACGGGTGGCCTAGTCGTCTGAGGCGCCGCGATTCGCTGTCCAGAGTTGCGTCCCTTGGGCACGCCAGAAACCTATGTTTGTGGGTTTGAATCCCGGTTCACCCCGATTATGTTTCTAGGTTTGTCAGCACCATACCCGTGCTCGTGGGTTTCACCGAAGTGGTAAACGTCTGAGACCTGCATCACTTCGGGCTTTCCTCCCACATTAAGCTGACACGCCGCGATATAACTGTAATACTGTTAAAAGCGGCGTTAAACCCAACTCACTCACTCACTCACTTTAATTCTGTGCTTCAAAGTCGCTTTCCCTCTCTCACAAACATTACCGAAACATTGAGAGTTTTCCTGGAATGCGCTCATTAATATTTATTACGTCACAGGGTAAGTGATGTGTCAGTCGGACAGTGACAGTAGCCAATATAGTTCCAACTGAAATCTCTTTCTTATACAGTGGCGAAGCAACATATACGAAAACAACAATTGTTCTTAATTGCCTTTCGCAACAATCCATCGGTCTGTCTAGAGTAACTGCATGCCCTTTGTCAAAGGGAAGCTACTCTAATCCTAGTCTATGAGAGGTCACAGCCACGGTCAGACGCTGTTGACAGTCGGTCTGTCCTGTCATAATGTTAAGAAGTGTAGTCAGATGTACACACAGCGACAAAACGAAACAAGGTAACAATTCAAACATATTTCGGCCAAATCCAACTTTTTTAATTTGTGGAGAAAGGTTCAAGCCACAGAGGTCTACAAGCACAGATATAGCTACTGATCCTGCTTGGCTAGGCCTCGTGCCCTCGCAAAATTGTGTCGAAAATTATATCTCCAAAGTTGCCAAAACTTATAAAGTTGCCTTAGCTACGTCACAGTTAGACACTGATTTTCAGCATATTAGACTGTTCTTTTGATAATGAAAGCAATTATCTCTGAAGTTTATCCAGATTCCCGATAGTTAATTCTGACTCAATCGCTGAATGACGAGGGCGACGCCATGTTTGTTTATAAACAGTGAAAGTAGTCTCTACTTGACCTTTGATATTTGCATCTCTATCCGCATATCATTTATGACCCCAACAGATATCGTTTTTATCCGTTGGCTTTATCCCGCCGAGAAACCTACCCATTATTTGATAATTAGATGTACGTAGTCTTGTTTAGCTTTATTAAATGCGCTTTTGCGTTTTTTTCTGGTCTTTTTAGTTCCCCCAGTCCACCAAGGTACCGTGGGTTTGCTTGATTTTTCATATTTTTTTATGTGTATTATGCATTCTGTTACGTTTCGGCAGTATTTTACGGGGTCTTTAATTTCAAAGAAATGTGCCAGTCGGTCTTGTTGTTCTGAAATTTTGGTTCTTGGGGTTCATTTGGGGTTTGGATATTTATGTTGGAAAGTGGTCGCTACAGAGTGGCTCCTCGTGCTAGATCAGGGGTACAGATTGTTAAGTCTATAACCAAAATACTTTGGTGTTTTTAGTTATACCTAGTTGGTTGGTTGTTATTTAATAGTATTAGGATTTATTTTCGATCCATTCGGCAAAGAGTTTGCTCTTGGTCTATTTTATCTGTGATACCCCAGGAGGGGTGGTTAGCATTGAAGTCCCCCATGAAGATAGTTGATTTTAGGCCTATTTGACTGGGGGCTTTTAAGTCTTCAGATTTAATTTGTTTTAGGATCGAGTGGTATATATTTATAATGTTTATTGTTTTTGGTTATGATTTGTTATTTGTATACCATTTGCTTCCAGGTTTGGGTTGTTTATTGTAATTTCTTTATGGGTAATGTCCTACCTGACATATATAATCAGGCCACTGCCTGGGTAACTCAGTGTCAGTTACTGGTTTTTGAAACTATGGATGCATGTGTTGTAGCTGACCAGGGGGGTGGAGTAACATGTTTATCTAACAGTATACACTGGCTGGCTTTTACATGCCTGGACTGCTCAGTGTTATGTTATGATGACATATGTCAGATTAGTGAACTTATTAGAGAATTGACTCTGAGTGACCATGTGTAATTAGGGAAACAGAATGTGAGAGATTCCTTACATCTTGTGTTTGTTGATGGTCTGCAAAAATAACTGACTCATGAAACTATTGCAAGTGTGTGTGGTTCTCATGTTACAGTCAAGACTGTTGTTTCATTTCTCAATGGTTGCATATGGCAGTACTAGCAACAACAGTCTGAGCACAAACAGCATCTGAGCTGGCTGCTGTTCTTGCATAGTCAATGCCTCGGGCATTCTGGTACCCATTGGACATTGCCAACTGTTTCATAAAATGTACAATTGATCTACTGTGGCTCATAACATTTGTCAAGACATTGTTCATCAAACTAAGTCTGAAATTAGTCAGTATCTTGCAAAGACACAATCAAAATCCTGTTTTAGGTTGTAAACATAGACAGTCACTGATTTCAATCTAAATAGGAGAACAATTAACATTCTGATATGATATGATGTCACTGATTGGATGGAATGGTGGAAGGAATATTCAAAACATTTGTATCTTTTGATGTGTCTTTTTGTGATAACTATTTGCCACAACTTCACCATGTTCACGGTTCAAAGTAACCTAAGCTGTCAGTGGGAGACAACAATTATTCTAAAGATAACATTTAGCATTTGACTGCGAAGGCTAACCTAGTTCCTATTCTGCATGCATTGCAGTTACAGTAAGAATCATTGTCTACTTCCAGACAGATGACATAATCCCCGTCTGCTTTCTTTTGGGAAAGGGAAAAGCACTGAATGGTTGATGCATCTCTACATAGGCCAAGGGCTTTGAGGATCCATGCATCGAACAATTCCCTAAACCAGGGCTAGACAATCTCAGCACAGACTCGTGGAAATTGAAGAACAATCTGTTTAAATGTTAAAGACAAACAAAACTATGAGTACAACTGTCATGGCTCAATCGTTGCACCATCATTGGCTATTACAAGTTATTCTTAGTCACCAGATTCCACCTCTATTATCACTTGCATAAAAATACCAAGGGAAATCGACACTATAAGTTACAGGATCACGAGGGGTACATGGGGTTTTATGCGTGCCATGTTTGTTTTATGCATGCCGGAGGGTAATACATTTCACAACGGGAGGATAAATGTCTTATGCCAAAGCCACAAGGCAATACAGGCTGCACATGGATTTCTGAGAGGCCCGCTTCAAAGCAAAAAACCGGACCCTTTTTCCGAGTCAAAGGAAGTCATGTGACATAGCACAAGTTAACTGCAGCTCAATCGAACAGCTGTTTTCTATCAATTTTGAATTTGTGTTAATTCTTTAACAAGGCACATCAAAACATGTCGGTAAGATACATTTTTTGTAACGGGATCCCTCGGGGTACAAGTCACGTGACTTTCATTGACATGGAAAAAGCGTGCTGCTTTTTGCTTAGAAGCCGGGTATAAGGGATTTATTCTGCCTCTCAGAAATCCATGTGCAGCATGAGTTGCTCGTGGTAGGGTATATGGGATTTATTTCCCCACTGAGAAATTTATTTCACTCCAAGGAGAAATACATAGTGTTTTATCAAGATCATGTGGACCAATCAGATCTCATTATTCTGACATGGAGGTATGATAAAATGAATTATATGGGAGCTACAAGAATTGAACCAAGAGGTGATTCTGGTTATGTCCCTGATAACAGCCGCAGGTTATGCTAGGAATATCAAAGTCTGTAAAGGCTCACAAAATAACAAGGTGTCAACTTTTGGAAACTATAGGAGATATGTTATTGTTTATGGGAGTCCTGTATAACATCCCAGCTTTCTCACCATAAGATCTGCCAATGTATGTTAGGTACATGAGTCCACTGATGATGATGTACAACAGAGCCAGCCACCAACCAAACAAGCAGGCATATATAATGTTTGTTGGACGGACAGTTGAGACTGAAACGGAAAGAAATGCTGTTAAAACAAATCCATACAACCATTTATTTTTTAGCATCAAACTGCGGCTTGTATTTTCTGATCAACATTATGCACTTAGTATTCAGTTCCTCCTCCAATCCAAGGATGTCACATATACCTCGGGAGGTGCTTCTGGCAAACCTTTGACTATTCCAATCTTTACACTCATATATCATAGAGCCCTGAGCTCTTCATTAAGGAGTATTGTTGTCTAATGCCCTTGAGATCAAAGTCAAATCATCATCAAGTATGCAATAGATAATACAAAGACATACTTTATTTGATTTATTATCGCCATTTCTCATTTTCCTAAATAAAGTATTTTTTGGCTTTGGCAAATTTGCTGCTGTGGTATCTTACATGAAAGAGCACATCTTTCACAGGCACACTACTTCTGTACCTCATCTCATCTCATACCACATACTTACTGCATGTCAGTTTTGTACTGAAACATGCAAAAATGGATGGCTGCCTTGGAGGACATGTTTTGAGATCAATTTATTCAAGACCCCCATTAGCTTGGATTATATATATACATAATTTTTACCTTCTGAAGGAGGTTTCAGAGGGGATGACAACAATGTATTAAATCTTGAAATAATTAAACATGGTTATCAACAGGTCAAAGGTCTTTGCAAGAAACATCAGCCAGTACATGTTATTCAGCATCTCACTTACTGCATGTCTGTTAGATGACAAAACAAAGTAATACATCCTTTTCACTATGTTTGATTGTTAATTAACATTGCACAAAACAAGATTCAAGTTATATAATGACAGCCCTAAAATAATGTAGTCTGGATCAGGTAAATGATATTACGAGCGATGTCCTGGAAATGTGATGGACATATGGACCACCAGAGTTCATTTCTATCATGTCTCCTGCAAAACTTTTTTGTTGGGGATAATGATGACATGAAAAAATGGCTAAATGTAGAAAAAAGTGACATTTTCAACAAGATCGGAAACCTGTGGGTAATGCTTAGAAACACCATTGCTGGGATTTTCCATGCAAGGTTTCAGCTTCATATGTGTTATGGTTTCAAAGAAGATGTTGATAATGTAAAACTTTCAGTGAGGACAATGCACGAAGCTCCACAACATAAGCTCACTTGAACTTTCAGTTCAGGTCAGCTGAGAGTGAATGTTGTTTTATGCCACACTCAGCAATATTGCAGCTATATAATTATGATGGCCCGAAAATAATGGAGTCTAGACCAGAAAAAAACAGTGGTTGAGATTATGAGCAACATCCCCCATCTTGAGATTACAGTGACACCCAAACCAAGTCACTGAGTCTGATTAGCTGATCCATTTATTTCTTCTGTACAAGCATAGGTCTATCAAAGAGCCTCATCCTACATGTCTTCATAAAGTTTCAGATCTCTTCCACCCCCACCCCAATAAAAATAAATATAAAAATAAATAATTTTATTTCTATTTTACTGGCAAGAACACATATGAATCCTATTGTATATATCAATGTGTCATATTCCAATTTTCAAAGACATTTCACAATCATTAATTTCTCGTTAAAAACAGCAAATATTTAAATTCAATGCCATGAACAAATCAAAGTCATGTTAAGGTCCCACACTAGTTTTACAAAATCCTACTCACCTTTAATGGGCTTCACCTTGTTGATATCTGCATACAAGTCCTGGACTATTTCAGATCGTGTGGACAGGGGGCGAGAAGTTACATGACTCTTCCATTTTTTCAAACCAAACTAGAAAACAACATCCCTACAGTTAGGATTCTGGTATATATCTCCGTAATGAATTCATGTGGTCAGGTCTCTCACCATATATATAAGCTTCATACAACATGATATTAAAGTGGTGTAAATGTTATGCTATTGAAAATAACAACATAATACTCGGTCACTCATCTGAATAATTTTTTATCATAACAAATTCATTAACAAAACCCATACCTGGCAACAGGAGACAGACACACTCACGAAATGAGGGGTGGTGTAACAACTCAATTAACAATGTCAATATCGGGTGTGGCCACCATTTATGTCGATGCAGGTGAAAAAACCCGCTCCCAACAAACACCAAATATCCAATGTGTGCGCCGTGCATAAACATTCATGTGCAAATTGTGAATCACAACCTTAAAGTCTAGGAGATATCTTCATGAATATGCATTGAAAGTCGCAATATTTAATTTCAGAATAAATGTATTTTTATATTTAAATAAAGCACAGTTGCTTTTTCTGTTAGTATGCTGATATCCATTCAGTTGGGAGAGTTGAGAAAGTTGATGTAATATATGCAATAAAGGCAATAACCAAGTGACATTAAACACTACCACATTTAGAAGGCAAAAGTGAGCAGGGCTCACACCCGAACTCAACTCCAACATCAGCTGAAGATTAATTTCGATATCGGAGATATATTGATGCCTTAACGTTTGAGCCGGTTTCTCTTGGAAAGAACAATAGTAAAATATAGTAACAGCATGATTCAAAGATGCACTGGTGCATCATCGGCAAGCTTTGCCAGGTACAGTACACTTGACTTGACATTGATTAATATTTTGACCCCAGATCGATTGTCATTTTGAAGAATGTTCCTGTACTGTAGACATGTTTTGTAATCTTGTGACCTCATAGTATTACCACGACATCACAAACAGCGCTGACATTATTTACATGGCTGGACATCTTCTCAATAACAAGTTTTTCTCACCGCTGGACTTTGTCTCTCTTTGTGGCGAGTATTGCTTCTAACCTACATGGCTTAGGTCACTGATGAGGGCTTCTCATGAGGAAAAGTTCACTGTATAACTCACAAAATGCTGTCACTGATGAGGGTTTCTCAAACATGAGGAAAAGTTCACTGTATAACTCACAAAATGCTGTCACTGATGAGGGTTTCTCAAACATGAGGAAAAGTTCACTGTATAACTCACAAAACGCTGTCACTGATGAGGGTTTCTCAAACATGAGGAAAAGTTCACTTTATAACTCACAAAATGCTGTCATTGATGAGGGTTTCTCAAACATGAGGAAAGGTTCACTGTATAACTCACAAAACGCTGTCACTGATGAGGGTTTCTCAAACATGAGGAAAAGTTCACTATATAACTCACAAAATGCTGTCATTGATGAGGGTTTCTCAAACATGAGGAAAAGTTCACTGTATAACTTACAAAATGCTGTCACTGATGAGGGTTTCTCAAACATGAGGAAAAGTTCACTGTATAACTCACAAAATGCTGTCACTGATGAGGGTTTCTCAAACATCTGGCAAGCAGGTTACTATTTAACTCAGGAAAGCAGGTAACTGTTTTACTCTCACATCTCAACATCAGACAAACAGGTTACTGTATAATTCTGAGAAAATGATAAGAAGGCTGTCATTGCTGGTTCCTTAAATTTGAAAAGAATCCATCTAGTAGTTCTCAAGTCATAGGTCGCACAAAAGTTGAAGTAAAAAATTTTATTCAAGCTTGCGGGGGACAAAAAGGAAAAATAGCCATAAATAGTAGGATCTTTGTTCTTGCTAACCTTGTCATCCACATAATGAAATTATCCAGTACAGCAACAGCAGTCGTGGTAAATACAAAACACTTCTCATTTACGTTTAAAGGATTGCACTAACTCGTGTAACACTGGGAATCTTAGCTGGTGACCTGACTTATCGCATTTGAAATTTGGAAATTCAAGCTTTTGATTTTATAGAACTTAGATCATGTCAAGCAGTAATTATTAAATTTGTGAAGGCAACAAATGATATTATTCATTCTAATTGCTATTACCCCCATACTATATCATGGAATTCTAAGTCTACAGTCTTGTATTATCATTTGTTGACTAGGTTTATATTAAAAAAGCAGGGCTACTCACATTAATTTCTTGATGCATTAATTTCCCATTTTCAGTACCGGAAATCAAAAACCAAAACACAAAAAAATAAAGTAAAATTTTCCCTTTACAGTTGAAAAACTTCCTAGAATGCTGATGCTGGTTATCAAAAAATGGACTTATGATTCAATCGCTGCACATAAAAGCAAAGGTCAGACGAAAAACTCTGTCACACTTATGAATACATGTTTCATCATATAATGTGTATTGTTCTAACTTAAAGCCCTCAATAATGGACTAGAATCCCTCACAAAAATCACTCAATAATCATCATTGTTATTCTTTTCAAAGAGTACTACCCTCTATTATATTATTACCAAAATCCTGTATTTTGGCTGTCATCACATTATAATAGACCTTCAGAACTCCTTATGAAACACATAAGGAAGAGAATTTATGGATGTCAACTACCTTATTATGAGGAACACAACATTTCAGAGTTTATACTTACTCCTTCATACGGTGAATAAATGCTATGAAGCAGAGAACATATATTCCATTTGTCCATTTGTGCTATTACCTATCTGTGCTAATTACCCCCTGCCTCCCATTTGCCCATTACTCTACGAACTAAATTTAGTGGTCCCTTTGAGTTTGTTATAATCGTAGTTTACTGTTCGCCAAAACGTTGACTTCCTCATAATAAAGAAGTTGACATTGATAAATTCTCTTCCTTATACTCTGGATAGTTAAGTTTACTGGATTTAAGAAAGGCTGTAACCCCAAATACATGACTCCAATCCACATAAATTGATAATTTAATATCAAAAAATTTAAATCCCTTAGATACAGTATCTTGGGGTACCTAATTGTACCATGCCCGTTCTAGTTTCCTGACCAAGATTATGTGTACACTATCCCAAATACGGGATCCAGGCCCAATCCTGGAATAATGCCAAGGACATAAGTAAGCTATGTGGTAAACTTCCATTGAACTACCGTTGAATTTGTGTCCAGTTCCCAAATTTGTGGTGTCATCAATCAATCTTGTGTCTTTAGTTCCACATTATATTCAAAATCTGTTGCCCATGACATTATTACCTGTTCTGATGACACGTTCAGATCTGATGATGTTACTCCCAGTATGACGACACTCCAAGAGACATTGATATCATTCTGTGGCCTCTGAGAATGATAACTTGCATTGGCAGATGTTAACAACTTGCTCCATGGAGACTGGTCAGGCTCACTGACTTGGTTGATGCATGTCATTGATCCAAATTGCGTGGATCAGTGCTCATGGTGTCTATCACTGGATTGTCTGGTCCAGACTCGATTATTTACAGACCGCCATCATATAGCTCGAATATTGCTGAGTGCGGCGTTAAAGAACAAACAATCAATCATTCAACTGCCTTCTAAGAATCAAGGCTGGAGGATAAAGTCGAAATCTCATGAGCCTAAAATGTACTGAAGGCTGCTGACTTGTTCACTCTTTATACCGGTAACTGTCAGGTATTGTAGTTTTAAGCCAATGTGTGACAGTCACCTTGGTAGATGTAGTAACACTATCTCTGTGCTGCCTCCATATAGATGATCTTAATTTTGTCATAATTCTTGGAAAACTGCAACACAAGTTGCTTCCTAAATCTCTTGCCTTCAAATACGTTTACTTATAGTTTCAATCATGTAACTTTCTATGTACTTATCAGGTTGGAAAATATATTGTTGCACATCGTAAACTACCCATATTTGAAGCCAAGTGTCTCAGGAAGTGAATTAAGTTGCATTTATCGTTAGATCATGACACATGCACTTTGTTGAAGCATGAAAGTGTGATGAAGATTTGGACCAGGGATCTATGTTGAAAATGCTGTGAGACAGCCCATATAATTGTTTATGGGGAGCAGCACAGAGATATGGTTTCTGCTGCTATCGCCTCAGTAATGTCTTTTCTGAAGCTGGTTAATTAGACCTTTTCTGTATGTGGTGGTGGTTGTGTCGCTGCTAAAAAGAGCCTGAATAGGTGAACCCAAACCCTTGCTGAGAGCATGGATCATGTACTGTGTCCTTCCCTTCCCAGCGATGTAGCCTGGTTCTTACCCACAAACTCTCGTAGGGTCTTATGATAATAAAGCCCCAGTCTTTAGTGCATGAGTCCAGAGAAGTCAAGAACATGAAGTTCCGACACCCTGCCTATTGTGGCCATAGCACATAGGAATGCAATTTTCTTGGTCTTTTGTATTAGCATGGGTGATGCCAAAGGTTCACAAGGATCCTCCAAAAAAGCCGACAGAACCATTAAGAGGTTCCATTTGGGGAAAGTGTGCAGGGTGCCAACATCCTCCAACAAGAAAGATCTCATGAGTCTGTTGAGGATAGGATTATCTCCAACATAAAACCTGCCATACTGGAGAACTAATGTTAGGGCAGAGCGGTATCTTTCTATGGTGCCGTGGAGGAACTTAGCATCCTGGTGAAAATGAAGAAGAAGTCCACCAACATGGGAAATATCTCAGATGTGTCCAGACATACCTATTCCCGACCTTAGTGAGAGTACAGTTGAGTTTGTTTGTTTGTTGTTTAATGCCGCACTCAGCAAAATTCCAGCTATATGACAGCAGTCTGTAAATGATTAAGTCTGGACCAGACAATCCAATGACTGACATCATGAGCATCGATCCACGCAGTTGGGATCGATGACATACATCAACCAAGTCAGCAAGCCTGACCACCCAATCCCAATAGTCGAGTAAAGTTGAACAGGGTATGCTGAGAAAGGTTGGTTTAAAACATTTGAAATGTACTAGTGACAGAAGATTTTGTCATTGCATTCCTATGAACTGAGTGTACAGCCAGATCTGCATGGAGAACAACTCCTCCTGCATCTTGACTATTCTGTCCAAGAGTCCATGTGTAATTCCAATCTGTTCAGTATGGATTTGAACTAGGGTTCCCCTTGGAATTTCTTGTAAGATTCTTCCAATAGTGGGATTGATATAGCACACACCAGCTACAAACCAGTTGACAAAGAACCAGTGTCCATAGCTTGACAAATAGTGGTGTCTATATTTCTATAGTCAAGGGAATAGTCATGTTCAGTTTAGGTGAAATCACCAACTAATAGAAATCCTCATCTTGAAAAGGAGACTCTGGTAATGCACAATAATATGTATTGTATGTTCTCCGTTTCAAAGGATGAAGAGGTAGCTTTTCTTCACTTCTTAACTTGCTATTCCCGTCATTAGCCTGGTTGACCACCAAAGACCGATACCTTGACCACGGCAAAGTGAGATGCATATTCCAAAAACCAAGAACCAAGAGTTCTTTTCTTGGTCTTCTTCCATGTGGACCTGTTGTCCGTAACAACTCTTGTTACAAGGTCTGTGGAGTTAATAGGAACAGATTCCATGACTTGCCTCTCACATGGTCATGGAATCTGAAAGTATCCTGGAAGAACATGCTTCATGATCTATCCTCTGGGTGGGTAGAGCTTCTTCAGATCCACCGGTGTTGGACAGTTGATCCTCAAACTCTCTTCCTGATGGCAACTGCCCAATACATGACCTCCTGCTTGGAAGACTTCTTCATACAGGAATTTTGGCAGGAATTATATAACTCTGGAAAATAACTTGTACAGCTTTTGTTCTCCTACACCACCATTTCTAGAAGGCCTTTTGAAATTGTACATACTTTCAAGCATTTCAAGTTTGATAAAAACATCTTTGGTTAACTTTGCAGAAATGTATGCCTGCGACAACTTAAAACCTGAAGAAAGTACATTGCCTCTAGCTAAGACAATATGGATCCCTCAACACTTCCAGTCTGATTACATCTGCACTTAATGACAAACAGGAAAGTTATATGCCTCCAACAGCATTACTAAGAAAGGTACATGAACATGTCTGATCATGTATGGCTTTAAAACAGAAAGCTAGCTTCAGAAGAAAGGTATATGCACTTCCTGTTTAATGATAACACATCCAGTTGTTTGTGGCTACCTTAGTAACAAAGTACTTCCTCTTTAGTGACATCACTTCAGGATGGGGATGTCAAACAATCTTAAACCATCACGTTTCATGCCTCTTACTAAGTCCATAAGAACACTTCAGGTTTAATGACTTCATGTCCTCTTTTGTAATACACATGTCAAATTAAGTACAGCTTTTATACATATGGTGTCATGCCTCTAGTTAGCTTCATTAAAAAGTTTTATGCATTTCTGGTTCAATGACCTTGACCCTCAATTTCAGACAATGACATGCCTGATTATTTCTAGTTGGGAACATGAGCGCTTGCTCTAACGAACATATTATATGAACACAGTGTTTTTCAGTATATAAAGAAGCTACCTTAACAATGACCATTCCACAGCTTATTGCTCCTTGTGCCCTACCTAATGGTGTTAGGTGGCAATTTTCATCCTACTGTAGAAAAACCTTCTTGAATTATCATCAACCTTATATATTATATAAAGTTGGAATTTAAATATAGAACATAAAACAAAATATTAAACAAAAATTAGATACAATATGCTACTAATAAATTGAAAATATATCAACATGATCTACACTGTTATGATTTGTTATTACTACAGATAAGTATTCATACATCATATAACAAATACAAACACAAAACTGAAAAACAACTGCATGGAAAAGGCATTAAAATGGTAAACACACTCGACTGTGACAAATATAGGTTACTCACAACCAATCTCAGCCCTGCCTCAAGGATAACATGTAACCAGCTTCGTTGGTCAGCAGTAAATCTTTCTTGAGCGGTCAACAATCCCAATCTCATTAAAATCAGGTCTTAGTTCTCAATACCGCTAAACTAGATCTGAGGACATCTCATTACAGGTAATGTCAGAACAACCTTTCCGAACTTTGACCTACTAATGAAATGACTAACAAGAAGTTGACATTACCCAATCAGAAAGCAGCTTTCTCAAACTAAACAGCAGTAGTTTCAAACTGGCTACTGATATTCCAGACTACACACTGAAAAAACATTTTGATAAAGTTCTCTATTCAAATCCTGGAAACTGAACAAATGAAAATTTTTGAATGTCTAATATATATATATGGCCGAGATTGTATGGCAGTACTTCCCATGGGCTATGTTGTTTACATTGTGTAAGACATACAACAGAGCTACTTGGTAAGCAAAACTTAACTGGCTACACAATGAAGAACATGAAGTGACCCTTGCTAATAATACTATTCACAGATTTCAAATCCCTTCTGATCTGGATTGAGAAAGAGATGCAGGGAGTGTCATCAGCTTCAAGGTCTTGTGATATCAGAAGAGAGGTAAACAAATAGGCGATCTTTTTGTTCCAAAGGGCAATAACTCTCCTTTTGAAATGATATATAAGCGACGGTCCAAACTGTCGCTTCCGGTCTGGTTCCCAGATCAATGCGCGCTGCGATAACTACTGACATTTAGAGACGGAGCCAAGCTAAAGAGTTATCCTGTTGCACCTTCATTCAAAAACAGCCGTTTACAACTGAATATTTTTAACTAGCACATATTTTGTAGTGATTATTAGTTTAAAATATCAACATTTGTTGAGTCTTCAACTACAAGACGAATTGTCACTATGGAAGATAGCCGGAAAAACGTCATGAAAAACGGTATATTGCCACAGTATTTTCTACGTCAGAAAACAGCGAGTCATTCTGGCAGTCTGGGCTAACATATTGCATCGATGAAATAATGCAAACTCATTTTATTTATCAGCCTTTGTGTTATTTCCCACAACAATTCAAGCATTCAAATCTCTACAAATATTACCATGGACTTCAATTTAATCAAATTAGTGATACGCCTACATTTGCAGCACAGAGACATCTTTGACAGGCCTTTACCAATGATCTATATAGTAAGTATACATCCATGCCTTTACAAATATCTTAAGAAGAAATGACATTCAAAATAATGAAACAACTGATTTTAAATATTACTTTTTATATCAAAATTAAAGTTGCATCTGAATATTTAAATTCATATTATTTATTATAAATAGGCCAAATGAACATCTACCATGCATCTATTAAGCACTCAGTTACTCAGTTGCAATATACATACCAGTCATCATACTTTGAAATAAGAGATTTACCCATATTATTCAGCCCCTTATAACATGTGTCGCACCATTAAGTGCTCTGAGTCATCACAGGTGTTAATTCATTCATCCATCATTTCTTACAGAATTCTGATACTCATGCTCTTACAATAGTAGTAAATTACAGAGATTTGTCCAAACAAACAACAAATCATACTGACTACCCCAGAAAATGTGTATGATGCATAAATAGATGTAAATCATAGTTTTATCTTCTTGTTTTAGTAACAATATATATATTTTAATGTTGACAAATTATTTCCCATACAAACCCACACACTATCCTGCTATATCTAAGTATCCAAACCAGTTCATATATGTGCTAATATTTAACATCTGCTTGTTAACACTGTCAAATTCTCTGAATCTGCTCATCTCAACATTCATCCTGGTATTAAGGTGTCTGACCAGTTCAAAATATTCATCATCAATGGTAGGAGATGTGGGGAATGGACAATTGTGGGTCTTATAACAATGTCTCCCTTTGTGAGGAACAGGCATGCTAAAGGCTCTACTGGTAGAGGCATTTAAATCCGCATTCATTTTTGTGACCACATTTTCAGTGAAAGATGGATATGGAAATGTATGAAAACCTTCCCTCTTTTCAACAGGATTTTCATAACCAGCCCTTTCAATAAGCACCGGATCCTCTGCCTCATTGCTTGGGGGCTTTACAGATGGGATCAATTGATGGATTTCATAGATGATATCTCTAAACGAGTAGTCGTTTGGTTTGAACGTGAGCGTACTATTCGTATCCCCCTGCGAAGCGTACGTACAATATTTAGAAGCGCAAGTAATATCTTCTCGGTCGTACCCCCCCGGGCTCTTGCCACTGGGGTGAAACGGCATCACGTGGTGTATGGCTCTCTCTCTGCTGCGATTTCTGGCTCGAGCTGCACAAGGATTTTGCTGTATAACTAGCATAGCTAGATGACGCATAACTGTCCGAGCTATAGACGTGATTCTCGCGTGTGACTGTAGCTGAAGGAGCACGCTTTGTATAATAGGAACTCTTAGCTCGATTTTCCTCACTGTAGGGCGTGTAAGATTGATATGTCCGCCTGGAAGAATGGTGTTTATTTCTGTGAGATTCTCGTGCTACATGTTTCTTTTCCCGAGTAGCACGGGATGAGATAGTGCTATTGTGACTTCCTTCCCTAGATACAACGTGTCTTTTGTCCTGTGAACTTTCTGACATGTGACGATGTAAATAGGACTTTTGTTTGCTATCTGAATCATGTGACCTAGATCTTGTCGTATTTTTCAGATCTGCATGTTGTTTTAGTTTATTTATATCCTGTGATATCGCTTGGAAACGTTTGTCAAACATTTCGGACATGGATGTTGTCAGCGATTAAGGCCATTCAGTCATACTCAAGGGGGAGAACGGAATAGATTTGGGCTCCAATGTTTCTTTAAACCCATGAGTGACCAAACTACCCTTAGCACCCGGGCATAAGGCTGCGGTCCTAAGACCAGAGCTGGATGCCTGCTCCTTAGTTTTGGGCGGGTGGGTTGAGCAACGTGATTTTCCCTCAAAAGCAAAAAAAGGGTTCTCTTTATTCATCACCTCTTTTGAGCCCGTGTGTTTCTCTAAGGAAGTCAATTTACCTGAGACACAACACTTTTCCACATTTGATTTTGATTTAGTTTTGGTTTTGGGAGAGAATGATGCATATTTTTGGTCTGATGATCTTGTCTTCCTCCTTGGATTTTGATTTGGGACAATTTAAGGGTTTATAAAGCTTGTCAAATGTTTCTTTTGACAAGTCCTTGCAGTATGTGCAATGTGCACATGCTCTTTCTACAAGTACTACATCTAGGGTGAGGGTCCCCAATCGCTTGATCAATTCCACACCCCGAGCAGACTCCTGATGACGGTAGTGGGGAGGCATCCATACCCCACACTACGTAAACTAAATCTACCTACTTACGTCAACGATCTTGCATCTTATACCACCGTTTCAGCAATCTTTACTGACGAAGGTCGTCTGCTGCAAAACTTGACGATCGTAGATTGTCTGCTATATCCAATGATGATCGTTGGTTGACTATTGTAATCTTTTTAGATTTATACTAGCTGTGAATTATTAACCGAAAAACGTGTTTGGATTGATGAGCAAAAACTTTGCTTGTTGATCCAACACACACAGGAAAGAAGTGATGTTTTCTCGCCTTGCGCATGCGCAGATGCAGTTTGACAAGGGATAGGGTTTACCTCAAGACTATGGGATAATTGGCAGTGAAGAGGACGTCTGTCGAAAAAATCTCAAGATTTTATAGTGTGATTATTTCCAAAATGGGAATTTGTGGCTATGATGTAATAGAGGTAGGATATTCGCAGGAATTATTGTATTATGATATCTAGTTGATGACGTAATTTTACAGTGCCTGTTACTCTTACAATTTCTTGAAAACATTTCTCATTGCTCTCAGTTATATATCTGACAAATACTTACATATGTTGCTGTCAATATTCACAACATTGAGCCTACGGGCAACTTTACGTTGCATTAGACCTTCAAATTCCGCGTACCGCATCGCCTTACCGCTGTACATACTGAAATGCATTCATATGATGTAGGCTGCTCAGCCATACTACAACATAGTTATCGGAACGTATACATACATCAAGAGCAACACTTTCAATAATGATTGCAAAACGTAAACAAAACAACCTGGGATGAACGATCAGCTGATCTCACCGCATCGCTTCAAACGCCTATCTAGTGGTTAACTATACAATATAATCAGTAGTGGTCATCCCTTATGTATAATTAAATCAAGGAACATTTATTTCCGGACATGGCAATAGATAAATCATTGTTTAGGCGAAAAGATATACTGTCCGCACCCAAGCGTGACCGTTGCCGACAGAGGTGAAGGTTATACCAGTTAACTGTCTATAGGCGTCATAGTAACATGTAGTGCTCGTATCGCGCATACCGCAGGCGCAGTCAGTTTAAGGTTGGACTGTGTGGGTCAGCGCACCTAGCGGGTTATTGAAGGGAAGATAAATTGACAAAGATCGCCCATTGACAACAGACAACTCACTGTAACTTAAGCCTCATGGTGCCTGGCCGTCATCTGCATACTGCCTAGTGCTGCACTGTGATGACATCGCGGGTTTCAACAATGTATACATTGTATCAAAAGTGTTACAACATTCTTATTTCTTCACAAACTGAAACCAAATTGTATTAACATGCAACTCGAGTTGTCTTGCCAACAGTATCTGAAGATAAAAAATCCAGATGAATTTGTCAAGTGTTTTTACATCAAAACAAAATTGACAGAAGTGCTTAGAAGTGATTAGTTCACATGCAGACTGTTTCAAAGATTATGTCACAATACGAATGACAGTTTGGAATACATATCTTGAAGAAATCCTGGTCACGTCCATGTAAGTGACCGTGCTCTTTCATTAGTGATAAAACAACTTTGAGGTAACTGACATCAGACAAAATGTGAAAGTTTGCTAAACAGTCCTAACAATACTCAAATTGACATCGCTCATTATTGGACACCATTATTATTCCTTAATAATTAACAAGATTATACTAACATACTACCACCCAAGAGTATGAACATATAGATTCAATCAAAATCTTTGAAACGTTTTTATGGGCAGCAAATGTAATCAACAAACCTATTTTTGATCAATCGTAACTTGGGCGCCCTATGTCAGACAAGCATTGCCTCATTGTGCAATCACACAGATCGCTTATTTATACTTCGGGTGTTATGATGTGTTGTTAATAATTTAAATCTAACTTATAGAAAGCTAGAAACAGGATGTAATTGGACAATTTTAATACTTGAATTTGAATGCTCAAGAAGTGTAGAGTTGGTAATATTTAATACAAGGAAATGATAACTTGCACAGGTTGAAGAAGGCAATATCATTGTTTATACAGAACAATTATAAGTAATATCTAGATTAGTGAAAGAGAAAATAACCCGTCTCAGCTTGTATTTACACACTTGGCTGCCTTACTTAGACCTTTGCTCAAAATATACTTGTATGGCCAGTCCATGAAATACAACTTTTTCTTTCATACTGTTTTATAAAAACAACTTTAGAAGTGTATTCACACCTAGGTATGTATATGTACATTCAAGGACATACATGACAGTTTATTTCCAGTACAGTTTCCCATTTCATCCCATTCGACAAAAGGAAAAGTTTGAAATAGATAATGATTGTGATTGTAGGTAAATGAAAGTAATGGAATTATTTGTCGTAAAAGGAAAAATATATACTTGGAATTCAACTTCTAAAATATAACTAACAAAATTATTAATAAAACAGTTTTCAGTGAATATGTCCTTTTCCCCTTTGACCAAGCTAAACTACAACTTGGAGAGAACATACACAATTTAAAACGGTTAAGAAAGAACCACAAGAATGCATTCATTTTGCTCTTAGAATTTCTTTTGTTTTTACAAATTCTATTTCTTACAAAGGATACAAAACAAAGTAATGATTACTAAATATGTATGCCACTGATAGGAAGTATTTGATAATTAAGATAATGCACAGTGAAAAATACCTTATGAAAACTATTTATAACATCAAAACGAAATCACAATTACATTGAAAACATTTTGTCATTCAGAAAACGATTATCTATATATTGTGTGTAGATCTAATTACTTATACTGTTTATGTTATAAATTGAACCATGCAAGATTCTAATATATGAGGCTAAAATATTGGATTGTTCAATATTGGATCCATTTGGACAGCTTTCTCATTGTAAAACACTCTGTTCCCTTACTCAACTATATGCACATTAGTTTCTTGGAATATCAAGCCCTCAGATATGAAAAGCACATATGTCAACATACTAAACTTAGAAAACTGTGCCAAATATTCTAACAGTGTTAGTCAAGTGATAAACGGTCTCATTCACTCGTCGGTCACTGTGGAAATCTTCCCAATCGTAATGTACTGGATCTAGTTTCTAGTTCAGTCAAAGAGAATATTATTATTTGGAACCTGAAACCTTGTGTATCCATTATAGGATCACAACATTAGATCAGCTGTTTGACGTGATTTCATCCATGTCACAACACGCAAGGTCAAATCACGCCCACCTGTCCAGACGACAAATTCACAGTGGCGGGAAATCCCCGACTGTCTCGTAACCTCCACACAATAGCAGATTGTAACGTCATTGAACGAAAAAAATAAAGTGTTTACCGGATAACATATCAAATAAGAGTTGAAGAATTGCAATAGATTATCAAAAGTTATTCGAGAGTGGAGTCTACATCAATAATTTGTAAATATAATATTAATTAGATCTAATATCCATGGCAGAATGTTGGAAATATGAGCTGTCGTGTTATGATAATATATTCCATTTTCTGAGGAGATTAACAAGAGGCCCATAGGGCCTGTATCGCTCACTTGGATATTTACGCAATCCTAGTAAAATCCTAGATATTTTTTATATTTGTATTCTTATCCTGCATTACTCCTTAATGCATATTACTACTTGTTCTTGACAGAGAAAAGAGCTGTGTGAGGGATCTTTGCTTGAAGAAGTTGCTCCAACTAGCTGATAGGCCAGCCCATCACACAGCTCCCACGTGACCAAAGGAAGTGATGTCACGGATCATCTCATTACTCTGGAGTCCGAAACATCGGAATGCATTGTGGGGAGGTAGATCTGTGATGGGCGGGTCCCTTTAGACGCAGTAATGCAGGATAAGTATACAAATATAAAAAATATCTAGGATTTTACTAGATTTTTTACTTATCCTGCATTACTCCTTAATGCATCTTTATCGGACGGAACCGGAGGTGGGCATACCTTCAGATGTGGACTTTCCATCTGTTATTTCCAGACTCTGTTCCCTAGCCAATCCTAGGCTGTGTGGTCGGCATTGGTTGACCACTCCATGTGTGGGAACCTCCCATTCCCTCAGCCCGTCCTCGGCTGTGTGGTCGGCATCGGGTGACCACTCCATGTATAGGAAATTCCGCTTGCGTCAGCCCGTCTTCGGCTGTGGTCGGCCTGGATGACCATGACATGGACGGGAAGAGTCAGGTATGCGTTGTGTCCTAGTACTGCGCAGCCTGACAATAGCGTTTGGTTAGGCCGAGACTGGAGCACCGAGCCGTATGCAAATGAGGCATGAACCTTCTAGTCCAGGGCTATGCCACGGGAGGTCGAAAGGCGGGCTCTGGACTGGGAGGCATGGTCAATGACGTGTAGTAGTGGTGACTTGCTGGGACCAAAGCTGTGCGTGCCTTGCACGTCCTCCAAAGCAACGTCTCAGAGGTAGTGACTGTCGAAGACCGTGTTGGAATGCCAGAAACATCCCTCCATGATAGTGCGTAGAGAGCAGTTGCTGTGAAGCGCCATGGTAGAGGCGACCGCCCGGATCTCATACGGGTTGTTTGAGCTTGGGGGGTCCAATCCCACGGCCTCGTAGGCCTGGAGGAGGATGGCTCGTAGCCAAAGGGCGATCGTGTTGCGGCTTCCGCTTGCGAGGTCGCAGATTCCGATACAAAGAGGCGCCGTCGTCTACGGCGTTCCTCGGGTCGTTGGATGTAGCAACAAAGCGCTCTAACCAGACATAGACGGAGCTCTAGTTCGTCTTCCGCGCCCACAATCGATGACGGGGGTGGATGAGGAACGATCTGTCTGGCTCGCCTTGGAGCTGATTCTTTGCAATGAAGACAGGCCCAGATGCACGGCTCTGTGTGCTCCCTGCTCAAAATGAACCCGTGTGACGGCTAGGGCGTGTAGCTCACTGACACAGGCTGCTGTAGCGAGCGCCAGTAGGAAGACCGTCTTTTTCATCAGATTGTAGAATGACGACGTTTCGAGAGGCTCGAAAGGCGCGTCTCTCAGCGAGGTGAGAATGACGTTCAGGTCCAAGGGCGGGGGACGGAACTACACCTTTTGGACTTCCAGTCTGAATGAGTGGAGCAGTGCCTGGAGTTCCGGGATTTTCGTCATGCGTCTATCTTTCGGGACTACCAGGACGGAGTCGAGCGCCACAAGGTAGGTCATGATGGTATTGCCCTTGAGCTTATGCTTGTTTCGCAGATGGAGCATGAACTCGGCCAGGAATTGAGGCGATGCAGATGTGGGGTCTTGGTGTTTACTCCTGCAAAAGCTCTCAAAGGATTGCCACTTGTCATCATAAAGGCACTGGTGGTTGGGCGATGTGCCATCGTGATGGCCTTAGCCTCTCTGGGCGAGTAGCCCTTGGCGCTAAAAGCTCTCTGTAAATGGACCAAACGTGAAGACGTAACCTGTGTGGTTCCGTGTTTATCTGGTCTTCTGGACGAATTTGGGAAGGAGTACAGGTGGCGGAAAAGCGTACGCTTTTAGTCCTTCCAAGGGGACGCTGAAAGCATCAACTGCCCAAGCCAGAGGATCCGGCACTGGAGATATGTAGGTCGGGATCTGGTAGTTCTGGCTGGTGGCGAATAGGTCTAAGTTGGGAAAACTGTCTCGACAAGCAAGAACGAAGGCGTCTGGGTGAAGTTTCCACTCAGTGGGAGCCACTTTGCCTGGCCGAGACAGGGCATCCGCTAGGATGTTTCGGCAGCCCGGGATGTGGTGGACCTGGAACTGGATCCTCAGATGATCCACCAAGTGAAACAATCGGAACGTCTGTTGAAGGAGCAAAGTCGAATGAGTCGTTCCCTGGTTCCGGAGACACCATACGACAGTGATGTTGTCTGTCGAGATGTAGAGCCGTGCATGTCTGAGCGCCTGCTTCCAGTGAGTGATGGCCAAGATAAGCGCTTCTAGTTCGAGGTTGTTGATGTGCCATAGGCGCTGATCGGTGGACCACAGCCCTGAGGCGAGGTCGTAAGCCCTGTCAAGGAGACGCCGTCTAAGACATTTTATTCCACCGTCCACCACCGGAGATGCTGCTTGAGATGATCCAGGAGGACGATGGATATGGAGGTGTCCTGGCGTCTGATGTAGCATTTGGAGCCTTCCTCTGTAGGTCAAGACCTGCGCTGAGGTTAGGAGGCCCAGGAGGACTTGCCATTGGCGCAGAGTGCGTGGTAGGTGGAGACCTGGAATCAGGTGCGCCTGCATGCGCTCCCACCGGTCTCTGGGTACAGAGAGGAGGTCGCGGTCCGTCTGAAAGAAGTGCCCGATGAACTGAAGGTGCTTGGAGGGTGTCAACTCTGACTTCCTGAGGTTGATCTTCCACCCCAACTGGTATAGGAGTCAAAGGGTGAAGTCCCTGTGGCGGAGTAGAGTGACAGGGTCCCAATGGTCCAGCAGGCAGTCGTCTATGTACGCCTCAAACTGGATGTCCCGGCGATGGAGGTACGAGGCTATCAGCTTGGTATAGCCAAGGGGCCGAAGAAATTCCAAACGGGAGGACCGCCCATTGATAATGGACTCCCATTAAGATGAAGCAGAGGAATTTCCAGTCATCAGGATGTATAGGGACGTGTAGGTAGGCGTCCTCGATGTCCAGGCTGATGTGCGCCTCCTGCGCCTGGATCCGGGATCGCAGTAGCCTGAGTGTGGTCATCCTGAAGTAAGGGGGACGTGCCAGGTGTGTCTGGGATACCCAAGGCATCTAGTGGTAGTGAGCTCGATCAGAGCGGCGCGCATGTGGGAGCGCATCTGTTCCACCTGTTGTTGGATGTAGGATACGACGGTAGTTGGATGGTCAATCCTATGGGGGTTGTCCTCCGCTAAGTCCTGCAGTATGGCCCTGGAGGACGACGCCATCAGTGAGAGGGATCGCAGTAGTCTGAGTGTGGTCATCTTGAAGTAAGGGGGACGTGCCAGGTAGCATTTGTTGAAGGCGCCGAGGTTGTGGATAATCCTGTGCTTGTCCGAGTCCTTCTTGGGGACCAGGAAAACAGGTGAATAGAAGCCCGGTGTTATGGCTGGGGCGTGTACAACCTCTATAGCTTTCTTGTATAGCAGCGCCGTGATGTTACGGCTCAGAAGCTGCTGTTGGGTTGGGAGGTATGTGTCCACTATGGGTGACGACGTCAGTTGCGGGTCGTCTACAAGCGTCAGCTTGTACCCGTGTTGGATGATGTTGGTGACGTATGGGTCCACCAGGTGAGTTTGTTGTCGAAGACTCGGACTGAGGTGGAGCGGTTCGATCCCGTCATGCGGCGCATGTCCTCATCTAAGGTGTGAGCGTGGTCCGCAACTTGAAGAGAGTGGACTGGGAAGTCATCTCGTTTATAACGTGGGGCCCTGAAGGACAGAGTCAGTGACAGCTTACTGAAGTCCTGGTCCAGAGCTAAGATCATGTCTCTGATCAGTGGGTCAGGAGGGATCGAAGTGGGGTCCCCACGGATGGCCGTCTTGCTATCGACCTCTAGGCCGGGCGAGGGAGTGATAGCCTCCAATTTGTCTGCCAACCAGTCTGCGACCTGTTCAAAACCCAGAAGGGATCCACTGTCCATAGGGGTGTCGTCATAACAAGGGATGAAGGCGCCCTCCGAGGAGTCAGATCGATATACACTGGAGCGCCTGCTAACCGGGGAGCGGCTCTTTGCCGTAGGCGGGGGCGCCTGTGGAAGACCGAGCGTCTGTGCCGTAGGGGGGGGGGGGGGGGTCATACGAGATGGCTGATCTGGAAGGCGAAACCTCAGAGTGGTCTGACATCGTGTGCCGGTGTTCCAGGGCCTGCTGTGTTCTGCGTTTATTACACACACGGAGGTACTGTCTGAAAGCTGTGGGTGAAAACAGTAAACAGTCTTTACATTGGTGACCTTGGAGGCATTGAGATGTACAATTAAGGAACAGGGGTGGGGATCCCACACCAACATATTGCGCCGGCACTTTGAGCAGGAGGGCATGATATCTGCAACGAAGCAGTGTAAAATTACAATGCGTCCCCGCCCGATTATGTATGCTATAATTTGTTTATCCCACTATGTGGGTTTATGAAACAAATATTACGACAAACATAAGACAACATACAACAAACAAACAATACGTGCAATGATACACCAATCATGGGGTACCAAGCAAAAGAATATAGAACGCAAACCAGTTCATTCTAATGGCTGGCTACGCAAGATATTCAAGATGGCTACTAGGAGCAACAAGACACCTGGCCTTATGTTTTCTTTTGAGTGAGTGAGTGAGTGAGTATGGTTTTACGCCGCTTTTAGCAATATTCCAGCAATATCACGGCGGGGGACACCAGAAATGGGCTTCACACATTGTACCCATGTCGGGAATCGAACCCGGGTCTTCGGCGTGACGAACGAACGCTTTAACCACTAGGCTACCCGACCGCCCCTGTTTTCTTTTGAGAAAACTCCAGTAAGTGTCTAATAAAGTTATGCACATGTTTATCAAACATAGAATGTACAAAATACAAACCATAGGCACAACACAAAGACAAAACAACATTAACTCAGATAGCAAACACGTGAGGGTTTGAATCAGTTTTATGTTACAGGAAGAAAAACAGGTCTTCTCTCATCAAGTAACAAGAGTAATGTGATGATCCGTGACGTCACTTCCTTTGGTCACGTGGGAGCTGCGTGATGGGCTGGCCTCTCAGCTAGTTGGAGCAACTTCTTCAAGCAAAGACCCTCACACAGCTCTTTCACTGGACAAAATATGATCCATTCGAAAAAAAATCCAAAACTTGGAAATACCACCATTCCAATTGGAAATATGACCATTCCAATATTTGGAAAGGTCATATTTCCAAGCTTGGATTTGTTTGGATTTGTTTGGATTTGTTTGGAAATGTTTGGAAATGTTTGGATACAACATGTCATAATCATATCTGTTAAAAGTTGTACAACTCTTGACCTTGTGTGAGATTAGTAATGACATGAAAGTAAATAATTAAGAGTATTTTGGCACTATGTACCACAAAAAGACCAAATCATGAGCAAATTTAACTAAAAGTTATTTAAGTTCATTTAAAGTGGCTACTCTTTATATTTAATTTCTTATCTTCCTTGTCTATAATCATATGACATTGACTTTGAACTTTGAACAATTAAACAAATATTTTGTTTTCCCATACCGGTTGTCGTAGAACAAAGACCGTTTCGAGAATATACAGGGCCTCATTATTGTAATTTGAACTAATATACATATGTACATGATAGTACTAGGTATAAAGGAATTTTGATAAGTGTTCATACAAGAATATGAACTTCGAATTATCTCGGAATTATGCGCAACACATAGGGCTGAAAATTTTATAATTGTTCTGGAACTATCTGTCGGTAATTCAAAACAGGGAACAAGATTTTGTCAAATGAATCATTGAGCCAGGAATGCAACGATTTAAATGCTGACAAAATGAATAAACATAACTGGAACAGAGTAGACTGTTCATGTGGACAATTATATGATGCGTCTATTGCCAATGAAGTTTATTACCCTATGTTATAGCATTTGTTTCATATAAAAGATAGAAACCAAATAAATGGGACAATTAGTTGTTATGAATTAGCTTTACCTCTGTGACATATCACACAACTAAATGTGAATATGTTTATCAAATAATCAATTACAGTAATTAACCTAGTGTCCTTATTTATACACAATTTAATTACGTATTGGGGTACAATATATAATACACATATACACGGAATGATTTCTTATTTTGTCAATTTAATCATAACCCAAATCATACAAATCAAAGTGTGAAAGTAGTGACTAACTTTATGATCAAGAGTATAAATACTCAATTGTATCTTTTAATCCTAATAGTATAACAATAAACCCTGTGTATATACTGAGCATATTAAGATACATCAGGATCTACGACCGCAGCCATATAATTATCATGGGAGTATTTATACTAAGTTATCCTATAATAATTAGATCCACATCAAGTGCTTTTATGAGTTATCATGGTGTAATATTTATACATCATTTCATATAATTATAGTTTAGCAAGTAATATTTATCATCAGGTAAAATGTATATATAAAATATCAGTAGTTTCAGTTATAGCTTTTTAGATAGATGCTAGCCTAAGGTAATGGGAGCGCATCTAGACATACTATTCAATACGACAGTGTTACGTCTACATAGTTTAATAGATTAGAAGCTTTTAGATAAATGCTAGCCTAAGGTATCAAGATCCCATCTCCCAGACAAAGGATATTTATTTAAGTATATCTGTCATCACCTACCGGGGTATATTAGAATAACATTACTTCAATTAAGACTCATTAAGGATTAGCCCCCATACAAGCTCGTCTATAGCGCATTAAGGATTAGCCCCCATACAAGCTCATCTATAGTGACACCCTAATCTCTTTCAAAGCATCCAGTAAATATGTCAACAAGATTAGTGCCAGTCCAACAGGATTAACAGGATTTAGTATTCCCCTCTGTCCAGCCATCCATTTAGCATAGGACACAACCAATCGTGTATCAACCAATCACATTCCTTTCTATTGTTCAAACTTTCCTTAAATACATACTGTAGCCAAGTTCTAGCTCAGTTGTGTCACAGGTCCCGTACTGTACACAACCCTCCGCGCCTACCAAGCTCGGTTCGCTCACCAGCTTAAACTGCACGGTTGTCAATCACCCAGGCCCCTGGGACTGACAAATATGAACTTGGAAATGGAGATGGCGGACTTATGTCCAGAAATTACAATTGTTGAGAGTTCGCCCAACTCTCAAGAGAACCAGCCCAGTTCTCGAAAGGGTCAGCCCAACCCAAATGAAGGGAATCCCTTCACTCTGGTCACCAGAAAAACTGCCAAAAAAACAGCCAACTTGACTTATAGTCAAGCCGCGCTAAATGTCCCTGACCGTTTTCAGGACAGATTCACGTTCTCAGGAACTAAAAACAAAGAAAATATTGATTATAGTGCCCTATGGGCTCAAGGCATGCTTAAACGCAAACAGCCACAATCTAGCCCACCTAAGGCTAAAATGGTACAGAAAAGACAAAAAATGGTCTCATCAGAATCAAAGACACAACAAAATAGAAGACCACAAACCAAATGGGAAAAAGTAGTCTTTAGCGCAGACTTCTCCCAAGATCTTAATAAGATCCTAACAGCTCAAGATATTGCCAAAGAGCTGAAGCACAAAAATATTATTCGAATAAATAAGTGTGGAAGAGGGTATGTTGTTGTCGGGGACAACCTCACAGAGTCAATTGATATGCCCAAAAGCATAAACGGGATCAAACTAAAATGGGATACCCCAAAGTGGCTTAGCAATGTCAGATGTGCGGTACATCTTGACAAAAAAATTAATGACGACGAGCTTTATCAAATTGTCTGTCAAGCTCAAAAGAAAGTCACCCAACCTACAATCCTGTCGGCATTCAGGATCAAATCAATGGGCACAAACAACACACGAGTAGTAATACTCACATTACTTGGACAGTCAGTCCCCGGCCACCTTAATCTAGGTGGTAAGGACATAGAAACAATGCCATACAGGAAAAGGCCAACCCAATGCACAAACTGTATGCTCTATGGACATACGAAAACATCATGTAACCAGCCACCCAAATGCAAAAACTGTTCCCGAGTTTCTTGCAAAGAAAACTGCAACACATGGTGTACAAACTGCAGGAAAGAGGGTCATTCATCCTTGGCGCCGAAATGTCCTAAACGCTTGCTCATCAGCAAACGTATAAATAAAATATCTACTCAACAATCTGAATCCAAATCTATTCAACCCATTGAGGTCGAAAAAACCCAAGCGACTACTGATCACTCTACTGAGCAAACAATCGAATCTGTGGGCACTGAGCAAGCAATCGAATCTGTGAGCACTGATCCGCCTGCTCACAGGCACAAAGCCACTGCCAAACGCAAGGGGAAAAAGACCCAAGCTCCCCAATCAAACCCCATGCCTTCTAATCCTCAAACTGAGGAACACAGCAAACGAATCAGTCAGGCAAAGAAAACACCAGCTCATGGTAAACAAAAGGCTCAGAACACAAACAAAGTTGTAGAGTTCATTGCAACGGCATTGATCCAAATTACAAGCAGAAAAATGAGTGTCAAAGCCAAAGCCACCTGCATCCTCAAACTGGCTTCCAAAATAATGAAATACAAAGGAACAAAGAAACAGTTCCTAAATAGGGTATGCCCTAAAACTCAATAAGCGCTCATCTATAAATTATCATGGACTTGCTTTTACTACAGTGGAACGCAAATGGCCTTAAGAGCCACGGCAATGAACTGACTGCACTCGTCAAAAAAAAGGTGATCAAGCCTCATGTCATTCTAATACAGGAGACTAAACTCAGTGAAAAAGCCAAATTCACACTACCTGGGTACACCCAATATAGAAAAGACAGAAAAAGACTTATGCCTGGCAACAAGGGAGGAGGACTAATCACCCTTGTCCACGACGGCTGTACCTCCAAGAATATTGAAGCAAACGTAGGAAACCTTGAAACCCAAGTAATCTCCCTAAAACTGGCAAATGGCAACGAATTACGCATAGCTAACATATATCACAGGGTTACCCATGAAACGAACATGGAAGAGTTAACAAGACTAGCTCAAATAGTAGGCAAAAATGGGATAATCCTTGGTGACTTTAATGCCCACAGCCCTCTTTGGGAAGACAGGAATGATTCATGCAAATACGGCAAAATGGTAGAGAAATGGGTTGAGGACGACAATCTCATAACTCTGAACAACGGCAGTCACACACGTTATGACCAAGTCCACAACACATGGAGTTCAATTGATCTTACAATTGCCACCAAACACCTCGCCTCACATTGCCAATGGCAAGTCCATGACGACACTTGGGGAAGCGATCACCTTCCTATACTCACCTACATAGGTAGCCCACCACAATTAGAGGAACAGCCCGATCCTCAGCCCACATGGGACTATGCAAAGGCTGACTGGCCTAAATTCAGGAAGGAATGTATATCATTCAAGTCCTCAGAAATTGCCTCGGATGATCCTGATCTTTTCTGCCAAAATCTCACCTCAGCAATTATTGCCGCAGCTGAAAAATCAATTCCAAAAAAAGACCACAAAACTGGCAAAACGCCGGTACCATGGTGGAACAGGGAAATAGCAAAAGCTAGGAGAGTGAGAAAGAAAGCCCTAAATAGGTCAAAAAGGGATAAATCAGCCTTTGCCCAAGTCCGAGCAGCCAGGACGAAAGTAAGACAACTCATAGACGATTCTAAGAAAGAGTCTTGGCAGACCTTCTGCAAATCCCTTAATGAGAAAACAAATGCTAAAACAGTCTGGAGCAAAATACACGCAATCAGGGGTAAGCGGAAACCCACAAAAATTCCCAAGTTAGCCAACGCCCATACAGTCAAAGAAAAGGCCAACATTCTAGCTAAGCACTTCTCATCTGTGAGCAGCAACACAAATTGCAGCGAAGAATTCAAACAGGAAAAAATGCTTATGCCTAAGATCTCAAAACGGCCGCAAAGCAAGCATCTGGTATACAATATACCATTTACGGTGACAGAGTTTGATGATGCGATACAACATAGAAAAGGCACAGCACCTGGTCTTGACACAACCAGCTACGAGATATTGAAAAACCTACCTGATCAAACCAAAGGCTTACTCACTGAGTTGTATAACACGATATGGTCTAAAGGAGAAGTCCCAAAAGCATGGAAACATGCTGCGGTTATCCCGCTGCTAAAGCAAGGGAAAGAAGAAGCCCTACCAAACTCCTATCGACCGATCTCACTCACCTCAAACATGTGCAAAGCCATGGAAGCCATGGTTACAAAAAGGCTCATGCATCATCTTGAAACTGGCAATCACATAAAACCTGACCAAAGTGGCTTCAGGAAGGGACACTCGTGTCTAGATCATATTCTAAGACTGGAAAATGAAATAAAAAAAGCCCAATTAAACAGACAATACCTAGCCGCAGTATTTCTGGACTTCAGCAAAGCCTTCGATATGGTATGGCATGACGGACTCCTCTCAAAACTATCACAAAATGGAGTTGAAGGGAACATGGCAAACTTCATAGACAGCTTCCTGCAAGACAGGTCGCTATCAGTTAAAATAGGGAACAATCGATCAGATCCTATGGCACTGGACAATGGCACGCCACAAGGCAGCATCATAAGCCCAACCCTGTTTAATATCATGATCAATGATCTTTTTGACCATGTCAACTCTCCTACCCAAACTTCTAAGTTCGCTGATGACGGAGCAATATGGGTAAAGCACAGAGATATCTCACAAATCAGAAAAAAACTCCAGTCAGCCCTGGACGGAGTAGATCAATGGTGCAATAAATGGGGATTCACCCTTTCAAGTGAAAAAACGGTTGGAGTTCTATTCAAACGCCGGGGGAAAGATGCTATGATACCCCGTGTCTCCATAAAAGGCAAACCCATCAAATTCGAAAAATCTGCAATATTTCTTGGAGTTATCCTTGATCAACACCTCACTTGGCGCAAGCATATAGAATATGTGGAAAACAGATGTCAAAAAGACCTGAACGTATTACGGGCAATTTCAGGCACATCTTGGGGCACATCGAGGGACACTCAGCTGGACCTCTACAAAGCTCTTATCAGATCAAAAATTGACTATGGTTGTGAGGCTTTTCACTCAGCATCAAATACTGTCTTGACGCGCCTAGACAGAATACAATACAAAGCCCTAATGCTGGCCACAGGCGCAGCGACAGGCACCTCACTAGAAGCACTACAAGTAGAAACGGGAGAACTCCCATTGAAACTAAGAAGAGAGCAGGCAATATTATCGTTCTGGGGACGAACATCAAACCCTTTGGTTAAAAAGATATGGCAAGACAAAAACGCTCGAGATGAAGCCCTAGCTCGAAAAAATCCCTCACTAAAGCCATCTGGGATATTAGTGCGTGAACTCATTCGAAGTCACAATTGCGATGACATTCAGCCTCCAGAAAGTCATTACAAAGGGTTACACCCTCCCTGGACTTTACAAACTCCCAAAGTTGACACTGCTTTAACATCAGAAGTCACTAAAAGAGAAAACCCAACCCTACTACGATCAGTAGCTATCACTAAAATTCAAACTACCTGGGACAGCTGGGCCCATATATACACTGATGGATCCAAGAATCCTATCAACAACAGTGCTGGTTACGGGATCCATATCCACAGCTCCAAACCCCAAGCACATTCAGTTCGCTTGCCTGATGGTCAGTCAGTATTCACGGCTGAATTGGAGGCAATTCATCATGCACTCAAACTCATACCGGAACTCCCGGAAGCAAAGGCAGTCGTCCTATCAGACTCGCTAAGTGCACTTCAGGCCATCAGTGGGAGAAACTCAAACTCCAGGCCAAACACAGTCAACAATATTCTATACGAATATACAAAACTATCGGACCAAGGGCAACAGGTGGAGCTGTGTTGGATCCCCTCTCACATAGATATTCATGGAAATGAAAAAGCAGACTCACTGGCGAAGCTAGCTCTAGACAAAGCGGATATAGAGCCTATTCCCTTTAGTAAACTAGAGATAAAAAGCAAAATCAAAGCCTCCATAGCAAAAAGATGGCAAGCCCAATGGGACGCAAGTAAGATCGGCAGATGGCTATACAAAATTCAACCCAAGGTCCAACAAAAGCCAAACTCATACTCAAATGAAAGGAAAATTGAAACTGCTATCTCACGCCTCAGACTTGGTCACAAAAAGCACTATGACAAGGTTTGTTCATCTTGCAATCAGGCTGAAACCATTGACCACCTGTTACTAGAATGTCAAGACCATGCCCCAGCCCGGGCTAGGTTAAAACAAGAATTGCAGTTAGATCCGCTATCTGTCATAGATCTCCTAAAGCCAAGAGATGCAATAGCGAAGGCCAAACTAACTCTATTTCTGAGAGATGGACAGCTGCTCGAACGTATATAAACAGAGCAGCCACGGATAAAAATGAAATTATATCAATATAAGAAAAAAGAAATCATATCAATGCAAAAACAGAAATTATGTGAACACCGAACTCACAATATATATGTGAACCCTTCTCACACACAGGAGTCCCAAAGAGGGACAGGTCAGCCGAAATTGCCTAGGCAGAAGGCGACCTCTTAAACACCTAATACAACAACAACAACAACAGTTCTAGCAGAGAAGGGGTTTGACTCTCTTACAAAGCAGACCTCTCTCCCACAGCCCAGAGTGTGTACCGACTCTCTGTGGCACCCTCAGTTATTATCTAAGCATAAATTGTAAATTGTTAATTGTTCTTGTAAATAAAATTGTAATTAGTCTCCTGTGACTCTGGCTCTTTGCTGACTAATTCCCCAAGAAAACCAGCACGTCATTTGGAAGGTATTGTTCACCTAGAACAGTTCCATGATATAATCAACAAAGAAAGTATATTAGATTGAATTACAAATGTGCTATCACTTAAACAAAATTTTCCGTTATCCACGTAAGCCTAAACCTGGGAGAAATAAAGTTCTGTTCTGTTCTGAAGACGCCGTCATGATTAGTTGGCGCCAGTCTAGACTGTCCAATCAACGTGAATATACAAACCGTGATGTTACTTGACCAGTTGATGACACGTACCTGTCAAACTCAAAGTGCCCCTGGTCCTCCACCCACCATGTGTAATACTTTAGCGTACTTGATTGTTTAATTTGCAGTTTTATCACTGTTAGGCTGAGTGATGAGAGAATACATTTTGTTGTTTTTGTTAACGATCCTTTCCATTTTCAACGTGGTAACCTTATAAGTGATTAACTTTTTTATCATGATGAAATGAAACATATTAAAATAATCAGAGGGACTGACGATCGCATTTTTCGCATAAATGTCATGCTTGCATTAATTTCATGATTTATTGAAGATAGATTTGAACATTTCTGAGCAACGATCATGTTTGGGTAAGGGAAGTAATCTTGTCTCCGCTTGCAGTTGGATTCAGTTCCGAGATCGCAGCTTGACTGTTCGGTACGGCCAAAAGGCGGCATCTATGTTGTTCACGCTCCACTGATCACGGGGCCTCATTTGTCTGTATTCTGCTTATGAGCCGTGATGCGCATGAAACACGGGTGTCAAAACGAATATATCTACCAATTATATGTACGGTCAATTAGCCAGTCCAAGAGACAATACCCTGGTTCTACCACCTTTAGGTGTAATAACGTCGCATGCCCCTGATTCACGGTTTGTCTGATCTCCCGTCATAAAACCACGATGTTTATTTACCTGGAGCCTCCAACAGCAACGACTTCCTGTGTACATGTACGTACATGGCAATAAATGGTTTGACAGTTGTTTGACGGAATCAATCAATAATTATTGACACGGTGATGTAATTAAAATTTGTCACTATTCACAACTCCTATTTTTATTTTTCTATTGTTCAGCTGCATTTTCGACCAGTGTTATATGTATAAAAAATCTTCTCTTGTATTTATAAACCAAACCTAAAAACATTATATAAGAACAATTGTGTTTTTAAACCGTAAGTTTTCTATTAAAACAACCATGCAAGTAAGATTTCAGCCGTAATATTACTTTAGTCACTCCACAGATTACACATCTTATATGCTACAAACGCAGCGAATGTAATGCTACTACGTCACAGCTGCCAAGGTAATTAAGGGCTGGAATGTTTTTGTGAAGGCAGTTAGAGCAGACGAATTTCCCCCCTCGCTGTATAATGACGGTCGCTAACCATATATGTGTATTTTTATTGTTTTTGGCTTGATTTGATTGTCCTTTGGTGAAAACAAATGTTCAATTGTGAAAGCAAACCCTTTTCCCCTGAACGTTAAAAGACAGCTGACAACGTTTGGAGTCGTTTATATATTCGGAAATCCATATTATGGTTAATATTTATAATATAATATGGACAATGGTAAAATTCATTATCACAGTTTAAGTGCTATTCACAAATGTATGTAAATCTACTTCGTGATGAATGAAGCATGGCAATAAATGTATGCATCTGATTCTTCATTTGTTCTGTATTCTTTGACGAGAATGAGTTTCGTTAATGATGATCACTCTCACAGATTTTTTTATAAGAGGATAGGACTTTAACTGGAGAATAGTTATGAAAAATATATATATAAGTAAAGGCGGTCTGTGCACATGTGGTGAAACTGATACCTCATTGATTTGCTAATCGGGACTTGGAAATCATAATCTGTCATTAAATTGATTTTAAAATATATGGTTTTGACTGTAGTATGTCCTGACATCATAATATTATGTTGTAAACAACTTATCTTATCTTATGTTAAGTGAAACAATTATTGATAACTTCCTGAATTCCAATTGTTCAATGAACAGAATTATTCACAGCTCTGGCGTGAGACAACAATAAATTAGATGTTACCAAAGATTGTCCATTTTATGATCTTAGGCACATGTCAGCGCACTTACATGTGAGCCGTCTAGACGACTGTCTGTTTTGTAATTAAATGGCAGCTGCCATCCAGCCGAATACTTAATCTTGAGACCTAATAGTTGTCTCACAATTAACCAAAACATTAGCCCAAGAAACCAAACTCTAGCTCGCAAACACCCCTTACTCACCCCAATATCCCAAAGAATAACTAACTACCTCAATGAACACCAAACTCAAAATCTTAAACAAAACTGCAAAAAATCAAATATCTTCACCCCTAAACTAAAAATACCCAAAATAGATACAACGCTAGCTAACCTAATAAATAAACAAACCGACCCAAACATAGCTAAAACCACCACACTTGCATACATACACGAAAATTGGCCCAATGGGTGTCACATATACACTGACGGATCTTCAGACCCTATCTCCAACCACACAGGCCATACAACACAACCAGTTATAACCACACAATCTTACCGACTCCCTAACAACCAATCTATATTCACGGCCAAACTTATGGGCATGGCCTCAGCCCTGCATAACCAACAATCTAAAAACAACAATAAAATCCTAATTCTCACTGACTCCCTTAGTGGACTACAAGCTCTCCAAAACTAAAATACCCAAAAACGACCTAAATTAATAAACCAAATACTTAAAAGCTCCAACGACCAAACAAAAGCAGGCAAACAAATAACCTTCTTGTGGATCCCCGCCCACGTAGGAATTTACGGCAACGAAAGCACCGATAAAGCAGCTAAATTATCTCTTAAAATACCAGAAATAAGCCTAAACCTACCCATCTCAAAATCAGAAATTAAAAGTGTAAACAAACAAAAAATAACCAAAAAATGGCATAATCAATATCAAAACTCAAATAGCCAAATCAAAAAAGTGCTCAGAAAACCACTAGCCAAACCTAAAATCCTACACCCCTCTAAAAAAATTGACAGATTAATTACAAAACTCCAAACAGGACACACGAACCTAAATAACCACCTAAAAAAACTTAAAAGACACACCACAGGCAACTGCCCCCACTGCAAACAACCCGAAACCACAGAACACGCACTCATCCACTGCACCCACTACCAAACACACAGAACCACACTACAAACCACCCTCAATCTAAATAAGGTTCCTACTTTAGATGAAATACTAAACCCTCAAAATAAACTAGAAAACTTCCAAGGCCCTAGGCGTATTCCTAATAAAAACAGACCTAATTAAGCGCATCTAAAATTAATTAATCTACCAATCCAAAATCCAATAAACATACAAATACCCACCTCACCCGGCTCCCTTAGTTCCCTCCTCCACCCACCTCGGCATTTATTCCAAATTTAAAAATCTCAAAAATTCAATATAAGCAACCCCTGAAAGCCCCCTCTTGGGTTGCACACACCACTTTCACACTTTTCGGAATACACTAATTGGTCCGGCCAGGCCCGTGTGTGAAATACGCTGCAGTCAGAAAGCGCATGTTAAATCTTCTATATCAGTCAGTAGCTGTCTCAGCACTATACAATCAGCAATCTAAAAAACAACAAAAAATCCTCATCCTAACCGACTCCCTCAGTGGACTACAAGCCCTCAAAAATAAAAACACTAAAAACCACCCCAAACTAATAAATCAAATACTCAATAGCTCAAACAACTTAACTGGGGCAGGTAAACAAATAGAGTTCATTTGGACCCCGGCCCACGTAGGAATCTTTGGAAATGAAAAGGCAGATAAAACAGCCAAATTAACTCCCAGAAATAAGCTTAAACTTACCCAGCTCAAAATCAGAAATCAAAAGTCTCATTAAACAAAAAATCAACAAAAAATGGCAAAATATATACCAAAACTTAAATAACCAAATCAGGAAATACTAAAAAAACAACTAAATAAACCAAAAATACTACACCCATCCAATAAAATCGACAGAATAATTACTAAACTACAAACAGGCCACACCAAACTAAATAATCACCGTAAAATAGCTAATCTACACACAACAGGAAACTGCCCACATTGCAAACAACAAGAAACACCAGAACACGTACTCATTCACTGCACACACTACCAAACACACCGAACAACACTACAGACCACCCTAAATCTCAAAACCGGACTTACACCAGAATCAATCCTAAATCCACAAAATAAATTAGAAAAAATCAAAGCCTTAGGTTTATACCTAATTAAAACAGGACTAATTAGTCGCATTTAAACCCCAAATAAAATCATAAAACCAAAACTACCTAATCTAACAACCACCCAACACACACAGCTCCCTTAGTTTCAAAATTACTATATAAGCAACCCCTAAAGCCCCTAATTCATAGTCTTTTTATTGTTCAAAATACTGATAAAACATATTTTAACTTGTTCCTTCTAACCATATTTCCAAACAATTCCAAACCATTCCAAACCATTCCAAGTCATTCCAAACATTTCCAGTGTTGGAAATATGTTTGGAAATGTTGCCATTCCAATTTTGGATTTTTTTGAAAGATTGATCTTTCCAAGCTTTGGAAAGTTTGGAATGATCGATCTTTCCAAAGCATTCCAACGTTCATTCCAAATTGGAATGGACGCTATTTGGTCTTGTGTTTTCTCTGTCAAGAACAAGTAGTAATATGCATTAAGGAGTAATGCAGGATAAGTAAAAAATATGACAAATATGTACACAATACTGCAAATATTTCGTAATTTTGTCTCTGTCAGCATTTAAAATGGGTGGATGGCAAATCTGACAGCATGTACGTGTATTTCTCTAGATACAGATGTAGCATAAAGATCTGAACCTTTTCCATGTTATGATCCAGGATAAATCATATTAAAGGTATTAATCTCTTCATAACAAACAAATGTATACAATGTATCTGTTTATTATAGGGTGGGGACAATATCAGTTTGCATGTTATGGTCAAGGTATGTGGGGAAGCTAATACAACCAAATATGGTTGATATCTATTTCTTAGTTCCAGAGAAGAAGTTGTTTAAAGCAATATAGCAAAATTACCCCTATTTGGCCAAGAGCCTCAGCCCCTTGATGAGTCAGCCCCACCATTTATACAATTTTGAATCCTCACCACCGGAGAATGCTTCCAACCAAATATGGTTGATATCTATCTCTTAGTTCCAGAGAAGAAGTTGTTTAAAGCAATATAGCCAAATTACTCCCATTCGGCCCAGCCCCTCAGCCCCTGGGGGGGGTGTCAGCCCTGCCATTGGTACATTTTACAATTTTCAATCCCCACCACCCAGGGATGCTTCCAACCAAATATGGTTAATATCTATTTCTTAGTTCCAGAGAAGAAGTCGTTTAAAGCAATATAGCCAAATTACCCCTATTTGGCCCCGCCCCTCAGCCCCTGGGGGGATCAGCCCCACCGTTTGTACAATCTTGAATCCCCACCACCTAGGCATGCTTCCAACCAAATACGGTTGATATCTATTTCTTAGTTCCAGAGAAGAAGTCGTTTAAAGCAATACATTGTATAGCCAAATTATCCCTAGTTGGCCCGGCTCCTCAGCCCCTGGGGGGGGGGGGGGAGTCAGCCCCACCATTGTACAATTTTGAATCCCCACCACCTACGGATGTTTCAGTCAAATTTCGTTAATTACCAATTTGTGGTTCAGAAGAAGAAGTAACAACAATAACAATAAACTGTTGACGAACAGACGCCGGACAGATGACGGACGCCACAGAATGGCATAAGCTCACCTTGGTCCTTCGAACCCGGTGAGCTAATAATGTGTATTCGATGATATATATACATTCCTAACTGGTTATCAATTATCTTGTGCAATCACAGCATGTACCATGTACATTAGACTCACGGAATATACTATTTGAGCAAACCAATCATAGTGCCATTATCACAGTTTCAATGAAAGGAAAAACAAATCGCAATCAAACTTTACAGCACATTGTATCCATAAAGGTATTGCTGTCATCATTTAAGAAGTTATGATGATGTTTTCAATAGTTGTATTATGTTTGTATCGCATGTACCATCGACAGACACGGGGACCGCAAGCTACCACATGTGAAACCAACCTTAACACAATTTGTTTACAAGTTAGATGTCGTGGCAACATTATTGAAATCTCCTTTTGCAACAAAAAGTGAAACAGGTAGCTTACGCAATCACACATGACTTTGTCAGTTCATATTTAAAAAAGCAGCAGTTATTTGTTGAAATGGGCGAGCATGTAGACAACTTGTAGACAAGAAATCGCAGCACAGCTATGATGCGAACGTGCCCTGTTGATCACTTCGGTCTTGGCCATTCAAGGTTTAAGTTTTGATCATGAACTTCCTGTCCATAAATAAACACTATACCACCTTAATACAATAATCATAGCTATCTTTCCATATCACTTGTCACTTCAAAGTGGAAGTGGAAAATACAAATTAAGTTTACAAAATGACATGACTCCCTGATGGGTGGTGGTCAGTGCACATGACTTAACCAAATGTCCAAATGAATTACAAATGGCCCCTATAGGAGGGTATTAGAACTTTCAGCACACCCACTGGTACATCATCATCCATTGTAGCAAACTTTAATGGGCCAAATAACATCTGATACTGAATAATAAATAATTGATTTACCAAATAGTTGTTAGAGATTCTATGAGCCTCAATATCATTCTCAGCATGAGGGAGTATCACGCAACTGCTTTCAAACGCAGTCAAATCTCTCCCATCCTCATCTTTGCTTGCTGCATTTGACTTGCGGGACTTGCCATGGCCCTGTAGTGTGCTGTCTGATGAGAAGTCCATCGCTGAGTCAGACTGACCACCTGCCGCTTCGCTTTTTCTCTGATCAATGGATGCCATCTTGTCTCAGTTGAGTTGAGCAGGTGATCAACTTTCACTTTTACTTACAGTCCTTAAAAACAATAACACAACATTGATAAACAGAGTAATTACTATTTTACTACGAATAATATATTCTGATATCATGTTATTTTAATTGCAGGTTTTACTATATACATGTATCTTCAAAATAATGATAATCATAACCAGTGTTAGGCGATAGCACTCAAGGGAATGGGGACAAAACATGTTCTCACGATGTCCTACGATCAAATCAATATCATTTTGTTACCAGACAAGTAACACTACCTGTAAATTCCAAACTGTAACTGAGATGCTAATTGGTCTTGGACATTATATATAAGAATATGCTTAAGAAATGTAGTTTGTTATTGAGCTTGATCAGTGTTTCTATATGGCATGCACACACTGAAATTGATTCAAGTTCAACAATAACTGTTATGTCCTGTCTGTAAATTAATCCAAGGCTAACAGGACTGATGCTCAAACTCAACCTGTCCTTACTTATGCCACAGATTGTCTACAGTACAATCAGACTTTCATCAGACTATGTGGTGAATTGTTGATGAGATGAATGCTACTGTGACCCATGAACATTCAAAGAACTTTGCACTGTGACACTAATGAAACTAACTTGTCTAGACATTCGAGTCAACAGTTGAAACCTATGTCAATCCAATAAACAAATATCAAACAATACTTATAATTGTGTATTATCATGATCATTCTAAGAATATTACCTCTTTTACATCATAGACATAACATCCTGTTGAAGCTAACAATCACACAATAGAATGTTATAAATTTTCAACAGCCAACATATCTAACAGTTGTGAGGAAAACCCATCCTGCGCAGGAAAAGCAACTGCGCATATTAAATATTAAATTGAGGCGAGAAACCATCACTTCTTTCAAACCATGACCCTGACATCAACTAGATGCAATTATTTGGGGAGGTGGGAGGGACTACTTCCTGATGTAATAGAGGTAGTATTCTTAGAATTATACACAATGATAATTATTGTTTTCATGATTTCTTTCAAATACCCTACCTCAATTACATCATAGTCAGTATACACCAGAGGGACCGATTGGATCTGGCATTTAGTATTCCTAGATAGTTAGCATTTGTGAAGGAGGAATACATATGTACATGTATGCATTTTTTTAAAAAAGGAAATGATTTGCCAGTTATATTGACCTTCGAGATTAGGCATTTATGATGTCATCTTACTTTGGGATGAGTCAGTTTGTAGCCTTTTTGTGATATTTTTGTGACGTCACTTCCGGTTTGAGGTCAATTTCTGACACCACTTCCTGTTATATAACCGCTTCTAGGCTTTATTATTGACATCACTTACTGATAATGTCACTTCCGTTTTGCCCTTGGATAGTGATATTTAACATATATTTTGACATTATTCCAGTACATATGTCTCCTGATGTCACTTCTGGAGGTAGTACAATGATACATCCCAGACTATCATGTAGATACCTTATATATCAACTTAAATCCCTTCCATCCCTGAGTCCAGCGTTGCCAGTGATCTACCCACTCACTTAGCAGACTAGGGATCAGATGGCAGACTTACCTTGAGTTCTTAGGTACTTCTGGTATCTATGACATCCCCCTCCTAAGTTCCCAAAAGAGTGAGTGAGTGAGTGAGTGAGTATGGTGTTACGCCGATTTGAGAAATATTCCAGCAATATCAGCGGGGGACACCAGAAATGGGCTTCAACACATTGTACCCATGTCAGGAATCGAACCCGGGCCTTCGGCGTGACTAGTGAACGCTTTAACCACTAGGCTACCCGACCGCCCCAGTTCCCAAAAGAGGAGGGGCGGCAGGGCTACTTGGTCATTATAGTCCTTCCAGGTAAGTTTGAACGTCACGCAAGTAAAAGTTTGAAAACATAGTGTGGGATTTCCAGTGACAGCTTGCCACCATTTGTGAACTAGAGGCTGAACTAGATAATCTTTGTTGAGTACTTTCAGGTTGATTGTCATGCACATTTCCGATGTATTTTTCTTCAGAAACAGGAAGACTGGTGAGTAGAATCCGGGAGTGGTTCTTCTAATGCGCTGATTGCTCCCTCATCTTGTAAATTGTGCATGGCCAAGTTCGAGGTTTCTAGCTTGATCCCTGTCAGATGGAAACGGCATCCTATAAGGTGAATTACAAGACTTGGTCGTGGTACAAAATTGAGCTTGTACCCTCTTCTTACAACTTCAAGCAGCCAGGTGTCATCGGTGATGGTTTTCCAGTTTGCTGCATACTACATCAGATCACCTCCAATTGGACCCAGGGTTAGCGTCATGTTGAATATGGTAGTGTTGAATCTAGGAACATGAGACAGGCAAGGTCAGCAAGATTTGGAGAGAAGTGTGGAACTTTTGATGAGTCACGTGCGACAAGGTCTGCCTCTGGGGACACCTCTAACTCTGCCACACTGTGAAGGGCTGCTGGCTCTAGAAGACTCTGGCCTTGGGAAGTGAAGATCTACTATCTCTCCAGGCTAGAGCATGACATGTCTTCTCTTGGGAGGACCTCGCTGAATCTGGTAGTCTGGCGGTCACATCTGAATCTTCAACATCATGCTGACAGCAGACTCCTGGAACTATCTTGTTGGTTACCCTGATGATCCCTTCCTTTTGTCTCCCATTTAGGATCTGTGGAGCTGTAATAGGCTGCAACAATATGGACCTCTTCAGCGGCAACTGGAAGAATGTGACATACTTGCTGATTCCATTCCATTAGTAAGAGCTGTGCCAACATCCATGTGATTGGAGGTCTTCCAGCATCTTCAAGGTATGGTCCCGTGAAGAGCTGTGAATGAATCCCACCTGCTGCAGGGTCATGTTGCATTGTGACACTGAGGGAAGACCTGCGCTCTGGTTAGTCGGAAGGAATGCCTGCAGTAATCAAGTTGATGAAAGAGCTGATATTAAACATGTTTCTGTTGCCCTAATTATAGCCAACTCTACTTGCATCCAGGTGTTGGGCTTCTTTACCAGATCATAGAAGTCATCAATCATAGTGGGAAAGGAGCGTCATGCATCTTGTAAGGCACTCTTGTTGATAGATGGCATCCTGAGTCTAATGTTGTGTGCAGGTGATCCCTTTTGTGACGCTTCGATCTTGTTAATTACATTGTCTATGTATCATAGGAAGAGAAGAGTGTGCAATTCCTCAGCATTTGGCTCCTCATGTTCTAGCAACGACTTGCTAGGTTGTTGCTCCATAAAGTCAGTGGTACAATTCCTCAATAATGTCTTTTATTGTGTAATCATTAGGTTTAAAGATCTCAGGAATAGATTCTATTTCACGATACAGAAGTACACAACCTAGGCAAGCTGCACTGATGCGAGCTGTGATGATGTGGAGTAGTATTATCTCGGCCATCAAATCTGTGGCTTGCGGAACATGCCGTATCACAGGAGTGAGTTTGTGATGTACTATCATGTACACCTGGCTGGACCGTGTAACGGTATGAAATGGAGCACACTTATGAGGTCTTGCACCACTTACACAGGAATCTGTTTCAACACGTTTTGTATCATGGTGACATCTAGGTAGAGAGTGGTATCTTCCTCCACGACCACTGCGATGGGATGCCCATGATGCATAATCTTCCTCATGATGAGTGTGGTAAGACAGGGATCTTCGAGATTCACGATGATTGCTGATAGACCTATTTATGGTGCTCATAATTTCCTAACTGCTTGCCTGGGTGCATAGTAGCTCCTAGATGATACCATGTCATACTCCACTGATGATCACATAGATTTAGGAGATAAACATACTGTGTTTTCAATGTAGAGCTAGGTTACCCCGCTAAATTGAATTTGGAACCGAACACGCAGCGTAAGGTTTCAAATGTTAAATTTGATACTCAAGCAGTTTGTTTACACTGTAATACTTCACTCGAACATATGACAGGCATTGAAAGCATATAAGCACGGCAACTTGGTAAGCTAACATGAGGTGGGCAGCCCTAAAGAAAACAAAGCAAGCTTTGCAAGGCTTTCGCTCCACATCGCACGTCACAATTATGATGTCATATCGCTCTTTGTGACGCTCTTTGTGACGCTCTTTGTGACGCAAAACATATGACGCCACAGTCGTATATATAAAAGCGCCAAAATTTCAAGCTCTCTGTTCTCTCCTAAACGTAAATACATTCCCTTTGTTGATTTCTGTCGTGTTTTTCTGCACGAAATGTATTGCCACACATACTTTGAATATTGTAGTAACCGCATCTGTGCATTTTGTAACCTGTAATTGTAGATTTAGTTATTTAAATATGCCTACCGACAATGACTGAAAATAGTACTATTCTATGAATATTAGCTTCCGCGGTGATGCGGCCGTCAAACCATCTGTTTCAATCAAAGGGGGTTTATTGTGATTTAATAGCCTCTGATTGACCAATCAGAATCGAGTAACTTCCAAATTCAAAGTAGAATTATTAATATCCTTTGGTTGGTTGAATGTTCTAGGTGCAATAGATACTGATGGAAAACTTATTGTCTATAATTTCTGTCAGGGATGATGTGATTTTGTTTGTTAACTCATTAAGGGTAATGGGGGAAGAGGGGCAGCTGGAGCAGAGTTTCTTATTTTAAGGCTAGAGGATCCACCGTAGATTTCAGCGGCCTCTTGCAAACCAGAAAGGTATGTCTGCTCCTTTACCAATACGAGAGGGTGGAATGAACAGAGCGATCTGCCCTCAAATGGAGAGATTGTGCCCCTGTGTTTATCCCCAAAACGTTTCGCAGTGGTGAGTACAAAACCAGATTGAAACACTTTCCCCTTCTTATCAGTAGAAGAAGTCATAGATGACCTGGTACTTCTAGAAGAATCACAGTTTGTATGCCATGCCTTGGAAATCTTTTCAAACTTTTCTCTCGCTAATTTATTGCAATAGTTGCATCTTGAATTTGGTATGCATGTGCTCTTCCTGTATGTCTGGCCTCCCTGATGTGGATCACCTATCTTTGACGCGGGGCGGTCGGGTAGCCTAGTGGTTAAAGCATTCGCTCATCATGCCGAAGACCCGGGTTCGATTCCCGACATGGGTACAATGTGTCAAGCCCATTTCTGGTGTCCCCCGTCGTGATATTGCTGGAATATTGCTAAAAGCGGCGTAAAACCATACTCACTCACTCACTCATCTTTGCCGCACCCTGAGCATACACTAGTCAGCGATGGGGATGAAGGCTTCATCTCCCTAAATATGTTTTCTAAACTACCTACTTACTAGATCGTCCTTTCAGCCCCTGATCTGCTGTAGACTGCTATTTAAGATGATGTGAGTGGACTTAACAGTGTGAAACAGAAACCAAAACATGTTCAGATTTGAGTAAAAATATTTACTTTGTTGACTCTGGACACACAGGAAAGAAGTGATGATTTCCCGCCTTGCAGTTGCATTTCCTGCAGAGGATAGGGTTTTCCTCACAACCATCAGACATGTTGGCAGTGAAGAGCACCTCTGTTGATAATTTATCAAATCTGATAGTGTGATTGTCTGCGTAAACAGGAATTTATGGCTATGATGTAATAGAGGTTGGGAAATCAAATAAATACTTCTGAAACAAGAAATAATAGTATGAATAGCGAATGCAGTTCACAACAGGCAAAGTCATTCGCAAATGAAGTGAGCTCTATAGGCAGTACATGTGTATATGGTACATGACATGTTTCCTAGGTTTAAAGAGTAATCATGGTAATTACAGATTGCAGGATATAGCCTTCCAAGTTAAAAAACTTTGTTTCCAGTCATGATCACATTGGCCGACATCTTACAGGAAGTTCATCTTAACTAATAACAAACATCGTCTAAGGCACCGCGATTCGCTGTGCAGAGTTTGCGTCCCTTGGGCACGCCAGAAACCTATGATAGTGGGTTTGAATCTTGGTTCTCCCCAATTATGTTTCTAGGTTTGTCAGCACCATACCCATGCTGGTGGGTTTCACCAAAATGGTAAACGTGTGAGACCTGCATCACTTTGGGCTTTCCTCCCACATTAAGCTGACACGCCGCAATATAACTGTAATACTGTTAAGAGCGGTGTTAAACCCAACTCACTCACTCAAAAACTGAATTCAAGAATATTAAGTTAAAACATCTTGAAAGAATTTCTGACTGACATCAACTTGCATTGAGCCTCGCACATGATTTGATATCAATCATAGATGGTAATCCATCCAGCAATACTGAATGGATGGCATACCTTTAGTGCCACAAAAACTACATGTCACAAAACCCTATGATGTTAGCCAAGCAACAAGATAGCTGGGGTCATGGTGTGTCGTAAGCTCCTCACACTGGAACAGTGTCCTCACAAGCTAAGTGAAGTTTATAATTTTCAGAATAGAATAACTGAAAATAGCCATTCCACAAGCACCAGTCCAAAACATTTGTTTTGTCACTGTTTTTTATTTATTGTGTCTGTGAGGATTCAATATATCAAGTTGTATATATAGATGGAATTTAACATACGCCTTATATTTTTATAAATAACTGTGTCATGCATGGCTCTGTAGCTCATCTGGATATGTAGTCAACAAAGGGGACAGCCAGCCACTAACCAAAAGTTGGTATCAGAACGGACATATAAATCTTTTCTGCATAAATACTGAGGAGTTGAACAAATCGTGATGTTATCCTAAGAAGGAAAAATACATGCAAAACTTATGCTCAATCAGTTATGTCAGATTTTGTTAATACATGGCCAAATTTAAGGTCCCAAATATATTTTGATAATTTGTGATCAAATTAAATCTGCATAATCCAGATTTTCTACACTTCAGATTCTAGACTAAAATTAAGTACAAAGGACTAATTCATCATGTAATTGATGCGCCCTATAATCAGGATGAACTTTTCACACATCTCACTTGGAGGTCCGGTAGCCTGTTTTCATCCACAAACAATCCGTTTACAACATAGATTTATGTAAGGAATGGCCTCGCCTCAGCAGTAACATAGCTTTGATGACAGAAAACATATCTATATGCTATTACCATGGAGTGTGTCACTGCATATTTGGTACAGTAATTGCTACAATGGCAAACTGGGTCATAAATGGGTTCGTATGAGCATGAAGTGAGAATCTGTCTTATTGTCTTATGAAAGAAGAAGCGCTTAAAATATCCTTCAGAATTGGTGATCTTAAAGCAACCCATAGATGGTCCACATCTTTCTAAGAAAACCAAACTTAACATTGAGCAGCTTTAGGTAAGTGATGAAAGGGATGGGGTGAACACCAGGATTGTTGATGACTTCAAAACTTGTTTACAAACCATATTCTGTCTGAGAATTTCTCTCGTCTGAAACTTCAGCAGTTCTCTAACAACAACAATATACATTAATAAATCAATAATCTATGAAATAAACTGTATTCAATTTATATTCTTCATATCCTGCGAGAGATGCCAAGGGTCCTAACTTTTCTTTGAATTGATTTCCCCCGCAGCTGGATTGTAGATTCCCCAATACCTGTGTGTAATACACAATCCAAGTTTAATACCCCAATACCTGTTGAAGAAATACACAGAAAGTATGTTTCAAGCCTCGAAACAAGTTGTTAAAGGGAGGCAATCATATCTATTATCATTGTTGTAAGCGACCTGTTACTGACGCTCAAATGTCAAAACAAAAGCGAATAATCTTGTGAGGGAAATGGCTGATACTGGAAATTTTAGAATAAATTGTATAATTTATATACTTATCCCATCTCACACTTTGCATTTCTACCTTCTACTTTGATCCTATGTTTCAGAAGCTGAAATCATGTTTCCAGCTTCTGAAAATAAAAATAGCCACTCAAGCCCCCCTGCATCTCCATGGTTATGTCCAAAAGCTAGGTCAATTACGTGCCTCTCGTGCACGCAGTGCCTGCTTGAACTGACCACAGGTGCGCCTCTACCAATTCATTCTCTTTTGCAGAGCTTTATAAGGCTAGAGTAAATGAGATGCGGGGATGGTCAGGTGGGCCTATCGCGTGTGAGATAGGATAAGTATGTAAATACATTTGTATACCATTTATACTAAAATTTCCAAATTTTTAAACTTATCCTATCTAACACTTTGCATTTTATCCTACGGTTGGATGTACATTGTATAGACTACAACCATGAGATATGCACGAGGAAGCCGGGTCTAGACAGTGTAATTTTGAATTTGTTTTAGAATTTTGAAAACTGTCTTGCATCTAAAAGACATGAAATCATGAGCGGGAAAAACACACACGATCAACTGGTGTTAACGATCCTGATATGTTACTCAAACGAAACAGCATGAGATTGGGTATACATGCAGAACATTTTTTTACGTATATCATCGTACATCTGGAACGACCGCATAGCTGTAAACCGTAAGCGAAATGGCAGACAACTTAAAATCCGACCTGGAAGGGCATCGATTCTTCAAACAAAACACAGCAACTATCTCCCACGGACCATAGAGTACGCTAGGTTTGGTAACTCTTTTAACACTTCGTCATGGTTATCAAACACATTCGAGTGTATGGAGTGAACCCAAACAAGAAGAGGAATGATCAACAGTATTGTAAATTTTCTAATAAATTGGATATGTATATATACTTATCCTATCTCACACCATACATTTCTTCTTATTCTTCGATCTTGGTGTGGAAATGTCCTAGAACTAAGTTTCCATCTTCAAAAACACCACTCACCCAAACACATCCCATACATCACCAAATCATCACTGTGATCATGGTTCACGCACCACTAAAATCCTGTGCGACCCGACCCAAGCGACCTGATCACCTGACATATTCAGCACCCTCGTTCTCAATCTAGGCTGGTGTAACTGTGATGCGGGGATGGTTGGGTGGGCATTTAGCGTGTGCGATAGGATAAGTATATAAATATACAATTTATGAGAAAATTTACAAATTTTAAAACTTATTCTATCTCACACAATGCATTTATCCCACAGTTGGATGGTGGCGCGCAGATACCCTAGCCTGTTAGGACCTCAACCGTGTGACGTACACGAGGAAGCTGGACCTTATCAGGAAATTCAAAGGATTTTACAAGGATAAGTGATAAACTCGTGTAAGCGTTTCTTAAAAAAACCCTCTTTGTGCTACCAAGAGATAAGAACCATTATAAGAAAGACCGCGTAACCATGAGCCAGGCGACACCTACTCGGTCACGACTTAAACCTCACCGCGGATAGGAGGAGGTGTTTTGTTTCAAACACCCTGTCCCCCGTTTACGTTCTACAAGACAGATCTCACACATACGCTCCCAAGGACGTAAGGTGGACCAGCTTGGCATCTCTTTTTTCGCTTCATCAACCTATCAAACTCACATAGAGATTGAATAAGGTAAGAACATGAAGAGCAAACGATCGACGATACCCGTTTATCACACAGGTCTTCGATCAACTACTGAGACATCACATGTGCAAAAGACAGAGGTGAGCAGGTAGAAGATTGGGACACCATTTAAACAAATGGCCGCACTGGATGGTGGTTTCTATTGACGTAGACCAAAGTCCCAACAGACAAGCATATATATCCTTCCTCTGGGAGATTGTCTGGGACACCAGATTAACATAAGCAATAAATGAAAATATTGCAGTATATACAGGAAACCAGACTTGGGACTTGTAGTCCGCTGGGCTTCCTCATCGGCGCTGTGTGGCTGCTGTGACCTTGGACGTCGGCGACTGAGATTCCGAAAGGAGTAGGAGCCAAAGACCATATCAGATCGCCAGAACATCCCTCCATGATGGCTGAAAGTGTGCAATACTATGCAACGCCAAGGTGGAAGTCACTGCCCTCGTCTCATGAGGATTGGAAGCAGTTGGGGTGGTAGTCCCTCAAAGGTGTGGACCCTGAGGATGATAGAACGCAGCCAGTGGAGATGGTGGTTCAAGATACATCAGAAGTTGCAGCCGTCGACAAGTGGATGAAAAACATGCTTTGACAGTGATGGATGGTCTCAGATGCTTGTAGGCTCAGGCTGGGCAAAGTGAGATGTCTTCCACGACATCAGCTCTCAATCAATGAGAGTGGTGGAGGCTGAAAAGACATTCCGGTTGTCCTTGAATGCTTATCTTGTTGAAGACGCTGAAACCGGACTCAACTGACGTCTCAGCCGCTCCCAGTATGTGTCTTGCCTATATCGGTAAGTTGAGCTTGTCAACCAAAGGTGAAAAGTCAACTGCAGGAGGGTCTCTGATTTCATCGTGCCTTGAAGCTGTATAGTGTACCGTGGTATGCTATAGTTGAAATGAGTGTCCCGATCATCAGATGTTGGTTTCTTGAGTGTGGGGTTCGATGAAAAATTGCCCGGATTACAGCCTCATATTCCAGATAATTGATCTGGTTAAGCTGTCTGCTTCTGACCATAGGCCTGATATTACGAGGGCTGGCTGGAAAGTTCTAAGCCTAAGTTTCAAAGACCCGTAACAAGTCGATGGTTTTCATTCATTTCTCCATATAGTCCCTTTCCAGGTTTACACACTTTTGCCAGCGATGCTGCAAGGCCTGGATGCCGGTCAAGAAGAATTTTCTTCAGCCACCCTAAAAAAGTCATTCACAGCGAAAATGACTTCATCATTACTAGGAAAATGGCGACCAGCTAGTTCCTTTTTCATTTTGGGAAACAGGTGGAAGTCTGACGGGGCCAAATCGGGTGAATACGGGGGATGGTCAATGAGTTAAAATCCACAATAATGGATTGCTGACATGGCAACCACCGATTTGTGAACAGGAGCATTGTCTTGGTGGAACAGGACTCCTTTAGTGAGCATTCCCCGTCGCTTAGCTTTGTTCCATTGATAGTCTGGCCTTTTACAAGATAGTCAATCAGCAGAATACCCTTGGAATCCCAAAAGACTGAAGTCATCACCTTTCCAGCAGAAGGAACTGACTTTGCTTTTTGGGGGGATGGTGATTCCGGATGCTTCCATTGTTTAGACTGAATTTTGGTTTCTGGTTGAAAGTGATGAATCCAGGTCTCATCCATGATTACAAATCGGGCCAAAAAATCATCGGGATCTGCTTCATAAGAGCATAAATTGTCACGAGATGTCAGGAATCTGACACGTTTCTGATCCGCTGTCAAGAGCTTTGTCACCCATGTTGCAGAAACTTTTGTCATTCCCAACTCATTGGTGATAATGTGCTCAACCATCTCATGAGAGATGCCCACAACACTGGCGATCTCTCGGGTGGTCAATCGTCGATCAGCCATCACCATGTCATGCACCTGGGTAATGTTTTCCGGAATGGTTGCTGTTGAAGGCCTTCCTGGACGCGGGTCATCGTCAATGTAAGGCTCTCTCTGCCACGCTTGAATTCCGCAGCCCACTTCTTTACAGTGGAAAAGGAAGCAGCATCATCCCCTAAACTGGAGACCATGTCAGCATGTATCTGTGTTGGAGTTAGCCCTTTCAGTTGCAGGTACTTGATGACTGCCCTATAGCCAGTTTTGTCCATTTCTGGTGATTTCAAGGGTAGGTTCACAAGATGGTACAAAACAATAATAACACTACAGTTGCAGTTCTTATGTCTATGATTCAATAAATGATTGTACTTGTTGATGGCAAAAGTTTGTTTCAATCCGATTGAGATATCCCACTTAGGCTTAGAACTTTTCAGCCAGCCCTCGTACTTCCAAGTTGAAGTGAGCTCCCCGACCTTGAAGTGGTGGTTATTGTATTCCGTCTTGTGTAAAATCGATTCCACTGTTCTTCACAAGAGGTGTTTCCTAAGTGTGTTCTGGTACTAGGATGTTAGTCTGGCTCATTAGACTTGATCCCAAGGAATGGAGATCCTGGAATGGTTGTAATTCGGACTTCTGATAATTTATTAACCATTGTAGTTGAGTTAATATTTTCCAGGTAAAAATTGTAGTCAGAGTAATTGTTGATATCGGGTTGAATCCCTTCATGCAGGTAAAATGTATAACGGATTCCTGTGTGACGAACAGCAATTGGTTTAGTCACTCGTGTACATAGCCATGGGTTGAAGCAATTCAAAGGGTAGTGTACCGCCAGTGACAAGAAGGGTGGCTTTCCTTCCAGTTGTGGAAGTCCAGGCTGTCGCCTGCTGACTGGTGACGGTTGAAAAGGGGTGACGGTTGGAATGGGGTAGCGGAGAGGTCGTCCGAAGTGTAATAGCACGACAACATGCACGAAAACTGTAAACAACGCCTTGAACCGACCAACAGTCGCCTTTATCGAACAATCAGCAAAGTAAGTTGAGTTCCAGTTCTGACAAGGTGCTACACAGTAGACATCGTTATTAACACCACACACTCTTCGTGGTAATGGTAAACTTTAGTAGTGAAGTCGTGTAAAACATGATCACAGTGGTGATTTGGTGATGTATGGGATGTGTTTATGTGAGTCACTCAGGGCTCGAAAAATTTGTTCAACCCTACTTGTCCTGCAGGGCAAGTACTTTTTATTTTGTACTCGTCCTGCCAAATTTTCACTTGCCCTATTGCTCAATGCTGAACAGACAATATCATGTATCATGTACCATGTAACCACTCAAAACAAAGTAAATAAATTGAACCATCTGCTAAAATACTGACAAGCCTACTGTTTTCCAAATCCTGAGCAGTTTCTTTCTTCAACACATCTGCTATAGATTGGGTGAATGCCGTGCAAGCATGATCATTCAAATAATTTGTATCAAGTATTACACCATTCTTAGACTGCAACTGACAAAAACTTGGAAATTTTGAAAATGGTTCCCCTTCTATTGCAATATAGTAGGCTGTTGTGAATAGCTTTTCATAAACTTCTCTGTTTTTTTCGTCAACTTTTTGCATTGACTTGGCAAACTGCGCAGTCTGGGGTTTGTTAAATTTTTTATCATGTTCACAGCACTGAATATGCTTCCTACTTTTAGCGTGAAATTTCAAAGTTTCTTTTCTGAAATTATGATGTAAACCAGTTACGAGTCCACATTTGGGATCAGATAGTTTGGGGTATTTTCGACAGACAGTGCAATACAACTTGCTGTCATCATCGTCAAATTTTGCCCATTCAAATTCACTCAACCACGCAGATTGTACAACACGTTTTCGCTCTTGTGTATCGTATTGTTTTTGACTAAGTTTTCGTTTCTCCGCCTGTGCAGTCAACTTTTTGTCGGCACGACCCTCCGACGAGAAAAACTTTCTCATTTCCGCCATTTTGGTTTACCGTATTTTCTTGAGTATAGTGCGCACCTTTTTATCCAAAAACACAGCTGTGTAGAAGGGGGTGCGCATTATACACGAAATAATGAGTTTTGATGTTTTTTCCCCCATGGAAAGAGTGTGAGCGCTGAACACCGGAAATACCATGTCAACAAATCCATACTGAAGTACGCAAATTAGTCATGTAATTTACACTGTCTGGCTATAAAAAGTGTTCTTTGTATATCTGGACTTATGTTTGTAACTTATTTTATTAATTTTATTCAAAATTCCTTTTAATATTGTTTCAATTAATTTCGGCGAAATCGTGTGTGAAGCGATCGGAAGATCGCACAACTCACCGTTATTAACAGCAACCACGGTCAGATTACCGCTATTGACGCCTTGAAACAAACTTTAGTTGACAGAGAATGGATACATATATCATAAATGACATACTTCGACTCGTTAAAAGTCATATTTGTTTTTGTTGGACGATTCTATGTCAACACGTAATTCTCGCGATCACGTGCACGGGAGCCTTGACGGTGACTGGTCGGACTGGTTCCATGTAAAAAATAATACCCGGCAATAGCGATCAGCTGCTTCGCTTAGGGTTATTATTATTTTTAAAATGTTGAGTGAAAGCTGCATCTAAATAAACAAGATATTGGAATATATGGCTATTATTCCTGATAAAAAAAATAGTTTCAAATACAATTTTTGACGATCCTTGCATTAAAAGTTATATCATTTGGGTGTGTCTTGCTCGAATCACCGGTAGTTAGCAACCGGCCGCTTACATCAATAAATAAAGACTGGTTTCAGCGCAAAGCCTGCGCAAAGATACATCAAGAGACAAACCTCAGCCTAATGTGTTAATGCTATGCGCGACATAAATGTCGATCGGCTGAATGGCCATGATTTCCGTGTCAATATATCGCACATCAAAACAAATATAAATTAAACTGCTGTGAGTATCTGCTGAGTATTTGATAATTTTAGCTTGCCCGACATCAGTTACCACTCGTCAATACGAGCGGACGAGTGGATTTTTCGAGCCCTGTCTGAGTGGTGTTTTTGAAGCTGGAAACTTTGTACTAGGACGTTTCCACACCAAGATCGAAGAATAAGAAGAAATGCATAGTGTGAGATAGGATAAGTTTAAAAATTTCCATAGCAATGGACCTTCAAACCCAAACCCTACTCACAGATACCTGAGGCAGAGGTGAGCGGAATAAAGGTTTGGGACATCGATCTTTTGCGGCTGTTGTTGTTTTTGTTTTGTTTTTTGATCGGCCGCACCGACTGGTGCCTTCATATATTAAGACTAAAAAGTCTCTACAGATGAGTTCATCCACCCTCCAAATGGGACTCAATGTGGGAAACCCGAACAATAAAAAAACATGTAATACCACGTAAATGTTTTTAATGATTTATTCTGTAAATACAATTGGAATCCGCAGGGATTACAAAGTATAGCAGTTTATTATCTGCGAAGGTTGGTTGGTTGGTTTGTTGTTTAACGCCGCACTCAGCAATATTCTAGCTATATGACGGAGGTCTGTAAATAATTGAGTCTGGACCAGACAATCCAGTGATTGATATCATGAGCATCGATCTACGCAATTAGGACCGATGACATGTATCAACCACGTCAGCGAGCCTGACCACCCGATCCCGTTAGTCGGCTTTTCCGACAAGCATAGTCGACTTTTACGTCGCGAAGGTAGTGAGACGTGAAAAAGCAGTATCAGACTTCCAAATTTTGCCTTCCATGATGGTTGAAAAGGTGCAGTTACTGTGGAGGGCCATGATAGAAGTAAGTATACGCTCCCAGAATGATGGAGTGGAGCCAAAAGGATAGCATTGTACGAGAAATTTTCAATGTAGACGCGGTGGACAATGGGGTGAAAAGTCTCTTCCGGGAATGTCTGTGGAGGAGGTCTTCATGGTCGTTCGATCCAAAAATAGAGCGGGGGGAATCATAAATAGCCGTTAAATAGCCGAGAAGTTAGTTCTTTGCCATGAAATTCCAACGAGGCCCGAGGAACACTTTGCCACCTCCGGGTCTGTCAAACTGGACCGTAGTGACATCAAAAACATGAATTTCGCTAACCCGTGCAGCAGTGGCCAAAGCCAACAAAAAGTCGGTCTTCAGCGTAACAGTCTCGGAGTCCTTCTCCGTCAGTGGTTCGTAATCACCGGAAACCAGGTGTTGAAGAATACCGTTTAGGTCCCACGAAGGAGGCTGAAAATGAGCAGCTTGGTCGGCTAATTTGTAGGAACGGATGAGCGATTGTAGTTCCGTAACCGTGGAAACCTTTGCACCGGAAGTGGTAGCGATGACGGAGGTAGGTTGCCAACGTGGATCCCCGGAGTTTCCGAGTCAAACGCAGGTGATGTAAATATTCGGCAATCTCTTGAGGCAAAACCGAGGAAGGAGAGGAAATATCACGAGCATGACAATAAGTCTCAAAAGCCGTCCACTTGTGGTCAAAAAGGCGCCTGGTGGATGAAGAGACCACTTGGTTGGTGATGGTCTGTCTGGTCGGGACAGGGAGTTGAATATCCCCGGAATGTGCCGAGCGTGGACGTGCATGTTGAGGGAGTTGATGAGACGAATGAACTCAAGAGCAAGTGAGAGTATCCCATCCTGTTGATGGACCACACTACAGCCGCGTTGTTGGACAGGATCATGAGGGAGGAGGACCAGAGGAAGTGCGACCAATGTAAAATTGCGAGAATTGCTGCCTTGAACTCAAGATTGTTGTTGTGAAGGTAACGTTCTACGTGGGACCACCACCCTGCTACTTGCCAATCTTGAAAATGTTCTCCCCAACTGACGGTTCAAGCGTGGATGAACAGATGGAGGGAGGGGACAAATGGCGTCAAGGAGACCCCGTTGCAAACGTTTGACGCGACCAGCCACCATTGAAGATGAGGGTGGAGATTGAGCGATAGAGAGATCGTTGTTGATAAAGGACACAAGAAAAAATTGAAGAGGTCGCAAATGAAGTCGAACAAGTACAGTGAGGAGGCCCAGGAGTTGTTCCCACTGGCCCAATTGAAGCGGCTGTTTGAGTGCTCACGGTACGAGACACTGAATCTTCACCCACCGGTCGTGGAGAACGAACAACAGACCTTGTCGAGTGTTGAACAGGGCTCCAATGAATTGGAGACGTTGTTGTAAAATATTAGGGTTTTGTCAGTCCCATTAACACAGAGCGAATGTTCGTCACCAACTTACAGATTGGTCTTCTTGGTACCACACATGTAGAATCCCATCCTCGTCGCCAAAATTGTAGTGTTCTTTCAATAACCAAGAGACAACCTGCCAACTTCCCACTACAGTTGTGAATGCGAGTTGTAGACGGTGGAAGTCGGCATCTGCGTGAACTTGAATGCAGTCATGTAGATAGGAATCGAAACACAATCCCGCGAAGATGTAGGTAGGGTCAGGTGGGTAAAAAGCCACGGGGCCGAAGAAATTCCAAACAGGAGCACCTACCATTGGTAATGGTGGTCTTGAAAAATGAACCGGAGGAAGTGACGGTGCTCCCAATGGATGGGAACGTACAGAAAAGCGTCTTAGAGATCGAGACTGACCATATAATCGCCGGGATGAATGAGCGTACGAAGGAGTGCGATCGACGTCATGCGAAAATGTGGTGGGGTTGTATGTAGCATTTAAAGTCTTCATGTTGAAAATGAGCCGTAGTTTTAAAGTGTCCTTTTTGGGGATAAGAAAAAAGAGGGAATAAAACCCGGGGGTCGAGGGAAGTGTGCTGAGACATTTTAAAGAGTTTTTTGCTAGTAACGTACCTACAGTGTCGATCAATGTTGGTAGCTGCCTGGCCGGATACATTCTCTGATGGGGATGGAGCGTCGTAGGTAGCGTCGCAATCATCGGTAATCGATATCCTTGTTGAAGCTGCTGTGTCAAGAAGGGGTCTGGGAGAATGGTCAAATTTCTTCCTGCCCCACCTCCACCTTAGGTTGAGCACTTCTGAGAGAGAGTAGAAACGTCACTGTCAATATCTGGGGAGGCGACCGTAGTAGACATGCCATCAGTGCCTGTGTCTTCAAGGATGAAGCGGGGGATATGGAGACGATCCTGTAGTCAACGAAAGGACGCAAAAGCCGCATCTAGGTTAGAGTTAATGTCCAGTAAGACCGGTCTGGGAGGGAGCGTGATCTTGGACAAACTAGCTGACGGAACTGCGAATACGGAGGACCTATCCGCAGCCGAAGTCGTCTGCTGTAACTGCAATTTATCAGCTATCCAATGCATGACCTATTCAGGGTCTGCTAGGTCAAAACTCCCACCCGAGGAAGGCGTTGACGAGGGATCGTCAAGAACGCCTGACGGGTGTGAACTGTCAGTTGGTTGAGCCTGGATACCAGAATCCTGAAGTAGAGGCCAAACCACCCGATCCTGGAGGGGTTGAGCGGGAGGCAACTGAAACCGGAACAGGATCAGTACGTTGAGGAGTCGATGAAGGATCCGAACGGTGAAGGAGGACAGTGGATATTGCTTTTACAAGAGAGTCGAACGATGGTTCCGAAGTCTTTTGTTGATCCCTGTGATCCCAACTCGTGGGTAGGATAGGTGGACAAGGATCGGGAGGAGCCGACCTAGAAGGATTACGATCCGGCGATCTGTGCGCCGAATGAGAATGGCTCCGAGAATGACTTCGACAAACGCCGATCCTGTGAACTGTAAGACGGGTAGGCGTAGCCGGCATGGTGGCTGTGGTCAGGAAAAGGCTAAGTGAAAATATTGCAGGACGAGTACAACATAATATCAACTTGCCCTGCAGGAAAAGTTGGGTTTGAGACCATTTTAAAGCCTGGTTTAGTGTTGATTCCTCTATACCGGTGTACATAACGGACCAATCATTTGATATTCTACAAGGTGGCTTGGATTTTGTATAGAGATTAGATATTTCTTCAGCTTCAGCTACAAAACCAGATATATTTTTTTATTTACACCTTGCAACAATGTAATTTTTTGGGCAGTCTTTTTTTCATCAGTCTGAAGCATAATTAATTTTATCAAGAAGTTTCAGGGACAAAATATTCTTTTGGAAAAAATCCAAGCCCCCTCCCAAACAGGATATCAAATGGTTGTTCCCCAATACATCAATCCAAATGTAATTCCTTTAATGGTGTATTGTTGACTCCATTAGCAGTGTGTAATATACTACTCTAACTTTGCTGAGGATCCTCACTTTAAAAGGTAATATGACAAATCTGTTGAATTACCCAAAGACAATATTGCATGAAGACGTGTTTAATGAACAGAAGTATGTTGTCGTGTGCCACACAATGCCAACAAACAACATGTGACCAACAATCAGTCAGATCACTTGTCAAAGTGAGAGTATCTGACCAAAACTGAAACATAAAAAAATCACACAAAAATAATTCATTGTCCAAAAAACAACTCACAGTACACAGCCTGGTATCGTTGTCTCATGCTCCTAATAAGTTTTGGGATGCTTCCCAAGGGAAGATTGTTCCACTCTTCTAAGTTCAGCAAGATCATTGCCGAGTTCCTAAAGAGTTGTTGGAAGGACAGGGCATCGTCGTGAGAGGGCGATCTGCAGTTTGTTCCATGTGATTGATAGGGTTGAGGTCAAGCCACTCCATGCGGACAATGGGCTCCTGCTCTAACTAGGCATCAACAACCCTGGCACAATAAGGTCGTGCGTTATCATCCATGAGGATGAAGTCCAGATACAGTGGCATCTGCATACGGTCTCATGTACACATAAAAAATGTCATCCCAATAGCGCACCGCTGATGTAGGAAATGGTGATCAGTTCTTCCACTTCTACTGATCCCACCCCATTTCATAACTGACCGCCCTACACTGCAGTCATATTCAGCTATGGTGGAATCCTGAAATCATTCTTCTTGTATATGCCACACTCAGGCATGATGATCTAAGAGTTAAGACAGTATATCGATTCATCAGTGAAAAGTAATACAGCCCCGTCCTGGTCTGTCCAAATGACATAATCTTCAGCCCAATCCCAACATGCCTGCCTGTGATGTCGGTGAAATGCGAATGCATGCCCTCCATGACCACCTGCATGTCACTGGGTAGCTGATCCAAACGTCTGGTATCAATGATACCATGCCGATCAAACATTTTGTACTATGGATTTTGCAATATATACAGGGTTATAGATCGGCAGCCCAGAGAATTTTGGTCAAACGAACAAGGTACCGATATCCGAACACAGGAACATTTACTGTGTAACCCAACATATTCATATATGGATGTCTGCCGGGGACCATTCAAGGGCTGGATCAAACATTGGAGGTACAACATGAAAGTAAGTGTAAATGAACTGGTTCATCTCACAGAGTACAGAATGGGCCACACCAGACAAATTTTCCTCTGCATAAGGTCCGCCATACCCCCAAGAGAGGGTCCCAAAATTTGGGCTGGGTTAAACATTGGAGGTACCACATGAAATCAACAGAAAATGAACTATTACACTCTACTAAGTATTAAATTCCCATTGCCAGACAAATCGTCTGCTGCATAAGGCCCACCAGACACCCCCAAATGTTGACCCTTAATGCACTCAGTGGACACTCTGGTAAAATTTGACTAGAGTATACATTCAAAGTACCAGATGAAAGTAGGTTTAGATGAACAGGTACATGTTACTGAGTACAAAACGGCCCATACCTGACAAATGTTCCTCTGCATAAGGTCCGCCATACCCCCAGAGAGGGTCCCAAAATTTGGGCTGGGTTAAACATTGGAGGTACCACATGAAATCAACATAAAATGAACAATTACACTCTACTTATTGCACAATACCCATTGCCAGACAAATCATTGTCTGCATAAGGCCCGCCAGACATCCACAAAAAGTTGACCCTTCAGGTATACACGGGTAAACTTGGGCTGGAATAGATATCGATTGTACCACATTAAGGTAAGTTTAAATGAACAGGTTCATATCAAAGAGTACAGAATGGGCCACACCAGACAAATCTTCCTCTGCATAAGGCTTAAACATTGGAGGTATCACATGGAACCAACATAAAATGAACTATTACACTCTACTTATTACAAAATACCCATTGCCAGACAAATCATCTTCAGCATAAGGCCCGCCAGACACACCCTCACCCCACCCCACACAGTTGACCCTCTGTAATCCCAGTGTGCATAATGAAACATAGGAGGCAGAAGAGCACTGGACATCAGCTCTGAGAGTCAACAGATGGTCAAATTTATGTTTTGTTCTTAAAGATGGAAAAGGATTTTATTGAGATTAAAAATCACGTATTTATAAAATTAGGTCTCTGAATACTAGTATTGATATCATAGATTAGGCCTATCGTTGAAATGTAATGAAAATGGCATGAATCTGATTCTTGTGAATATATCTGATCAGCTATGAAGTCTTCAAAGCATGCTATAGTCTGATAGCTTGCCTATGGATTCCTACAAGCCAGATAGGCATATGATGCTATGTGCCATGATTTTTATATACTGAACAACAAAAGTTCCTGTGACATTGAATAAGATTTAATGCAAAGTTATGTTTTTTACCAAATCTGAAACAATTTCGGTTTGCAACAGATAAAAGACTCCTGTAATTGTTCAAATGGTTTAATGCGTGATTTCATAAAAAAACATGAACATGCCAAAATGTCAATTTACAAATCAATAGCGAGTGTGTCCACCTCTGGTTGCGATGCAAGCAACACATCTTCGTCCCATGGAATGGACCAGGCGTCTCACAAAGTCCTGTGGGATATCTGTCCATATCTGTCCAAATTTATGTTTTGTTCTTAAAGATGGAAGGATTTTATTGACATTAAAATCACGTATTTATATAAAATTAGGTCTCTGAATACTAGTATTGATATCATAGATTAGGCCTATCGTTGAAATGTAATTAAAATGGCATGAATCTGATTCTTGTGAATATTTATCTGATCAGCTATGAAGTCCTCAAAGCCTGCTATAGCCTGATAGCTTGGCTATGGATTCCTACAAACCCAAACATGCTTAGGTAGTCCTCAAAGCCTGCTATAAGAATGGTTAATGATAGTCCCTTATACAATTTGGAAATCTCTTGGTGATAGTTGTGTTTAAAAACCTATGATCTCCGTTTATTTAGCAAGTTTTATCATCTAAAAAGTTGAATTCCGTCCAAATATGTCCATATCAATTTTACATAGACGTCCTCTCTTCGTTGACAAGATACTATTGTGTCAGGCAAATTAAGTCTAACTAATGCAATGTAAATGATTGGTTGCATAGTTCTCGCTCGATCGTAGGCCTACCTTGTCACACAAATTTAAAAATGGCTTGAAAGTTTACAAATATGTTCGTACGAGTAAGCTTTAGAAGAGGAGCGCAAATTAATAAGGTAAGGGTTTTAGAAAAGGCTCTCTTTTTTTATCGTGGCGAGGTTTCTTTAACAAAATTCAAACCAGATCTCCTTTGTGTTGACATTCCTGCAGGTTATGTGTCATCAAGCATGGTTTTGTCCATGCAGCATCCATTGATACTGTGAGCTAGTCTAATCTCGATATCTCGATAGGCCTAGCCTTTGATATAAGTCTAATGATACCATTGGTTGATTTTCCATACGCAATAGTATCTCGTCAACGAAGAAAAGACGTCTATGTAAAATTGATAGATATGGAGATATATTTGGCCTGAATTCAGCTTTTTAGATGATAAAACTTGCTAAATAAATGGACATCATAGGTTATTAAACACAATTATCGCCCAGATTTTCCAGATTATCGTCCCAAAACATTTCCGAGTGGTATTATGGGCTATCATTAACCATTCAACAACACTCAACAACAAAAGTTCCTGTGACACCAATATTTTAGTGTATTTTTCAAACAAGTAAAGTTTGGTTTTCATTATTGTAGTACATGTATGGAATCAAGTCACAAAAACGCAACTGCTACACTATAACATTACTATAGAAGTCTATGGGAAAACATTTGGTTGTGTGTAACCTACAGAAAAGCATGCATTCCATGCAAAAGTTGGCTTTTATACAAGGCCCATGCATTTCACTACCCAAGAAAGGGTATAAAAACATTTGCGTTAACGGGATTCCATATGCATTGTTTAGCATCGTACTGACAACAACCACTCAGAAAAACAACAAAATTACGCAATTATTCAACATTATGAAATGCCATGGTTGTTTGAAAATGAGCGTCTGCGAGCCATTGGTATGCTTGAAGCAGGATCGAGTCAACGTGATGTTGCAAGACAATTTAACTTCCACAGAAACACCATTTGGTGTTTATGGCAACGTTGGCAACAGACGAATGCAGTCAGAGATCATCCTTGGAGTGGCAGGCCACGCGTCACCAATAATCGACAAGACAACTGGATTCGAACAACACACCTACGAAATCGATTCCAGCCAGCAACAGTGACTGCAGGAAGCATCCCTGGCCTTCGACGAATATCTTCACAAACCGTACGTTGCCGCCTGAGATGTGCAGGGATTGTCGCCAGAAGACCCGCCAGACGTCCCATTTTGACAGGAAACCACCGTCAAGCACGTCTACAGTGGTGCAGACAGCGTCTACGCTGGACGGTAATACAGTGGGGACAAGTTCTATTCACTGACGAGTCTCGTTTTCACCTCAGACACAGCGATGGACGGATTCGAGTGTACCAACGTCGAGGTGAATGTTACATCATTGTGTCATGGAAGAAGATCGGTTCTTGGGCTGCAGCGTTATGGTATCGGGTGATTACAGCAAGACAAAGGACCCGTTTGATAGAGGTAGAGGTAAATCTCAAGAAACAGCGCTACCGCGACGAGATCATCAGGATCTCTTCAACAAAACAACGTGAATGTCATCCCCTGGCCTGGTCGCTCCCCTGATCTATCACCAATCGAGCACATGTGGGATTAGATGGATCGACGCCTTTGCCGTCAACCACGTGTTCCACAGACACTCCAGGAACTTCGAAACATGCATTATCTGAAGTCAGTATGGCAAATTAAACCATTTGAACAATTACAGGAGTCTTTTATCTGTTGCAAACCAAAATTGTTTCAGATTTGGTAAAAAACATAACTTTGCATTAAATCTTATTCAATGTCACAGGAACTTTTGTTGTTCAGTATATAAAAATCATGGCACATAGCATCATATGCCTATCTGGCTTGTAGGAATCCATAGGCAAGCTATCAGACTATAGCATGCTTTGAAGACTTCATAGCTGATCAGATATATTCACAAGAATCAGATTCATGCCATTTTCATTACATTTCAATGATAGGCCTAATCTATGATATCAATACTAGAATTCAGAGACCTAATTTTATAAATACGTGATTTTAATCTCAATAAAATCCTTCTCCATCTTTAAGAACAAAACATAAATTTGACCATCTGTTGACTCTCAGAGCTGATGTCCAGTGCTCTTCTGCCTCTTATGTTTCATTATGCACACTGGGATTACAGAGGGTCAACTGTGTGGGGTGGGGTGAGGGTGTGTCTGGCGGGCCTTATGCTGAAAATGATTTGTCTGGCAATGGGTATTTTGTAATAAGTAGAGTGTAATAGTTCATTTTATGTTGGTTCCATGTGATACCTCCAATGTTTAAGCCTTATGCAGAGGAAGATTTGTCTGGTGTGGCCCATTCTGTACTCTGTGATATGAACCTGTTCATTTAAACTTACCTTAATGTGGTACAATCGATATCTATTCCAGCCCAAGTTTACCCGTGTATACCTGAAGGGTCAACTTTTTGTGGATGTCTGGCGGGCCTTATGCAGACAATGATTTGTCTGGCAATGGGTATTGTGCAATAAGTAGAGTGTAATTGTTCATTTTATGTTGGTTTTATGTGGTACCTCCAATGTTTAACCCAGCCCAAATTTTAGGACCCTCTCTGGGGGTAAGGCGGACCTTATGCAGAGGAACATTTGTCAGGTATGGGCCGTTTTGTACTAAGTAACATGTACCTGTTCATCTAAACTTACTTTCATCTGGTACTTTGAATGTATACTCTAGTCAAATTTTACCAGAGTGTCCACTGAGTGCATTAAGGGTCAACATTTGGGGGTGTCTGGCGGGCCTTATGCAGCAGACGATTTGTCTTGCAATGGGTATTTTATACTTAGTAGAGTGTAATAGTTCATTTTCTGTTGATTTCATGTGGTACCTCCAATGTTCATCTTCCCAGGGCAAGGGAGTTAACCAACTTTAAAAGTCCAGTTTCCACCCTTGCCGAACTTGGCTGGAATTACTGGGCTTGATCGTTGCGCCACCAGTGGCTATTACCAATTATTTCCCTTCTAAGCCTCTCCTATGGACCAATCAGATTCCACCATTCGTATCACTTGCGTTTGCTTCACACAAAATGGTGGCGCCCAGTCAAGACGATCTGATCGATAGTCAAGATCTATATTGTGATAAAACGGGTCTTACATCGCGAAATGCATCAAATCACATGAGCACCTTGATTAAAAACATGAAAGGATTTGGAAAATATCTGCTGACAACGAATTGGCGATGCACCTGCTTCGCAAACCCTGCAATCGATCGAAATCTGCACGCAGTTTACGAACTGGATTTTGATTTCGGTGCGCGATTTTGATTGGTCTTTGCATATACTCGTTAGTCCAGACAAAACGTTACTCCATGATACCAGCCTAGTTCGGCAAGAGTGGAAACTGGATTTTATAGTCAGTTAACTCCTTTAACTGCCAGGATAAAAAATCACGACTGAAGAAAGTCAATGTCTCAACATCGTGCCAATTTCACATACAGATCAGCATTTTGACAATTTATAACGGCCACAAAACTGTTTTTGAAGCCAAATAGATGCTATTAGTACCCAAGTGGATCATGACATATTACATTGTGCTATAAATAGCCACACAATGGCCGACAGGGAGTTGCATCCCACGATGGATTGGAACAGGGCTGATCGCCCACAAACTTTCAAAGAGTTTATCTGAGATGTAAAGATAAAAGACGAAGAGGGATGTTATGATGTGCCTATATTGTGGACTATTTTGTATCAGAGAAACGCACGTGCATGAATACAGGCGCAGGGGTCAGTCCCAGCATAGCTGCTAGGCCTGTCTGTTCATCATGAAATTGACCCGTGAAGATCCGGGATAGAATAGATCTTCAGCAACCCATGCTTGCCGTAACAGGTGACTATGCTTGTCGTAAAAGGCGACTAACGGGATTGGCTGGTCAGGCTCGCTGACTTGGTTGATGCATGTCATCGATCACAATTGCGTGGATCGATGCTCATGATATAAATCACTGGATTGTCTGGTCCAGACTCGATTATTTACAGACCGCTGTCATATAGCTGGAATATTGCTGATTGCGGCTTTAAACAACAAACCAATCAATCAATCATCATGAAATTTAGGTCCTTTAATGGTTACCCAATCATTGTATATCAATATAATTTCAATAGTACTCATTTTCGAAATTAGGAACTTGTCAATATGATAGACCTACGTCTACTTGATTGTTGGAGGCAATTTAAAATGTTTTATTTTGTGGTAAACGTTCTCTCGACCTTGTCACCTGAACTTTATCATTTATGAATAGCGGGGTAAACTGTCCTAAAACAACCGCAGTTATCGCTGAAGCTGTACCCAGATGGGTCATGAGCTGACTAGGCTATATCATGAATCAAAATTCCACTCGTTTCGTAACAACTGGTACATTTACAACTTGATGCATCTGAACAGACCAAGCTGTCGCACCCGTACTCAATGCCACAACAATAAGCACTTCAAATAAACTTACTGACACTGCATTGGCATAACTGCTCTCTTGTTGATGTCAACAACGGTAAAAGTGCATGTGATACTGGGTCATGTGATATTTAGGGGGCAGTAACTCTAACCTGACTAACTGTCTGCTTCTGTAAATATACTATACTTTCGGATATCCAATTGAGCGGGTTCGAAGCGCGCTTTTCTCAGAACTGAGTGGGCTACACATTCTGGGCCCGATTATATGTCGGATATATACAGTACTAGTGGAAAAACATTCCTGTGAACCATAAAATTGAATCATGTATCACAATCACATGTACAAACACTTTGTTTGGAGTATCAAAGGGGTGCTGCCACCCAGCTGCGCGTGACAAGACACTGGGCTACAGTCTATTAGGACAGCGGAAACAACCCTTGCTGGTTAAAGATGAGTTGCAGCAGACTTGCTGTTCCGTCTCCGGTCGCGCATACGGGGCGATCGGGTAGCCAAGTGGTTAAAGCTTTAGCTCGTCACGCCGAAGACCCGGGTTCGATTCCCGACATGGGTACAACGTGTGAAGCCCATTTCTGGTGTCTCCAACCATGATGTTGCTGGAATGTTGCTAAAAGCGGCGTAATACCATACTCACTCACTATAGTCCAATTTAAAAAAAAGTATTTACGCAGTGAAAGCATTTTCGGATTGCGTGGAAATAAGATGAGTAAGATTGATTTGGATCCCGTTTGCGTGTTCCTATAGATGATAGTTAATCACGCAACGTAATGTCATGTCAGTAGATTATAATATTTAAAAAGTTGATGTACTTGAAGCCGTAAATGAAACCCCTATTTGCCATTGTACGTGGATATTGTATACCATCAACTGTCGGATGTAAACTGATCAAGAAGATAAAAAGCATCAATATCCCCCTTCCTTTGTAAATATTTAAAAAATCAAACAACGTAAAAGCCATATACCTCACCACACCACACACGTTAAGCATGTTTAAAGTTTCACGTCAATTAAAACCTGATGGCAATTCACTGCAGTGCTTCGATGAAGTCTGGTTAAACAAACTTCAATGGTCTGTGGTATGGTAAAGTGGATCTCCTCGTCTAACGACATGACGTGTCTGATGTGTTTGCTGCACACTAACGAGCCAATGCTGGTAATATAATGTAGTTATATTATCTTACTGTTGAAATATATGCGTAAATCTAAACCTTGTCGTACACGATTTCAAGGCTAATGAAATCCGTGACATCTATGATTGCCTTTACGATTATTTCACACGTTAGAAAAATACTTGAAAACGATGGCTATATTTACAAACCTCTGTCATCTATGTTCATTATGACTTGAATGCTATTTTATTTCATGACCTGCGTAAAAAATATAATTTCAGCAGCCAAATGATACGTACATTTCAAACGCTGGTGATATGGGCCGCGGTCTTTGATGTACCTTTGATTACCTAAACTGCATAAATTTGGGAAATATTGTGCCTTCGTTGGGTGTTATTTAACAAACGGCTTTTGAGACACAAATGTACATTCACTTTCGCTTTCTTTTAATCCTGTCATTCTCACTCACTAGGTGATGAAACTAAACTAAAATGTTTAGTATTCGTTATCCTAATAAAATAGACAGATTTTGTCAGTCAATTTGCAAAATAACTGAAATATTTAGGCGTTTTATAAATTGCCTTAGTGAAAATTCAGTCATTTAAGACATTCACTTAACATATACACATGATATGATGGGCAATGCTCAGGTGAAATCATACTTTAAGTTAAGTCAAAACCGTGTAAACGAAAATCGAGGGATACAAGTAAGTGACTAGTCAAAACTTCGTTACCATTACCGATGCGAACTCCAAAGATGCCTACATTTCATTATTAATTCCAGGTTATTTTATAGTCTCCGTTAATTCCAAGGCAAAACTGCAATTCATTTTTGTTGATCAATGTGACGACTCGCCCTTATACTATTGATAAAAGCGACAATAACACTAATGTTTGGTGCAGCACAGGTCGCGATTATTCGAGATTTCACGGATATCATCCGGGTATTCACGGGAGAAAAAACAATTCACAAAGAATTGTCAGGGCCTGTTTAGTAACACTTAAGCCTTTAGTGTATATAAACAATCATTTTGAAGTACAAATGCTTCACATTATTGTGATGGTAAAAGTACTTAAGCTAGTTAATACTCTAATCCGTGGTATCAGATTAAAATTTGTTGAGAAACACTCAAAAGCGGTGGGTTGGCGGTGGCCTCCTCCAGGGTGCGCGCTTTCGTCGCTCTTCGGGTACAGGGCTCGAAAAAATTGTTCAACAGGGCAAGTACTGCAAGTCCTGCAGGGCAAGTACTTTTTATTTTGTACTCGTCCTGCCAAATTTTCACTTGCCCTATTGCTCAATGCTGAACAGACAATATCATGTATCATGTACCATGTAACCACTCAAAACAAAGTAAATAAATTGAACCATCTGCTAAAATACTGACAAGCCTACCCCAAATCCTGAGCAGTTTCTTTCTTCAACACATCTGCTATAGATTGGGTGAATGCCGTGCAAGCATGATCATTCAAATAATTTGTATCAAGTATTACACCATTCTTAGACTGCAACTGACAAAAACTTGGAAATTTTGAAAATGGTTCCCCTTCTATTGCAATATAGTAGGCTGTTGTGAATAGCTTTTCATAAACTTCTCTGTTTTTTTCGTCAACTTTTTGCATTGACTTGGCAAACTGCGCAGTCTGGGGTTTGTTAAATTTTTTATCATGTTCACAGCACTGAATATGCTTCCTACTTTTAGGGTGAAATTTCAAAGTTTCTTTTCTGAAATTATGATGTAAACCAGTTACGAGTCCACATTTGGGATCAGATAGTTTGGGGTATTTTCGACAGACAGTGCAATACAACTTGCTGTCATCATCGTCAAATTTGCCCATTCAAATTCACTCAACCACGCAGATTGTACAACACGTTTTCGCTCTTGTGTATCGTATTGTTTTTGACAAAGTTTTCGTTTCTCCGCCTGTGCAGTCAACTTTTTGTCGGCACGACCCTCCGACGAGAAAAACTTTCTCATTTCCGCCATTTTGGTTTACCGTATTTTCTTGAGTATAGTGCGCACCTTTTTATCCAAAAACACAGCTGTGTAGAAGGGGGTGCGCATTATACACGAAATAATGAGTTTTGATGTTTTTTCCCCCATGGAAAGAGCGTGAGCGCTGAACACCGGAAATACCATGTCAACAAATCCATACTGAAGTACGCAAATTAGTCATGTAATTTACACTGTCTGGCTATAAAAAGTGTTCTTTGTATATCTGGACTTATGTTTGTAACTTATTTTATTAATTTTATTCAAAATTCCTTTTAATATTGTTTTAATTAATTTCGGCGAAATCGTGCGTGAAGCGATCGGAAGATCGCACAACTCACCGTTATTAACAGCAACCACGGTCAGATTACCGCTATTGACGCCTTGAAACAAACTTTAGTTGACAGAGAATGGATACATATGTCATAAATGACATACTTCGACTCGTTAAAAGTCATATTTGTTTTTGTTGGACGATTCTATGTCAACACGTAATTCTCGCGATCACGTGCACGGGAGCCTTGACGGTGACTGGTCGGACTGGTTCCATGTAAAAAATAATACCCGGCAATAGCGATCAGCTGCTTCGCTTAGGGTTATTATTAATTTTAAAATGTTGAGTAAAAGCTGCATCTAAATTAACAAGATATTGGAATATATTATTCCTGATAAAAAAATAGTTTCAAATACAATTTTTGACGATCCTTGCATTAAAAGTTATATCATTTGGGTGTGTCTTGCTCGAATCACCGGTAGTTAGCAACCGGCCGCTTACATCAATAAATAAAGACTGGTTTCAGCGCAAAGCCTGCGCAAAGATACATCAAGAGACAAACCTCAGCCTAATTGTTAATGCTATGCGCGACATAAATATCGATCGACCGACTGAATGGCCATGATTTCCGTGTCAATATATCGCACATCAAAACAAATATAAATTAAACTGCTGTGAGTATCTGCTCGTCCGTCAGGACGAGTATTTGATAATTTTAGCTTGCCCGACATCAGTTACCACTCGTCAATACGAGCGGACGAGTGGATTTTTCGAGCCCTGGGGTATATAAGTGGAATACTACAATCCGACAAATACAGATCAGCCAAAGATATAAAATCAAATCTTATCCATATACGAAAATAGAAATCTTATCAATACAAAAACAGAAATGTTATCATTTCTAAAACTGACAATAGATATATGTACCCTAGTCACACGGTTTATTCTAACTTTGCCAGCTCACTGCATTAATTTCTGGTAATAGACTTCTTGGTATATCGAATGAATGGGTATGGTGTCCTTGTCCAAGTCATTCACTGTCGCCAGGAACTTATCAACAACGATCTTGTCCTCGTTTGGAAGATGCATGGTATTTCTGGTAGTATAAGTGGGTATGTCAGGCTAAACTTAGGGTGAACACTGGTAGTGTCTGATCAAGTAGATAGATGATACATTTAATGACAATCAAACTTGTTACTCAATCGTTGAAACAAAAGTTCCGTTTTGTTGCAGTATGTTTTGGACAAACAATCTGTTACAATGAATGCAGGATCTGGGTGATGGCGATTTCAGTGTGGGCTTGTTCTCTCTGCAGGATGTTGATAAATTTAAACAAGTGTGCGTAAGAATGCCCACTCTTGTTCATCTCGGCATGCCAACCTTCTACATGGTTGGTACCATTGGTGTTGAAGGGGTTCAATATGATCTGCCATCCTACTCAACCCATTCTTCTGTCACATAGTCAGTGAAACTTAGCACTGATGGATCTCCAAGGTAATTTTCTTCTAGAGCATGAGCCACACGTCATAATGTCACATAGTCTCACATTGGACAAAGCAGAAGCTCGTCTAACAACAAAGTTTACAGCTGTATCAGTGGAAAATATTGATAGTCGACCAAATCGTCGAGCACCTTGCCACATGGCTTGTCTAACATGGACCATACAACCCCTAAGATTGCACTGGAACACTTCACCAACAGCTTGTGGAGCAGCAATCCCAAAGTCAGTGGCAATGTCGTTTGGTCTGAGGAGATGGTTGAATTCTGAAGACTTCAGTTTCAAGGTTTGGAAGAAGTTGTTATATGTACATTGTTTCTAGTCTGGGAGCAAGGGATATGAAAGAGGAAACATTTTTTTACCCACAAAAGCATGTTTGGTATAAAGCTGGCTTAAGAGTTTAGGACAGATGTTAGACCCGTGAGGATACGGGGAAGAATAGGTCTTCAGCAACCCATGCTTGCCGGAAAAGGCGACATGCTTGTCTGAGGGGCGACCAACGGGATCGGGTGGTCATGCTAGCTGACTCGGTTGGTGCATGTCATCGTATCCCCATTTGGTGGATCGATGCTCATGACGTCAATCACTGGAATGTCTGGTCCAGGTCCAGATTATTTACAAACCACCGTCATATAGCTGGAATATTGCGGAGTGCGACGTTAAACAACAAAGAAACAAACAAGGACTGATACTAAATGTGTCATCACAGCAGAAGATGTCAGCAGCAGCTAGCTGGCGAAGATTGGTCCAAGATAAGATACTTAATAACATCTAACAGTAATATATTATACATACCATTTAACTCACGAATGAATGGGTATGCTGTCGCCAGAAACTTATCAACAACGATCTTGGTCTCGTTTGGAAGATGCATGGTTCTGGGGTATGATGAGATCGTTGGAGTGTTGATGGTAGCTGGACATGTAGCATTGCATCATTTCCAATGTTTGCTGCCAACTCTGTACTTAACTTTGGCACACAAGGAGACGGTCGTCACGACTGTTGGAGGTAAACTCCACATTCACGAGTGCACTTGTCATTTTGCATTGAAGCTATTTGGTGTTTCCAATATTTATATACAGTTTCATTGATCAACCTTTCAAAAAAGCATCTTAATTATTGAAATGTTCAATATGAGTAAACTGAGATAGAGATATAGTGAACCTCGTTTACATTATCATGGATATTCATCCAGTCTGAGTTCAGTGCACTCACTATACATGCTCTCCCCCGTAACTGTGGAGCTTGTTTACTTATCCAAATTTCATTAAATGAAATAAAATTAAAACATTGTAGAAAATCATCAAACTTTATATGTACTTTATAAATGATATTTCCCTACATATCTTCACTGACATACTATAGTTAATGCCCCCATTGGCTCCTCATCTACCATGGCTGACTGCACTTGTGACCAGAACAATGGTACCAAAGAGGGACTGGTCAGCCGAAATTGCTAAGGCAGAAGGCGACCTCTTAAACACTTAAAGCACAGCAACAATAACAACCCTAAACCATGGACATACTTGCAAAGCTAGTTCCAGACAAAGCGGAGATACAGACAATTCTCTTCAGCAAACTGGAGATAAAAAGCCAAATCAAAGCCTCAATAGCCCAAGAAAGGCAACTTAGTTATGTTTATTCATGTATGGGATGCCATAGGCCCATGTACATTGCAATTATATATAGGAGCACACAACTGAGGCAATTTACATTGAAAACAATACTTAGGGTATAATATTAGGTCTTTGTACCGAATACTAGAGCTTCCTTCACATACTTAGCTGCGTCTCTGCATATACAGTCATTTTGGCTATTTAAGAGATTGCAAAAAGTATTAATACATGGATAGTTATAGAATCTTACAGGAATATACTTTTGTCTTAATGATGCGTAAACCGGGCAGAGAAACACAAAATGGACTTCGTCTTCAATACAACCATTGTTACATAGCCGACAAAAGCGTTGTGAATAAACAATATCCTCTCTTCTGCCCAGATTACTCTATATAGGCAATTCACTTAATCTCAACAGACACAGCATACGTCTATGGTCGCTATTTCTGAAAGCTGTAACATGATATTCCATATCCAATAATATCTTGACGTGTGAATAATACCTTAATTTACAAGACTCATAAATTTTCATCTGGATACTCTGTTACAATCCAACAAGTGAGTGAGTTAAGATTTAACGTCACATCGGCAGTATTTCAGCCATATCGTGATGAGAAGTACAATAATAATTCATAGATTTAGACTAAATATAAAGCTGTCAACGAAGGACAGTACAATAACTAGAATATCACAGATTTGATTTAAAACTAGTTGAGAAGATATAAAAGTCATAAGTATGAGTGAACAACACAATATAAAAATGGGATAGAAATCGTCAGCCACTGAAGGGAGATCACCATACTGGGGACCATGGGGACTTACAGTACCTTTGCTCCCTGCATGGACCCCAGCAAGATTTACATCGTCCCTTCAAGTGTTGGCGATTATTGGCAGAGTTAGCCTAACATCTTAAAATGACACATTCTAAGGTTAAAACACGGTAGTTCTAAATTTACCTTGAAAGAAGTGGAACTTACGTACCCTCTCAGGAGGACAATAATTTTACAGTACTTTAACCCCCCTCGAGGATACAGCCACCAACAATCTCAGTTGCTAATTTGATCTACCAATCATAAAACATTTATATTTTAAAAGACACAATCAAAACTTTGCAAACAACTCTTTTTCCTTCAAACCAATCTTCAAACCAACCAACCAATGATTAAACGAGAATTGATACTGCTAAAAAGATCCTTGATAGATGACGATTTGAAATATTTATCCCTTGTGATGGCAAAATCAATACCGTCAAGCAGGACATGCTTGACTGTGATTCTCTCATCAAAAGGGATACAAAATGGAGGATCCTCACCTTTCAAGAGATATTCATGAGTATACCTGCTATGGCCAATACGACATAGTTGTATAATGACCTCTTCAAATCTGGACTGACATCCCAAGTAGGTGTAACCAATAGTTGGTTTTATTTCATGTAATTTATTGATACCTACTTGGGTGTCCCACTTCTGTTGCATCAGATCACGGATGTAAGATCTAATCAGTGGCTTGTAATCAGTGTATGGGAGCAAAAGTGGTGTCACAGATTTGTTGAGTGCTGCTTTTTGCAGCAGCATCGGCCATTGTATTACCAGTGATTCCAACATGGCTTGGTAACCAACGGAAAACGAGGTCGTATTGGCCAGTAGCAAGCTCATTAAACACTTCAACAATTTCCATTAAAAATGGATGCGTGGAAGACATATTTTTAATAGCTTGAATGCAAGAAAGAGAGTCTGAAAAAATAATGAACTGTTTATGTTTAGTTTGGCTGTTGATGTATTTGAGAGCCGTTAAAATAGCATTTGCTTCTGCTGTGAAAATAGAACAGTTATCCGGTAATCTGGTTGAGATAGTTCTTGATCCAATGACGGTGGCCATCCTTGACCATCCTTGGATCTATCTGTAAATATAGATTTATGAGTATCATACGTGCTTCGTAATTCATTATATTGCTGTTGATAAATTAATTGATTTGTGTCGGATTTCTTTAGTTTACTTAATGTTAGGTCTACCTCGGGCTTCACGGACTGCCGTGGTGGAGAAGTGAACAGCCGAGTTGGGGCTATGGTTTCAAGATTGATTTGGGCAGCAAAAACATCAGATTGTATTCTTATTCCAAGTGGTGGAATAAGAGATGTCTTTTTATTGTAGAGATTTTTGTACAGAGGATTAAAAAAACAGTCATATGCTGGATTGGATTCAGTAGAATGTAATTTAGAGATATACTTTATAGATAATTTAATACGTCGGTGTTTAAGGGATGGCTCATCAGCCTCCACATACAAACTGTGAATAGGTGAAGTTCGGAAGGCTCCAAGAGAAAGCCTCAGGCCTTGGTGATGAATGGTGTCTAATAATTTTAAATTGCTCTTACAAGCCCCACCATAGATGATGGAGCCGTAATCTAGGGCTTTCAGGCATTTATTCTTTAAGTATTTTATATGTGGTAAAAAGGTTAAATGGTGATCGAAAATTAAACCCAAAAATTTCGCATCTTTTACAACTTTAATGGGGGTGTTTTCTAATATTAGTTCTGGGTCTTTGTGAGGTTTATATTTTCTGCAAAAATAAATACAGTTAGTTTTAGATTTGGAAAATATAAAGCCATTCTCTAGACACCATTTTTGGATTTTATTTAAACACAATTGCATTTGCCTCTCAATCGTATGCATGTTCCTACCACGGCAAGAAACATTAAAGTCATCCACAAACAACAATCCATCAATTGAATCGCTTAAAACCTTTGCTAAACTGTTGATTTTAATGCTTAACAAAGTGACAGACAAAATACTGCCTTGTGGGACACGCTGATCCTGATTATATTGATCAGACAGGGTTGAACCCACGCGGACTTGAAATTGCCTGTTAGTTAAAAACTTAGATATAAATTGAGCAAACGGCCTCGCAAACCAAAATCATGTAAATCTTTTAAAATACCATACTTCCATGTAGTGTCATATGCTTTTTCTAGCTCGAAAAAGATAGACACTGCATGTTGTTTGTTTATAAGGGCATTCTTAACGAATGACTCCAATCGAACTAAATGGTCAATGGTACTGCGATTTTTACATTTTTACGAAATCCACTTTGAATGTTTGTTATTATTTGATTCCAAGTACCATGTTAATCTATTGTTGACCATGCGTTCCATGGTTTTGCAAACGCAGCTAGTCATTGAAATGGGTCTATAATTGGAAGGATCAGTATGATCACGTCCAGGTTTAGGTATGGGAACAATGATAGCTTCATGCGATGAAGAAGGAAATTCTCCTGACGTCCAGATTTTATGAAATATTATCAAAAGGGTTTCTAAACAGGATTGCTGTAAATGTTTTAAGAGTTGTTAATGTATATTATCAGATCCTGCAGCAGTGTCATGAGCCTGCCCAAGTGCAGTATGGAGCTCATGAATGGAAAAGACTTCATTGTAATCTTCCCCATTATCTAAATTAGAATGTAAATGTTTCTTTTCCTGCAACTTTTTGTATTTTTGAAATTGAGGGACATAAATAGACGAGGAAGAATGGTGAGCCAGAGTTTCATCAAGTTTATTTGCAATATCTGATGTATCAGTTAATAATTTATCCCCATCTTTGAGATGGTGGATGCTTGATTTAGTAGCCTTACCTTTTATTTTCTGAATCATGTTCCATACCTTGGACATTTGCGTCCGTGAATTTATCTTGGATACATAATTTTGCCAAGATTGACGTTTGAAAGTGCGCCGGGTTTTCGCATTTACAATTTTAAATTTATTAAGATTATGGACCATTGGATGGCGTCGGAAATATTGTTCAGCTTTTTTCTGTGCCTTCCTAGCTTGTTTGCAATCATTGTTGAACCATGGTTTACGTATGTGAGGATTTGAGGAGGACTTCCGAATACATTCATCACCTATTTTTGTTAGTTCATCAGAGAACAGTTGTATAGAGTCGGGAACATCACTAAAATCTTCAGGTTTTAGTTTGTTAGAACAAAGGACTTCATATAATGCCCAGTTGGCTTTAGTAAAATTCCAACGCGAAGATGGAGGAACATCAGAAGGTGTAACAGATTTTAAAATAGTAGGAAAATGGTCACTTCCACAGAGGTCATCGTGGACTGACCATTCAAATTCATTAAGTAAATTAGAATCTACCACTGACAAGTCCAGACAAGAGTATGTTCCAGTCGCAGGATGTAGATATGTATGAGAACCATCATTAAAAATGCACAGATCGTTATTTAAGAAAATATCTTCAAGTAATTTTCCTTTAGTGTTGCTGTCAGTACTACCCCAAAACGGGCTATGGCCATTCAAATCTCCCATGATAACACAGGGCTTAGGGAGTTGGTCATACAGTGCCTGAAGATCTGACTGTCTGAGAGGGTACGGTGGTGGTATATACAATGAACACAAAGTAAAAACAATATTTAACGTTATACGTACTGCAACAACCTGAAGAGGGGTATTCAGAGGGACAGGACCATGAATCACGCCTTGCCTCACCATAACAGATGATCCTCCAGTTGCTTTATCACCAGGAGGGGAAAAGCAGTGGTAAGAATCGTACTGTCGTAAATCAAAATTATCTGTGGTTTTGAGGAAGGTATCTTGAAGACAAAATGCAGATGGTTTGAAATCCTGAATTAATAGCTGAAGATCATTAAGATTGTTCCGAAGTCCTCTACAATTCCATTGTATTAAGGAGGAGGAGCAGCTCATGGAGGTTCAATTGGAGATCGTGAGCGGGGGGAAGGTCCTCTATGCTGTAATGACAGCGATGGAGTGACCTCCATGTCAAGAGGTACAAAGGGGTTATGAACCTCTAATTGATCTATCCTTGAAGCAGGCACCTCGATATGCTTAAGGCCCTTTGCTTCTTTTTTTATTTTTTTTTGTTTTCTTTCTTTTGTAGTTGAACGAACAGTTGTTGTTGGTTTACTACAGGATACCGGCACAGGTTCAGATTCTGGATCAGGTTCTGGAGTGAGGTCTGCTGGCTGAGACTAAGAGGTAGATGTTGTATCAGTCTGAGTTTCAGTTGTTGATACGGTCATCTCAAGTGGGAACAGCATTGTTTGTTGGTCTTTGACCCAGCTAATTGCTGTCTGACATGCACTATTTACCTTTTGGATAGAAGAAGAGACTGCGACAGAGTATGGTTTCGAAAAAGGAGGAGTTGGAGCCTGGTCTGCTACCATTTTCTTGGCATCAGAGAAAGAAATATTATTGGTGTATTTGATTTTAACAATTTTTGATTCTCGCTCAAATGTTGGACATGACTTGGAATATGAGATGTGGTCACCATTGCAGTTTCCATACATGATGGCATTGGTGCAATTGGAGCTGTCGTGTTTACTACTACAGTGGGAGCAAATTGGAGAGGAGGTTCAAGACTTGGCTCCATGTCCAAGATGTTGACACTTGAAACAACGGAGGGGAGTTGGTATATACACATCCACCCCGATGCATTGATGTTTGTTGGAAGTTTTGAAAGTGCAAAAGTGAAAAGATAAGTGTTAGTTTTTACTACTCTGTCATTATCTTTTCTCGTGAATCGTTTGACCGATGACACTCCTTGAGATTTCAGTTCCATCGCAATCTCCTCTTCAGACATGTCAGACAGACATTTAGCTTGATCACGAACAATGCCTCTGCATGAATTTAGTGACTTGCGTTCTGAGACAACAATCTCAGTATCTGCAAAATGATGTGCCTTGAGCAGATTTAGAGACTGTTGTTTCTTGGCACATTCTATTGGTAGAGAACCCGACCGTAAACGAGTGACGTTCTTAACATCACCACATATACATTTAACTGCTTTTGAAACAACAAAAGGGTTTATCTTGAGTGGCAGGCCATTAACACCTTCTATAACCAGAAATCGAGGCCATGAATCAACATTTGTACCTGAAGTTTCATCATCAGAAGATGAAACTAAATCAACGTGTCTTCTCTTATTTTTGGAACGAGAACCAGTGATTTGTGGGGAATCCATGATGAAAGAAAATAAATTCAACACCCCCGCTCCCCACCCACCATCGAGTGACAACAAGGACAGTGTTGCAGTGGAAACCAATGACAAACACTAGGGTTACAGGGGTGCTATACTCAAGCAATACCAACACAGGTAGCTAAGAAAACCAAACAGAATAAAAGTCAGGTTAACATCAGCAATATTCTGTTCGTGCCACACATAACCAAATCCATAAATGTCGATATTAAAATGTTAAATGTTAATATTTAACATGAGTTGCCCAAGTTCACCCAGCTTCTTCATTAACAAATAACACTGTCGGGGATATCTTTCATCATTCATTCAAATAAGTTTACACCAGTATTTAACACACTTCATATGATAATCCACATACAAACCATATCTTCCACATTCAGCTAATATTGCTGTGCTTGATACATATTTACCAACTCCAAAAACAAATTTGCAAAACTTAGTATGAAAAGTTTCGACAATTTGACTAGCTTTGCGACCCCAGATATTAGCACCATAAAGAAGAATAGGCTTTATCTTACTATCAAACAAGTTAAATATAATGTTAACTGGCATATTTACAAAGTGAAACTGCAAGTTTTTAATGGCAAACAAAACCTTTTTGGTGTTAATCTTGAGGCTATCAATGCATTTGGTCCAAGACAATCAATTTGAAAACCAAACACCCAGATGGCTACAATTAGAAGGGCAAGCCCAATCGGACGCAAGCAAGATCGGCAGATGGCCATACAAAATTTAACCCAAGATCAACAAAAAGCCATACTCACACTCAAATGAAAGGAAAGAAGAAGCCATCTCACGCCTCAAGCTCAGTGACAAAAAGATCTATGACAATGGATGCCCAAATTGCAATCAGCCTGAATTCATTGATCACTTGCTACTGGAATGCCAAGTCCATGCCCCAGCCTGGCTAGCAAGAATTGCAGATGCGCTATCCGTCGTAGATCTTAACCCAATAGATGCCACAGCGAAGGCAAAACTAACACTGTTCCTGAGAGCTGGTCAGCTACGCGAACGTATACAGACAGAGCAACCAAAGATATTCTACCAATTTCTAAAACTCCAAAATGAAATCATATCAATACGAAAGGAGAAATCTTATTCACTACAAAAACAGAAATTTTGACCAATACTAAAACTCACACTATATATGTGTACCCAACTCACACAGTCCTAAAGAAGGCCAGGTCAGTCGAAATTGCTAAGGCGGAAGGCGACCTCTTAAACACCCAAAGCAACAACAACAACCCATAACCAACATATCAATCAGGCAAAGAAAACACCAGCTCATGATGAACAAAAGGCTCTGATCAAAACAAATTTGAAGAGTTAATTGCCATGGTATTCATCCAAATTACAAGCAGGTAAAAGTGCGTCTTAAATATAAGAAACACAGGAACAGTTTCAAAATAGGGTATGCCCTAAAACTCAATGATCGATAATCTCACCAGTCATGGATTTGTTTTGGTAAGTGGGACGCAAACGGCCATTAGAGCCACGGCAATGAACTTAATTAATGCACTCGTCAGAAAACAGATGATAAAATCACCTGTCATTCTAATACAGGAGCCTAAACTCATCGAAAAAGCCAATTCCCATTACTTGCGTACACCCAATATAGAAAAGACAGAAAAAGACTTATGCGTGGTAACAAGGAAGGAGGAATTATCTCCCTTGACGAGGATCACCTGGCTGAGGGACGTAAAGGGTTGGACATGCATGCGACATACGAAGCATTGTTTTTCACCAGTGACATTAAGGCGGTTGGCCCTGATCCTTCACCTGCTGAATCATTGAATCATGTACTTGTTTTGACATTCTTTTCAGACTGTTAACAAGAAGAATAAGAAATAGTATATTTATACATGAAGACCACATGGCCCAGAGTTAATTTACATGAATAATATATGCTATGAACATGCACATATTTTACAAACAACAACAAACGTTCATATTTTTTACATTTGTATTTTCATGGGGATGTCTTTGTAAATATATGGAAAGGTTTTAAATAACAGAATCATTTCTGGTAGAGAGAACTCTGATAATTTTTGGAACAGATGGTTGCACATGGTAACATTTTGGAATTGAATTTTCTCCCCTACGTTTTTATAAGGGGGCACGGGTAGCCCAGTCGTCTGAGGCGCCGCGATTCGCTGTGCAGAGTTGTGTCCCTTTGCCATGCCAGCAACCTTTGATTGTGGGTTCGAATCCCGATTCGCCCCGATTATGTTTTTTAGGTTTGCGAGCACCATACATGTGCTCGTGGGTTTCACCAAAGTGGTAAACGTCTGAGATTCTTTATCTTTACATCGTTGTTTGAATATAACCATGAAGCATTTCATATCGCCGCAATCCTGAGACAAACACACATATGAAAACGCAGTTTGAAACAATAATTGTCTTATATAAGAAACCCAGTTAGTTTGACCATTTTGGTCAAATGCTTTTAACATATGGTAACAGGCATACGGATATGTTGTCTCATGTAATCTAAAACAAGTACTTGTTGATGTTCTTTTACCAACGGAAAGAACACTTTTAAAGAAATTACGTTGAACCTTTTCAATGCTTTTTCTATAGGCATATTCCCAAACCATATGAAAAGAACAGGAGCAATCTTTGAATCAAATATTGTAGCAGCAGTAGAAAATGGGAGAGATGGGAATTTCTTTATCATATTTAACATAGGAAAAGTCGCTTTCCTTGCTTGAATACCCAGTGTATCACATCCCCGTGAAGATCCGGGGTAGAATAGGTCTTCGGCAACCCATGCTTGCCGCAAAAGCGACTATGCTTGTCGTAAGAGGCGACCAAACGGATCCGGTGGTCAGGCTCGCTGACTTGGTTGATGCATGTCATCGTTTCCCAATTGCGTGGACAGATGCTAATGATGTCAGTCACTGGAATGTCTGGTCCGGGCTCGATTATTTACAGACCGCCGTCATATAGCTGGAATATTGCCGAGTGTGGCGTTAAACAACAAACAAAACAAACAAACAGCTCGCAGTAGCGTAGCGTACATGTAATTTAGTCACAAAACGGTTCCTAGAGCATAGGACCGCCTCCGTGGTCTAGTGGTAGAGCGTCCGCCGGGCGAGCGGAAGGTCCGGGCTTCGATCCCCGACCGCGTCATACCAAAAGACGTTAAAAGATGGTACTTGTTGGTACTAGTCGGCATTAAGGGGCTAAAACAAGGACTGGTCGGCTCGGAGTCAGTATATATATATATGTGTGTGTGTGTGTGTGTGTGTGTGTGTGTGTGTGTGTGTGTGTGTGTGTGTGTGTGTGTGTGTGAAATGCGTGTAATCAATAGCAACACCGCCGTCGTGATACATTATCGTATACACCATACGATAATCACGACTGAAACTATTAAATGCACTATATCTCCTGCCGCGTGCATTTGTATCATTATGCGGATCAAGTATTTACTTCCGTGTTTGTCGAAATTTTTATGTTGTGAAAAGTATAACTAAAACAACTACAGATATGAACGTTTACCGTCTTTGACGAAGTAAATGTCATGTTCCTCATCTCAACACTCTGCGCAGTTTACCGTATTTGCTCTTACGTATTTATTTTCATTTATCAAATTAATGTTAACGATAGTCATAAATCCTTTACCGTAGTTGCCCAAATAGGCGCGACAAACAACACAAAGAATTACCATGCAGTTTGTAGTGTACATTCTCTATTAAGAGTCGGGCCCTCGCTGCACTTATATCCAGAATGTTTAGACGTCCTAAGTCCCATTTGGCTCCTTAATTTTTATATGTTTGTGTGTGTTGATATGCTGTTATCACTGTTCTTTAAATGTGTATAATAAATTTGTTTTACTATGTGTCTCATACTCCATGTTGACCAGACGGTGTACATCATTGTATTCACAATTATAACTGCGGTACTGTGCACTGTGGGACACACAAATAAACTAATTATCACTCAACAACTCAACCTAAATAGAAAGCCATGGGGAATCAATAGCGGATTTCAGAGAAGGGTCCAGTACAGGAAGCATATCCTGATTTGAATGATGACCTACCGGAAAGACTGGCGATAGATGCTCTAGACAAAGATCTCTATCTCTGAGTCCTTGACGAGAGCATTTGATGTTGCAGAGATGTACATGTCTGTAATGGGCGCATAAACATGCTAAAAATATTACAGGACCTGTTATTTATTGCTACATATTTGTCACATATTTGACCCACTGTATTGCATTTTATTATTGAAAACCTTATCCTGTGTAAAGGAAACGAAAGAGTTTTGACTCAAGGTTGGCCAACTCGTGTAGTTATATACTCCCGGGAAGAACCTCCCATCTAGCAAGAAGTTCATTACTTGCCGGAAGAAGAGTCGGGTGGATTAAGATTAATTCACGTGTTTGTTTGTTTGTTGTTTAACGCCGCACTCAGCAATATTCCAGCTATATGACGGCGGTCTGTAAATAATCAAGTCTTGACCAGACAACCCAGTGATCATGAGCATCGATCCACGCACTAGGGATACGATGGCATGCATCAACCAAGTCAGCGAGCCTGACCAGCCGATACCGTTAGTCGCCTATTGCATTGAGGATGGTTGAAATACCTCACCTTAGGTTGTCCTATGAGGAGATAACCCTCCAACGCGGCGGACTTCTCCGTAATTCTCGCACACTGTACTGATATTCTAACATCACCTGAAAACATAAACTCATATCTTCCCCTACATATTCTCAAATCAATTTATAGTTTTGTTTTGACGAAGACATGGAAATAACCAAAAATCGTAATATGATCAAGGGACTGTTATATTTAGGATAGTTATTTGTTAATTTACATATCTGTTAAGTGGTAAAGAACCAATACTTGGTCTTGACGTTAGTTTGTTGAACTGTAGACTGGATATGGTCGATAGATCTGGATTTCACTCTAGGTCTGACCCAGGAAGCTGATGATGGTTCGTAATTCCTCAAACTGTATAAAGTATAAAGATAAACTGATACCCACTGTAAAAGTTCCAGTGTATCTCATTAGGTCAGTTATTACTTACTTAGCGTTGGCAGTCACCTGCTGAGGTTCTGAATCTGACAGTTCCTGAGGATGGGGAATACAATTTGACAAGGAGGTCATGGGAGGGGGAGGGGTGAGGGGGGCACAGGGTCATAAGCAGTCATATGTTTTGGAACATTGCCAAGTGTGGCACTAGACAACAATATAAAAAACAACAAACAAAAGGTCAAGTTTAGCATGGGTTTATGGAAGCAGAATGTCGTCGTCCCTGGAGAATACTGTATGTCCTGGCAGAGAAGGCGAGCCAAGAGTTTGGGGAAGTAGGCGATATCAACGAAAGCATCCTCTTTTTATTAATGCATGTACATAATATGTTATAACATGTATGTATTTTTATGTACTATTTTTGTCTTCATCCAAATTGTTTCATTCTTCTATTTGCTGTAAGGGCTAACTGCAGGCAATTAACCCCGGAATATTATTAACCTATATCTGTGATATTCCTTCTCGTTCCACCGCCTCTGTGGTCTAGTGGTAGAGCGTCCGCCCGGAGAGCGGAAGGTCCGGGTTCGATCCCCGGCCGCGTCATACCAAAAGACGTTAAAAGATGGTACCTGTTGTTACCCTGTCTGGCGCTCGACATTAAGGGGCTAAAACAAGGAATGATCGGCTCGGAGTCAGTATACTGTGTCTGAGTGGGGTATTCATGTTAAACTGCGGCATGGTATTTCAGTTGGCTAGCACTATGAATTGGCATCAGTCCGGACTAGTACAAGCAGCCACACACACACATACACGTGCAAGCACTTCGCTATATTAGTGCAATAATCTTGGACCCGACGGTTAACCCAATTTCACCTCACCTCCTTCCCGTTCCCGGTGTGTGTTAAAACTATGTACATTATTGCTGTAACATCAATTAATTTATCTTTGTAATATTCCACTGTTACAGTTAGCTCCAGAGATCGGCAAGATTTGTCCCGCCATCTACTAGTGTTTACCTCATTAAAATGTGTAAAGTTCATCCCGCAATTGAGAAATCCACAAAAGTAATACGATTTCTGCCAAATAACGTATGTAGACACCTTTCTGAACATGTCAATTACACATGTCAAATTTCACCGTTCATTCTAAAGTACTGTCGCGTTCTATATTTGGTGTTTAATCTCATTCTTCCGGTGAGAACGTTTGACGTTTGAGCTATGATTACTGTAGACTATTATTATTTGTTAGAGTCTTCTTTTAATTCCATAATGGAACGGGGTACGGGTGGCCGAGTCGTCTAAGGCGTCGCGATTCGCTGTGCCCTTGGGTACACCAGAAACCTATGATTATGGGTTCGAATCCCTGTTCACTCCGATTATGTTTCTAGGTTTGTTAGCACAATACCCGTGCTCGTGGGTTTCACCGAAGTAGTAAACGTCTGAGACCTGCATCACTTCGGGCTTTCCTCCCACATTAAACTGACACGCCGCGATATATCTGTAATACTGTTAAAAGCGGCGTGAACCAGACTCACTCACTCACTCATAATCGAAATTGCCGGTTAGGATGGGACATCAAACATTCTGACAACCACACCACTAAAATTATTAATAATGGGTAGAGTAAAGTTTAGAAGCACCAGAGAATTTGGCATTTAACTCTTCTCTTTCACGAGCACCGTGACCACTGAGCGAGTTGTCGAGCTTCTGGACTCTGCTGATGTGATGAGTGAACTGTCGATGTGTTGTTCACACCTGGCGTTGGCGTTGTTTTAATATTCCATCACTTCAAGCTAAAGAAAATTGCTAGATAATGTTTCAATAATTTCTATGATGTAAACTTTCTCAGTCAATTGTCATGGTCGTATTTCCGCCTTAAGTCATTAATCACATGAGTAAGTTAAATGTCATTCAAAACTGGGATTTCTCCAAACAACCTACTGAATTATCCTATTATGTTTTCAATTGGTGTAAGGTCAGATGTTTTTCACAAGCGAATGCGATGTATTCCTACGTATAACAGTTACACTGGATTCTTTATCTACACACATTTTAGAAGCGTGTATGGGCGGTCATACAGTCATGATTATATCCAAATATATGTTACTAATACGCAATAGTTTTTAGAAAGAAATATTAACAGTAGAGTATGAACACAGAAGCCAGATAAAACATCAATGAACAACAAATATGTCAGAATTAGGAAACACGGACACTAAGCGCTGAAGTTCACACATTCCCATCCACAGTTATCATAATGAACGACAGATGGCCCTATAACATCCTGAGTCTAATCGGCTTATCCGGCAATAACCTTCGTCAGTGGCCCGATTTCGGAAGTAATTGGCCCATCGGAAAGAAAACAAGTTTGAAAGCTTCAATACGTATGACTTACATGTGGTTCTTTACACTAACTCTCAAGTCAATCAGCAGAAAGGAACTGAAAACTAACGAGAAATATATAACTGTTACACAATATAGCTGAGATTCAAATTGATTTGGTATCAAATATTTGACTAAAAAGACAACAAGGGAAAACAAGGACAAACTTTATTAAGGTATACAACGTCGGACAAAATGTCTGATGATAGAACTGGGAACAGTTAGTATACACGTAGTTTCTTACCCTTAATTACCCTGCAGTACAGATTGAATTTACGTATACATTGTTATGTTCTTAACTGAAAATATACTTAAAATTATTTAGAAAATGTAGGCGCAGTATGCAGTTTATCAACTAGCCAACAGACACCCAGCACCATATTATTTCATTGAAGTTAAATAATTTTCATGATAATGTTATTGCACCGATTAATAAGAGGTTAAGTAATACTAACATCCAAAAAGAATGAATACATTCTCTTTCTTTTCCTTTCGGGGTTCGTACATTTTTTTGACGAATCTGCAGTTTGAGATGGTTTCTCCCTTACATAATGTACACTGTTATATAACTACTTTAACTTCAGAGGAGCCATGACTAACAGGGCTGAATGTTAAAGTTGTTTTCACATTACCTTTTTCGTTGACATTTTTTAAGGTGAAAATATGTCGAGTTGCCGCCCTTTTCTTTCAATCAGGCGCATGTGTAGTCAGTGAATTAATATCATGATCAGAAATAGTTCTGTTCCTTTTCAAACTTCTGCGGTCCTGTTTAGTTAAAACCAAACTGCGGTCCTGTTTAGTTAAAACCAAACCAAAACATTTAGCTGATACACTATGATATAACTGGAACACTGTTCAAAGCGGTGTTCAACAATACTGTTACACTCATGCTATCCCTTTGAGGAAAAACACTTAGAGACCTTGGCTTGTTAAATTAAGAACATATTTCACAATAATGTGTTTTATGTCTGTTTACCTAATACATCAACCCTTTTTGGGAGACAATGTCCCTTCTGGGATTCTATCCAATGTAACATGCTAAAAACTGTTCAAAATATGCTAAATATGCTGATATCTCGACATTGTGCAACGCGAGTTGACTAGTTTCAACCTAGGGTAACTAGTCTTAATCAAACAAATTTAGGGCGGTACCCGAAATATGACGCATAAAATGCAAACCTTAGATATATAATAGAACATGGCTGAAAGGAGAAGTGAAGCACAACTCCTGTTTCGCTGAAGATTAACAGAAGTCACTACCCAGGGTCAAGAACTGACCAAAACAACTTGTTGACAATCCGAATTGGAATATTGTTATCTGACCAAGTCTTACCTCTCTGCCAACCTCGCTGTATGAACTGGACGTTGGTCAAAGCAATAGGTGACCGGTTAGTCAGTCGAAAATACCGAAATGTTTTCCACATTCTGGCTGGGAAACGGTCCTTTACGGATAAAAGTCGTAATTCTGCATAAATAGCGAGGTGATTTGGCGAAACAGACAGATAATTCCAGCCATCTCCAAGAGACTCTTCCAGAGTTCTCCAGCAGACTCTCAAGATTTCCAAGAAATGCAGTAGGACGCTGAAACAACGATACCTACGACTTGCTGTGGCCCTCTGGTCGTGAAGATCAATCTGAGCGTGGCGATGGTATCTTAAAATAAACTGTAATCTCTCCTTGCACTTGTATGTTTGCCTCCTACTTTGTTGCAGGAGAAACACAACCGGCATGTGAATTGCTGTAACCCACAACCACGAAATGTTAACAAGTGTTTTATTGTTTGACAAATCTGTCATTCGGGAAGTTCAAAATAACGCGTAGAACACGTGAGACGCAAAATCAGCATCAAAGTTGCATTAATGATTCCAAAGTTTTTATATCAACAATCGAAAGTTAATTTCCCTGATGCATGTCAGAATACATAAGTACATGTACAATCAATACCTATTTAATGATATTCATTAATATATTTTTATTCATGACTGAATGAATCAATAAAACCAATTTTCTTTAAAGTTGACGTTACTTAGAGTACCACACCCCAAGGGTTCAGTAGGTGTGGGCAGCTTTGGTCAATCGATGTATGACAGCTCCATATGTCTTGTGGATTCGAAGGAAATGTCACAAAGTTTTTCATCAAGGATGGGTGGACAGACGAGGGATAACGCGACACACCACAAACTGATTTGAACTTTCAGTTGACATGTAAAAGTACACTAAGTCCCCGATGATGCCGATTGATGATGCCGATTGCGTACGTTACCACAATCGCTGATCCCTCCGTCTAATAGTGCATCGTTTCTCGCCTTTCTCTAATACGACAAAAAAGGGACAAATGTAGTCTATCAAACACTATTTGCCCCGTTCCTGTCTGTATTTCCCGCGCGCGTTTTCTTTATACGGTACATGTTCAGTATATTCGACACCATTTTCATAATGTCGTACGGTTGTACGTGCTCTGGTTTCATTTCTGCGATATTTCTCATAATGCTTACGGAGTTTGCACAGTCCTTGTCTTGTGACGATAAAAATGGTTGCATAAAACTCTTGATATGGGATTCCCTCAAAAGCAGTTAGTGCCTTGAATAACACTAATTGTCACCATGCTACATGCTGTAGAAATGAATAAATGCTGAAGTATATTCTGTGTACTCCAAAATCACAAGCAGTTAAATTCTAACACAGATTAACATTAATCTATGTAAATAATCCAAACATGTCAGCCCAGTCGTGTTATGGTCGAATAATATTGTTTTATGCTTGTATATAAATTGATTGTACCAGGTCAAGTGAACATTGCGGAAATATAGAATCTGAATCCTTGTCTGGCCACGGTTATTTACACAGTTTATCGAGCAGTCTTATTGAGAGTTGGCAACCGTCGCAAATATTCGATGTATTTGTTTTAGATAAAGATTATGTATTTTTCACTGCTTCAAGACATACACTTTCTTCCTAATCTAAACGGACAAGTAGCTCAACAGTAGAAGTGAAGCTCACTCACTTACTCTCCTACAGCAATATCTCAAATCAAAGCGGTATTATTGTATTACTGTGTACACGTAACTGGCCTGATGGACTATATTGCTGACCATGGAATATCGAACATGCAGCTATTTGAACTCGCATGGTTGGTGCGAATGTAATCTGACTGATTGTGTGCATCGGACCCCGATAGCAGGGCCGTTTCTCGTGATTTTCTCATACCGGTTTGTGTTACCCTGACTCGACGACATCTAAACTACGTAAATATATTCATTAACGTACGTTATTCAACATATAAAGACTGCGTACACGTGTGCACGATATGTAGATTGTTCGTTCACCGACTTCGTGAAGATACCGCTATATCTAGATTTCTGACTCATTCTGATCATGTCCCAATGTATAATGCAGGAACATCATTCCCAGTTGTTTATTGCTTCCCCACATATCATAACCACGGGGACATACAAGGCCATTGATGGTTATATCGGGAGACTACCGGCGTGTGACTCAACCTGCCTACAGTGATCGCCTGCTTTATGGAGGCTAGTGTTCGGAATGTAACGATTCAGACGGGTATTATTGATATGAGAAGGAAAAGCTGTAAAATATGATTCCGCTATGGAGTTATTTAAGGGGACATAGATGAGAAGACTATAAGAAGGAAACTATTCTGCATCGGATCCTATTAAAGTAAAGCTGAAGTATTGATCAACGTCGCTGTCACAGACTTGGCTGGATTAACATGTTGTCTATCTAATTACATCTGCGTTCTAGTTCTGTTTGCATAAATCGCAAAGAGGTTTTATTGTCCAGAACTTTATTGCAGTGTATGGTCCCTGCTCAGCTGGATAGGATAAGGAACACCAGTGCTGAAAGTAACATTAGTAAGTACAACATGCTTTCTTCTCTCCTTAGTCTTCCGGAGGTCACCCTCCATTGCACATAAACTACCGACAGGGGCGTTACGACCTCAAGAGCTGCGAAGTGAACGCCTCATCACGGGAATTCCCTGGTATAGTATTGATTTTTACATTTTCATTGTCACTGCCTGAGGTATAAACAGGATGGAGGAGAAATACCGTAATGTATTTCTCTTTCACCGCGTCCGGGGTAATTATTGAGATATGTCGTTTTACACGTAGCATGCATTGTTCATGATTAATATCAATATATATATATATATATATATATATATATATATATATATATATATACTTCACTGTAGCCCGTACCAATGTTTTCGATTATAAAACTCAAAGATCAGGTTTTCACTCGTAAGGCCAACACTGCAGTTCGTCCCCCAACTACAAAAACTCCATTGTGTAGTTATTTGCAAATAACGCAAATACTCTGAACACATACACATAAAACTTTGTAGAAGCATGAAGATGTGAGGGACTCTCAGTTATCAAAACTGGATGACGACATTGCAGTGAGCTATGCACAGAAAAATGTTGTTCAGTGTTTGAGAATGTAAAGAGAATGCTACATGAGCATTCGTTACCATAGAAACTTCAACAGCTTTGTTTGTACGTAACGTGAACGTGAACAAATGACTGTAGCATTGTGTTGTATTCAAATGTATATACAAATGACAATTCCAAATCTGTTTGCGCAAATTATATTCACACTAGGGCACTGTCTGCACAGACGCATTAATGAAATATTAAGGCCTTGTTATTGTGAGTGCAAATAACAATGGCATCTTTGTTGTAATTAATATATCGAACAGGGCCCCTCTTTGACTCCCGGACAAGTGGGTCACTCACCCCATTTAGCATTCATAGTTTACATCCTGATATTTGAAAAGAGAAATACAAAATCACCAACGATCAATCAACCGCCCTATATTGAATAAGTAAACTTCTTTAAAATAAAAGTTTATTTCTTTATTTCATTTTCATTTATTTTATGTCATTGACGATTACAAGTGAAGGGTAAGGTCACAAAGAGAATGTAAACAGAAAATCGTGTTGAACACACGACGTTCTAAACGAGAGTTCATAACGTAATTTTCCAGTTCATATTTCGAACGTTTTGTTCCACAAAATATTATATGAGGCACATTATTACGGAGGTTGTATTCGACTTGAAACTGGATGGTTCTGGCTTTTCGACCTGAATGTTCAAACTTTTCATCCATGTTTATTTTCGGAAACTTAACAAACCAGAGACTGATAGCACAGCCTGGACAAAATGAGTAAATGGCTTCATTTCGTCACATTTCGTTAACATTAAATCATTCTTCATTGTCTAATTTCCCCAGGATCGTGTGCCCCGAAGGCGGTGGCTCATCTGGTAGATTCTTTCGTTCTGCAGGAGTATAGCATTCCTGTTTCCCTATGGTGTTAGTTTGCTGGAATACCGCTTGCATATGGCATCGCCCTGGTTGGCTCTCGGGGGTGGTCAGGGAACAGGTTTGCATTAGTTGTTCTCTAAAACCAAAACAGCAACTATCAGAATCTGATTCTGAACTTGATTTATTTGATGATGAAACAGTAACAAAATTATTGTATTCGGAAAGGGATACTTGTCATGGAAGCTAAGGGTGACCATTTCTTTTAGAAAAAGGACTTTAAAGTAAAGATGGTGAGTTGAAAGATGTACGCAAATTACGTTCTGGTGCTCTTTTGATAGAATGTACTAGAAAAACACAAGCCATCAACTTGATGACTTCTACAAAATAAGCCGATCTCCTTGTCAGCTGTTCTGCACACGAGACCCTTAATTTCAGCAAAGGCTTAATCCGTGACCGCGATCGGTCCAGCTGTTGAGACCATTGGCGAAATGCTATCAGGACTTCACAGTCAATATGTGATGGAAGCAAAACGATTCACATATCACAAAGATGGCCGTTCGTTTCCATCCAACACGTATCTTCTTGCTTTTGATAATACAGTACTACCAAGTTCAATTAAAGTTGGTTGTTTTCCCATGCCTGTGGACCTCTACATCCCACGGCCTGCTCGCTGTTTCAAATGTCAGAAATTTGGATGTGGTCAGAATTCCTGTACACGTAAGGCTACTTGCCTAAAATGTGGTGAGATGGTTCATGAGAGTAATACCTGCACTCAGCCATGGAAATGCTGAAACTGTCAAGGCGATCACATGTCATCTTCAGCTGACTGCAGTGAATATAAGTTTCAATCAAACAGTTAACAGTTATGTAAGATATTACATATAAACAACACATCAGCCACTCTGATGCCAGGAAACAAGCAAAGGCAGTCACACCCGCTAATACTACAGGACATTCTTATGCTTCTGTAGTTAAACCAGTTACGGTTCAAACAACATCAGTTCACTGTCAGACAGATCTGTCATGGACAGTAGGAGACACGCAAAAGCAAGTTTCTAACATCGAAACTCATCAACCTAAAAGATAGTGCTCCATTATCAACGCAGGAAGCATCTACATCAACATCACCTGAAACAACCCCCCAAACTATAGCATTCAATAATGTTCAAAGTTAAATAAAGAACAACCAAACTGACCGAGTGTCAAAAGCACTCAAAGATCCCGTACTCAACTCAACAGCAAATATGGGTCGCTCGAGGATATGAATATGGAAGTATCCCCTCACATACACAGTGGTGGTCGTACACGTGCACACTCTCCCAAAGAGAAAGACAGGAGTGTTACTCCACCTTCACCAGTAACACACATCACTTAATTCAGACATTTTTTAATGAGTTACAGATATATGCCAAAACTATGCGCGCCATCAGCAATCTGTCTCCAGGAGACATATCTTAGCAGACCGACAACTTGTATTTGCGTCATTACACTTCGCCATCGGGTAATAACGCAACTGGAGGAGTTACTGTTTTGGGGAAGCAAGGAGTGAACCCCCCAGCCCTATTTCAGTTCATACTTATCTTCAAGCTTGTGCAGTACGATTGACTTTGCACATAAAATTGAGTTTGTGCTCTTTGTACATTCCACCTTCGTCTGCTCTTCAAACGTCTGATATTCAGAAGCTATATGAATAGCTTCCTAAGCCTTGCATCATCTTGGGCGATTTAAAATCGCATAACTCTCTATTGGGAAGTGCAAGTACATGTACCAACAATAAGGGGAAAGTCATTGAAGATTTTGTTTCTGATAATATTTTATGTAAATATAATGACGATTCGATTTACATCCTGCCAATGGAACCTATTCTGCCCTTGATCTGTCCCTTACAGATGCAGATGTTTAGAATGAATTTGAATGGTCTGTACATGACGACCTTTGTGGAAGTAATCACTTTCCTGCTGTCCCAAAAGCTATAAAACTGGATGATGACCCACCTCCATCGCGGTGGAATTTTACAAAGGCCAATTGGTCCTTGTATGAAATATTATGTAATGAAAAAATTAAACCTGACAAGTTCAGAAATGGGCAAGGTCCCATCCAGTTGTTTTCGGCTCAACTAAATTAATATTGCTGACCAAACAATTCCTAAGTCCTCTGCAAATCTTCACATTCGTCAACCATGGTTTGATAATAACTGCAAACAAGCAAGAAAATGTAGGAAGAAAGCGGGAACATATTTCCGCAAGCATCCAAGTGTTCATAACTTGAATAATGTCAAAATTACAAGCGCCAAGGCACGACGTACGTACAAACAAAATAAGCGCCAATCGTGAAAGAACTATGTCTCAAAAATTAATTCACGCACCCCCATGTCAAAGGTGTGCAACATAGCATTAAAAAAATATTAAAAGGCAAAGGTTCCAAAGCATCAGTACACCATCTTAAAGACGATGACAATTTAATAACTGATAAATCGGATATGTTTTACCAAATGTGGACTTCAGGGAATTTTCGTCTTTCGAGGCAAAATGCCATTGTAGTCCCCATACCAAAACCTGGCCGGGGTCATACAGATCCCTCAAATTATCGCCCTATATCTTAAACAAGTTGTGTTTGCAAAACCATGGAAAGAATGGTGAATGAGATTTTTTTGGTATCTGGAAACCAGTAATCTTCTCAGAAATATTCAATGTGATATCCGTAAAAAGTACTATTGATCATTTAGTACGATATAACCCTTTGTTAAAGATGCTATAGTAAATAAACGATACGATACTACGTGTAAGCATGTCATTTTAAAGTATTTACATGATTTTGGCTTCAAAGGTCGTTCACTTAATATCACAGTTTTCAACAGACAGGCAATTACAAGTCCGCATGGGTACAATCCTGTCTGACCATGATAATCAGGACCAGGGTGTCCCGCATGGCAGTATTTTGTCTGTCATCTTATTTAGTATTGAAATAAAAAGTCTGTCCAAGGTTTTAAGTGATTCAGTAGATGGGTCACTTTTCGAGGATGATTTTAATATTTCTTGTCGTGGTAACAATATGCATACAATAGAGGGGCATTTGCAAATCTGTTTCACAAAAAATCACAAGTGGTTCCTTGAAAACGGGTATAAGCCACATTAAGACCCTGAATTACTTACCCCTATCAAAATTGTGAAGGAGGCGAAATTCTTGGGAGTCATCTTTGACAGCCATTTAACTTTCTTACCATATATTAAATCACTTAAAGCTAAATGTCTCAAGGCACTCTATATGTTGAAAGTTGTATCTAATTCAGAGTGGGGAGGCGATCAGAAAACCCTCTTACACTTATACAGGTCACTGATCCGTTCAAAACTTGATTACGGCTCCATCGTCTATGGTGGAGTATGTAAATGTAATTTGCGAAAACTAGATACCATCCATCATCAAGGCCTCAGGCTTTGCCTTGGAGCCCTTCGAACTTGCACTAATCCTATTCACAGTATGTGGAGGCGAATGTGCCATACCTTAAACAACGCCGTCTGAAATTATCCTCACATTTCATCAGCAAATTATATTCTGATCAGTCAAATCTCGCTTTCAATTGCGTGTCTAATCGGCCCTACGAAGATATTTACAATAAGGAATAATCTCTTGTCCCACCACTCGGAATCAAATCTGTCATTTCTGCTTCTAATATTAAACTGCAATGTAGTTGTAGATGTAGCTCCTGCTCAACCTTTTCATAGCCACCTTGGCAGATGGTAAGGCCAAATGTCAACCTGACATTCACTAAACTCTAATTCATAAACCAGAATACAATCAGTCAAGAAACACATATGACACTTTTTACATATGGATCCAAGGATGGTGGTGCAGTTGCTACTGCCACTGTCATTGGATCCAGGAGTATCTTCACGATTACCAGACAACAGTTTCGTATTCAAAGAAGAAGCAAACGTCTTTTTAACATCACGAAACTATATCAATAAACAACCTAAACATTCACAATTCATAAGTTGCTCAGATTCTCTTTCGTGCCTTCAGGCTATTAATATATGTCATGTAAACATCCTCTTTTAATAGAAATTCTTGAATTTTTTAATGATCTTGCTACTGGCCAACATGACATTGTCGTGTGTTGGTTACCGAGCCATGTTGGCAAGCAGCACTCAACAAAGCTGTGACACCACTTCCAGACCTGCGACCCTTAAACCCGAATCAACGCCCTTCCGCATCGCCCTCCCGTTCATGGGAAACGCCTCCAACACCATCAGCCGCCTCCTCAAACCTCAAGCCAACATCGACACCCACTTCACCAGATCCAACTCCCTCAACACCCTGCTAAGAGCCAACGGCAGGAACACAACCAAACCCCAAGAGCCTAAAGGTGTAGTTTACAAAATTGACTGCAACTGTGGACAATCTTACGTAGGTGAAACATCCCGCCCAATCAAGGCTATTTCATCCCATCCGCCATATGAACTCATCAAACAATATTCACTTATCCTGTTTATTGGCTTCATGTCCCTATTGGCTTCCACCTATGTGTTCTCTGTCCATCGTGTTGTGACAGCATCATCCCTTTGTTGTCAATACCTACCAATGTTATCCCACTCATGAATGTAATTGTCGTTACTTTTAATCCTCTACTGTTAATCTTCCACCTACTATATATATATGTCCCTCATTCAGTCTTGATCCCAGTCAATATCCCAAAGAATAACAAACTACCTAAATGAACACCAAATTAAAAATCTTAAACAAAACTGCAAACAATCAAATATCTTCACCCCTAAACTTAAAATACCCAAAATAGACACAACACTAGCTAGCCAAATAAATAAACAAACCGACCCAAACATAGCTAAAACTACCACACTAGCATACATACACGACAATTGGCCAAATTGGTGTCACATTTACACGGACGGATCCTCAGATCCGACCTCCAAACACACAGGTTTCGGAGTCCATACCACACAACCAACTAAAACCACACAATCCTTCCGACTCCCAAATAACCAATCAATATTCACGGCAGAACTAATGGGCATGGCCTCAGCCCTCCATAATCAAGAATCCAAAAACCACAAAAAAATCCTAATACTTACCGACTCCCTAAGTGGACTGCAAGCCCTCCAAAACAAAAATACCAAAAACCGACCTAAATTAATAAATCAAATACTTAAAAGCTCAAACGACCTAACTAAGGCAGGCAAACAAATAACCTTCTTGTGGATCCCCGCCCACGTAGGAATATACGGTAATGAAAACGCAGATAAAGCAGCTAAACTATCCCTCAAAATCCCAGAAATAAGCTTAAACTTACCCATCTCAAAATCAGAAATTAAAAGTGTAAACAAACAAAAAATCACCAAAAAATGGCATAACCTTTATCTAAACTCAAATAGCCAAATCAAAAAAGTGCTCAGCAAACCACTAACCAAACCAAAAATTCTCCATCCATCAAAATAAATCGACAGAGTAATCACTAAACTCCAAACAGGACACACCAACCTAAATAACCACCTAAAAAAAAATAAAAAAACACACTACAGGTAACTGCCCACATTGCAAACAACCAGAAACCCCAGAACACGCACTCATCCACTGCACACACTACCTCACACATCGAACTGCATTACAAACCACCCTCAATCTAAACAAGGCTCTCACTCTAGAAGCAATACTAAACCCACAAAATAAACTAGAAAACTTCAAGGCCTTAGGCGTATTCTTAATCAAAACGGAACTAATAAAACGCATCTAAAAACATAATAACCTACCAAATCAAAATCACATAAATAAACAAACATCCACCATACCCAGCTCCCTTAGTTCTCCTCCCCAACCCCATCGGCATCTATTCCAAATCTCAAAATTCCCAAATTATATATAAGCAACCCCTAAAGCCCCCTCTTAGGGTTGCACAGGCCACCTTCGCCCCTTTCGGAAACACATTAAATGGCCTGGCCGGGCCCGTGTGCGAAATACGCATCAGTCGGAAAGCGCACGTTAAATCTTCAAAGTAGGTAAGTAAGTAAGTAAGTAAGTAAGTAAGCAGTCTTGCTTGACAACGGTATAAGGATCTATACCGAAACGTCACTTTTCACGGTATTAAAGAAGTTGTTATCCATAAAATTGTGTCTATCTTGTCATCCGTCAACTTCTAAGTAATGCCTATCAAACAATTTAAGGACCTTTTTAGTTATGTTAATTATTATTTAACATTGTGCTTTGATGTACTTTTATTGTAATTTTAATGTACAACGTGTATTATTTTATACATTGGTTGTACTAATTAGTAACTTAGATTGTTAGTGGCTGTACCCTCGAAGGGGGTTGAAGTAGCGTAAAAGCATTGTCTCCCTAAGAGGGTATGTAAATTCCAAGTCATTCAAAATATTTTATGCATGCCAGAATTTTAATAGTAGTATATTTGTCATTTTACTCTGATGGCTAAACTTGCATACAATCGCCAGCAGCTGAAGGGATGGTGTAAATCCTGCTGGTGAACCATGCAGGCAGAAGAAGTCCCCACGGGCCTTAGTATGGTGGCCTCACTTTGGTTGCTGGCGATCTATAGCCCATTTTTTTTATTGTGTTGTTGCAAAATAATTTTTTTAAATGTTCTCAACCACTTTTAAAATCGAAACTATGATACTCTAGTTATCATACTGTCCATCGCTAATATATTTTATTCAATCTAAAGCTATATTTATTACAAATGTCTAAGTTAAATGATAAATCACTCACTCACCCAACAGTTGAGTGGCAAAAGGGGTATATAATGTTTTGCGTATAATTAAAGAAACTATCTCGTGACCCCGATTTGAATGAAGTTTCATGTGAATATGTGTACAAGGTCAAGCTTCGGCTTAGGTAAGGTTCGATGTTGGCGACTACCTGTTATGAACTTATTTTCAAATGTTTCGAAAGGGATAGAATTTTGTTGTAATACTAGTGCGCATGACACGTAGAAATTGTGTAAATGCAACGTGTAATCAGTTAGCCATAATCGGAACATAGTGAACGCTATTGTGGGCATTCTAAACCATTAAGCTGAAGATTTGTTCTTTCTTCCACGATTTGTTAGGTTTTTCGTTTGTGCGTTTGATAGTTAGGCCCCGAGTTGTTGTAGTTCCGTTGTCTGTTAGATGATGGTTGGACCCCAAGTTGTTGTAGTTCTGTTGTCTGTACGATGATGGTTGGGCCGCGAGTTGTTGTAGTTCTGTTGTCTGTTAGATGATGGTTGGACCCCGAGTTGTTGTAGTTCTGTTGTCTGTTAGATGATGGTTGGACCCCGAGTTGTTATAGTTCTGATGTCTGTTCGATGATGGTTTGACCCCGAGTTGTTGTAGTTCTGATGTCTGTTAGATGATGGTTGGACCCCGAGTTGTTGTAGTTCTGATGTCTGTTCGATGATGGTTGGGCCGCTAGTTGTTGTAGTGTTGTTGTCTGTTCAATGATGGTTGGGCCGCGAGTTGTTGTAGTGTTGTTGTCGATTGAAATGCTAGCAGTCATGTTCAACACCAGCTCTTTGGTCTGCTTTAATTACTCTCCCCGAAATCTTCTGAGGCCGAATATAAATGTGATCCAACGTATCAATCGCATGATCAAAATGGGTATGTCGATCGACCTCTGGAGACTTAGAATTGGGATTTATCAAAATCATCAACCTCGGAGTTTCCGTCATGGCGGTAGCCACGACAAGTACACACCGTATGGACAGCGGACAATGGGTGGAGAGACAAGCTATAGGTTTGTGTTTGTGATGTTGATTCTATCCAGTGTGGACATGGTTAGTTGTACTTTTACCCGACTATTCCAATGGATATTCAGGGATGATTTCACACACTGGATGAATTCAAATCGCCGACTTCGAAACAAGGACATTTTTTGTAGTTTTCACGCTGGATCCTCATCATACTGTCAGGCAATGTTGAGCTTAATCTGACGCATGGGAAATGACATTACTACTGAGTTAATTAAGGTATGCGCCAGCTTAATGAAACCCTAGTGACCTAACAACCCGATATTGCTGATGCTAAATGCAGGCAAGATAAAATGCGTGTTGATATAGATGAAATTGCAGAGCGACTGGAAAGTTTAGAGGCTTCTTTTGTCACACTCACTACCAGCAACTCATCTCCATGGTAACAGATAAACTTAATGTGTTGGAGAACATGATTGATAAACAAGAACAGTACAGAATGCTGAATATCGTCATATTCCCGAAAAGGCCAAGGACATTGCTTCAGAGTAACAGAAATGTGTGTGCGACTTGCTAAATGAGTGCATTGATGTCAGTGATGACGATCTAACTGTTGATTGTATTGTTGCAGATCATGGTAATAATGGCACAAACCTGTGAAGACAAAGCCTATGATAGTGAAATTCTTATATCGTAAGGACAAAGTCTGGGCATTTGTTCTACGTTCAAAACCTAAGGACGAACGAATTGGTATATCCAACGATCTGAACAATCATCAACATGACAAACTATGTTATGTGAGTGAGACTAGAAAAGGGGTTAACCAGGATAACGGACCAAGATTGCGTCCAGGGTACAAACAGAACAGGAGACAGGGATATGACCATGGCCCGTCAGATCACAATGATCTATTCTTATTCTTATTCTGGAATGTAAACGGATTGTTGTCAAAAACAGCGGATAGTGACTATTTACAATTTTGATGTTGGAGGACTCTCCGAAACATAGACCAGTAACTATGACCTTTCTGTGTTTTTTAGTGACTTTGTATATTTTAGCGCTAATGCTGTTAGAGCTGCGACACACGGCAGACTCTCAGGTGGTATTTCTTTCTTAGTTAGAAAACCAATTATGCACTATGGAAAGGTTTCTGAAATATGCTCCAATTGTTATTTAGTGTTTCTTGATAAACATTTTCTAGATTCAAATAGGGGTGTACTTTTAAGATCTATTTATACAAATCCGGAAAGTTTATCCTGGTATAAAGATAAGAATATTCATTGTGGAAAATCTATTTATAAAGACTCCCTAGTTGATGTGAAACAACAATGTAGAAGTGTTTCAGTTTTGATTTGAGGAGACTTTAATGAACGCACCGGAAGATAATTGGATGTTGTAGACAATGGTACAATGTCAGCACTGAATATAGATTATTGTGACGTTATGTACGACTTTCTGAATATGAAACGTTTTTTCTGTGATATCAAGTTACCAACAAATAATGGCAAGACAGCTTCAAGTTCAAATGGGACAATGATTGTGCTAGCAAGTTTCGGGAAAATATTCTCTCTGGTGACATAACTATTAGATGAAAGGGGGCAGTTTAGCTTTGTAAGCTGTAAATGAAGCAATAGAAATGTTTACAGATGATGTAGGTCGACCTGCAGATTTTACAACGAGAAAGGTAAAAACTACGGGTGTTAAAGATGATCAGCCTTGGTTTGTTACAAAATTCAGAAGATGAAATGATTTTTCTTTGCAGTCTTTAATTGAGAGCGGGAATAGATATAACAAATTGCAACTGGATAGAACGAAGCAATACTACTCTATCAGATGAGGTAAGGCCCGAACGAGTTATAGTTCTTTTGTCTACTAGATGATGGCTGGGCCCCAACCAACACTAAGCTATGCATGATGCCCTATTGCATAGTGCCAGAACACTAAGTTGTGCATGATACCCTGTTGAATTGGTGCACAAAAACTAAGTTGTGCATGACGCCATGTTGCATAGGTGCCCAAACACTAAGCTATGGATGATGTCCTGTTGTATAGCTGCCCAAACACTAAGCTATGCATGATGTCCTGTTGTATAGGTGCCCGAACACTAAGCTATGCATGATGTCCTGTTGTATAGCTGCCCAAACACTAAGCTATGCATGATGTCCTGTTGTATAGGTGCCCAAACACTAAGCTATGCATGATGTCCTGTTGTATAGCTGCCCAAACACTAAGCTATGCATGATGTCCTGTTGTATAAGTGGCCGAACACTAAGCTATGCATGATGTCCTGTTGTATAGCTGCCCAAACACTAAGCTATGCATGATGTCCTGTTGTATAGCTGCCCAAACACTAAGCTATGCATGATGTCCTGTTGTATAGGGGCCCAAACACTAAGCTATGAATAATGTCCTGTTGTATAGGTGCCCAAACACTAAGCTATGCCTGATGTCCTGTTGTATAGCTGCCCAAACACTAAGATGCCTGATGTCCAGTTGTATAGCTGCCCAAACACTAAGCTATGCATGATGTCTTGTTGTATAGCTGCCCAAACACTAAGCTATGCATGATGTCCCGTTGTATAGCTGCCCGAATACTAAGCTATGCATGATGTCCTGTTGTATAGGTGCCCGAACACTAAGCTATGCATGACGCCCGTCAGCCAAGCAACATGGTCGCTGGGCTCATAATATCCTCTCAGTGATTTATCATCTATACACACATTGTCATTGAGAGGCGGCGTACGTCAGTTTATGAAAATAAATTAAATTCATGGGGCTAAAGACATTCTATTGAAAACTAATATCCATATTTTATTGTTTGGTTTCAGTAGCTTTCATCATTATGTATTATGCAGAGAGTTAGATACTTATTTCTTGACGCTGCACACTTCAAAACGTTGTCTGCCCGAACACTATCTGGTTACCGTGGGACATCTTTTGCAATGAATCAATTAAATCAAGGATGGATACGAGCTGACATTGAAGCCGAAGCCCCGAAGCATGCATATAAATGCACTTGTCAGGATATCCTTGTTCGTTTTATTGTTTCCACATTGTCAGTACCATTCATTTTTCACACAAACGTCGAGAGATCAGGATGAAGTAATTTGATGTCGAATTTATGGGCTGGAAGAAACTGCCACGGAAACAGCTAAGACACGATTCAAAAGATGACTCACCCTCGTGGCGTCAGTAGTAGTGCCAAGGCCTTCCACGTTATTCCTGCAGTGTTCCCTCCAACACGTTTAAGGCACAAAATCACCAAACGAATTATTAAATACCTTGTCATTCATGCGTACACAACGTCTGACGCCAGGAGCCGTTTTCTGTTTGCGCCATATAGGCGCATTCCTTACCACTTGTAAAATACGGAACGGGACGAGTGTGGCGAATGGATCGTGACCAATCTCAGGTGTCCGTAGACAGAGGTCACGCGTGATCATGATTTACGATTATTTTGAGTGAGTGAGTGAGTGAGTTGGATTTAACGCCGCTTTGAACAGTATTCCAGTTATTTGACGGCGAGTTAGCTTGACGTGGGAGGAAAGCCCTAAGTAATGCAGGCCTCAGTTTTTTCTTACTTTGGTGAAACCATCGAACACGGGTATGGTGCTGACAAACTGAGAAACATTTTCGGAGCCTACCGGGATTAGAACCCACATTGATAGGTTTCTGCTGTGCCCAAGGGACGCAACAATGCATAGCATATTGCGGCACCTCAGACGACTTGGTCACCCGTGCCCCCGAAACCTGAAGAGATATGGCGCTGAGTTCTAAAGGTGCTAACACTGAGTAGGAAGCACCCTGACACTGAGGTACGCGTGATTGTCTGTTACGTAGTGCCTAAACACTAATAAGGGTTGAAGATACCAGAACGTTGGAAGAGTTTCCAAAATGACCACTAGCTTTGCTCCAGGTTGTTCATTGTTATATATCGTGTTCCCAGTAAACCTATTAAGCTTCAAAAGGAATAAGGGCACGCTACAATACATGTGACTGGGGGACAGATGCAATCAGTACGTTATCGTAACTTGATTACAATTACCATTTCGTGTTTTTTCTTTCTCGTACGAATGTATATTTGAAGATGGGCGTCTTGAATGATGAAACATTTGGTGATACCAACAGTGAGTGAGTGAGTATGGTTTTACACCGCTTTTAGCAATATTCCAGCAATATCACGGCGGGTGACACCAGAAATGGGCTTCACACATTGTACCCATGTGTGGAATCGAACCCGGGTCTACGGCGTGATTAGAGAACGCTTTAACCACTAGGCTACCCCTACGCCCTGATACCTACACGTTATAATGATGAGAGATGGATTGTTGATACTGAGAAAGTAGCTCTTTCTGGATTGTTGATTTAAATAACATTTGCAACGGTTGGGGCCGCGGAGGACGCTATTGTTTTGCGTAGGAGCTGGCGGTTAGTGTTGCTATTTTGGTGACTGGGAGACATATCAGTTTGGGGGACGCTGAGAAATTAACAAAAGTCACTGTGTTCTCAAAATCAACTTCTTTGATGAATAGAGGCCAATAACACTAAAGCACGTGAAAGGTTTATTTGGCGAAGGGTCTTTAAACTTCCTCGTTTGTCTTGCACCGTAATTGTTAATGGTGGACGTCCCAACGCCTGTACTATAATCAGTGCGTCTCGCTGTCGTGTTGCACCGTGCCACAAAACTATTTCAAGACAGGACTCACAGGACATCAACTCTCCACTAGGTTTAATATGATAAAGTGTGTCTGACTGCGGGGAAATTGAAGAGTAGTTAGTGGGTAGGAATGTAGCATCAGTGTTCTCTGAAGATTTCCACAACTTGACGTACAGTAGGTAGGTATGTATAGTAGGCGTTGTGTCCGTGCTGTTGGTCTCACCCACCCACACAGGGTGGGGCACACGGCTAGCACATGGTTGTCGTCCACTTCAGTCTATATCCCAATCTATCTACAGTTCTATAATAGGCTGACACACGATTGTCGTCCACTTCAGTCTTCATCCCAGTCTACCTGTAGTACTATGATAGGCTGACACACGATTGTCGTCCACTTCAGTCTTCATATCGGTCTACCTACAGCACTATAATAGGCTGACACACGATTGTCGTCCACTTCAGTCTTCATATCGGTCTACCTACAGCACTATAATAGGCTGACACACGATTGTCGTCCACTTCAGTCTTCATATCGGTCTACCTACAGCACTAAAATAGGCTGACACACGATTGTCGTCCACTTCAGTCTTCATATCGGTCTACCTACAGCACTATAATAGGCTGACACACGATTGTCGTCCACTTCAGTCTTCATCCCAGTCTACCTGTAGTACTATAATAGGCTGACACACGATTGTCGTCCACTTCAGTCTTCATCCCAGTCTACCTGTAGTACTATAATAGGCTGACACACGATTGTCGTCCACTTCAGTCTTCATATCGGTCTACCTACAGCACTATAATAGGCTGACACACGATTGTCGTCCACTTCAGTCTTCATATCAGTCTACCTACAGCACTATTATAGCAATTCGCGGTCTGATGCTCTTGACTAAGTGCATGAATGATTATAAGCCTCTACCTGTTTTACCCGTCACTGTCTGTTATTATGTTTTATCCAGTATTATCAAATATCATGACATACTTTGAAACATGTATGTACATATACTCATACACCGATGAATTCGTTTGCATCGTAATGAAAAATAACTCACTACATTAAATTCTCTTCACTGATAACTTGTCCATTACTTTTAATGTTCATTACAATTAAATAAGATGACCAGCTGCATCTGAGGAATGGAAGGATTTCTTTCTACCAGTTCTTATGTGTTCGTTCAGTCTTATAAGGTTAGTGTCCAATTCCCGATAGATGTGTTTTCAGGTCGGAGGGAGAGCACCAAGTTCAAGTTGAGCATTGGTTAACAAACATATTAGGAGATGAATAAGCCCCTTTCCACACTCACTATACAAGTAAAGTACCAGCCATAATCCCTAAAATAATCACGTTGTAGCTTGATTGGTTAACAGAAAAGGTTTTAAGTAATCCGAATGCATTCAGGGGATTTTGCTCTGGGGAGGTAAATTTCCAGTCAGCCTGTAATTTTCAATACAAAGTAAACTGTATGGGACAGTCCAAGGCAGGAACGAGGATTCAATCGTGGTCCCAATTTGCCTACATACTTCCCATGGCATGTCAGAGGTGGGAAAAAGTATAACTTTTAAGTAATGCCTATCAAACAATTCATTTCCAAGAGAAACAAACTGAAGATGCAATCACATTTCTAAATCCATCATTGAATTAAGCCAGTAGACAGGAATCTCGATTCTTTCTTACCACTCTTGGCCTTTCCCATTTTGTTTGGAATATTTATGGTGAGTGAGTGAGTGCGTGGGACACCAGAAATGGGCTTCACACATTGTACCCATGTGGAGAAGTGAAGTCGGGTCTTCGGCATGCCGAGCGAACGCTTTAACACTAGGCTGCTCTACCGCCCTAAAGGTGAAATGAAGTGAAATGGCATTTTAGCGGCGCGTTCAACATTATTGCATTTATATAGCTACGTGCGTGCGTTCGTGCCCACAAATGTCGCTATTATAGTGCCAGCCCACTGAGATATCATGCCGCAGTTTTACTGCATTGCTTTTTTTGTGTACTAACTCCAGGCTCATCACTACTTGTTTTTCCCTTGTATGCCAAGCGCCAGGCAGGGTAACAGCAAGTACTATCTCTTAACATCTTTTCGTATGGGCAGACGTTCCGTCCATTAGACTACGGTAGAAACCTGATGACTTATTGGAATCTTACATGAATAATGTGATTATGTACACCCTAACATGAAACATATAAAGGATATTGTCGTATGTGTCTATTTCAGCAGTGGCAGCAGTGTGTCAGTCTATGGCAAGGAGCGCCACGCACATATGAACACTTTTGTTGGTGAACATTTGTTGATGGTATGTGCCTTTAAGGTTTAAAAAAACCATTTATTCCAGTTACCTCCACAACCTCAGACTATTGCAAACTGTGATAGGTTGTTCATGTGATATGTAGGCATCTTCTGTTGTCTATTTAAGGATAACAGTCACAAATAAGTATAAAATCGAGGAGAGTCTTCCATGCTATTATCATCTACGGCGACTGAGAAGGGCCATCGCTATATCCTAACTGAAGCACAATTGTTGTAATTCCATAACACATTCGTCCATCCTAGTCACAAGGCCATAAGTAATGTGTTTGTTATTTATTGGCGAGACGACTGAACAATTGGACTAAACAGAAATCATCAACGAATCCTAACAAATGTGGATCATAGAAGAAACTATTGTGTTCTAGAAGCATTTTATAGTTGTGATGTAAAGTCATAAATCAGTTAACAACAGTTCTATTTATTACGAAAAAGACAAAAACACATATCCCCCTAAAAATGTAATGCATAGCAAGTCTGGGTGTTGGAAGCAGCACATGTGTATTGCACGTCCAAACGCTTGACGAATGAGGACATATTTCAAGAGTGTCCAGTATGAAGATATTACACGGAAAATGACAATGTGGAGATCATGATAACTCATGTTCATGTAACTTCATGTATCTCATGTGTTCACCATTAGCCCCAAGTACTGCCTTAAATCTCTTGCCCATGAACGACACATGAGAATATGGACCACAAGTTGGGGGATGTGAGCCCAATCACCCTGTAGTGCAAACTATTGTCTAACTGCGGTTCACGATGATAGTTCGATAGAATGAAAGCTTTCAATATTGAGGACCACTACATAGTGAATCCATATGAATATTACTGTAATACATGCTAACATTGTCTAGATTGTGATGTTGAAAGATGGCGTTAGCGTGGCTCATTATGGGAACAACGTGCGGCTGCGGGATTTCATCACAATAGCTGTGGACTGTTAAGTTGGCACTTGGTTTGTTCGAACGGTTTGGGAGAAATCACTACCACCGTCGATGCTGTTGATCGTAGTGTATAGAGCGTCTGCCCGGAGAGCAGAAGATTCGATCATACAAAAGGAAGTCAAAAGACGGTACTTTCGTTACCCTAACTATCATAGAAGTTGGTGAGTAATTAAGAAACCATACAACTTTATTGATAAGCAGCATCTGGTTAAATGCCTTCAACGACGTTTTGATGTTAATTCTTATACCGATATAAAACTGGAGTATTGTTGGTTGGCTACACTGGGGCCGCGGCTCTTGGCGTTAAAAGGTTTAGCTGTTCTGGAATTGCGATGGGTGGTTTTAGAGTAGTTTGTAGCTCTGGGCACTGAGCAGGGTGTTGTAGAGGTCAGAAGTGGTAGCTTTGGTTCCGCGGTGATGTTTGATTCTCAGTAACAAGCCTCTGGGATGCAGTGTGAAGGATGATTTGGCCAGCTGCTGAGTTTACTGGAGAGTTGATTCTCAGGCCTTTTGGAATGATTAATGATTTGTATCACTCCTCGACAAAGATGTAAGAATCTACATCGTAACGTCGTTAAATGAACTAAACCAGATGTTGTTGTCCATAAAATTGTATGTTTTCCTTTTTTCGTTACCTTGCAAGGGGTTAAAACAAGGACTGGTCGGATCGGACAGTAATATTTGTCTCAGTAGGATATCCGTGTTAATCTGCATGGCATTTCAATGGGCTAGCACCACTATATGCAGTCTAGCTCTGAAACCTGACCGACATGGGCGGTTCTGCACTGTCTGGTCAGATTTCGTTCGCAATTCTGAATTGCCGCACGAGGCGATCATGAGCAACCGTTGCATCACGGAGTCAGTCACGTGATATACCATACTTCTGGTACCTTACCAAATGTTAGAGAAGGTTTTCTACGACATATATCCTATATGTCTACACCTGACTGCAATTCGTTCTGCTTCTATTCATCCGCCGACGTTGCGGGAATACGTCGCAGTTCAATGATAACCACCTGACTTTAATAGATCTCTTCAGGATGTCATCGATCTCATGGTATGTATTGCAGCGTTTGGCAGTATGTGGTTCATTCTGCGAACAGATGATTCAGGCAAAGAGTTACAAAATGACATCACATTCATGCTTTACATATATGGATACTGAATTTGGTAACCGTGCGGATTCAGGGTTAGAATAGTTTCCCAGTGTGGTGAGAATAGTTCTCCAGTATGATATGGAGGTCGACTTCATGGATTGTCTGGTCCAGACACGAGGATTAAACGGCCAGCGTCACAAAGCTGGAATAATGAACAGACACACACGCATGCACACACGAACACACGCACTTCGTTTTTAGGGACAGAGGTGTTTTCTTCTTAAATAAGAACTGAAAGGATGTTTTTATCAGAGTGACATATGGATAAAATGTTAATTTCACTAAATAATAATAACTGTACATATTTCAAAACAGAACAATAGCACGACCATTTTACATACAAATCTTATATATATAAGTGCAATTTTCAAAACACATTCTCTGTTTATTTTCTCTTAAAGGTTGTTAGTTGATAGTTCATAATTTATTTAGTGATATGTTATAATATTTAATACAATGTTTGTCACTCTTAATTCCCAACTAGTATTTATATTATGAATCCTTTGGATAAGCTTGAATAGTTCAAAACGCTCACAAAAAATGTAAATCTGTCAACATTTTTTTGTGATTAATTTTTAAATTTATTTTAAGATAAAATTTGAGAGTTCATAAGTCATTTAGAGATGATTTTTAAATAATATTTAATGCAGAGTTTGTCACGCTCTATTACCTGTTTATGTTTGTTGCAACCTTCAATGTTTCTAGTCATCAAATGGTCATGGACAAAGTAACTGTCACTATCAACATACATTAGGTGTTTGTTTTTCATTCAAATCTGTTTTGTACACATTAATGAAACCCATTGATTGCAATTGGATCATGCAACTCGGACATTCCAGAATATTCCTAATCATATACACGTCATGTTTGTACTTGTTTTATTATATTTGAATGCTCATGTTCTCATTTTATTGTTTCATTTTTACATGGAAAGAAATATATTGTTGCAATAAAAAAGTTTTATTTTTTAATCTGTTATGATCAGGTTCTACCTTTTTCGGTGAAAGGGTAAATGATGTTTAGAGGGCTTTCACATCACTTTTGCATGTTTGAGTTACAGCCTCACAAGCGAGTTAATAAACATTGTCCAAGGATATTACACAGTAACATACAGGATATGACTTCTTTAAATGGTCAGTCGAAATGATTATTAAATAAATGTTACGACATTCTGTCTCTCATGCAAAGTATGCTTTCTCGGGATATCTCTTTACTATTCCATCTTTTCTCGTCTCGTGTTTTTGCTTTATCGTTTCGTGTTATCCTTTCTCGTCTTGCGTTTTCACCATCTCGTCTCCTGTTATTGCTTTCTCGCGGCCGTAAAAGTCGATAAAGCGATGTCCCCTTGAGGACACACACGCGCACGCGCACGCGTGACCATGGCCGTGTTTTCATCCTTTCATGTCGTTTCTTACTGCTGCTTTGACGTGTCGTTCTATCGCTCTGTCGTTGCTAGTTTACGCTATTTCGTTCGTGGCTGTATCAAAATTTCGCTATATCGTATCACAATGTAACAATGTCGTAATATCGCTTTCTTGTGATATCGTGTGGATGTGTTAGGGCAATATACCAATAGCCTTTCTCATCCACCATCAGCAGATGGCACATCGCGAAGGTTCAACGTTACACCAGCGAGGCATAATTCTTGAAGGTTGATTGGGACATCTGTCTTAAAATTTGTTTATGAACACAGATTTAGATTTATGTTGACATTCAGCAAAAGAGTAAAAGTATTCATTTTGAGCTTCTTGTTATAATCATAATATCAAATGTGAAGAATTGTATATGGGATTATGGACAAAAAAACATGTTCGATTGAACTAGGACAATTACAAGGGGTGTCTGATATGTTCTGAGCCTCACACACAGAATGCAAAACACAGATATAAAACTGATTTATTTTCAACATAATAAGTTTTTATATTTGTACACTTTTGGTAACGATTTTGGAGGAATTTAATCCCAAAAGGTAGTCCACAGCTGCGCTGACACCATCGTTTGATTCGAAATGGGTTCCAGCTAGAGCGCTCTTCGGGTTTGGGAAAAGATGGAAGTCTAATGGAACGAACCAGAATATGAGAATGAGGTAGTTACTGAAGGAGTTCAAAACCACACTGGTGAATAGTAGATATGAGAATGACAATGACTTGTGAACTGTTGCATTTTCACTGATCGAAAAGCACGCCGTTTCTCGGCTTCTCACGTCTTTTATTCTAAATTCCATACCGTAACTGCCTCAAAAGTGCAGCCTCTTATGCTACATTTAAAGTCTGAAGATAGTCCAACATGACGACACCCTCGGCACCCCAGAAAACTGAGACCATAACCTTTCCAGCTGCTTGTGGGCAAGTCTTTGCCTTCTTTGCAGGAAGTCTTAAGTCATTAATCGTTGCAAGAAACAGTTAGATTATCACGAGGCGTGTGCCTGGTGCGTTTTATCAGATGCCCAAAACTCGAACCCAACGAGTTGATTGCCAAAGTCAGTGTGATAATGGAATGTATTGTCTCCTGGGAAATGCCTATTTCATTAGCAATATGATGAAATCGGTATGTACATAACTAAAGTGTGAAAGTAGTAAATGACCATACAAGATCCATAATTAGTCTGTAAATTATATTTAAACACAGTTTTGGACTTACAATCACAAAGGCAAAGCATTGGGTCAAAAAAAGTTGTAGAAGCAATAAGCAACAGATCCTATGATTAATGAACGAGGGTTGATTGATAAGTTCTGCATCTCACGTAGAATGAATTGCGTAAAAGTGAAATCTTTTGCCGTGTACATCACATGTCAAAAAGGTTTATCCGCAAAGACTTAAGCAAATAAAAAAATATGTCAATGCAAGAGGGTTACCAGTCTTGATTATCCGCCGAAACAGATTCCATTTATCTCAAAGGACAACATAGCTGTAAACATTATATGAATGGACCACAGAAAACCAGCGATGATACCAGGTCTTCTCACCTGCCAATCACACAATTTTCATAAACAAGTAAGTATTTATTGCCTGATGCCGCACCGCAGTACTCCTGCCATGAGACGGCAAAGAATAAGAAGGGGTCAGTTTTACGCAATTCCTTCTATGTGAGTCTCACAACAGCTCAAACAATCCTCGTATTTTTCAGAATAATGTAATCATTTAAAACATTCAAATCAGTTTGATAATCATAAGGAGAACATGAGAAACTTTACAGGCTCAATACTTTAGCCACGGTGCATGCGTTAGACCCTTGTGGTCCCATCAAAGAAAATATATGTGCAGAGCGAAAGGAATTTACGGGATGTTGAGTCTGTTGTCACCTACTCTGTTTTTAGGATTTCAAAATAAATGTGCTCTGCATCGCGAATCATCGCACTTCCTGCATTGCAAATGTTAACTGATCTGTTTACGGAAAGGTGGTGGCGGAAATATTTTAAATCTAATCACGATTGCTTACAAAATTAATGGTAGATCTGTCATTTCACTATCATGCAACTCCTTCTATGTGAGGCTCAGAATTTATCGATCATGCTATGGTGTCTTGTGACAAATACTTTGTACCCGGACGTTAGATGCAGAGACTATATAAAAACATGAATAAGTATGACCAAATTTTCAACAGTTACAACCACTAACACGATTATGTGCATATTCAAATACAAGACTGGCCTTTTAACCATGCATCGCTGTTATTACGTCTTTATCGTTTCTAACATGGAATTTGATAGGTGTACATGTGCTACATGGTACATACTATCTTTTTGTTAAAGCTTGTAGATAACTGTCCATAAATGCAGTACACTCTGTATAAGGTGAGACGTTTAACGAAGTATTGAATATTTATGATAACATTTGTTAAAAAGGTATAGATATTGTCATGGGTGTTCTAAATACAGACATATTCTTCAAGAAACCTACTTGAAATATACCGACAAAATCGACAACAGACATCGTTTCACCTCCATGGGTTAAGGCCACTGGAGGTTCTTCAGTGTTGGGGCAAGGTATCATCCACAGGTCTTTTCCTCTCTATACTTCTCCCCAAGCCGTTACACATTGTTTTTCTACTTTGTATGTTCTCTTTATATTCCTCGATCAGTAAGCGATATATGACCAGCTTCCTAAGACCTGTATCATAATGGACATACTCCACAATGAAGTAGTGATCATACACGCACCAAGGGGAAGAGTCTAGAAGATTTTTTTCCAACAATGCTTTGTGCCCTTTTAATGATAACTCTAAAACATATTTACATCCTGGAACAGGTACATACTCTTCCCTCGATTTGTCCATTACAGACTCTTCCAAAGAATTTGAGTGGTCAGTCCACGATGACCTCTGTGGAAGTGACCACTTTCCAACCATTCTAAAAACGGCTACCCCATCTTATGTTCCGTCATCATCAAGAGGGAACTTTACAAAAACAAACTGGCCTTTGTTTGAAATACTGTCCTCAAACTAATTAACAACTGATCCTGACCAAATATTCGCTGATGAACTTAACAAAATTGCTGATGAATGTATTTCAAAGTCATCCTGCAAATTCACACATCTGTAAAGAAATTTGAATACCTTTTAAATTTTAAATGCTAGAGCACGGCGTACTTTAAACAAAATAAACGCCAGTGTTGGCAAACGTAAGTCCCAAAAATAAATCCACGTACGCCTATGTCTAAAATATGGAACATGATTCAGAAAATTTAAGGTAAGGGTTCCAAATCCAGCATCCACCATCTCAAGAATGAGAATGTACCACCTACTGATAAATCCGACTTTGCTAATAAACACGGTGAAGCTCTGGCTAAACATTCTTCCACAACGAACCATGAACCTAATTCCAAACATATCGGACCCGTGAAGATCCGGCGTAGAATAGGTCTTCAGCAACCTATGCTTGCCGTGAAAGGCAACTATGCTTGTCGTAAGAGGCGACTAACGGGATCGGGTGGTCAGGCTCGCTGACTTGGTTGAAGCATGTCATCGATCCCAATTGCGTGGATCGATGCTCATAATGTCAATCACTGGGTTGTCTGGTCCAGACTCGATTATTTACAGACCGCCGTCATTTAGCTGGAATATTGCTGAGTGTGGCGTTTAAACAAACAAACAAAGAAACAATCAAGCTCAGCAAGAAAAGATATCTATTAACTTTACTTCAGATAATGGGGAAGATTACAATGAAATAGTTTCAATCCATGAGCTTTGTACTGCCCTCGGCCAAGCTCACGATACAGCTTAATGGGCTGACAATATACATTATCAGTCTCCAAAACACTTACCAGAATCATGTTTACAAACCCTACTATTAATATTGGATCAAACCTGGACGTTAGGAAAATGCCCATCTTCCTGGCGTGATGCCATAGTTGTTCAATATCTAAACCTGGACGGGATCATACTGATTCCTCCCATTATAGACCTATTTCCTTGACCAGCCTCCTTTGCAAAACCATGGAACACACGGTCAACAATAGCCTGATATGGTACTTGGAATCAAATAATTAAATTATCGTAAAAATCGATGTACTGTTGACCATTTAGGCCGATTAGAGTCATTTGTAAAAAAATCAGTTATTAATAACCAACATGCAGTGTCCATCGTTTTTGATTTAGCAAAAAGCATACAACACTGCACAGAAAAATGGTATTTCAATAAATTTACTTGATTTTGGATTGAGAGGGCGTTTGCCTCAATTCATTTCCAAGTTTTTTCCATCACAAGGGATAACTATTTCAAGGTTTCATCCATAAGGGATCTTTTTAGTTGTTTTTTTAATAGAATTGTTAAATAAATTTTGATAATATGTTTTGTATAAAATAAATGACCTTTTAAAATTGGTAGAATGCACTTATATCTGAGTTTGTTAGTGGCTGTATCCTCGAAAGGTGTTGAGAGGATGTCGTAAGTCCATGCCATTCAAAGAATATGTATACTTACTACTCCTTTAAAGTATAATATTTGTAATTTTAATTGTGGCTAATATTGCGTACAATCGCCAGCCACTGAAAGGATTGTCTAAATCCTGCTGGTATCCATGCAGGTACCAAAGGTACATAGGTACTGTAAGTACCCATGGTCCCTAGTTTAGTGATCTACCTTCAGTTGCTGTCGATCTATAGCCCTTTTTATATTGTATTGTTACCTATAGTGATATCTTTTTATGGTTGTATGCTAGTTTTAAATATTAATCTGTGATATTCTAGCTGTCCATCTATGACAGGTTTTTACTTAGTCTAAATATATGCATTCTTAATGTATAACTTCTCGTCACGATATGGCTGAAATATTGCTGTTGTGACGTCAAATATTAACTCACTCACTAATATTTGCATATGGGTTCAGTACAGAGGTTGATACACATTATAAGTACATTATTGACAAGCACTGTAACACCATTAATTAGTCTTATTTGTGCCAGTTCCCACAAAGTACTTGCAAGCCTTAGTTGCTTTATACTTTATTGGTACCAATAGGGCATACATATTCCACTAACTGTTTAGATTTCCTGAAGGTGATTCCTACTCATGTGTGACGCACAATCAATAGTCTTCTATCATCTGGTTATCCTAAGATATAATGTGTTGTTGTGTCACTCTAGAAGATCATGCCTGGACATGTTACCTCTTCCCAGATGAACAGATAAATTAGTTAATCGTGGGACGTCCTTCTGCATCTTATGAGAGATGGTTAAAGACATTTTTTTTTTATTCAGTTCAGTTGATACAATTATAATCATGCAGGCGGTATAATCACACTTTGAAAAACAACAACATATGTTTAAGCCAAATCACGAATTTAGTTCAGTAAAGCTGTCCGTATTGTGTTTGAATTTCATACATATCAGACTGATGTAGAGTCACATCATCTTCTTGTATAGCTACCAGTTAATAAGTTCATTTATTTTGTGATTCAGACATGTCTTGAGATCAGACATCAGGTGGTGTGAAATTAGGAGCACACTGGTGGAGAAAGCATCAGGTGTTGCGACAAGGTGCCTGACATAAAATCAATGGCGGGGAGCAAATGTAATAGTGTGGTGTTTATTTAAAGATTGTAGGTACATGACCGACAGACACTCATTTTGGGTGATGTCCAAGGCCAAGATTTAACAAATTTTCCACTTACAGGTGTAATAATCTGCACACAGTATGATATGAGGCATTGATACAATACGTGTATTGCCAGTGTCTGCTATTGGAGCAGTAATGTCTGGTTGTTCTTCTGCTCTGATCTGAGGACGTTGACGAATTAGAAGATTGACGTGTGGGCCTTGGAACCAAGTTCTTAATGAAACTGTGCCAACTCTCAAGGTGATTGTTGGTCCTTGGACCGTCCGTGTCGTTGTGGTTCCACTGATAGCATATATAGCTTCGATCTAGTTGGTGGTCACAAAGTCTATAACACGTCCTCTGCATCGTAGCTCATCTGGCATCAGGATGTATCCTGTAGGCTACCCGAAGTCCCTCCAGTTGTTTTATTCTCCATATACATTGTGTGAAGTGAAAATAGCAACCTTTACACTCATACGCGAATATGGCTAATGACAGCATTTCGGGCAGCATCTTCAAAGTCCATCTACAAATATAAATATCATAGTTAGTCACACAAATGAATTGATTTGGGTATTGCAATATTGATGATATTTTGTTTATTCTTAGTATATGAAATTTATGAATCGGGAGTGAGTGAGTTAAGTTTTAAGTCACATCGGCAATATTTCAGCCATATCGTGACTAGCAATGGTTAAGTAGAATACATAGATTGAAGCTTATGTAAAAACCTGTCAACGAGGGACAATAAAATAACTAGATATATCACAGAAATAAATGTAAAACTAGTATTTAATCATAAAATCAATAGCACTATACAAAACATGACAGTATAAAAACGGACTATAGATCGCCAGCAACTGAAGGTAGACCACCATGCTAGGGTCCATGGGTACTTACAGTACTTTTGCTACCTGCTTGGGCCCCAGCCGGATTTACATCATCCCTTCAGCTGTTGGCGATTATGACAAATTTAGCCAAAGGTAAACGAACAGATATACTACTATTAAAAATGTGGTCAAAATAAATATACTTTGAAAGACGTGGTCTTACATATCCTCTCAGGGGGACAATAATTTTACACTACTTCAACCCCCTTCGAGGATACAGCCACTAACAATCTCAGTTATCAAATTTATTTTACCAATTATAAAAATTATACTATATACGAAACATATCAATCAAAATTTATGCAACAATTCAATTTCTTTTAAAAAGGCAATAATAATTAAATGAACACTGATATTAAAAAGATCCTTTAAGGTTGAAACATTGAAATATTTATCCCTTGTGATGGAAAAATCAACATAATCAAGCAGGACATGCTTGACGGTGATTCTCTCATCACAAGGGATGCAAAATGGAGGATCCTCACCTTTTAAAAGATATTCGTGTGTATACCTGCTATGGCCAATACGACATCGTCGCATAATGACCTCTTCAAATCTGGACTGACAGCCCAAGTAGGTGTAACCAATATTTGGTTTAATTTCATGTAATTTATTGATACCGACTTGGGAGTCCCACTTCTTTTGCATAAGATCACAAATATAAGATCTGATTACAGGTTTAAAATCAGTGTATGGGATAAGAAGTGGTGTCACAGATTTGTTGAGTGCTGCTTTAGCAGCAGCATCAGCCATTGAGTTGCCTTTGATGCCCACATGACTGGGCAACCAACAAAAGACGATGTCATATTGGCCAGTAGCAAGTTCATTAAATAATTCAATGAGTTTGATTAAAAGTGGATGTTGACATGATACGTTATGGATAGCCTGCAGGCAAGAAAGAGAATCGGAAAATATGATAAATTTCTTATATTTTGACTGTTTACTGATATATTGTAAAGCTGTTAAAATGGCATTGGCCTCTGCTGTGAAAATAGAACTATTATCGGTTAATCCTGGATCCAATGACAGTGGCGCTGGCAACAGCGCCACTATCCTTGGATCCATCTGTAAATATAGATTTGTAAGTATTATATGTGTGTGTTAATTCATTATATTTTTGTTGATAAATAAGTGGATTAGTTTCCGATTTCTTTAAGTTAGTTAATGTCAGATCCACCTCTGGCTTTACTAACTGCCAAGGTGGAGAAGACAAAAGCTGCGTGGGGGCTATATCGTCAAGATTAATTTGAGCAGCTGAAATATCAGATTGAAGTCTTATTCCAAGTGGGGGGAGAACCGATGATTTTTTTTAATAGAGATTTTCATAGAGGGGGTTAAAAACACAGTCATATGCTGGATTCGAAGTATTAGAGCGTAATTTAGAGACATACTGTAAGGATAATTTAATGCGGCGTTGTTTAAGAGATGGCTCATCAGCTTCAACGTACAGACTGTGAATAGGAGAAGTTCGGAAAGATCCAAGACATAGTCTTAGACCTTGATGATGGATAGTATCCAAAAGTTTAAGGTTGCTTTTGCAGGCTCCACCATAGACGATGGAGCCATAATCCAGTTTAGAGCGAATTAGTGCTCTATATAATTGGAGTAGGGTTTTCTGATCCCCTCCCCACTTGGAATTTGAAACAACTGTCAGTAGGTCAAGGGCCTTCAGGCATTTAGTTTTCAAATATTTTATATGTGGTAAAAAGGTTAAATGGTGGTCAAAAATAATACCCAGGAATTTAGCCTCTTTTACAACTTTAATCGGAGTGCTATCTAAAACTAACTCAGGGTCTTTATGAGGTTTGTATTTCCTACAAAAGTGTAAACAGTTTGTTTTGGATTTCGAAAATTTAAAACCATTTTCTAAACACCATTTATTTATCTTATTGAGACATAATTGTAATTGTCTTTCGATAGTATGCATGTTTTTACCACGACATGATATGTTAAAGTCATCCACGAATAAAGATCCATCAATGGAGTCATTTAAAACCTTAGAGAGGCTATTTATTTTAATGCTGAACAATGTGACAGACAAAATACTGCCTTGTGGGACACCCTGATCCTGATTATAATGATCAGACAGGGTAGTACCCACGCGGACTTGAAATTGTTTGTCAGATAAAAACTTGGATATAAATTGAGGCAAACGGCCTCGCAATCCAAAGTCATGTAAGTCTTTTAAAATATCGTGCTTCCATGTAGTGTCGTATGCTTTTTCTAGATCGAAAAAGATAGACACTGCATGTTGCTTATTTACAATGGCATTCTTAACGAATGACTCCAATCGAACTAAATGGTCAATGGTACTGCGATTTTTACGGAATCCACATTGGATATTTGTGATTAAGTTATTAGATTCTAAGTACCAGGTTAATCTGTTATTGACCATGCGTTCCATGGTTTTGCAAACGCAAACAGTCAATGAAATTGGTCGATAATTGGAATGATCAGTATGATCACGACCAGGTTTAGGTATGAAAATTACAATAGCATCACGCCATGAAGAAGGAAATTCTCCTGACGTCCAGATTTTATCAAAAATCATCAAGAGGGTTTCTAAACAGGATTGCGGTAAATGTTTTAAGAGTTGATAATGTATATCATCAGACCCGGAAGCAATGTCATGAGCTTGGCCAAGGGCAGTATTGAGTTCATGAATGGAAAAGATTTCATTGTAATCCTCCCCATTATCGGAATTAAAATTAATAGGTTTCTTTTCTTGTTGCTTTCGATATTTTTGGAATTGAGGGGCATAGTTCGAGGAGGAAGAATGTTGAGCCAGAGTTTCACCAAGTTTGTTAGCAATATCAGAAGTATCAGTTAATAATTCATTCCCATTTTTAAGGTGGTGGACACTAGATTTAGAACCCTTACCTTTTATTTTCTTAATCATGTTCCATACCTTAGATATCGGCGTACGTGAATTTATCTTGGAGACATAATTTTGCCAGGATTGACGCTTGTTTTGTTTAATAGTACGCCGTGCTTTAGCGTTTAATATTTTAAATTTATTTAAATTGTGGACCATAGGATGGCGACGGAAATAGTGTTCAGCTTTTTTCCTTGCCTTCCTAGCTAGCTTGCAATCATTGCTGAACCATGGTTTACGTATGTGAGGATTGGAAGAGGACTTCGGAATACATTCATCAGCTATTTTATTAAGTTCATCGGAAAAAAGTTTAATAGGATCGGTAACATCAAGAAGACCATAAGGTTTGAGTTGATTAGTGCAAAGGACTTCATATAAAGCCCAGTTTGTCTTAGGAAAATTCCATCTTGATGATGGAGGAACATCAGATGGTGTCACAGATTTTAAGATGGTAGGAAAATGGTCACTTCCACAAAGGTCATCGTGGACTGACCATTCAAATTCATCAAGTAAATTAAAATCTACAACTGACAGGTCGAGACAAGAGTAAGTGCCAGTTGCAGGATGTAGATATGTGTGAGTACCATCATTAAAAATGCACAAATCATTATTTAAAAGAAAATCCTCAAGTGCTTCTCCTTTATTATTAGTGTCATTACTACCCCAAAGTGGGTTATGGCATTCAAATCTCCCCTGATAACACAGGGCCTAGGGAGTTGGTCATACAGTGCCTGAAGATCAGACTGTCGAAGAGAGTACGATGGTGGTACATACAAGGAACATAAAGTAAAAACAATATTAAGTGTTACACGTACCGCAACAGCCTGAAGAGGGGTATTGAGAGGTACAGGACTGTGGATGATGCCCTGCCTCACAATAACAGAAGCTCCCCCAGTTGCTCTATCCCCTGGAGGGGAAAAGCAATGGGAGGAATCATACTGTCTTAAATCAAATTTGTCAGTAGTTTTAAGGAAAGTTTCTTGTAAACAAAATGCAGATGGTTTTAAATCTTGAATCAAAAGCTGAAGGTCATTTAAATTGTTCCGAAGTCCTCGGCAATTCCATTGTATTAAGGGAGCAGAGCAGTTCATGGGGGTTCAATTGGAGATCGTGATCTGGGGGAAGGTCCTCTACGCTGTAATGTCAGCGATGGAGTGACCTCCATAGCTAGAGGTTCAAAAGTGTTGTGAACCTCTACAGGGATGATCAAAGGAGATGGCACCTCTACTTGTTTGAGGGCCCTTGATTCTTTCTTTTTTAATTGTTTCCTTTCCTTGTTCGTGAGATGTTTAGTGTTAAGTACGTCTCTCACTGACTCAGGTTTAGGTACAGACACAGGTACTGCCAAAGGTACAGGCACAGGCTCAGGCACAGACTCAGACTGAAGCTCAGTCTGAGATGCAGACGAAGAAGAGTCACGAGGAACTGGAGGTAAGACTGACTGCTTGTCAGAGACCCAGCAGATGTCTGTGTGGCATGCACAGTCGACTTTGCGAGGTGAAGTGGAAACGGCTGCAGAATACGACAAGGAGGACGGTGTATTCGGAGTTTGTTTAGCCAAGAGTTTCACAGCTTCTGAAAAGGAAATGTTATTTGTGTGTTTTATTTTTAGAAGCTGAGATTGCTTCTGATAGTATGGACAAGATTTTGATGAAGAGAAGTGTTCACCTCTGCAGTTTGCACATTGGATATCATTTGTGCATTCAGCACTATCGTGACTTTTACTGCACCGGGAGCAAACTGGGGACTTGTCACAGGATTTGGCTCCATGTCCAAATTTCTGACACTTGAAACATCGGAGTGGATTTGAAATGTACACATCCACTCCGATGTTAATATATCCAGCTTTAATGGAGGTTGGTACTTTTGGACAAGCAAATGTAAGAAGATATGTAGTTGTTGGAACAATTCTATCATTATCTTTCCTGGTGAATCTTTTCACAGATGTGACGCCTTGTGATTGAAGTTCGAACGTAATTTCCTCTTCCGACATGTCAGAAAGACATCTGGCACGGTCACGGATGATACCTCTACAAGAATTCAAGTATTTATGAGTAGAGACAGCAATTGCAACATTTCCAAATTGGTGTGCATTGAGCAGATTTATGGACTGTTGTCGTTTAGAACATTCAACAAGCAATGACCCGTTCCTGAGGCGAGTCACGTTCTTTACATCTCCACAAATACCTTCGAGAGCTTTTGATACAATGAAAGGGTTGATCTTAAGAGAAGCTCCATCAACACCATCGACCACCAGAAACCGGGGCCAGGAGTCAACATTAGTTTGTATTGTGCTCTCATCATCTGAGGACAAAAGTGTGTGTGTGTCTAAATGCCGTCTCTTATTTTTCGTACTAGAACCAGTGTATTGTTGAGTAGCCATGATAGGGAAAAGTGATTCGACATCCCGGCTCCCCACCCACCATGGAGTGTCAACAAGAACGATGTTGTAGTGGAAGCCGACCACAAAGACCAGGGTTACAGCGATGCTATACTCCAGCAAGAAGGACACAGGTAGCCATATATGTCAAACAGAATAAAAGTCAGGCTGGTTCGGCCCTTGACAATTATCTCAAGACAAATAGAACTCGGAGGTCAATAATGCCAGATTGGCCCATGAGCCACCGCCTTCTGGCGTAAGACTCTAGGCAATTAATTAAATCCAAAATGGAGTATTCACACAAAGAAAGAACGTCCAAGTCCAAAATATACATTAAATACAACACAGGTGTGCATATACAATATTACGCACAGGGCCTGGCATGACCAGCCGATTGATAAGACCGGGCCCATCTTACCACCCGTCTAGGCGAAGTAAGGGTCGAAGTAGTGTGTTGGGCAAAGGAACACAGTTCCAGGAACCAGTGCCCTCAACTACCAGACTCCCGTCCTCCGCCGACACAGGGACGCAACCCACGGCAAACAGGTTGCCCATTTTAGTCGCCTCATACGACCAGCAATGGGAGGCTGTGGAAATATTCTGCCCCGGTTCCACACGGGGGAAGAGCTATTAGCGTTACCCAGCACTCACCACGAGGAGGTTGCTCTTCACGAGTGCCTATGAATCGGGAAGACACACAGGTAATAATCTCTATTTACTTCTAAAATAATAACCGTATGTCCAGTTTAATTATTAGATTCATACCTGGACGGTTTGGGGCGAATGTTGTAATCCTCTGGCAGAAGCAGCATCTTGAAGTTAAGACTTAACAAACTTTCCACTCACAGGTGTAATAATCTGCACACGGTATAATATAGTGCATTGATAAATATGTGTATTGCCAGTGTCTGCTCTCTTCAGGCCTAGATTAAATGAGACACTCCTTTAGATAACAGAAACAAATGATCAGGTTTGGAGGTTTTTAATTTCATCTTTCATTTGCATTGCAGTCATAATATTATCATACATGATATCACATCGAGAGTAATTATACACTTATGTTTATTTATGTAATTTAAACATCTATTTATAAAAGAATCTGAAAATGGATAGGTAAACAAGCAAATCGTTTATGTTAATACCATGACACATAATACATAATGTAATTGTTATGTCAGTTAAGGTAGAATGTAACAAGTATACTTGCAGTTTATATTAATCAATTCATTTACTTAATTGAAAATCTGTCAGCTATTAATTTGAAGTTTTGAATAGAATAGAATAATTGCATTTGATCTTCCTTACTCAAATGCGAATATCCGTAGAGCACTGTTTGTAAAGAGTAACCATGTTTCTTAAAATACATTTCAATCCGAAGAACACTGTAATTTGTACATACAACAAAAAATGTAAAGCATGTTTAGTATGATTTCAACAGGAACAAGTTTTAGTATCCAAAATACTGATCTACGTTGAGATCGCTGCAGCCATGCCTGAGGCGACTGTGATTAAATAAACATAACTTCCATTATATTAATTCCAGTGAATCCCCAGTATCTCCCCTTCCTTGTAGCAAGTTCTTGAATTGTGTAACGGTATCTCTTGTCTCTTTTGTTACTTCTGAAAGCATATTTTGAAGTTTCGTTGCAGCTGGTATAAATATATCTTTTGTTGTACTCTGGGATTATCATTATCAGCATCAGAAACTTTTCATAAGAGGGCCCGATAACAAAGTACTGGGGTAAATGTTTCATTGTTATATTATTGTATTCCGGGTACATCAGTAAGACATGATATTCGTCTTCTGTAACATGGTTACAGCATAAGCATGTGGTACTTTCTGTTTCAGGAACTGTGGAACATCTGGCAGCTCTGATATGCAAATCATGACAATTATATCTTAATTTTGTTCATACTCGACGGAAGTTTAATGCTCTTTTTTCTCAAGATATATCTCTGACGTGATTTGAAACTTGAAATCTGAAAGTAGTATAGGTAATGATGGTTCTGGCTCACTTCCACTGGAGCCAGATTTATATACCTATACCACCACTACAGGGGGGTTTTTTTATGCCAAAATGATGATGCGATTCAACGATCATCTTGAGATTAAGTTAAACTGGCTCTAGCTCACCACTACCTGAGGCCAATCAATGATAACATACAGGGAATTTTTAGTACAAAAACGATGATGAGACTAAACTAAATTGTAATGAAAATATTCTCTATTATTTTTATTCATACGTATACCATTATTTTGAACAAAGTGATATTCAACATTTTTACTAAGTTCTTCGTTCAGACTATATACTCTTCTTGGTAATTGGAAAGAAACAATAGATGACCGTATTTGGTTGGTTTGACATCACTAATATAATATATACCCTGTGGTAATTCTCTCCATTTGATAATTTTGTCCCTGAGCATAAATGCTTCGATAACTTTTTCGAGTTCTTCCTTTGTTGGTTTGTAATTCTCCATTATTATACACTTATGTAAGCATTCGTTTAAATGAATGTATGATTTTTTATGCAGTGTGGTCTAATGATAGTAAGCAATCTATTTTTAATCTCCAACAAGTTCTTTGGTTTTGGCACTGAATAATTGACGCGCTTGCTGCCTCCCTTGTTCTATGAACTTTTTTTCTCGTCTTCGCTAATACCACTCACAGCAAAAAAAGTGTAGGTTTCCGTCTTCCGGAAACCTTCCGGATACCTTCCCATATTTGGATCCGGCCCGGATACCTTCAGGAAACCTTCAAAAAAAAATGTCAAAATTTGGGGGGTGCATTTTGTTCACTTAAGTGTGAAACACATAAAAAAATTTACTTGAAAATACCAAGCAATTTGAAGGTTGTTGAAGGCATCTGGAAGGTTTCCGGAAGGTATCCGGATGCAAATTTTCTTCATGACTTGCTTCTGGTAAATAATGTTAGCCTGTGCATTACAGATACCTGTTGTAATATTCTGTGTTATTTTAATGGTAAATATCTTCCTAAAACATTTTTGGAGAAGAAAATTGTTCAATTTCATATTTCGTCCTTTTTGGATGTTAATGGTATTTAATAATGATATCCTTAAATTTCATGTCCAGACTTCCAGTTTGTACTGAGAAAAAGAAAAAGTCATTGACAATGTGCTCACTTGGGCCTTTGGTCCTAGTGAGATGATAAGACTATTTGTAACGGTACATGTACTTGTTATATCCAAAATACTAACTTCATTGACATTTGCCTCACCCTAGTTTTATGGTACTACAGTAAGCTCTTCCTCAGTTACTGTGAATTATTTTATTAAAAGGGATTGACACTTAATTTGACACTGGAGTTGTAACCACTGCACATATATGTGTATTCAAATAATATAACAACGATGTGCTTAATACTTCACAAATATCTCCAGAAATAGGCATTTTAGTTATAATTGCAGAAATACTTTATGAATGACCCCTTCACTGTTGCCTTGATCTTACACTTCAACCCCTCATGAGTTATCACTTTTGAGTGTGAATTTGACCTTCAATATCAGTGATAAATATTTCAAAAACATTTCAAAGAGCTATCCAGCACATAAACCAAATATGCAGTCCTTTGGTAGAATTCAACATATCATTGACCAAAATATGGAAGTAATGTAACCAGTATATGTATAAGAGTTACTAAGACTTCTGTAGAAAAGGCAATTTAAGGGAAAATGTAGTATATATAGATCACACACGACCTTTTTCCAACTTCGACCCCTGCCCAAAGGAAGAGTTAGACCACAAACAAACGTTTTGTCTGGTTGTGACTTTAACCTTTGACATAACAGATCAATGTGTCATCAGACGTTTTCAGAGCAAAGGAAACATGTGTTATTTATCTTGAGATGCCCAAGCAATGCATGGTTTCATAAGATAAGTGTGGCTATTAAACTGAGGCAAAATCATGAAACATCCCCAATTACACAGCTGGTAAATGAAACATAAGCAACAATCAAATTACCAATTTCTTTTATTCATATGCCTATAGTATATCGCACATTGAACAGTGTTCACATGATGGTTCCTGATGCAGTATGCAATTTCATCCTATTCTTCAATACTCATAACAGAGTGTGATAACTGTTCGCTTGACAGTACCTACGGATTATGTTCACCAGTTCAGATAACTTACTTTCCCTCAATCCTCCTTTTCTTTCTATATTGCCATGGATGAACAGGAACCAGGATGAGGGGATAACAGTTAGACTCTATCTCTGCTGCATTGTGTTAGTAGAATTGTGAACTTTCCATTTGGTGTTTGGGTCCACATTTAAAGACAATAAGTCCCATTTATCATTCCTTTCAAGTGTTTACAAGAATTTCCTGAATGTCCTGGAAGAATTACACTCCAGCTTGGCATTGGTTGGTCTTCTCACATTAGCCAGACCAGCCTTTGTGTGTCCCAGTACCATTTGGCATACAATTTCTCGGTCGGCCTCCATTGAAATAACAGGACCCTCATCATCGCTGTCTGCAAATCATCTCTGAATATCTGAAGGGGTGCAGCCTCTGTTTAGGACTCCCTTGTCTGGTCCTTCCAGACTGTCAACCTGGAGTACTCATCCAGGGATCTCAAGCAGGACTTCAGTTTCTGCAGCATTATGTAAAACGATTTTAGCAATCAAAAAGAATTGTTGCCACATGTACTTACAGATAGAAGGCAGCAAAATCACTTAAGTTGTCATATGTGAGTCTTGTTATATGCTAAACATTTAAGATAATCACATCTCAAATCTCAACCAGACAAACCAGTGACTAATGTTATGAACTCGGTCCAGACAAACCGATGATAACTATTATGGACAATATCCCACATCACTGTGGTATGATTACATGTGATCAATGAGCCTACTCAATCACAACCTTATCTATTAATGAGGCTTGGAATGCTGGGAATCTTTTAAAGAGATGTCATTTAGTGATTGTTTCAACTCATCAACATGGAAAAATATATATTCACAATCCTTGTCACATAGCCAAACTATTGCTGGATGCAGTGTTAAATAAATGATTTGGCTTTAACACTGCTTTGAACAGTATTCCAGATATATCACCGCATGTTAGTTTGATGTGGGAAGAAAGTCCTAAGTGATGCAGGTCTTTGATGAATCCCACGAGTATGTGTATAATGCTGACAAACCTAGCAACATAATCGGGGAGAACCAGGATTTGAACCCATGACTATAGGTTTCTGCTAAGCCCAAGAGATGCAACTCTGCACAGAAAATTGTAGTGCCTTAGACAATAGGACATCCGTGCCTACAGCGATAAGGAACAAACTGAAGACATATTTGCAAAATAACCATATGAACCAAACAGAATAATTTCAAAATATTTACCACTCACTGTTGCTCTTCTATGGTCTTTCTTTGCATTGATGCTGCACGGATGACTGTCTCTTTTATTCATCCGGACATTCTACAAACATAAGTAGCATTCACATCACAGAAATGTCCAAACTGTAAATGTTGTACATTTGATTCAAATGAAAAAACCCCGGTTGTGATTCCGACTTAGAACTACCCTAATCATAATAATTCATGTCAAACATTCAGAGATGACATTTATCCCCATATTTAACAAATGTTAAAGCAATAGTTTGACAACAAAGTCAGGGTCATTCAACACATACATTACATAGGAAATAACTTGTTCGACAATGCAGAGAGATCCTCACCGAGGTGAATATCATTCCATGAATTATTGCCACATTTTCTTGAAATGCAGATTAATGCAATGCAGTATTTACTTTTATTTCTAGGCTATTTGTTTGGCTTTTCCATGGCACTGTTTTGACAGAGATCTAACCTTGATATGACACTTTGTTCAGAAATGATATAAATAAGAGAATACTTTATTATTCCAGAGAAAATTTGGGTTACATAGTAAAAGCACAGAGAAACAAGTATAAGATTCATGATTTAAGTTAAATACACTCGACCCGTGAAGATTCCGGGGTAGACTAGGTCTTCAGCAACCCATGCTTGCCGTAAAAGGCCATTATGCTTGTCGTAAAAGGCGACTAACGGGATCGGGTGGTCAGACTCTCTGACTTGGTTGATGCATGTCATTGATCTAAATTCCGTGGCTCGATGCTCATGATATGAATCACTGGGTTGTCTGGTCAAGACTCGATTATTTACAGACCGCCGTCATATAGCTGAGTGCGGCGTTAAACAACAAACCAACCTAAATACACTCATACATACACACACAAACACAACATCCAAACACCAGGGTTAGAAATTGGCACTAGTCATTTTGACATTTTAAAGGTTTTGCTATATGCTATCATTTTAGGACTAGTGGACTGAAAGTGTTAGTTTCTACCGCTGCAAACACTAATCAACTAATGAATTGAGTGGTCAGACTAGGTTGTCATCATACTCTGAGGGCATGGATCTTTGCTGAAAATAACAATCACTAGATTGCCTGGTCCATGTTCAATTATTTACAGGCTGCCATCACAGAGCTGGACTATTGTGAGTGTGATGTTTCACATTACATTGAAATATACCATGATGAATACATGTAGTTTGTATTTATCACAAACAAAAATACTCACTCAATACTTGGTATCCTCCCTGAGGATGTCTGTGAACCTCCCCACAAACCCTGAACATGCTGAAACAGAAAACAACTAACTTGTCTTTATCCTTTCAATGTTTCAGTGTGAATTTGTTAAAGATTGATAAGCTGTCATTATTCATTGTAATCCACATCTCACTTTCAGGTGGTTCAGGTGGCAACACATGATTGGAATTGAATGCCACGTTTTGTTTGACATGCACTTTGCCAGATTTATACCCTTGGTAACTAACCCTCATCATCAAATCCCAGCGTTATGTTGAGAATAAGGACACGACCCTTAAAAGTCCTGCACCTGTAGCTCTTATGCAATCCCAAATAGAAATATCATGTCACAACAAACACTTGATCATAATAATAACAAAGGTTTCCGAAAACAACAAAACTAAAAGGGCCCTTGACATTTACAGTAGTAACATGGAGATCAGGAAAATATCTAAATCAATCCATTCCATAAGATCTCTGTATAGAAATCATGGAACATTATGTCTCGAAGCCCTGCTACGTACCTGGCATCTGCAAGCTGCTCTTCCTTCCTTCGGCTGTCAATCGAGTTTTCGAAATACTTGACGTCCTCGTTGTGGATGGCTCAGGTGGATTTCGACCGAGATTTCCGAGTTAGAGGTGATTGAGAACAATGTATCGATACACGACGTAAGCATATCGCAATCAAGCATCACGGTGTACATCGATTACACGAGGTTTGAGTGTTTGTTTACATTTGTGTTCCAAAATGGCGCCCTCGGCTATACAGGGAATTATGGGTAGACTTGCTTGTCCCGGAATAACACGAGTTGGTCACGAATGACGAGCGGTCATTTCTGCAGCAGTTACGGAAAGAGACGAGGTTGGCCGATTACAGTTCATACAGGCCATATTGGGAGCCGCGGGGATTTCGACAGTGTGTATTAGGAAGTATACCTATGTGGTGTATGGAATATGCGTTTGCCTACCATGCCAGGCAGTGTGACAAGGGATATCCCAGCGGATGTAATATTCCTACAGCATAAATGTTTCACAACCTCGATTTCAGGGAGCTGAAGATGTGACATATTCAGACAGAGACCATAATACATAGACTGTTATATGGTCTCTGATTCAGGTAAGGAATATGTTAATAATATTGATCACGTATTAAAGTTATTTATCTTCTGTAAGCCACTTATTCTGTTTTATATATGTTAGTAAATGTGTGATTTAATTTTTGTAGGATAAGCAATCTACCTAACTTATGTTAATCCTTGCTAATGTATATGATGTAGAAATATGTTTGCTTATTTATATTCCTTTATCTAGATACTCTATAGTGACTCATTTTTTTAGTTCATACCGTACCGACTAAACTTACTTTTGCAGGTGTGAATAATCAAGAACAAATTAAATGACAGGAGTTTTGCAACAGTGAACATTGTGAAGTGGAAGATAAGACATTTGAAAGGTATGGATATTTTCACTTGAACTTGTTGAAGAATACCATGATGACAACTTTATCATGTTGGGAATTTTGGCGGTGGGGTAGCCTAGTGGTTGAAGTGCTGAAGACCAAGGTTCAATTCTTGTCATGGGTACAATGTGTAAAGTCTATGTCAGGTGTCCCTTGCTGTGGTATTACTAAAAACAGCGTAAAACCATACCCACTCATTTGGGGATTCCGGGTTGGAATTGGTCCCCATCAACCTATGCTAGTTGTAAGAGAGGGTTATACTATAAAGGGAAATAGTACCTCGCCTACTATTGCCTGGTGAAAACAGCACCTTGTTATTTTTTTTACCTTGGGTCTGAATATGCCCGAATACATGAAATTAAACTTGCATGGTCACTTGTAAACACAAATAACTGAGAAATGTTCAAAAAGGTTTACATTAAAAACTAGCATCTACTTGCCGACTCTGATTTGGAGATGCAACTAAACTTATTGTGAAAATATAATATGCTTTGATTTCTTTGAAGTAAAATAAATGCAATTAAACTTGCAAACACAAATAATTGTTAAATGTTAGTCACCTAAAAATAGTTTACATTAGAAATTAGCCTCTGCTCAAACTTACTCATGATTCTGATTGGGAGGTGCAACTAAACTTATCATTGAAAGATCACATGCTTTGACGTTTTAAGTAGCTTTACTCAGATTAGCTCAATGTCAAGCTGAACCTGAGTCTGGCGAAAATGTCAAGAAACTGGACAACAGGTATACTATATATGTCACATTTATTTTAGTAAGTAGGAAATAAATAGTAATTTTATAGAAATTTCATTTATATATATTTCGGCCAGGAATCAACATGTCTCTCCAGATAACAGACAACAATTAGTAGCCTTTTTTGCCAAATCAAGGTGCTGTTTTCGTTGGAGAAATCAGTGACATTTTGCTGAGGTGCCGTTTTAGCCTCACCCATAAGAGATAACCTAATAGATCAGGTGATCAGGCTCAGTGACCTGGTTCATGGCATCTGACAGTGACCATCTAACAGTGTGGATTGATGTTCACAATATCAATCACTGGATTGTGTAGAATTTTGGGCCTACCTTTAGAATACAGTACCTAACTTTTCAAACAGGTCACAGTATCCTGTGATGTAATTCGTAGTATTCCGTTGCCTGGCACACTGGCAAAACAATGCATTGTGATGTCAGGGGTCATTGGATGTGCATATATATGCTCTTTTCAGTGGTCTATCGTCTCCACACACTATGTTGTTGCATGAGTTTAAATTATTTGTTTACTAAATATTGTTTTAAACATTTATATGTGAACTGGATGGGTAAACAAGCAAAAACTTATTTGAATACCGCTCCAGAATTAGAATACAATATGATATGACAAAAGTACAGTCAAGGAATACAATTATATACATGTTCTTATTATAGGAACTACGTTGTCGGCGCTGTCAGGTCGCATTTTTAGTAGTAATAGTGTACTGCAATATACGGCAAGGAATAGTATTATAAATTTAAGATGCTATGTACAATCACAAAACCTATTGGATAGCTGAATGTAGTCTTCTACTGATTTAAGAATTTCTAAGTTTATTTTTGACGTCCTTTCAGGATTACCTAATAGAATTGAATTTAGATCATATCCCTTAACATAATAGTACATATTCTGTCTTAAATCATTGTAATTTGGACATATGAGAAAGAAGTGAAGTGCATCTTCAGTGTGATGGCCACAGCTACATGCAGGATTATCTTATAAATATTGCCTGCGGATGCACATTTTATAACAAGTGCTTGTTTATTTTCTATATACTTTTATTTCATTTTTTACTTATTACAGTGGTTAAAATGATTATAAATATAAATTGAAACTAATAATGTGCAATAAGCGGGTTATAGCTGAAACGACACCTTAGCAAAACAGCACTGACTGGCGAAATACTCGCCGAAAGCGAAAACGGCGATTATTACTTGAAGAAAATGACACCTTATTTTTTTTTTTACCTTGGTAAAATAAATGAAATTAAACTAGGATTGATAACTTGCAAAGACCAATAATTGTGAAATGTTAAAACAAGTTTACAATAGAAATTAGCCTCTACTCCAACTTATCCTATACCCGACTCAATTTATTGTGATAACATGCTTTGAAGTAAAATATAAGGAATTAAACACACATCGTCTCATACAAACACAAATGCATGTAGTTGTTAAACATTGAAACAAGTTTACCTTCGAAATTAGTCCCCTACTCCAATTTACTCACCGACTCTGATTGGCAGACACAGCTCACTTGTTGTGAATGTATTTTTCACTTTAAAGTTTAAAGTACTCAATGTCAAGCTGAAACTGTATTTAAGAATCCTAACATGGTGCAATTTTTCACAATGGCCTTTCGATGTGTCATTTGAACATGTTGAAAGGTTTTACAAGGGATATTTGTAACCCAATACTTTCCGTAACGGGCGACAATGCTCGACTAAAGAGTTGACTAACGCCTAATATAAACAACTCAACCAACCCCACCCAAAAGGCCAACAACCTAGCCAAACACTTCTCTAAAGTTAGCAGCAACAGTAACTTCAGTAAGAAATTCCAAGATAAACTAAATAAAGAAACCAAATTCTCCAAAGAAAACAGACAAGACAACCTAGAAATAAATCAACCTTACACCATAGAAGAACTAAATCACGTACTAAACAATAGAAAAAAAGGAACAGCCCCTGGCCTAGACCTCACCTCTTACCAAATAATCAAACACTTACCTACCAAACTACTCCAAACTTTACTTAAACTATACAACCTAGTCTACCTAAACGGACAGGTCCCATCCTTATGGAAGGAAGCTCTAGTAATCCCAATACCTAAACCAAATAAACCAGCAGATCAGGCAAACTCCTATAGGCCCATCTCCCTAACCTCAAATCTCTGCAAAATAATGGAACTTATGACTAAAAATAGGCTACAGCACTACCTAGACCAAAACAACATCATAAATCCTGACCAAAGCGGCTTCACTCCTGGCCGATCAACTCTCGATAACCTTGCCCGACTAGAACAGGATATAAAAACAGGACAGCTAAACAAGCAATACACCATAGGCATATTCCTCGACTTCTCTAAAGCTTTCGATATGGTATCGCACCACGGGCTAATACAAAAACTAAAAAAAATAGGACTAAAAGGTCAAATAATAAACTTCATCCAAGATTTCCTAAACAATCGCAAAATTACCGTGGGTATAGACCATACACTATCGGACCAGTGTCCCCTAGAAAATGGCACTCCCCAGGGCAGCATCCTCAGCCCAACCCTCTTCAATATAATGATAAATGATCTATTTGAGGGCTTATCCCCTAAACTAAACACTTCAAAATTTGCGGATGATGGCGCCCTATGGATCCGCACTAAAAGCATTAAAATGGCAGAAAACTTAATCCAAAAATCTCTAAATAAAATACAACAATGGGCAGACAAATGGGGCTTCTCCCTTAACTCAGATAAAACAACAGGAGTAGTATTCAAACATAAAAACATGAAACCTGCCTACCCAATCCTCCAGCTAAACAACCAAACAATCAAATTCCAAAAGCAAACAAAATTCTTAGGACTTATTTTCGATCAACACCTCACCTGGGAGGCTCACGTCCAAAACCTAAAAACTAGATGCAGCAAAGACCTTAACACATTAAGATGTCTCACCGGCTCTAACTGGGGAGCCTCCAAAGATACCCTCCTCTCACTATATACAACACTAATTAGATCAAAACTAGACTACGGCTGTGCCATATACAATACCCTAAACAACTCTCTTTCTAAAAAACTTGACTCAATACAATATCAGGCTCTCAAACTAATTACACGCACCCAACATGGCACCTCCTACACCTCACTTCAGGCCCTTACAGGAGAAATGCCACTAAATCTACGCAGGGAACATCTAAGCCTTAATTTCTGGGCCGCGTCCCAAACAAACCCTCTCATCCAAAACCTAATTAACCAAAACATTAGCCCAAGAAACCAAGCTCTAGCTCGCAAACACCCCTTACTCACCCCAATATCCCAAAGAATAACTAACTACCTCAATGAACACCAAACTCAAAATCTTAAACAAAACTGCAAAAAATCAAATATCTTCACCCCTAAACTGAAAATACCCCAAATAGACACAACGCTAGCTAACCAAATAAATAAACAAACCGACCCAAACATAGCTAAAACCACCACACTTGCATACATACACGAAAATTGGCCAAATTGGTGTCACATATACACTGACGGATCTTCAGACCCGATCTCCAACCACACAGGCTTCGGAGTCCATACCACACAACCAGTTATATCCACACAATCTTACCGACTCCCTAACAACCAATCTATATTCACGGCCGAACTTATGGGCATGGCCTCAGCCCTGCATAACCAACAATCTAAAAACAACAAAAAAATCCTAATTCTCACTGACTCCCTTAGTGGACTACAAGCCCTCCAAAACAAAAATACCAAAAAACGACCTAAATTAATAAACCAAATACTTAAAAGCTCCAACGACCTAACAAAAGCAGGCAAACAAATAACCTTCTTGTGGATCCCCGCCCACGTAGGAATTTACGGCAACGAAAGCGCCGATAAAGCAGCTAAATTATCTCTCAAAATACCAGAAATAAGCCTAAACCTACCCATCTCAAAATCAGAAATTAAAAGTGTAAACAAACAAAAAATAACCAAAAAATGGCATAATCAATATCAAAACTCAAATAGCCAAATCAAAAAAGTGCTCAGAAAACCACTAGCCAAACCTAAAATCCTACACCCCTCTAAAAAAATCGACAGATTAATTACAAAACTCCAAACAGGACACACTAACCTAAATAACCACCTAAAACAACTTAAAAGACACACCACAGGCAACTGCCCCCACTGCAAACAACCCGAAACCACAGAACACGCACTCATTCACTGCACCCACTATCAAACACACAGAACCACACTACAAACCACCCTCAATCTAAATAAGGTTCCTACTCTAGATGAAATACTAAACCCTCAAAATAAACTAGAAAACTTCAAGGCCCTAGGCGTATTCCTAATCAAAACAGATCTAATTAAGCGCATCTAAAAATTAATTAATCTACCAATCCAAAATCCAATAAACATACAAACACCCACCTCACCCGGCTCCCTTAGTTCCCTCCTCCACCCACCTCGGCATTTATTCCAAATTTAAAAATTTCAAAAAATCAATATAAGCAACCCCTAAAAGCCCCCCCTTGGGTTGCACACACCACTTTCACCCTTCTCGGAATACACTAAATGGTCCGGCCAGGCCCGTGTGCGAAATACGCTGTAGTCGGAAAGTGCACGTTAAATCTTCTATATCAGTCAGTGCAATTTTTCACAATGACCTTTCGATGTGTCATTTGAACATGTTGAAAGGTTTTACAAGGGATATTTGTAACCCAATACTTTCCGTAACGGGCGACAATGCTCGACTAAAGAGTTGACTAACGCCATCAGGTGGCGATCAGGCTCGGTGACTTGGTTGATGCATGTCATTGATCCCAATTGTGTGGGTCGATGCTCATGATGTCAATCACTGGACTGTCTGGTCCAGACTCGATTATTTACATATAGCCGGAATATTGCTTGAGTGCGGCATAAAACAGCAAACCAAATCATAAGAGTGGGATGAATGATTTGAAATTAGCAAGTTTAATGTGACCTTCAATCACTACAACCTGATCTGAGTCTTGAAAAGATATGACTTTGATTCAGTGAAAATTTGCATCATGATAGTTTCAACTGTAGATACAGTTAATCTGTTTTTTGTACAGTTTCTGTTTATTCAATATATATTTTGTTCAAATAAGCTTTGCCTCTTCACCAACCCTATTCCTCTTTTGGAATAAATAGTGTCTAATAATTCAAACACCATCACCATCATCCTAGTGAACACAACAAAGAAATGCACATCAAAAATGTCATTATTATTATTTCTGATCTCTGATAAATTAGAAAAAAACTGTTATCCAGCAAGATACATTTCCTTGGTCCCAAGAAGCATGTTACATAGTAAACTGACTCGATAATTGAATAGCAGTTGTAAAGGCACAACTGACTAAGCCGTCACTACTCAATTAAGTAATTAACAGACAATTGCAAGTACTAATACCCACCCGACACTAATTGCCCTGTTAATCCCTAGTCCACAATGAGTTGACATTGAGTTCATTTTGCTAATTAGCTGTTTTTAGAGTAGCAAGGTAATAAACATCAAAGGTGGGGCAGGCTTTGATCATGTGTTCTGTAAAAGAGATGATGTCACTTGTTTTATGTTTATTTAGGATTAGCTACATCCCTTGATGCTACCAAGGCAGCCCTTGAGATTATCAGACAGTTTGGCTAGACACAAACTGATGTCTCCCTTGTAGCACACTATGTGTCAGACACAGACTTTGACCACTCTGTGCAGATGCATATCAATGCATAAAGAACATTGGGTAGATGATTCAACAATGCCACACAAGTCAAAGTTGGGTTTCACTGTATTTAGAAACAGACGATGGATCCAAAACTTTATAACAGTAATTATGATTAATTTAAACTTTGCCAGGCCAATATTTTGGCAGATTTGCATGTTATTGTTAATCTTCATTTAGTTAATTTTCAAAAAAGATAGGATGAATGATAAAATATGATAATGAGTCATGAATATTTGAATTCAGATCAGAACAAACAGGGAGGGTCACCCCAAAATGTGAGAGTCTCTAGGGGAGACTTTTGACAAAACGGACAATAAAATATAAAGTGCTTTGCATTTTCTTTCAGTGAAGGTTGTGTCAAAAATGAATGAGAACATACCGGTAATACATGACCGGCCCCTTTAATGTAATATACATAGTTTTTAGTTGATGGTTCAGGTTGTAGTTTTCAGTTGAATTTCTTATCACTGTCTATGATGGACTACCAATTAACGGTAGATATTTAATATCCATAATAACTTAGATAAATGCTTCTACAGTCTCATCCTAATTTGTCAAAATTTGAATTTCAATATAGCTTCCATTAATGAATTAATGAATTTGGTGAGAATATCTATTGTCTGAATTCCTAATATACTTTCTTTTGTATTTGGTGTGCAAGGGTAGCCTAGTGGGTGAAACAGTCTCTGAAACCCGGGTTCAATTCACCACATGGGTACAATGTGTGAAGCCCATAGCTGGAATATTGCTAACAAGCTGCATGAAACTATACCAACTCACTCGCTCATTATGTTGTATTTTGAGATCACTTACATGACATGTGTTTTGATAATTATGAATAGTTGCATTTATGTATTTATGTATAAGAACCTATGTAACTTAGTTTTGCATAGTCTTGCTTACCCTTCCTTACATTTTGATGTAATGCAAACACTCAAGCAAAATTCAGGTGAACCTTGTGGTATTGTTTTCGAAGATCGCATTCATTTTTGTATTTTCTGAACACTTTTCTGTTTGCAATGGCTTATTTACATGTTCAAAGATTGGTTAAATATCAGTTGCAAGATAACTTGTCAATACCTCACTGTTTGAGAAAACAACTTTAAACATTTGTAAATTTATATGTGTGTGTTTCATAACTTTTGACTAACAAGTTTCTAAAGATGTTATGAAATGTTTCAGGTACCTGGATTTCACAATCTGACACCAGCTACATTTAAGAAGATCTTGCTCACACAATTCAGACAAGGGACTCGCCGGAAGATGAACAGTACTCCTGATAACAACCAACAGATTCACCTCAGAAAGTGATGATTCTGAATGAATAATGCCACTAATGTGACTGTAGGTGGTTTTATTATGACACTAATGAAGTCTGAATGAATTTATGCCAAAGCACTGTGACTATGTCCAGGTTGTGTACACCGATGCTGACCATACAAATCTGAATGACTTTTGTGGTTTACTGCAGAAACATAATTGACTTTAGATATTCTTCTTCAATAAAATTCTTCTGAGATTTGACTAATTTGTTTATTTAGAAAATGGCATTGAAGCGTCTGTTCTGTAAGGCCTTGCAAACACCACTGGTTACTTTATGCTAGTTCCTCTTCTTTCTTGATCAAATTTCAATTTGTGATATGTACCAATGAAATGCCATATAATCAATAAATAAGATTTTTTTCCAAAAACATGATTTGTTTTGCTTCATTAGCATAAAGATATATAATACTGATCAGCCATAACATAGGTGCTGAACAAATATGAAATGTACTAATGCCCTGAATGTTTTCCTACTATAAATACTTAACAAAAGTTGTAGTTCCACCATAGTAGACAAATGACATTGATATTTTTTCTGTACTTTATTTAGGTGTTTTCTATGGATGCCATTAGTCTTATGCACCAATTTGGGACAATTGTATTCTGTTTTATATTCCCATGAAACTACACTGTCCCGATATAACAAGTACTGATACCGTTCCAAACTAATCTGTTAATCTCACCAGGGCCAAATGCCAAATCACATGGCCAATGACTTTCCATTTTTTTCTGAGTGAGAATGCTGTTTTGCCACTTTTAGCAATATTGCAACAATATCATGGTGGCGGACACCAGCAATAAGCTTCACACATTGGACCCATGTCGCAAAACAACTTGTGAACAACGCATGCCCACATATCTCAGTTTGAGGAGGATATTTACCATTAAAATAACACAGAATATTACAACAGGTACCTGTAACTTTTTCTTTTTCTCAGTACAAACTGGAAGTCTGGACATGAAATTTAAGGATATCATTATACAAGAACTGATGTTTGTTCATTAAATACCATTAACACCCGAAAAGGACAAAATATGAAATTGAAAAATTTTCTTCTCCAAAAATGTTTTAGGAGGATATTTACCATTAAAATAACACAGAATATTACAACAGGTACCTGTAATGCACAGGCTAACATTATTTACCAGAAGCAAGTCATGAAGAAAATTTGCATCCGGATACCTTCCGGAAACCTTCCGGAAACCTTCCAGATGCCTTCAACAACCTTCAAATTGCTTGGTATTTTCAAGTAAATTTTTTTATGTGTTTCACACTTAAGTGAACAAAATGCACCCCCCAAATTTTGACATTTTTTTTTGAAGGTTTCCGGAAGGTATCCGGGCCGGATCCAAAATGCTGTGACTGGTCTTACGAGAATTTGATTGAATCTCCTGCTTCATTGCATTGTATTTGGTGAGTTCTGACAGCACTAAATGAAACTCCTCCTCGGATATCTTACAATCAGCCAGTACTGTTGAAATATGGTCCTCAATGCTGTTTAACTTTGCTTCGGCGAGTATCCAAATATTATAATGTTTTAATGCTTTCTTTTGCAACTTACAAGAAATAAATTTTATCGCTATTCCTGCCAGTCCTGAGACTCCAGCAGCTATTTCCATGACAAGTACGATAGGCGCCGCGATTATAGTTGATAATAAACCAACACCGGCTACACCGATTTCCATGCCAGTTGTTACTAGCACGATTTCAACTCCGTTGAGAGCATTCACGGATCTGCGATACTTTTTATACAATCCAAGTCTCAACTCCCTCTCCTTCTCTATTCGATGTTTTATGTCGCTTATTTGATGTAATCAAAATCCATCAAAAGTATCCATCTTTTCAGATGCTTCATCGAGCGCTGGATATAAACTCATAGTTTATATTGTTATATGATATAATAGTCTTTAATTGGTCTTGCTTCAATGTTTTGAGAGTATACATCAGCCTTATTACATGTATATTATACGGCATAAATATCTTAGTAAGAGAAATGCTGTCACTTTTAATAAGTTGGACCCCTTCAAGGGTTGCAACGGGTGATGGTCCCATATAAATAATACTGCAACGTTGACGCTCATGTTTCTTAAGCCATTGAATCGATAGACCTGGTAATATTTCGAAGGCATCTACTGGTATATCTCCAAACAAGACTTCAATAATAAGCATAGAAAGATTAGGTATTGCACTCAAATTATCTTTAATATCATTGAATTCAGTAACCAAATTTAAACTAACCTTTTTTTACTGCCGGACAACTATATAACATATGACCTGGTTTTTCTGGCAGGGGAGAGACTAACACACTTTTTCGTTTTGATGGGATATAAGCCGCGAGTACGATCCCACTATTTATTATCTTAGTTAAATTATGTGCCTTACCCATCATCACATTCGGTTGGGTAATGACGATATTCAATAACCACTCGATTTTTTCTTAGATCATAGTCCATTTATTATCATTGTTGCGAGTAAGATTGTACAAAGTGTTTTTATTGAGTCTACTAACGTCGACATCGCTTAAATCTCCTAGATTACCTGTGAATGTAACTTCTTTCCGATTGTATACATTATCTTGTAAGTGTTATGCGTATAACTTGCCATCGATACCGGGTTTACCGATTCCTTCCGTGTCTCCGAGATCAGAAAGCGCAATTGTATTACATTGTCTAAGGTTATTTGTTCCAGGGCCTAATGAATCAACCATTATTTATAATATAGAGTGTTACACTCAAGTATCCTATATGTAAAGGGTGATGTTTTAGATCTAATACAGAAATTTTGAGATCTGAAATAATACCAGGCTTTAATTTTTTATATTGTAACGATGAGAAAGATTTCGTTCTACCGCTATTGTATTTTTCATCTTTGACTGGAATAGCTCTCAGCAGAGTCACAACTCTTTATAGGGAACTAAATCGGGTAATTTATCTCCATGCCCTGTTTTGTTGGGTTTTATTTCTATTGCTATTCTTTCTTCTGCTATTACAAATCCAAGTGTTTCTGCAGGCGCTGGACAAGAACTACTTGCTTTTCTCCAGCACTTATAATCAGCATCCCATTCGACTCATTTTGTGTGAGACTAACTCCCAAGGCTTAAAAATTTCATCATTTAGGGAGCATAAGCTGTAATACCCATCAGGTATAGTGTGCACATCTACACTTATCCATATCTTATTATGATTTCTCGCAGCATTTATATGTTACATCGCATAGCGAGACTTCAAGTTGACCAGTTGAGTTATCAATAGTATGAAGCAGTTGAATAGATGGGACCATTTGTTATTCCCGGGAGTGTGATATACATATTAAGTATACAATGATACTATATCATAACTTGAATATGAAATCGACTTACATTACTAATCAGTCGATTTTAGTAAGTGCCTCTGGTGCTAATTTTGTTGTTGAATTCCCTGATATCTTTGAAAAGTACAGGGTAACGGCAACTAGCGATAAAATGGTGCATGATTGGTTTCACAATCCAATGCAATTTTGGCAGAACCAGTTAAACTTTGCCATATGGTGTGCCACAACAGGATGTGGTGTATCTCTTTATGCCCCAGGATTTGAACTAAAAAAGTCTGTGTTATCATTTCACGTGTACTATCAGATTAGACATATTCTTAAAGAAATTAGTGCCCTGTTACCGCAGGATCGAGCATGGAATGCATCAAATAATCCGTGGGCATTCGAGCATATTTGTCAGGAATTTAATGTTTTTTCGAGTAAAGATTGGCGTCTGAATGGAGTTAACCATGGTCTAGGTATTCCATACGCTGGTGCACACTCTGTTAAAGAAGTCAGCGATGATTTACTGAAAAGAGGTTGGCTTCTTCCGAGCTTTGCTCTCTCGAGTAACGAGTGGAGAGATGATCGTATGAACTTTAAGGGTGGTGTTGGTTTCACCGTCCAAAAGGTTGTGCAACCACCTGGAAACGATTGGAATGAATTTCTTCATGATAAAACAGAAAATAATTTTACTAATCCAGGAGTTGTAAGAGTTAATGAATCAATAAGAACTTATTTATGCGCAATTCTTGGTCACAAACACGAACGGGAATCATCGGTTCTGGGACGTCTCTCGATGCACAAAAACAGTTTGTCGCAAACGTGGAGAATGCTATTAATTCAACAGTTGATATACCATCTTCTATAAAACGTTATCAAGATGAATTACAGTACGCTCAATCCAAAGTAGACTACGTTTATGTGCCGGGACTATACATGTCTCCTTGTAATATGGAACTTAAGATCGGTCAAGTGATTGGTTATAATAATAAAATTGTTATTGCTTCCGATTAGCTAAAAACAGGTATAAATTCAGATATTAACACCGAATTAATAACACAAACAAACACAGGCGAAACGGGAATAGTCAAGCAACAGATATCTACTGACGCCCCTACTAACACATCTACTGATCCACAACCACATGTGCCACCACATATTGCAGCTAAAAATCAACAACATATCGATGAAAAAACAGTGCTTATAGTAGGTGGAGTCGCGGCTGGTTTACTAATGAATTGGATAAATAGTTCTTAGCGGATACATACAACAGCCCTGCAATTGCTACGATCAGTGCCCACAAGTTTTTGACTTAGCCAAGTGGTGGTCTTAACTAATAAATTCAAGAGCCAGGAAACTATACTCCCTATTATACCGGGAAGTGCAGACGTGGCTTTCCCAGCGAGCTTTCCCAGTGCTTCCCCTAATGCTTTTAAATGCTTTTTTATCCACTCTTTTACACCATTTGTATCACTAGGTGGTGTGCCACCACCTCCTGTACCACCTGTACCACTGGTTAACGCGAGAGTCAAAGTGGATATAATAATGCGGTTAAAATACTGACAATGGTTATCCCCTGTTCTCTGAACAATGTTTTAATTTTATCGGCCAGTGTAGTATCATCGTTGAGGACTTGATCGATAGTTTCTCGAATTCGACTGATTTGGGAACAAAGTGCCTTTCTATTACTGGAAGCCGCTTTGAGGCGGGCCGATCTTTTGTCTTCTAAGTTACGCCATCTTTCGGCAACGCGGCGTCTTCTGAATTCATCACCCGCCTGTTCAAGTTTTGTTTTCTCATAAGCTATATGCTTGTTGAGTTCGGATAGCTTGGCTATATTATTGATGACTTCTCCCTGCATTGTATGCATTGCCTTGTCAAGACCTCGTAATTCCCTAATAGTGAACTCTGAGGATGGTACCTGTAATGTGGAATTATCGTTGTAGATATCCAAGATTTCTCTGTGTCCGTCCGAGGCCAGCTTCGAGCTTTCTTCCAAATTAACTTTGTTACTGAGTTCAGCACGCACAGTTCGAAGAACCTTAGTAGTCTTCGCAGAAAGTTTTTCTCGTGAGTAGTCTACAAAACCTAATTCATTATGAACAATGTTGATGCCATGTTTACTGGCTATCGTAGACAAAGCTAGGGGCTTACGAGTACGAGAGTGCATAAGATCAACATTCGGAGAGCCACCCAGTCGCAATATTCCTTTACTATCTATCGTAAACTTTGAACAGTCACGACCATTTGGGCTAACATATCTTTTATCATCTTTTAAGGCATCGTAATAATCATTAACGGATGGTTTCAAAAGTTCATCGTTAAGATTCGTAAAGCTGGTTTCATCAGTACCCTCTTCGATTGTACTAGTATCAGTTAGGTTATCTAGATTAATATCATCAATTTTAATATTAAACATAAGGTTACATAATTTCAATATAACAATGTCTTCGCAATACGGACGCAAGTTAAACCTGCAACGTAGACTTCGGGATCCATTAGGGGTCAAAGCAATTCGTCAGTCTGTAACTATAACTAATAACCTGAGTACCATCGATCAGAATCCAACGCTTCTGGTTCGCTTTCCTAATCTCGGCGCACACAATGTGTTAGTTCCGGGAGCTGCACGACTATCATTTACAATTAGTTTGAATTCAGTCGACGCTAGGAGAGAGCTCGTTCAGAACATAGGTCGTGCGATTGTTAAGAAAATCGGGATTCAATTCAAACGTTTAAGGATGTTGAATCTGCCATGCACAAATACTTTCTTGATTATGGAAAGAAACTTGACCCAATACAGAGACCAACAATAAGTCAGTTTTATACACCATCAGAGGAACCAAAAAACCAGAGAGATAGCATTTATAATGTTTGGGTTATCAGTTATTGTAATTTTCAGTTATACAATAACTACTCATAAACTATGACCTGTAAACATACTAGTCAGGGTGAGTCTTATCAACTACTATGTCAGCTATGTCACCCTGACTGCTAATCTATAAATAGTGCTGACTGCTAATCTATAAATAGCGCCGACTGTTGTCTATTTTTAGCTACACATAAGCTATGATCTATTACTCATCAACTAATCTATAAATAGCGATGACAACTGTGACTCACCAGTGGAGTGATTTGTATTTAGACAAATGATATGATAGATGTATGACCATGAATCTGTGCAGATTTACACTCGACTCGGAAAGTCGATTCAATGCAACCGACGTTATGTTGGTATTTACTGTGGTATCCACTCTTATTACATCAGACAGGGAAACTTAAATTATGTTTGTTCTGTATGTGGGATAGGGGTTCAAGGTCGTTATTGTTTATGTAAGAAACACAGTGCTGATAGGGTCAGGAACCAGATTATTTACGCTAGGAAGAGAGATTACATCAACGAGAGGAATAGGTTGGGGAGAATACGTATTTAGATGTATGAAAAACAACCATTTAGAGATTTGACTCATTTTGCATATACCATTAAATGTTTTTTGTCAGAGAGTTGAAGGCTTTGGCAAAACAATGTGGTCTGCATGGATATTCTCGATTGAGAAAAGCTGAATTGATCGATTTACTCGGTTTGGAATACAACAAACCCCAGACTGTTAGAGAACTCAAAGCTCAAGCAAAAAACAGTGGGCTGAGAGGTTATTCTTGAATGAGAAAAGCTGAATTGATCGCTTTACTAGATAATAATCAACCCGATGATAAAAATAAACCCACTGTTGATGAGTTAAAATTTGTACCCACAGCCGGCGTTGGTAAATATCTAAGATGTTGGAAGATGGATATTAATTCCAACATGGATCAGGCAAAACTAATGAGGAATTATATGATTTACATAATATAAAATAACAGCTGACGATTAAAATGTCATTGAGTAAAAGTAACACAGACAATAGCACTGAATATACCGAACCATATTTCCGAAGCAATCAAGAAGTTATAACCGAATCCGATACTATAGGCACATCATTAGATACATCAATTCAGTGGATACAAGAATCTTTAGAATGCTTGACTAACAGAGGTTCGGGTTGGGGTGTGGATAAAATCGATAGTTTATATTTAGATATAACAAATTAAATGCCTTTCAAAGGTGGATCTTATATAGATTTACCCCCATATTATAAGAAGAAAAAAGCCATAATAAATATAAAAATAAAGGCGATGACTGTTTCAGAATGATGATAAGATCTGCATTGTTCCCCGTAGACAAAATACCGGATATGTCTTCTAGCTTTCCTCAAAACGATGGACTCAACCTACACCAATATCACAAATTGATAAGGCGGAAAAGCAAAATAATTTAGCTATAAATGTTTTCGGACATTCTTCTAAAGGAATTGTTGTACACAGGATAAGCTCCACTCCGGAACATATTCCCAGAATCAATTCATATCTTATCGAAAAAGATGGTAAATATCATTATACGTGGATAAAGAGTTTAAACAGGCTGTTATACGATCAAACAAAACATGCTAGAAAGAAATATTTCTGCGAAATATGTCTGCATGGGTACAGCAGACAAGATCTATTAGAAGCGCATAAAGAAGACTGCAGAGGTGTTGGACAGACTGCTATCAGGATTGATATGCCTAAAGAGGAAAAAATATATTAAAATTTAAACATTATTGTAATCAAATGCCAGTACCGTACGTAATTTACGCTGACTTAGAAGCGCTTATCAAACCTATAGAAAATACTGAACGCAATACTGATAGTTATAATAACTCAAGAACATATTATTTGTGGGTTTGGATATATAGTTGTAAGGTATGATGGGAAAAAAAACCCGCCCGTGATTTAAAGAGGTCCCAATGAAGCGCGAAAGTTCCTAGAATATCTACAAAATGAAGAGAGAATAATGAGCAAAAATTTATCTCGTAAGAAACCCATGTGTATGACAAGGGGTGATTGAAGGGCCTCTAAGAAGTCGACTAGTTGTCATGTTTGTAATAAACCTCTGAATGGGGATTCTGTAAGAGATCATTGTCACGTCACGGGTAATTATCGGGGAGCCACAGATAACGAGTGTAACTTGAAACTAAAAATGAATTCTCAAACAATACCCATCCCCGTTGTGTTTCATAACCTTAGAGGATATGATTCACATCTCATTATGCAAGCTATCTCAAAGACCGACGGCGGCTTAACATGCATTCCTAATGATATGGAAAAATACGTATCATTTTCGTTGACTTAAACTATACATCATATGGACCAGGATGGGAAAGCCAGAATAAAACAAAGTAATGGGCTTAGATTCATAGACTCCGTACAGTTTCTGTTATCTTCCGTGGACAATTTAGCTAATGCGAACAATCCCGATGACTTTGCAATAACAAATCAATATACCGATCGGTGTCGTTGTTGAGAAAAGGTGTATATCCTTACGAATATATGGATGATTGGTCTAGATTCAACGAAACTAAATTACCAACTCTTGAATCATTCTATAGTAACTTAACAGAATCTAAAATAACCGATGCCGATTTTGAACACGCTCTGTCAGTGTGGGATAAATAAGGTTGTAAGAATTTAGGCGATTATCACGATCTGTACTTAGAAACCGATGTACTGTTACTCGCCGATATATTCGAGATATTTAGAAAGACATGTTTAAAACAATACGGCTTGGACCCGGCATGGTACTATTCCAGTCCCGGACTTTTGTGGGATGCATTGTTGAAGAAGACTGGTGTAGAACTAAAACTACTCACAGATTACGATATGCACTTGTTTATTGAGAAAGGATTAAAGAGGTGGTATATCGATTGTAACGAAAAGGTATTCTAAGACTAATAATAAATTAGTGGAAGGATATGATCCGAGTAAACCCGACACGCACATATTATATCTGGACGCCAATAATTTGTACGGATGGGCTATGAGTCAACCTTTACCCAGGGGTGGTTTTGAGTGGGTCGATGTGAATGATATCGATGTGGATGATATCCCCTCAGATTCGGATAAAGGGTACATAGTAGAAGTTGACTTGGAATATCCAAATTCATTACATAAAGATCATAACAGTTATCCGCTAGCTCCCGAAAGATTAATGGTTACTAAAGATTGTATGTCGGAATATCAACACTCCTTGATGGGTAATACTAGGTTAGCTAACGTAGAAAAACTCGTACCAAATTTGATGGATAAGACAAAATATATAGTTCACTACAGAAATCTCCAGTTATATCTATCGTTAGGTATGAAACTAAAGAAAATACACAGAGTTCTAAAGTGTGATCAAAGACCTTGGATGGAGCCCTATATAAGGCTGAACACAGATTTAAGAAAGATAGCTACCAGCAATTTTGAAAAGAACCTATATAAGCTCGTGAATTACTCAGTATTTGGTAAAACTATGGAGAATCTAAGAAAGCGTGTTGATGTTCAATTGGTCAGGTCTAATGAGGAAGAAAGACTCAGGAAACTTATAGCCAGTCCGGCTTTTAACAGAAGCAAGATATTTGATAACAACTTAGCTGCACTACATATGCAGAAGAGTAATATAAAATTCAACAGATCGGTGTACGTTGGTATGAGTATTCTTGACTTGTCAAAATACTTAATGTATGACTTTTATTACAACGAACTTAAGAAGCAATACGGCAATAGATGCGAGGTGTTATATGCTGACACAGATTCTTTGTTGATGGAAATACAAACCGAGGATGTGTATAAAGATATGGCAGAAAAAATAGATATGTACGACACGAGCGATTACCCAAAAGATAATCCACTGCACAGCGTAGTAAGTAAAAAGGTGTTAGGTAAGATGAAGGATGAATGTGCTGGGACTCCTATAGCGGAGTGTGTTGGATTAAGACCTAAGATGTATTCTATAAAGAAGTCTGATAATGGGGAGATAAGAAAAGCTGAGGGTGTTAAGAAGTATGTGGTAAAAAAAGCATATCAAACACGAACAGTATAAAGAAGCATTATTCAACAGTAGAACATTCAAACATGAGATGAACTCTTTAAGAAGTTACAATTATTGGACATATGGATTAAGAATGAACAAGACATCATTATCCCCCTTAGATACAAAGAGATGGATTGATAATGATGGTGTAACTACCTATGCTTATGGTTATGGCGGTAATACTGTATCGTTGGGACCTATGAGCAACACTTCTCGTACAAATGCCCTGCCTGGTCTAATGTTATATGTCTTAAGGGACCAAATCAGATCTGTTGCGCGATGTAGGGCTCCTTCGAGTTCACCAGGCTGGTATAAATATCTTGTGCTTACTCTATCCGAAAGTTTTTGTTCTTTGCCTCTCATCGGTGCTGAAGATTCGGAAGTCACGAATTTCATTTTAATCGCATCGGATGGTTTCTTCCCTATTAATCTCGTCACTTCATTATTCAGCGCTGATATAACGGCTGATAATCGTGTCACCCATTAGGTTGATCTCAATCGTTCTGATTTCATTTCGATCCCATACTGATAGCCAAACAAACGTTCCGCTAATGTCCGGTTAAATCTTTCGACAAGATAGCTTGACTACGGTGGGCCTCTTTTTCACCACTCCTGATTTTGACATCGTGCTTTGTTAACAGTTTAGTTACTGATCCCATAAACTCGCAACCAGGATCTACTTGAAATAGCTTAGGCCATTTTAGTGGTCTGCGTTTATATATGCGGCTCAGTGCATTAGCTACTTCTGTTGAATCTTTCGAGGTTAATGGCTCAGCCTCTTTGTATCGACTAGCCACATCCACTACTGTTAAAGCGTATTTATACGTTTTAGCGTCTTACCTTGTCATGGGGAAGAAACAAGAGGTCAGCATGATGAACTTCATTCATTGTAAAAATATCAAACATCTTCCTCGGTATGTTACGTGGTGCCGGTAAGTATATTTGCCACATCGCTTGTTTCTTTAGCCAATCATTGGCCAGATCTTTAGATACCTAAGCCGCAGTGGCTAATTTTTGTATTGCTCCTATACATTTCCAATATCCTCGTTGGCTATAGTAAATTTTATTCATTATCAATTAATATTGATGTTTCTTTTAATACGATGTCATGACAATCGTTGAATCGCATCATCATTTTGGCATAAAAAAATCCCCCTGTAGTAGTGGTATAGGTATATAAATCTGGCTCCTGTGGAAGTGAGCCAGAACCATCATTACCTATACTACTTCTGAATAGTAACTTAATGGTTTCGACTCTCGGATATCGTTGTACCACAGTTTTTGGTAACAGCCTTCACATCTGTTGAGCAGATAAACATTACGTAATTTATTTAGTAAGTCGTATCATCGTTTAGAATACTATCTTAGTATCTTGTAGAAGGATGTCAAGTGACTCTTATCTTGAACAAGCATTAATCCATAGAGGGAAACGACCACATTCTTGCAATATAACTTTGTTCGAAGACTAGTATTCATTATAAACTTGAAGAAGTTAGTATGAACTGTTCCTCTAGAAAAAAGAAAATTCATACCCCAGAACATTTGGTGTTATGTGGGAACACATATTGTTGATATTACATTCTAGGAACTCTGGCTTAATTTTGAATGGTATATACTAGTACTAACATAGTTTTGACGCCTTGTCATCAGTGCATACTTCGGTCATATCTGGAATTCAGATAACTATTTCCAGTTAGATATTTTTTTTCAAAATTTATCATGGGTTTGCATCCAAGATACGCCCTGATTTTAATCCGTGCTTTGTCGGTAACACAAGTTTCATCAGTGTCAGACGTTCTGCATCACAAATCCCTCTCCCCACATTTCGAAGACACTCAGCGACATAAGTGAAATACTGAGGAAAAAGTACCTGGACTATATTTACGCTCACCCTAAGCTCTCTCGGCGCTAACATCTTAGTTTCAAACAAAAGTTTATATAAAGTCACTTATGATGACGGAATAGATACATATTGTAGTGCTAAATCACACCAGCATTATATCGAGTTTCGATAACTAGTGATACCTTTTATGCGATGATAAATGACGCTTGAATCGAGATACCTATTAATCTACAACACAACTGTGTTGTCATTAGCACAGATTGTTAGAGTTAGTATTTGGTGAACGTCACATCACAAACCAGCAAAACAGCAAATGGAAATCAATAAAATCAATTTAACCGAAACATAAGTTTTGCTGATGCAAAACAACTTTGTTCAAACTCCAGAACTAAAAGAATCGTATGCGTCTATCACCAGAACATCATCAGAAACAACCCCCAAATTAACCACTGCATCAATAAACTGCCACAGACTTGACGTGGGTGAACACAGAAACACCCAAAGTTTACTCACATGAACAGTCCAATCAAACTGCAGAATCGCTTTCTGGCACACCAAATCTATCTCCAGTTCATACAAAGTCATCATCTATATCTCAAGAGCAATCATCATCTCAACAAATTCAATCACAAATGTGAAGCAGGTTGTAAAAAGCAAACCCAAACCAAGACCAAAAGCTTCAAAACAATATCAAAGTGGCAGAGTCTATTAGGGTCAAATAACAATATCCAACTATTAAATAAGTTTGGAACCCTTATGGTCACGGATGTGTCTGAAAACATCTATCCTTGGGCACACAGTGTGTCGCCCTTCAAGAAAGTATGGGGGAGATTCTCCATCAATCCACCAAAGAGTTTCTTCCCGTAATATTATACAGTGGAACTGTAGAGGACTGAGGACTAATTTTAATGACTTACATTTATTAGTCCAGGATTTTAAACCATCAGCATTCGATCTACATGAAACTTATGTAAAACAGACAGATAATATTAACTTATGTCAGTTCAATGCTTATCATTATTTTTCTCCTCCGGGTGATAGGGCCACTGGAGGTTCTTCAATCATAGTAAGGCATGATGTTATCCACAGCTCTGTTACACTTACAACTAATCTCCAAGCCGTGTTCTCAGCTCTCAGGCCATCAGATCTCCAAGCTCTCTATGATGAACTCCCGAAACCCTGTCTAATCATTGGTGATCTAAAGGGCCACTACCTACTCTGGGGAGGTTCAAACACTAACACTGAAGGTACTTGAGGATTTCATCTCCAATAATGAACTGCGTATATTTAATGAAGATTCAAGCACCTATCTGCATCAAGCAACTGAAACCTTCTCTTCTATAGATTTGTCTACAGCTGATTCTGACCTACTCAATGAATTTGAATGGTCAGTCCACAATGACCTTTGTGGAAGTGACCATTTCCCAACCATAAAAACCATAAATCCATCTGATATTCCACCTACAATGAGATGGAATTTTACAAAGGCAAACTGACCTTTTTTTCAAGCATTATGCACAAATAAACTAATTTCTGAGAGTTTCAGTGATGTTGCTGATCCTATACAGTTTAATGTATTCCAAAGTCCTCTTCAAATCCACATATTCGTAAACCGTGGTTTAACACTTTTTGCCATTTTCCTAGTTTTCCTAGCTTGTTTACAAACAGTGTCAAACCATGGTTTACGAATATGTTAAATATTTCCGCCACCACCCAACTGTCCATAACATAAATAAATTTTTAATTTTAAATGCAAAAGCTCGTCGTACATTTAAACAGAATAAATGCCAATCTTGACGAAACTATGTTTCGAAATAAATTCAAGATCACCTATGTCTATGGTTTGGAATATGATACAAAAGGTTCCAAATCTAGTGTTCACCATATTAAAGATGGTTACACTTTATTAACTGATAAAGCTGATATAGCAAAAAATTAGGAGAAACTTTAATCCTCATCAAATTATACCCCAAACTTTCAACCACTTAAAGAACAACAACAAGAGATAAAGAAAATTAATTTTAATTCTGATAATGGTGATGAGTATGATGAAATATTGACAGTAGCGGGTGACCACGCCCAGGTGAACACTACCAAGCTGACTTTCGTTTATTTCCCGATGAACGTCAGTATGTCACGTGATTACGTGGTCAATCGAGCGGAGACATACAGAGCTACTTTAGTGGAATTCTTCAATGTCTGAAAATAACATTAAAAATCATAAGGGAAAACTGAGGGCGACATCGATACAGGCTTTGAATGAGGCAGGCTTTGAAGCCAGACAGATCATGTATATGTCGGGTCACCGAAATGAAGCGTCCATTTGAAGCTACAACAGAGAATGCTCGACTTAACCAAAAGAAATCACTGAGCTCTACACTGTCGTGTATTGCTTCGAGAAATCCAACTACGCCGCCTCAAGCGGTAATCCCCGTTATCAGCAGCCGTAGTATGACTCAAACACACACCCAGATTTCACAGAACGTTAATATCAATCCTTTTTTAGCATCAGTCGGGTCTGGATTTCTTTCCAACGCTAACATTACTGGGTGCAACTTTTATTTCAAGTGAATGACATAGCAACCATTTTCTGCCGTTTGTAAAACCAAGGGATGTCACTCCAAATGGAATGTTTGGGACGGATGTCACGAAGTCACGACGATTATTAAAGTCTGATTTTTAATGGATTGTTTTGTTATGATTTATGTATCTGGCAATCTAAGGATTGAAGTTGTATTTGTTGACGTTCATCAGCTGATGACAGTGCCTCACGTGAGCAAATTTACCATGAAGCGCTTAGCGAATAATGGAATTTGCTCACGCGAGGCACTGTGTTCATCAGCCGATGAACGTCAAGAAATACAATTTCAATTCTTAAATATTTTCCATTCATGAGCTGCATACCGCCACAGGGCTAGCTCATGATATTGTTACTGGTGCTGATAATAGTCACTATGAGGTACTAAAACATTTACCTGATTCTTGTTTAGAGACATTGTCAACTATATTTGACAATATCTGGACAAGGTGTAAGTTCCCTTCATCGTAGCGAAATGCTGTTATAATTCCAATACCGAAACCTGGCCATGATCATACTGATCCTTCTAACTATCACTTACTAACACTGTTTGCAAGACCATGGAAAGAATGGTCAATAACAGACGTATATGGTATTCAGAAACAAATAATATTCAACGTGGTTTTAGGAAAAATAGAAATACTATTGACAATTTGATGCGATTGGAAACGTTTGTTTAAAATGGCATAATAAATAAACAACACACCGTATCTCTTTTTTCGTCATAGCAAAAGCTCATGATTCGACCTTGAACTATGGAATCATATAGAGCGAATATGTCATATATTTTTTACTAACGCGTTCTCTGAAGGTCTGAATCTGAATGTTCGAGTGACCATCCTCCAACATTATAGAAATTCGAGTTAGGGAGAGTACCTTTCTGTTGATGGATGTGTCTGTTCGGCTGACCAGCTTGACAAATCCCCCATGGTGGTTCTTTACATTTCGTTGATATTATCATCTTTTTTTCGTTACTTCATTATTTCTAGGATCAGATCCTGGTCGCTTACGTTCGTCTGGGTAGGCCGGATTCACTGAAGATGAACTGGCATGCACGGGAGGGGGAGCGGGCGCCATTGCCGACTGAACAAAGTTCATTGTCTCAAAAGCGTTTATCATAAATGCGCCTTTGCATCTGTGGTATGTACATTGTTGTTTCAGCTGCAAACTTCTCATTTTTATGATAAATAGTCAGTTCTCACAACACACGACTTCAGTGATCAGGGGAGTTAACACACATTAAACAAAAACAGGGTAGCCGGTGATGACAAGAGATGATCCCTTGGGTTGAAATACGACTTAGGGTTGTGAATAAATGGTTCGATCACACTGTTTCGTTACAATATAATATCTTGTGATTCTAGTTGATGAATAAATGTGTATGTTTTTATGCCGCTTGTATCAATATTGCGGTGTTGCGGTATGCAATTTGAGATCTGAGAGGTTATCCACCTTGTAGACGATCATCCAGGTCACACTCTACAAGAGTCTATGTTGGAAAAGAACACACAAGGAGAAACATCAAGATACCCCAACAACTGCATCACAGTACACCACAGAGATCAACCGGCAATCAAGGCTCCTAATCAGTTATCTCGGATCACATACAATATTTTAGCCATCATATCAACTCATTTTAATGAACACGACGAGATAGCAGTTGGTCTGGGCAGCCATGAGACTAACACAAAAAAGCCTACGGTAACCCGAAGACAAAATACCGATGGCCTTCTGGTAGTGTTATTTTGTATCGAGATTAGATATTGTCAGCTACAACTTCATGACCAAATATTTATTTATTAATACAGTCTGTAGCATGATTATTTGTTTACGTATTTTCGGAGAAAATGGTTATCCTTTGTGTAATACAAGCGGGTTTAAGCGATCCTGGGATGCTTCAATTGATCTGAAACAAATATAAATGGTGGTCCGATACAGACAATATTTAGTGGCTGTGACATTCCTCTAGATGACTATCTGTGGACCTGAGACGAACATACATGATCCAGAGCGTCATTGAGACGAACACAGTGATCCTGAGTGATCCTGAGATGATTCAAATACACACTGACTGGACTCGAAACTAATGCAAATGGTTTATGCATATGCAAATGGCATAATGACATATACGTGCAGGGTAACAGAGAGTGCTACATGCTCTCCAAGATTATGTTTTGCATTTAATTATTTTGTTTGTATATATACTTATGTATTATTATAAATGTATGATAAATGTACGGTGTGACGAATCTTTATGTTTGACAACTTTACTTTAACATTATAGACATTGTGAGCGAACAAGATATTGCCCTGTATCTTACATAATAATGACATATAAATAAGATTTGTATTGCCATGTTTTACGTTATACATTCGATACGAAAAAATATATTGTGTATGGCCAAAATCGAATTTCCTCTGTGACATCAAAACAGTGGGAAGGGCAAATGGAGCTGGAAGGTCTGAGCTGAAAATGTCAGCATTACCTATACGTTGGCATCGTTGTCAGACTATACTAAAAAACAAGGTTGTTACGTCTTTCTACTCTGTCACCCACGAAACCTGCCCGTTGGAAACATTGTGTAACATTGTGTAACGCATAACAGATATTTGTCTCAATGAGCTGCGCGCGCGCGCGTGTGTTTTAATTTTTCCACCTGTATGACAGGGGCCTGTACATACTCGAGTCTTCGAGTCTGGATCGGACAATCCATTAAGACCTGCATATGATGCTGGGTGGGGACACATTCTACCCTGCTTTAGCCGAATGAAGGGACATCTTAGAATTTAGAACTGAAGCATCAGCATGGCGTCCAATACTATATTAAGAGAATCCACGCATAGAAGCGACATTATCCACCAGTATATATATATATATTTTTCTAACAAAGATGTCATTAGAACCATTTCAAATTGTATTCAAAGTTTACCGCCAATCTCAGAGTTACACTCGTCGCACGTCAACAGTAAGATCAATCGGATGTTTATGTGTTACGTTATTGATTCGGTTTGAGTATGATTGACACTTTTTTGACGGTGCATGATAAATAGGGACTCCGTGGTCAGTAAATAAAAGAAAAAATAATAATTACAATCAATCTTTAGATATGTGGAGAGGCTAGCGTTGTCCTACAGAAACGTGATTAATAAAGTAAATATAATTAAACGGAGTAATAAAATATGTTTTCCGACAACCATGGGAGAGAGTATGTATGGTCTACCAGCTTCATTATTTCCATGTTGTTACCATATATATAATGACTCTAAACATTGTTTTCTGATCACTCACAAAATAACGAGAAAGATGGTGAAATAGTCTTCCTGCATTTCCACATATACATGACGTTAAAAATATGATGAAAGGGAATGATACAATCATAATACTGACATGAAAGGGAATGATACATTAATAATACAGACATGAAAGGGAATGATACAATAATAATACAGACATGAAAGGGAATGATAAAATAATAATACAGACATGAAAGGGAATGATACAATAACAATACAGACATGAAAGAGAATGATACAATAATAATACAGACATTGAAAGGAATGATACAATAACAATACAGACATGAAAGAGAATGATACAATAATAATACAGACATTGAAAGGAATGATACAATAACAATACAGACATTGAAAGAGAATGATACAATAATAATACAGACATGAAAGAGAATAATACAATAATAATACAGACATTGAAAGGAATGATACAATAACAATACAGACATGAAAGAGAATGATACAATAACAATACAGACATTGAAAGGAATGATACAATAACAATACAGACATGAAAGAGAATGATACAATAATAATACAGACATTGAAAGGAATGATACAATAACAATACAGACATGAAAGAGAATGATACAATAACAATACAGACATTGAAAGGAATGATACAATAACAATACAGACATTGAAAGAGAATGATACAATAATAATACAGACATGAAATGGAATGATACAATAATACAGACATGAAAAGGAATGATACAATAATAATACAGACATTGAAAGAGAATGATACAATAATAATACAGACATGAAAAGGAATGATACAATAATACAGACATGAAAAGGAATGATACAATAATAATACAGACATAAAAGGGAATGAAACAATAATAATACAGACATGAAAAGGAATGATACAATAATAATACAGACATGAAAAGGAATGAGACAATAATAATACAGACATGAAAAGGAATGATACAATAATAATACAGACATAAAAGGGAATGATACAATAATAATACAGACATTGAAAGGAATGATACAATAATAATACAGACATAAAAGGGAATGATACAATAATAATACAGACATGAAAGGGAATGATACAATAACAATACAGACATTGAAAGGAATGATACAATAACAATACAGACATGAAAAGGAATGATACAATAATAATACAGACATAAAAGGGAATGAAACAATAATAATACAGACATGAAAAGTAATGATACAATAATAATACAGACATGAAAAGGAATGAGACAATAATAATACAGACATGAAAAGGAATGATACAATAATAATACAGACATAAAAGGGAATGATACAATAATAATACAGACATGAAAGGGAATGATACAATAACAATACAGACATTGAAAGAGAATGATACAATAATAATACAGACATAAAAGGGAATGATACAATAATACAGACATGAAAAGGAATGATACAATAATAATACAGACATAAAAGGGAATGAAACAATAATAATACAGACATGAAAAGGAATGATACAATAATAATACAGACATGAAAAGGAATGAGACAATAATAATACAGACATGAAAAGGAATGATACAATAATAATACAGACATAAAAGGGAATGATACAATAATAATACAGACATGAAAAGGAATGATACAATAATAATACAGACATATCGATATCGTTGACTACGCTAAAAAACGGGGTGTGACCATTACAAATATAATTCTCCTACGACACTGGGAAGGCTCGAACACAACCTATACCATCCGTATTGCAGTTCCTGTACAGTGTGTCAAGATAATACTGGACGACACTACATTCTGGCCCGAGAACGTGGACTGTAGAGAATGGGTTCCCCGCAATACATGGTACTCTGATGATAAACAAGGCGAGAGTGAGTATTAACTGTGATGCCTCATTCTGCAACTCTAACCATCAACGTATGTACACTGATGACCCGACTTAACCTAGCTACATGGAACATTCGTGGTATCAAACATGGAACGACTGAGTTGTGCAATGAACTCGACATATGTGACATCGTGCTTGTTACAGAGCACTGGCTAGACAGGGACAATTTACAGTTTCTGGAAACATTCCACGACAACTTTAATGTTTATTCGAAATCCACTTGTGACTCTAACCAGCAGCAGCGAGGTTCTGAAGGTTTAGCCATGTTTGTACGGAAAGGTGACTGGTGCAAAGTTACTCCTATTGACACCAACTGCAGCCGTCGGGTGCTGAGCATTAAACTACACATTGATACTAGCCATGTGTATGTACTTGGGACTAGACTGCCATCAACAAACTTCCTAGACAGTGTGTACTATGAAGAACTGTACCATGTTATGGAACTTTATGATATTCTCTCTCAAGAATACCCAACCTACCTTCTAGGAGACTTTAATACTGATATCAGTCATGGTACAAATATGAAATCCAGGGGCAGGTGCCTAATACGACTGCTAAGCGAACGTCACCTTTATTCGGTAGTTGATTCACTTGATGAGTCCAGGTACGCGTTCCATAGTAAATGTAACAAAGTAAAAACATTAATTGACTACGTCTGATAGATTGTATTCACTAAGCAGTGTTACTGGATATGTCATAGACACTAGCATTCCATATAACATCTCAGATCACCTACCAATACTTGTTTGTATTTTTCATCCTGTAAATATTGGGAACTAGCATAGAAAGAACTTAATCTGGACTAAAGCAAGTGAAATTGACCTTATGCTATATCGATATGAAACGGAAAATTACTTCTGTGGAACTCAAATTAACAACGCTCACTTTGATAGCAATGTAGACTACATTGAATACTATTGTGACTTTATCACAGGTTCTCTACTTGCTTCTGCCGCCGGTGTCACGAAATATATTCGCCCCAAGAATAAAATCTCCCCCCGGCGAATTTATAACGGTACAGTTCCGCCCCTCTCGAAATAAACTCTCCCCCACCCTACGAAATAAAATCTGCCCCCAGAATATTTCCTCCCCCTGTCGTTTTATAAATACTTGCCATGCAGTTCAATAGTTTAGGGCATTGCCTAAAAGTCGGGCCGGGCCGTGCCAAGACGGGCCAAAGTGTTATTGGCTA